>NC_060119.1:590194305-590820912 GCF_021461395.2 Schistocerca americana
GGTTCCGAAAAAATATGAACAGTTCACAAAGTACAGACAAAATACAATTTTGTAAGTGTGAAGTTATCCAACTGTGTAATTACGCAAACATCTGTCACTGATGTAGTAAAAAAAATGTTTGTCTCTCTCAGTTAAATGATCAGATAGCTGTGTAATTTGTGTGTTAGAAAAATATGGTACCGATGTGTTAAGTTGTATAAGCAAATACCATATTAGCTAGGGCTCCTTGTGCTTGCCAAACACATGGTACAAAAAGTAGGCGTGTACCCCCTGAGGATTAATGTAATTATATCCTCAGGTGTTAGAGATTACAGCAATGGAATGATATGTATTACGGAAAACATTTGTATCATTGTACTTCAAATATCTTTAAAAATAAATGATTTAAGTGCAAAATTAATCACTCAAATACATGTCCTGTAGCGCTAAATGTGCGTCTTGCTGTAAGATAATCTCTATGGAAGTGTCGTAGTTATTGTCCTCCGAAAGCTAAGTTCTGCAGAAGCCAATGTACTTACCTCATGATAAACAAAAGTGAAATGCTTTGCGTATAGATATCTTAGTTACTACGCTTATTGCCGTGATGAAGAAAGTACTGTGCTTTAACGTATTGTCATGCTACGGAAAAGGCTGTCTCATTGTAGCTATACCACAAAAGTTACTACTAAAACATGTTTTACTTTCCAGAATAATACAGAAAAACTGTGCAGATATAAAACAGATACACTGCAAAAGCAACAATGTAAATTGTGTCCCACATTAATAGCATCATGATATAATCGTGTAGCTATCAAAGAAACCAAATGCTAAGTCATCTTTAATCTCACCGAATGTACTTCAAATAAAGAGTATCTTTTCAAGTAAACCAAAATGTTGCATTAAAATCTCATTAGCAGTATGAGTTCTAAGTATGTAAGCCTGATAGTCGTTACGTAATCAGGCAACTTGTTGCAAGAATGTACAACACTGTGTCGTCTGTTCACTATAACAATGCTTTCGTAATTACTGTCTAAATAAGTTGCCCAGGCTCTTGACTGGATATTTAACTTCAAACATTGTTGCATGGTAACAGTTTCTTAAGTCTAACAAAGCATACTAGAAATGTGAAGTGCAAAGTTTTATGGCAAAGACAAAGTTAAAAAGCAGATTATCTTTCAACAAAAGGTTTTACATGTGAAATGTGGTGTAAACCTTTGCTCTTTCTAGTACGCAGAGTTTCAACTTCAACGCAATTATCATGTGGTATACGTTGGATTCTGTAAGGTCCATTGTAAACTAGAAAGAATTTGTGACTCAAGTGTTTCTTCTTATGTGACAATGAATGAGCTTTAATGAGAACTTTCTGACCAATATATAATTTCTAGTTTTCTCCTTTTGTCTGCCGCAGATTTTATATTTTTAATAGCCAAATCAATTATGTCTTTGTGTCGAAGTTTACGTGTATTCGGAAAAGGTACAAGCTCTCTGATTCTGTTCGGTGATTCTTCATTCTTCAGTACAAGAGCAGGTGGTAAAGCAGTGGAGTCATGAGGCATTTCATTCAGCACATTTACAAATAAGTGTAAATATCTGTCCCAATGCTGATGCTTTCTGTGGCAATAAAGTCTGCAAAGCTTATTGATTTCTTTCATAATCCGTTCAGACGGGTTACAATGTGGTGAGTACAATGAAATAAAAACAGGTTTGATTTTATGGTTCCGAAGCATGCGTGACCAAACAGCAGATCTGAATTGAGGTCCGTTATCTGAAATGACTTTAGCAACGTGGCCAACTTCACGTAAGAAATTTTTAACAAAGGCGTTGGATACAGACCGTCCAGTGGCTTTACGTAACGGAGTGAAAGAAACAAATTTTGAAGTAAGTTCAACAGCGACTAGAACGTACGAAAATCCATTCGACGTTCTGACAAGGGGTCCCAAGAGATCAACAGCAGCAAATTCTTTTAATTTAGAAGGAATGATAGGAAACAACGGAGCACGATGTGAGATAGTAAATGGTTTCGCCTTTTGACAAAGTTTACAAATAGACAAGACTCTTCGAATTCTCTTTTCCATATTGTTAAAATAACAAGTCGTCCGAAGAATATGATAACATTTTCGTGGACCAAAATGTGCGTAGCTAAAATGAATGTACCAAATGAGCTTATTAACAAAATCATCGGGAATGCAAAGTACCCATAGCTTGTCATCAACAGTGCAGCGTTTGAACAGTATGTTGTTTCTAACCAGATAATAATGCAAATCTGTGTGTGTGTCTTTTCATGCCAGGATCCGGCTGAATGCCTTCAGAAGAAATAATATGTCCGAAAAACCTCACCTTTGACCTACCGAATTCAGACTTTTCCAAGTTAACTGTAATTCCAGATTCTGCAAAAATATGTAACACGCTGTTGAGGATGCGATTGTGTTGTTCCCATGAGGCTTCTGCTATCAGAATATCGTCCACATATAAGGTGATGTGACGTTTTAAGAACTCAGGTAATATGGAATTTAGCCCGCGAATGAATGCTGCCGAAGAAATGTTCAAACCAAAAGGAAGTTTCCGAAATTGATAACAAACGCCGAAACAAAGGAAAGCTGTGTATTTTCTACATTCTGGATGAAGTTCGATCTGATAAAAACTGGATCTGAGATCAATGGAAGACAACACTTTTACACCATTAAAATTTTGAAGAAGTTCTTCCAACGTTTGCGGCCTGTCTGTTTCAGGAATGATGATAGTATTGATTTGTCTCGAATCTAAGACAAGCCTGATCGATCCATTTTTCTTCTCAACAACATGTAATGGATTGTTGTATGAGCTTACTGCAGGCTCAATAACGCCCTCGTCAAGCATAGACTACTTCTGTTCTGACACGCCGGAATTACGTATGGTCTAACACAAAATTTAGTATGCTCACGAACACGAAATTGGTATTGAAATCCCTTGATTGTTCCTGTTTTGTGAGTAAAAACTGTGGAATGTGCTTGTAAAATCTCAAAAAGGTCCTGCCTATCAGTGTCATTACAATTCTCAATTGTTTGAATTTTATTCTGAATTAACTTATTAGTTTCAAATATGCCGTCGATATCATCCCTGTCAGTACTTGCAGAGTGATTGTTAGTGTCTAGTTCCATAGAAAATTCCGAACTGTTGTCTAACAGAAGGTAAAGCCGATTAATTTCCTCGTCATGGTTTGAGAGCCAATCTTCAAATTTCAAAGCTATTGACCTACCTTCTTTCTCTAAACTTATTTCAGCATCGTGAAAGTTTAAGATTGCTTTGTATTCATTCAAAAAGTCTACTCCCAGTATAATTTCCGTCGACAATAATGGAACAATAAGAAAGTTCATAGAGAAGCTGTGGCTTTGATGAATGAATTCTAAGTTGGTTTGTTGGCGTACATCTACACTTTTTCCAAAGATTGCACCTTGTAATTTAATCTTACGTAACGGAAGTGTGGGGCAATCGTTCGATTTGTTGCATTTGCTAAAGGCTGTTTCACTAATTACTGAAATGGGACTGCCAGAGTCAAGTACTGCCGTAAATTTTACGTCATTTACTGTAATGTGAATCACAGTATATGCAATGTTGTTATGTTTTACGTCGTGTTCCTGGAGTAAGATGTCAGTAATATGTCTTCCATTTTTACGTAATTACTACCTACGGCAGCTGCGTCGTCAGTTTCATAAGTACGTTTTGTGGCTGCCAGCAGTATGAGTCATTGCCTATTGTGTCTTTGTTGGCGCGCTTCGTTATTGGGATTTGGAGACCTAACTTCTACAAATTCACCTTGTCGAGAGGGCCCTGCTCTGTTTGAATCCCGCCAGTTCTGATGCAATTCAGGTCTGTCGTTACGATCATATCATCTGTCGTCATGTCGGTAGATTCCATAGTTTCTTTCTTGTCGGTCACGTGGTGGAGAATTTCGCCCTGAATCGTAACTGCGCGCTGGACCATTGCATCTAAAGTTATTCTGTCTCCCTTGATAATAATTATTTTGGTTCCCATATTGTCTGTTTCTCTGATTGTCTTTGTGATAGTCATTACTGCAGAGAGGTGATCTTTCCCTGTAATTATTACTACTGTGCCAACGGTTGTCATATGGGTGGTGTCTGTTTTGGTCACGATTTACGTTGTAAGAATAGCCTTGTCGTGTATTATTTCTGTCATCGCGGAATTGTGACAGATGTGACCTGTAATTGTTGTGCTCCTGTTTTCGGGTTCCGCGATTGTCAGTGTCAATTTCCAGTTCTTGTAACAGTCCCTGAAAGGCTTCAATGTTGTCTTTGCAACGTCCTGCTAAAATAATATGTCGTAAGTGTTCAGGCAATTTGATTAAGCAAATGCGGATGAGTTCTGAAGGGCTGTATGGGTTTGAAAGATACTGATTCTTATGCAACATGTCTTCAAAATATTTCATAAGACAGGAAAATTCAGATTGTTCGAAACGTTTCATCATTATGATGCTATGTTTTACTCGGTCTTGTGTAGCTTGAGACCAATCCGCTGAGAGGAAGGCATGATAAAATTCTCCTTCACTGTGACAATCGTGAATGACCGATCGCATTCTTACAGCTGGTTCATTCTCCAAGTAGCCACACATAAATTCTAACCTGTGCTCCAATGACCAGTTGGGAGGAAAACAATGAGAGAATTGATGAAGCCATGCTTGTGGATGAATGTCGTCAGAATTCTTAAATGTTTTGAATTTACGTGTAGTAATGAACAGCTTGTAGTCAAAATCATCGTTTCGGCGAGTCGCACATCGCTCATTGTTACTTCGTTTCGGCGGTTCCATCTCAAAATCCAATGCGCTTTGCTAATTTCTTTCATAATTTCCGAAGTGTCCTGTGTTATTATTTTGTGGTTTTTCCGTATTTCTATGTCCCTCTTCCCATACTGGAGCGCGAGTGTCCTCTGAAATATGTAATTCTTGTATCACTTGTGCCAACTGATCTTGTACTTCCCAGATTCCTCTTTTGTACTGTGTATTGATTTGAATTTGATTTTGTTTGAATTATCTAATTTGTTCATACTCTTCAGTGTCCGTGAAGGCTACAGGTCTTGTGTCATTCAGATCATCATCTACCTTTGTAGATAAGTTAGTGAACTGATCTGAAAATTCAGCTACTTTATCCGTTAGTGAAATTATTTCCTCTGTGTGTTTTTCTGAACCAAGTTTCAGAGTGTCCATTTGTGTTGAAATCGTATCTACTGTGTCCTTTAAGTTTTCCTGAGTTTTTGCAAGTTGCGTAACCGAATCGGTAGATGCAACTGAATCAATTTTAGCTTGCAAGGTGTCGTGATTTCCATGAACAATAGTTTGCAGTTCTTTTATGGCTGCTTCGTGATTCTGTAATGCATTTTCATGACGCGAAAAAATAGGTTGGAAATGCTCACAAATTTGTGTTTTTACATCATTACAGACTTTTTGACATTTCGATTCAATGTTATGTAACTCAGTAGTTAAATCTTCACTTGTTTGTTCAAGTGTGGTGTCTAACTTCCGCAGATTTTGTTCCACTTGTTTCTGATTTTGTTCAAGCGTTGTGTCTAACTTTAGTAGCCTTTGTCCCATTTGTTGCATTAACTGTAATAACAGGGCACTGGTGTCTGAAACATGCTCTTCAGCGCTATTCGGCAGTGCATTTGAACCGGCAATACTCGCATTTTGAAAAGCAGAAAATGTGTCTTCATTTATTTGAGAAAACGGTGAGGACGCAAAACCTGAATCTACAGTATTCGCAAGATTGTGTCCTGTCATTTCGGAATCCTGAGGCGAGCTGTTGAAGACCGATCGATCGATAATGCTTCCCTGTTCACTAATTGTTTCACTGTCTACACCATTATTTGCAGCTCGCTCCATTTCCCTATGCACAATTACCAAATTACCACTTTGAACATTAGTTAATTCATTGCATGGTGGCGCTAACACACTGCTTTCGTCTTCACTGTCATTTCTCAGTTTACTTTGGAGCCTAGTATTACGTTTTTCACACGCCATTATTGTCACAATATTTCATACGACAACACACAAAAACACAATTTGAAGAGCAAAAATAAGAAAACACATTAACATAGCACTGAAAATAATATCTAGTTAATTTCAAGCGCAGCTGCGAAATACTTGGTGCAAATTTACATGCGTGCCACACCTGTTTTAATGTACAACAATGAAAGAGTGCAACTACAAAGGAGATTCTCTCTACAATTACGCGCTAGCAATAAACAAAATCTACACTAATTACACAAACTACAAGAAAAAATCAGAAGATTCCAGTGAGGAATCCTCGGCTAATGGTCGACATACGAAACGTCCCCTTAGAACAATTATACAAGACTGTGCTTAAACTGACACACAATATTTTTTAGCGCAACGCAATCTGACTTTCAATAATCCCTACAAAAGAATGGCCCTGACTAACATTAACCTATACCTTTCACAAATCACTCACCTCACAAAAATCTTCGTTACTTGAACTACTGCAATACAGCGAGCGCCACTACTGCCAGCCAAATAAAAGATTCAAACTACAGAAGGCACTAACTACTGATAGGCATAGTTAGCAAATGAAAGATTTTAATAGAGAACAAACAATGTATTTACCTTAATAGTGTTGAAAAATCATAATGTACATAGCAGTTCATGACATCCAGTCTTACAAATTTCAAAACTCCGCCATTTCTCTCTCCACATCCCCCACTGCTGGCGGCTCACCTCCAACTGCGCCACGCTACGCGCTGTTAACATCCAGCTGCCTAACACTACAATGGCTGAAAACAATGCAAACTAGCCACAGACTGCACACAGCACAGCCAGTAATTTTCATACAGAGCGCTACGTGGCGTTACCAATATAAAAACCTAAACAGCCTACTTACAACATATCCTCTACTGCCTTTATAAGAGGTTTAGGAACTGTATTGGATACAGAGCTCCAACAGCGTCTCCCATGTTATGTCGATGATATATTAGTAGGTGAACCATCATGGAAACTTCATAATGAGATGCTCGATAAACTGCTAAGGACATTAAAAGAATATAGAGTAACTATCATGATAATGAAATACAGTTTTGGATATAAACATATTGAATTTTTTAGGCCATATTATAACTGAACCGGGAACTGAACCTAACTATCGCAAACTGCAAAGAGGACAGAACATAGGCACTCCATACAGTAGAAAGACGTTGCGTGGCTTCTTGGGACTCCTCAACTTCTACAAACGGTTCATTTGGATAGAATCCCTTGCTACCCCACGTTTATGGGCGTTATCTAGTAAAAAGATGCCCTGTATGTGGGATGCCCAAGCAGAACAGGAGTTCCAGCAACTAAAAAAGTCACTGGTAAAGGCACCAATTTTAGCGCTCCCCGATTTGACGAACGAATTCTGTATGGCAACTGACAGTGCTAAGACAGATATGGGTGTATTACTCTTTCAACAACATGAAGAGGACGTACAGCGGATAAGAAAAATGATAGCTTTCGCTAGTTGAGTACTTACTAAACGTGAAAAACATTATTCGATCACATAATTAGAAACCTTGGCAGTAATATGGAGGTTTCGTAGATTCAGATTCTTTTTGTTTGGTCGAAAAACCAATGTGTTTACTGGCCATAAGGCATTAGAATTTATGTTAAGTGCAAAACTATTAGGTCAGTGGATGTTAATGCTGCAGGAATATGATTTTCGAGTCACCTATGTACTTGGGCCGTCAAATATCATAGCTGATATCCTCTCCCGATTGCCAGAAGGAGTTAACGAAAGCAACGTGAGTAATGCAGAAGAAGGACAAGTAGCCACGTATTACTTGAGAAACGTGCCATTTGAAAATTACGTCACCAATACCGTGAAACAGTTAGGCAGGGAACAAGATAAAGTCCCAGATCTCGCTAGGGTTAAAGTTAAGTGGAGAAACCGTGAATCAAGGGACATTAGACAATTCTATCTCATAAAGGACATTGTCTTATTCTACAGACGTAATACAGATACAAGTTTATGGGTCGCATGTATACCACAGGAACTGATAAAAAAGTACATTTGGCAAACTCATTTGAGTAACAGTCATTTCGGTCCTAAGAAATGTTTTTTAAAATTAAAGCTGTCTTGTCACTTCGCAAATATGGAGCGAAGAATCAGGCAAGTTCTGGCTAAATGTAAGAGATGCCAGAGAGCTAAACACGTAACCTTTCAAAGGAGACCACCAATGTTCCCTATCATTCTGGAGAAATTGAGACACACAGCAGTAACAGATCTCATGGGTCCATTATCTCGTACACACAGAGGTCATGTATTCATTTTCGTGGCCCTAGAATTAAATACGAAATAAGTGACGTTTACTCCCTTGAAGAAAGCAATGGGGAGCAGTATAAGCACAGCGGTGACACAAGAATTTCTTCGACGAGTTGCTCAGATCGACAAAATTCTGTCAGACAATGGACCACAATATCGTTCAACACAATATCAAAACACTCTGCCCCGACATAAAGTCAAACCTCTTTATATTTCCAAATATAAGTCAAGCGCCAACCCAGCTAAACGAACGATGAAGGATTTGGGAACCCTCTGTAGCTTTTGTTGTAGCAAGCAGCATAACACGTGGGACAAACATTTCTCTGAGTTCCAAGATGTTATAAACGAAATACCACATGGCAGTACGTTATAACCTCCAAACACTGTTCTGAAAAATAAGCCGGCACCAGATAAAATCCGAGAAATAATTACATTCCCACCCGTATGCAGAGTACAACATTAACATCTAATAAAATTGACACTGAGCAATTTGAAGACTGCGGCGTTAAATAGAAAGAACCGAGCAGAAAAAAAGCAACCTCACGAGTATTTTCACTAGGAAAAAAGATACTTATAAAGACGCACCATCTCTCTAGCAAGAAAAAATATCAAAGCCACAAGTTCTTTCCGGTATACGAAGACCATACGGAAGTAAGTAAAGTGGTAATGATAATGCAGTCGAACTGATTAACCCAAAAAACAGGAAAATCATTGGGCTTGCACCATGTGAGTCACTTAAAATAGTATGAAGGGTAAAGCAACAAATGTAAATTCCACAAGAAAAATCTGTTGTATTAAATATTCAAAGTCCAATAAGAGTAAAATCTAGAAGTCAAGGAGTAGGAAAGCTACACAGATGCACACAAATAAAACTTTTCAATTTGTACTTATCTACCTAAAACAAAGAGGACAACTTTCTCAGTAGTTTAAAAGGATAATTGTGAAGGAAAACAGTAAAGTAAGAACTAAAGTAAATCTTCTGCAAACGAAATGTGTTCTGGGAAAAGAGTAGAGAGCAAGGAGGAATATAGAGATCAGCATGTGGATAGTTTGACGAGATAGTAGTAGAGTCTCTCCTGGAATGCAATGTGAAGTAGAAAGAAGTTGATTTTTGTGGACAAAAGGAAGCCAAGAAGTAGAAAGGAAGTAAAGAATTAGGTAAGAAGGATATATTCATCTCTGGTTTGTTCCGTCAAGGACGGTGAACATATAGTTAATGAGATATTTTGGGGGAAAATGAGAAGCACATATGATTTGTGGAAGGTACCACAAATTGATAGTAAGATGGAGATATGAGGTAAATCAATATTTAGGACGTAAGAATTAAGAGATAGAACTGAATTATTAAGCAAAGCGAGAAACATGTTATTTCGTGGAGGTAGACAAAGGGATGTAAGTTTAACACAGGGAGGATTTCAATAAGAAAGAGTATGAGGGGGGGGGGGGGGGGGGGGGGAAGGAACATAAAGATTTACTGTGTAGAAAAAGAAGAAACGGATAAGTACAACTGATAAGAATAAGCTCTAGAACAATGCAAAAGGACAGTGGAGCAAATTTTGAAAGAAAGGGGTAAGATATATTGTATTTTGAAGTTCTGTTACAGTTAATGCCGAGAAGAAGAGATTACAGAGAAAAAAGACGCTGGAATCGGAGTCAAGGTAATAATATGATGTACCTGCAGTTAGAAAAAAAAGGACTTACTAACACCCTAATCTTCATCACCATCAATATTCCTTTTTGTATCCATCGTGATTAAGATGAGGAAACCATAACCTTTAAACTAATAAAAAAGAATATGTTTACATAAAATGGGGACAAAAGATGTAAAGTTATGAAGACGGTTATAAGAATAATCTTATGTATAGTTTAAATAAGGTATTTTGTAAAGTCTCTTAAAAATTTAGTGTTTGTAAAGCTTGTAATATATTTTAATGGATTAAGGGTTACGATAAGATAGGTAATAATATCACGTAAATTAGAGAAATTTGAGGATATAAAATAAGTAGCACAGACAAAATTTTGCACAATTTTGTATTATACATGACGTCGTCAAGCACGATGCATCGTTATTGCGGCCAGATCGACAGCAGAATTGAGTAGAGCGGTTAGGCGTGAGAGGGAGGGACACTGAGTGTGGGTGCCTGGTACGTAATCTTTCGAGATGAAGGTGCCTTGGTGGAAGCAACAGTCCAAGAGGATAACACCTCTGTGGAAAAGGTTGGAAATTTACAACGAATCCCTGATACGGTCAACATGTACCATGACATGAGCTATATTTACGTGAATCCCACATGCGATCTTTATAACAACGGTTTTGCGAAAGTGTTAGGTACTTAGCACTTTTGTCACAAACTTTTTAGAGTAACATAAGGAGAGATGATAGATGTCCACCGAACCGGAATGGAGGCGGACATGTTACATCAAGGACGAACGAATGTGTAAATTCACCCGAAGAAGAAGAGACGCATTTCTGTAACTCAAAGTTCAGAATTGCTGAAACTGTTGTCATACCACACGGAAGTCGGCAACTGCGAAACATTGCCTGAACACTCATGGGAGTCAGCAACGATGGAAGGCTGTCCAATCTATCTTGATGAACGACCTGATACAAATTAAGGCAGACAACGATTTGAAAGAAAACACCATACAAACGGATTATACGATAACGAGTTTAAGCAGGTCTTAAACCCCTTTCCCGGTCTAGAGAAGAACGAAGGCACAAGTGAAAAGACAGCAAAGTGGAACAAGAACAGAAGATTCAACGCAGAAGACTTGGAAGAAAGAAGAGCCTGGACCAGAAGAGGTCAAGAAACTTTTCTAAATCATTTCCCATACAAGGCCATTATCGCATTTACCTACTAACAAAGAATCCAACTTTAACTGTTCTATCAGTACAAATTTTCGATATTCCTTATGACAAATTGCAACACTTTCGGATGTCACATCGATAGATGGGAGACGACTACTGATATGGAATACAGGAGACGATGAAGCGGCATAAAGATTCGAGGCATGACGAAGATAAATTTCTATTCCGGTAAGAATAAAACTCTAATATAATTTCGCCATGGGAACATGCAGAATGGAACAAAGGCAACCAAGCATTCATGACACAGCCATACTTTCAGCAACCTTTCTCTTTGCCGACCATCATCCCGTGCTCAGCAGACATGTCAAGGCACATGAAAAGGAGAGTGACGACTTCACTGAACTACCTTGAAGATATAGGAGAAAGAACTGTCTGTGACAGACTAGTATCAGATTAAATTGAAAAAAGAAAAAGTTTTGAACGCATGAAGTTTTTGTTATTTAAAAATATTTAATTTTTGAAGAATTTGATGTGTAAAAATCAGATCTTTCTTAACAATACTTTAAGTATTTAATCTTGACAGATCAATAATGTATCCTTGTCATTCATAGTTTTTCAGCATGTCTAAGTTAAGAAAACCAAATTTGATATTTTCTTGGGAAGCTAAGACTCTAATACGCAATGCGTTTGATAAAATATAAAGTATATATATAGAAAAATGGGTTTAGTAATAGTATGACGGTAATGTAATTTTTGAAAAAGAGTTAGGAGGATTAGAAATTTAATATGTTTGTAAAAGTCAACAAATAGCTGAAATTTTTTGTAAAGTTATAATGCATAAGTTTAAGATTTTTGGGGGATATAAATATCTTTGTTAATGCGATTATGCTAGTAAAGTTATGGAAAGAGTATGGTTACGTATAACATAAATAAGGAAATAATTGTAAGAAATGAAACTTCCTTAAATTATAATTGACATGGAAAAGAAGGGTTGAGACTAGACCATAAGTATTGAAAAAGGGGAGGATAATGTTAAATGAAGGTTTCTGCAACTTCAGTACATCTTTATCAACATTTAACATAAGTCATAAAGTCAAAAGAGATCAAGGTTTTCAGAAATTACTGCAACCAGTCGCCTTTTATGTAGATGTATTTTATTTAACCATGACCGGTTTCGAGCTGCCTAGCAACTCATCATCAGATGGTATATACATTTAGTGCTTTTTAGTACCCATTGTGTGGGTGGTTGAGTATCTGTGGCTAGACAGAAACGAGAACAAATAATCGCTACATGTGGTACAGTAACACGAAATATTTACAGCATAATTTATGTTTAACGTATAAGAACAAATAATCACTACATGTGGTACAGTTACACGAAATATTTACAGTTTAATTTACGTTTTGAGGTGTTACTTACAGATAAATCTTTCTGCAGGTATATATATATCTCTTTTAGGACGTATTTTTCAAACCATTGTGTCTTGTTTTTCACAATTTCACAAGTTAAAACTTCCACTAGATGTATATTACTTTTATGAGGCACTGTTGGAAACATATATCTTGTTTTTCGTAAACATCGCTGAACACACTTAGCCACAGATACGAATACAGGATTTACACATTATAAACAAGCCAAAGATTGCAATATAACTACAGTATCAAAGATTTCAAGTTGACCAGAGGCATTATTAGTCATCACACACACTGACAAGAGATTTGTCTTTATTACATAGAAAATAAATGTAAATTAGCTTAAACTAGTAAAATGTTTATTTATAAATTAACTGTGCCCCCCCCCCCCCCCCACCGCCAACTCCTTTTCCACACCCTTTCAAGTATCAGCATCACTTATTATTTCAAGTTAACCATCAACCTCTCATCCCAGACATCATATGCCAAGATCAGCCAATGGACGGAGCAAGAAATTAGCTGTCATAATACTCTCAATACCAATTATCTTAAATGTAACTGAAATATAATGTAAAAAATCTAGTTTTTTATATACCTGTTAAAATTGCACAGTTAATTTATAAATAAACATTTTACTAGTTTAAGCTAATTTACATTTATTTTCTATGTAATAAAGACAAATCTCTTGTCAGTGTGTGTGATGACTAATAATGCCTCTGGTCAACTTGAAATCTTTGATACTGTAGTTATATTGCAATCTTTGGCTTGTTTATAATGTGTAAATCCTGTATTCGTATCTGTGGCTAAGTGTGTTCAGCGATGTTTACGAAAAACAAGATATATGTTTCCAACAGTGCCTCATAAAAGTAATATACATCTAGCGGAAGTTTTAACTTGTGAAATTGTGAAAAACAAGACACAATGGTTTGAAAAATACGTCCTAAAAGAGATATATATATATACCTGCAGAAAGATTTATCTGTAAGTAACACCTCAAAACGTAAATTAAACTGTAAATATTTCGTGTAACTGTACCACATGTAGTGATTATTTGTTCTTATACGTTAAACATAAATTATGCTGTAAATATTTCGTGTTACTGTACCACATGTAGCGATTATTTGTTCTCGTTTCTGTCTAGCCACAGATACTCAACCACCCACACAATGGGTACTAAAAAGCACTAAATGTATATACCATCTGATGATGAGTTGCTAGGCAGCTCGAAACCGGTCATGGTTAAATAAAATACATCTACATAAAAGGCGACTGGTTGCAGTAATTTCTGAAAACCTTTTCACACCACAGTCGCAGTGTTCCACATCCACAATGGATAAAAGTCTCAAAAGAGATCAGTCTCAAATTAAAAAATTGTGAGTGGTACAAATTTACAGAGAAGCTCTGATTTGTTTAAATTTAAAATTAAAACTTAGACAGCCATAAAATAGAAAGAAAAGGCTGCAGATTAGTTAAATAATTGTTTTAAATCAGAAAATCAGAAAGAACATTTTAAATTTTGGGAAAACATTATGTTAGTGCTCAAATCAATAGTACACAGGAAATCAATTGCACTGCAAAATAACGATAAGGAGGCTAACAGAGCCGTTATGCCATATTAAAACATAAAATTGATCAATAAAAATATGTCAGTTCCTACAGTCAGCGGTTGAGAACAATTTTACACTGACTTCACTCAATTTCTCAACCATTGATTGACCCAGTGCAAAACTTCACCCGGAAGGAGGAGGATATGTAAGGTGGCAAGTTAAATGAATGTCAAGTTTACGCCTTCCATGAGAGATTTTATACATTATAACAGGAAGGTGAATATGTCACCTGACATACTTTGGCGAAATGAGCAGATTTGCCTATTAAAATGTACAGTATTCAATGCAAAGGGATGGCACTCAGTCGATGGCAATAACACACTTAACCTAAAGCCTGCATGTCAATGAGCGAGAGAAGAATAAAACTGCTGGAGGAAACATTTAAGTTTGGGAGCAAATGCGAGTTGTGACGTCACGGCCCGAGTACAACGAAACGCTCTTAAAGCAACCCGTGGCGATGTACAGCGAATACGCTGGGTGACTCATTGAAGAGGGCAGGTAGCGGGCCAGCAGCATGGTATAGAGAGAATCTTTAGAAAACTGCATTAGGGAATTTCCAGATGGATACAAACAGACCAGCGATGCAGTCGATCACGTGAACTGCACATGATATGTTCATGATGTATGCGTGTAACTTTTAGGTGTCTGGAGTGGGCACAAGATGTCTGATTGGCTAACATGAACAAGGAAGGAGTAAAGTGCCGAAATTTCGACACAGTTTGACGGTAGGCCCTTTGTGATTGGGAGAGACAATTTCCACAAAATGAAAGGAACAC
Source organism: Schistocerca americana (assembly GCF_021461395.2). Taxonomy (NCBI): domain Eukaryota; kingdom Metazoa; phylum Arthropoda; class Insecta; order Orthoptera; family Acrididae; genus Schistocerca; species Schistocerca americana. The sequence continues at coordinate 590,209,187 of NC_060119.1, forward strand.
TTGTATTGGTTGGAAAAAGCCGTGACGTGGAGCACGAAAGCACCCAGGTGGGGGGACAGTTTTGCTACGGGAGAGAAAAGACCGAAAATTTCGGGGACTCTCATCTGAACCAGCGTCAAGTGCAGAACAGGGCGCATCACGCTCTGTAGGGAGCAAACGTTCACTTCGGCTGACATTCAGCTAGATATTAGCTGTAGCGTCATTGAGCTCCAACAGCGGAGAAACGAAATAGCCATGTAGTTAATTGCTCTTGTGAGAACTGAGCGGGCATTGTAATATGCATGCTGCACCATACATGCACGTGCATATTGCCATATTTCAAGACTAGGGAAGGGTGCACGTTTTCTCGCCTAATGAGAAACATAAGAAAGTTTCTGCTGATAAAATCAGCAAAGATTTTGATTTGCTTTATAGGACTTTCAGAGGACGAGAGCAGACATGCAGCTGACAGGTCACCGCAGCTGAGGTAAATACCACAAGCAGAGGTGTAAACTAGTTGGTTCACTAGCCTTTGTCCACTGTGAACTGGAGCAACCTTGGGTAATCTTTTGCTCAGCTTGTCACAAAAACTAACCTCCTCCGTTGACTTGATTGTCATCCTAAATAGTACCAAACTTACCTGCGGAATCAGATGATTTATCGTGGTATTGGCCAGCTTCACGATGTAGTCGTAAGAATAATTTTAGTAGACACTCATCTGGTTAAAATTTCATATTGTTGTGTTCAGAGTTATTTCGATTAAACAGGACGAAATGCGTTTGTTATCTTGACAACTGTCCGAACATTGACATGTTACAACCTAAGTAAATTCGTGTACTTCTTTGAGAATAATGCTGAATTGAAAACAATTTGTGTACAGCTAAACACCGTTGTGCTCTGTCATAGAATAAGAGTCCACTCCTTGTCATTTATTTTATAGTCGCTAATGCACTCACAGGGTGTTTTTACTGATGTCTGACGATAGAGAAAATTAGTAGAGTGCTAGAGCTCCGGCACCCGATTTCGCCAAAAGCACCATATGGTCCGCATACACTAGACAGATGAAGACATGAGCTCTCTACGCAATTCCAGTCAATCAGCACCGCAGACAATGTTACAGTGGCTCAAGGGTGATGACGTAAACAATCATTGATAGTGGGGATCTCTGCCGAATCGTTCAGGAGATGGTACTTGAGCCTGCTGTATGTCCATTCATTATCACTTGTGACGCAGTACCTTGGAGTAGACGCATGACAGTTTGAGATTAAAGCCGTGGGGGAGGGGGGGGGGGAGGCGAGATCATCCGTCGCAACACCGCCTCAAGGTAGTCTTGATTCACCCTATCAGGGACGAGGTCGAAGTCCACCAACACCAAAGCTCCACTCAAGCGACAGGCATCTGCCAGGGCGATGACGTCCCTATAATCTCCGAGATTGCCGTCTGTATATTAACGCTACCATCCAAGCACATTGGGCCCGAGGAATCAATTCGGGGCAGGACACACCGAATGCTAGAGTTTAAAATTCGGCTGAAGAGTTTGAAGTCACTGTTAAGTCTAGTGAGAAGGCGCTGATGTTCCACGAACTTGACACCCGACAGGCTGGGGATCGTTAGACGGAGGCCTTCGATGAATTTAGGTGCTGTGGGGACGCCGGGGATCATCAGTTTCTCGTAGATCGTTACTCAGTGAGGAGACATTAGGTAGTTGAAAACGCGATGGAACTCTAACGGGAAGACTTCTGAGCCCAGCGATTTCTTGGCAGCTGCTTTTAGAAGAGGATTTTCAGTGTCAACGGTCGTGATGGGGCTTATTAACGTCGCTACAGCCCCTCCATCGAGGACACCAGTCAGCTAATGGAAAACGTCGTCTGTCGCTGAGGCGTCATGATTCTCCGTATCATAGAACCGCTGGTAGTGTTCCGCACCAGTAGGCTGTCAGAGAATGCTACACAGTCAGGCCCAAACTTCTATATGTCATCAACCATGTGTTTACAGCCTGCACTCGCATATTAATTATGTATATTCCCGTACAGGGTAGACCTTTTAATTGAAAGTCGCTTGCTCGATGTCGGCGAATAAATACAATAATGTAGTGCTTGTGTTGTTAGTAACAATGCAATTTTCCTTCGAACATACCCGCATGCTTAAAGGAGCATTCCATCGTTCTTCTTAATAACACAGGCACTACAATATAGTATTTATTCACCGACACCACGCAAGCGACTTTCAGTTAAAATGTCTTACTTGTATGAGAATAAACATAATGAATGTAAGAGTGCAGGTTGTAAACACATGGTTGACGATGTGTGAAACTTTGGGTGTCGCCGTGGAGCGTGCTCTGGTAGCCTAATGGTAAGGCGATTGCTCGCAATAGGCGTGAAATCCTGGTTCGAGTCCCGGTCTGGCATAAATTTTCATTGTCACTATTGCATTATACATGTGAAAAGATTTTAAATACCACTACCAATCAAAAAAATTGTTGACTACTACATTATTGGTTTAGCGGCCTACTTAGAGGTGATACCTCATCAGGGTATAATGGCATTACATAAACATTTAACGGAAGTGTACACAGACATTAAGGTTACTTTACATGATCGTTGTGATCATCCAGTCGAGAGTGAGAAAGATAACCTAGTAAAGGGTGGTGTCACTTAGTATACTGATCTGTTGTTCACATGAAAATTTTGATAAAACAATCGCTGAATTTGCTGAGAACTGAGGCATCGCTGTTTCCATGCCTCTATTAGACTTCTTCACCACTGCATAGAGAGGTTTTCGCTCTGCAGCGGAGTGTGCGCTGGTATTAAACTTCCTAGCAGATTAAAACTGTGTATCGCACAGAGACTCGAACTTGGGACCTTTGCCCTTCGTGGGCAAGTGCTCTAACGTCTGAGCTACCCAAGCACGACTCCGCCTCCTGTCCTCACACCTTTACTTCTATCAGTTTCTCTCTCCTACCTTCCAAACTTCACAGAAGCTCTCCCGCGAACCTGTAGAACTAGCACTTCTGGAAGAAAGGAGTTTCTTCACCGTTATTTACAAACTTCACAAGAGTGTCGTAAAAACAAGCTAACACAAAAAAATCGGTGGTTCAAAACAATACTAGTTTCGACTGAAGTATCGATATGTCGATCTGGTGTTGTCAGTAGCAAAGCCTTCGGCATGTCTTGCTGTCGTATTACTGATGCTGGTTGGCGTAACATATTACAAAACGAGCGACTATGATAATCTTATAATGCATATGACAGTACGCAAACTTTTTATTTTGAGAATTACGAAGACATTTCTGGGCTCTAAACTCATATATAACTATAATGCATGTACTTACTATTTTTGGATTACTAAGTCGAAATTCATGAAGAAGGCTGAGTTTCTGAACTCTGTCATTTTATTTAGATTCTCGTTTTTCGACTTATGGCCATGGATGATTATTTCCATTTTTTCCAAGATGTCCGTTCTCCAGAACTTTTCCAAATTATGCAGTACTTTGATGCCGTTATCTATAGCAACACTGTGTCCTGTTTCTTTTATACGTAATTCTTAAAATAAAAGTTTTTATGCATTTGCGAAATACGATGGAAATGAGAAGCTGAGAGTCAGTCCATGGCCTGTCTGATTAATCACCAGTGTTGAAGCTTTTGCGGGATGTAGCAATCTATGAAATATGAGCTTTGCCAGCAGCGCGCTACGGGAATCGATGGCCCATCCACATGTTTCGGGCGGAATTATTCCCTAATGAATACCGTTCCAATTCATCCGCGAACGCAGCTTTGTTATTTGGTTACGACGTCGGCTGAACTTTGCCGGGTGTTGGGAATACGATGTGCGAAACTCCAATACGTAAACAAGTTGCGGAAAATATGGAGAATGCTTGCAAGAAAAATTGATTTCCAATGTCCGAGTTCTGTTTACGTTCATCCTAATAATTAACGGTTACAAGAAGAAAACATTAACCTTGCTTTCACCAAAGTATTCTAAGTTAGCTATCTGCTTGACAGCTGGAATATAACTCTTTTCCACAACTGTTATGTTGTGATTACGCTGAGAATACACTGACCTCCGTGTAAGGGCTGTACTTCTGATTAAGTTAAACGTGATTGATATCATAGTTAAAGACAGACACCAGAAAATGTATCTACTGCATAAATTAAGACGATGTTATGCAATTATTTAAAGCAGGTATCACACCCATGACTGATTACAATTTTAAATCGTGCTGATGAGTATTAATTAACCCCTAGAGCGTGCGCGCTGTCGCGAAGACATTTATCATTCGCCTGTACATTGCAGCGTTGCCTCCAACCAGCAGAAAGAGAAAGTTAATGGTCCACGAGCAGCAATCTGTCTCACCCACTCTACAACAGACCCTCATGTTGGTGTACTAAAAAAGTAGAGTATAACGTCATGGAAGTGGAAGTTTGAGGATCGATTCAGATGTAGTGCACATATGTTTAGCTTGTTCTGACTGTTAGTAGAGAGGTAAATGAGTAAACATTAGATTACACTTATGTTACTTTTATAAACTTGACGTGTTGTAGGAGCTCTGTTTCATGACAAGCTAATAATTTGTTCTCAGCCTAACAGCAGTGCTGTCAGGACAGCAACTATATAAGAAATAAAATTAAAACAAGACTAGTATTTATTTGCCTGACTGCAACATTTAATAATCTTGCAATACAACGCACATCGTAGATCTAAACTTAGGTAATCCCGAACTACATCGACAAATTTTTGGAGGAACTAAAAGCACTGCATCTACAGCCGTCAATTTCGAACTCTTTATTCTGCTACCGGTTTCGATGTTACATTACATTTCAACAGGCATCTTAATAAAAGTAAATTGTGTGAGATCCAGTTGCGTGTAATCATTGCAGAAGCCACAATAAGATACTCGGTGTTCGCAGACCTCTGATTTAGTCGATGTGATCACTCCATTCGTCCACCGAAAACTGTACATTTTAGGAGTTCATAGAATCTGAGTCAGAGGTCTGAGTAGGTCGGTTTAATACATATAAACGAAGCACTGGGAAGCGCGATGAAATGGCCTTTGATGCAGATTCCAAATTATTGCCATAGTATATAGAACAACACCACACACCGAGCCAAATTCCGTCCACTCACCTGGGTGACCTACCGCTTCATAGAATTATCTTCCAGCACTCTACAGACCAGTAGTTGTCGTCTCGAAATCAGTAGATCACGAGCGGCAGCATACATGCCATGAAACTTAACTCGCGCTCGGCCATCGTGATTTAGGTTTTCCGTGGTTTCCCTAAGTCGTTTCAGGCGAATTCCGGGATGGTTCCTTTGAAAGGACACGGCCGACCTCCTTCTCCATCCTTCCTCAATCTGGTGGGAGCGATGACCTCACTGTTTTGTTCCCTCGCCACAAATCAACCAACTGTACTGCGTGAAGCGACACTCAGTTGTTTCTCAGCGCGTTATTCTGTCACTGACCGCTGTACCTCGGCTGGAAAGGGAGTTCTCTGCAATAACTGGCGAAGTTTTCTAACGATTTGTTAGTACTGCAGGCTATAAAGTTTACTGTTTTCACGTAATTAGTAACGTGTTCCATGTGTCATTTATACGACGTATCATAATGCCATTTACGGGCTGTTTAACGTAATACATATTTCAATAGATCAACTTGCTGACAGTTTACAGACAATTTAATAATAAAATTTTGTGCATTTGGACTGATGCGACACAGCTGCAGTATTTCCGTTGTTCCCGAATATAAATTACCTCAAGATACACAAGAAGCTTATAGCCGCTGAAGTGGATCTTGTCTGTGGTAGGTTGTCATTAGTTGTCTACAAATTAATATTACTGTTTACTGGCGTTTTTTGCCAGTACGGTAGTGATTCTATTAATATGAAGTGGTTTGCAAATGTGGTGTGCGGTACGTATTTCGACTTTTAAGCGCTTTAGGTTTTCAGTGTATCTTATGCTACACTTTATGCTTGTCTTTCACTGTCCGCAGCTCGTGGTCTCGCGGTAGCGTTCTCGCTTTCCGAGCACGGGGTCCCGGGTTCGATTCCCGGCGGGGTCAGGGATTTTCTCTGCCTCGTGATGACTGGGTGTTGTGTGATGTCCTTAGGTTAGTTAGGATTAAGTAGTTCTAAGTTCTAGGGGACTGATGACCATAGATGGTAAGTCCCATAGTGCTCAGAGCCATTTGAACCATTCTTTTTTTTTTTTTTTCTTTCACTCGTGTGCTAAATGACAGATAATGAAGCACGCATGTCTGCACAACTTTAGAGAAATACAGGGAAACAGTGTGTTTGTGGCTTGCTTTTCTAGGTCACCTCGAATTATCTGGAGTATGTTATAGAATGTATCTACTGTCATCTAATATATTCGTAAGACTTGTCTGGTCATTCCGATAACTGAGGAGAGTGTATATTACTTGCCACGTTTTTTACGAGACGAGATAGCTGATTCACATCCATTCGGCTATGCAGCAGTCGTATCCATTTTATTATGGATTTTGATTTCCATTTTATTGTGGCGCCTCTAGTGGTGTGCTGCGGTACTATGGCGAAGCCATTTCATATTGTTCAAGAACTGCAGACATGTACGAGTAAATAAACGAACTGCTGATTATGCAACGTTATTTTTCTGTGGTAATATTTGCAATACGTAAAACTTTATCACTACCCCTGTCAAACTTTTCGCTATAGGTAAGAATGCCCGCCCGGATAGGCTTCCCGAGCGAGAAGGCGTGTCGGTCCCCGGTACGAATCCCCCAGGCGGATTACTGTCGAGGTCCGGTGTGCTGGCCAGCCTGTCGATGGTTTTTAAGGTGGTTTTCCATCTGCCTCGGCGAATGGGGGCTGGTTCCCCTTATTCCGCGTCGTTACACTATGTCGGTGATTGCTGAGCAAACACTGTCTCCACGTACGCGTAAACCATAATACTTTACCACGCAAACTTTGAGGTTACACTCATCTGGTGTGAGACGTTCCCGGGAGGGTTCACTGGGGGTCGAACCGAACAATAACCCTGGGTTCAGCGTGGGGCGCCGGTGGGGTGAGTGGCCTGCTGTAGCGTGTTGTGGGGTTGTGTACCACTGCGGGCAAAGGCGGGGACGAAGCCTCTTCGACCTTTCTAGGTCCACAGTTCAGTACATATATACATGCATACATAGGTAATAATTCTGATGGCAGCACTGTTCTCTACTTTCAGAAGTCAAGTCACCTTAGGTAAGGATAATATAAAACTAAAATATCAACTCCGCGACCAGATCAAGAGGACCGCGCGATGTCGACAGCCCGCTGTCACGTGCTCTGCAGTATGCCGCCATTCGATGATTATGATGATGATGATGTTTGGTTTGTGGGGCGCTCAACTGCGCTGTCTTTAGCGCCCGTATCAAAGTCACAAGTTTTACATAGTCCAATTGTTTTAAACTCAATTCACTCTAGCAGCTGTCGCGAATGAAGATGATGAGGATGATGAAATGATGAGGACAACGCAAACAATCAGTCCCCGGGCAGAGAAAAATCCCCTACCCGGCCGGGAAGCGAACCTGGGACCCCGTGATCCAGAGGCAGCAACGCTAGCCACTATACAGCGAGCTGCGGACGGCGCCATTCGAATGCGATATGGAGGGCATACCGCTCTCCTGGCCACTGTCGCCTTTCCAGACCTTGGCGTCGCTACTTCTCGTTGAAACAGCACTTCAATTGTCTGTGTCGACCAAATTCCAGTCCTCTAACTAAGGAAGAACACAAAGAGTTCTTCTTATGCCGTAGACGCAACTGTACTAGTCTAGTTTGTAAAATAATGAAACCGAATGCCGGCCGCAGTGACCGAGCGGTTATAGGTGCTTCAGTCCGGAACCGCGGTGCTGCTACAGTCGCAGGTTTGAATCCTGCCTCGGGCATGGATGTGTGTGGTGTCCTTAGGTTACTTAGGTTTAAGTAGTTGTAAGTCCAGGGGACTGATGACCTGAGTTGTTAAGTCTCATAGAGTTTAGAGCCATTTGAAACATTTGAAACCGCATGACATGACAGTTGCTGAGTCAACAGTCTTATTGTGTACACGAGCAGTTTCGGAACAACTGAAGTTGCACCAACTGGTGTAAATTGTAATAATAAAAATATTTTGTTACAAGACAGTGGGAGGGGGTCCTCGATAATGAACTATGCAGCTAAAATTTCTAAAATGAATTGAAACAGACTAACAGAGGGAACAGGACGTTACTTAAAAATAAAATCGCTTAACCATCAATGGTATTCTTACCGAAAATTTGGGCCGCAGGTTAAGGTACTGTGTAGTCTCCAAAAAGGATTCACTGTTTTATTCTGGAGTGTATCATATCGAGTGAGCAAAACCGTTTGTAACCTATCTATCTCCTTACCTCGGATTTCGAGTTCCTGTCTCTCTTTTTCCATCATTTCCAAACATTCCCAGTTGTATTCTCTCTCTGTCTCCTCGTAGTAACCCATTTTGTACACATTACGCATCTTTTGTGTTCGTGGTGTCGGTATTTTGTTTTCATTTGGGATACTCTACTCTGTTCCATCACGTTCATTTGCATGATTCTCGTCAAATATATCTATAAGTTCCGTCAACAATTCTTCATCGCGTAATTCTTTAGCACACATAAGTAGTGGCAGTTCATCCTCACTTTCAGAATTTTCCCACTCTATGCAGTTTTCCCAGGCTATGTAGCGTAATTCAAGTGCTGACTCTTTATCGGAAATTTTCGTACGTCCCTGTTTATCTGAATTGTGGCTATTGTCAGTTTTTTCTAATTTTGATTTATCTACTTCGAAGAAATGAATATTCTGTTTTGATTGTGTTAATGCGTAGACGTTAGTTTGCCTGACCTCTTCCGTATTTTCCCGTCCATCTTTACGTTTTTCGGGATTCGGTGGCCTAACTTGTACTTCTGGTTTCCCTTTGCTGTGTTGTTCTTCTCTTTGTGGACCATGATTTCCTCTGTAATTAGTCGCACCATGGTCTTACCAATTACTGTTTCTGGCATCGTAACCTCTTTCAAAGTACCCGTTGACCGTTGGTATTTTGATTCCTAAACCCATATCCACCACTGTATGAGTGTCCATTACCATTGCTATTTCACTACGAGTTGTTCTGGTTCCCGTTTCTATGCCAATTACCTCCATTATGCCTTTTTCCTGAGCTATTAAATTGCCTGAAATTATTATTATTCGGATTACGATTATTATTATTAGAATATTCGTTCGTAGTCCTCTCATTTTGTTGCTCCCTTTCATTTCCTTTTTTCTTTCGCCTCGTTTTCTTTAAACATGAATTCGAGCTCCCTTAAGACCTCTTTGAATACCTTGGTATTTTCATTTTTTCCCACGGTCGCCTGTTGATACTTACCGGTAACTTAATTCTACATAGACGTATCAGCTCTCCGTAACTGTGTGGTTTATCTAAGCATTGATTCTTTTTGTCCATTGTGTCAAAGAAATTTACAACACTTTTCTCCCCTGATTTTTCATATGGTGCCATCTGAAGTAACTCGTATTTAATTTTGTTTTGCGCCTCCTTAGACCAATATCTTTCGAGAAATTCTGTTCTGAACTCTAGGTCAGACGTACAGGTAGCAGCGATCTTTGCATCACCTTTGCTAGTGTACCTGACATGTGTGCTCAAATAAAGTCAAGTTTGTAAGCCAAGCTGCAATGATTTGGCAAGCCTACCTGGAACTGATCGAAATGGAAATGTCGTGTGGCTAGGGCCTCCCGTCAGGTAGACCGTTCGCCTGGTGCAGGTCTTTCGATTTGACGCCACTTCGGCGACCTGCGCGTCGATGGGGATGAAATGATGATAATTAGGGCAACACAACACCCAGTCCCTGAGCAAAGAAAATTTCCTACCCAGCCGGGAATCGAACCCGGGCCCTTAGGATTGACAGTCTGCCACGCTGACCACTCAGCTACCGGGGCGGACGAACTGATCGATGAATGTGCGTGCATGCAAGCTACCGCCTTCTTCCTTGAAATATTGGAATTTTCTAACGGTAAAAAGAGATCTGTATCGTATCTACTCACAAATCCGGGTTGTGGCTGATTCGTAGACTCAAATAATCTGCCACTGCTTGTGTTGTCTTGCCTGTTCTCTGGCAATCCACTGCCCGTGTGCATATTCTCAATTTCCTGAGCCATATTCGCATCATATCGTAACAATTGTAAACAAAAGTGTTGTTTGTTTGACTCTACTCTCGTCGTTCGCGGTACTGTACTTGTGCTGCTGTTATACTGTGTCATCGGGTTTACTGGTTCAGTCGCCTATCTTTCCATTGGTATCGGCTGACTGTAGGTGTCCCGTTTTTCTAGACACTGTGCCTGGTTCTGTGGCGTGTCATGTGTCACTTTAATCTGGACCTTCTGTGTCGATTTCTGCACGAGTGTTTCTTCTGGTCTTTGTTCTACTTGAACATTCTTAGACGCGCGAGTGTTCATGTAATGAATTAATGCTTGACGTATCAGTTGTTTTGCTACAGTTGTAATCGGTTTCGATCTTTTCTGCGATAGCTTGCATCAACTACGTTCGAAGCTTTTCAAACTGATCTTTGTTTTTAAGTTCTAATTTACTGATCCGTTGATCATATTTTTCAGTGCAACTTTTGCGACCTTTTTTGAATGCTTGTTCTTCCGAAATTTGTATTGCTGTTCAAGTCGCCTTTTTGTAAAACGTTCCACTTTTTTGTCAACATTTACGATGTCCAATTGGATCTTGTCCACGTCAGTGCGTAATTGCTGCTGACCTTGTGTTAGTACCTGAATTCTGTCCCTAGATTCTTTCACGTCTTTATTTATCTGAGTGATCTGACTATCTATTCTTGCGATCGATTCTTCCATCTGGATTTTTACCTGTTGCACCTGAGTCTTAATCTCTTGTCTCAATTCCTGAGTATCCTGTTTCATATACTGTTTCAATTCCTGATACTGCTTCGTCATCTGTGTATTCTGTTTTGTTATCTGTGTATTAATATCCTGATTCTATTTCGCTAATTGTGTCGTTATACTATCGTTCATTTTTTGTAACATCTCCATGATCGCGTCCTGTCCTGTAACACTACCTTCTGCTGAGCTGTGTGTTCTTGATCTATTGTTTTCTAATCGGTCACTTCCGTCGTTTACTGAACTGTGCTCTGACGTTTCTAAGTTCGATAACTGCAACAATCAGTGCTGTCTTCCGTTCTCCCCGTGTTGCTCGTTATGTTGAGGACTAGTTGCGTTTGTCATTGAACCATTTCGTGGCGCAAACAACTCCGCACACTGCCCTCTCTGTTGTGTATGTCTTATGTTTGCAGGTACAGTTGCGTCTGTTACGGTACCTTTTCGCGGCGCTCGTAACTCCACAGAATTCTGTGCCTGTTGCTGAGGCATATTTATAATGTGTACAAGAGGTTCGACGTATTCTAAATGTTTCCTCTTTTCCTCACTGTCTACTTCTCTTTGGATGTTAACTAGCTGCCGTTTCATTGAATGTATTGACGCGTATTCTGTCTGAGTATGCGGCGAATAAACTAGTTTCCTGAGTTCGTTTCGCTGCTAACTTTTGCCATTTCCTGCGTGAGCTGTCTATTTCTGGCTCAGAATGTGCCCTACACGGAATTTCGTATTCTGAAAATTCGGGCTCTCGTCCCTTCGATTCCCATCTGTCCGATCTGTCTCAATTCCATCCAAATCTACCTGAAACTGCTGATTGTGCAGCTCACCGACTGTCCTATTCTATGGTTCACGGTCTGTCCTATTCTCAACGAGCTCGTTTACTTGCTGTTTATCTGGCTGATTCTCCCCCATCTTGTCTACTTTCTGTCTATCACGTAACCTTTTGGCTCGTGCTCTCGTTAACATGGAAGTTCTTTCAACACACCACAACCCTAACTACAAAACTTTACGACCATTTACCAGATGGTAGAACCAACAACAACAACGTTGTGAATTCTCGGCTACTGTTCTGTCTGCTCTGCTACAGTCTCCAATCTCCCCTTGTGCGCTCGCAATGGGAGTAAAAATGTTACTTCTTAATTCTAACGTATTTGATACTGTGTCACGATGCGTTTCTGCGTCACTCTGCGTCTGTGCCTATCACCTGAAAATCCTATGTCCTAACAGCCACTCAAAAATTGTAAAAATCCACCAAAAATTTTTCAGCACAATAACAAAAGACCTTTTCACTACAATTCTTGTTCCTCGCTACTTATATCTATTCTAATCCTAAATCTTTGCAAATAACTCTTTAGGACATGAAATAAAATTTTTCACAGTGATAATGCATCCTACCATAAAATTTTTTCTCCAGTTAATTAAACTTTTTTTTTCTAAAAAAATTAAAATTATTTGCTTCTCACTTAACATTGCATAAATATCGACAAACTTTCAGTAACACCCAAAAAAAATTTTTTTACAAAGATAGCGACCTGCCGTACCTAACTATCATCTATCACTTATTCTGACATGGTCCTATGTTGGTAACCTACCTAGCTTTCCTATCATGCCAGGGTCGCCATTTTCTGTATGTGTGTGGGTGCTATGTTGAAAAGTTGCACAATGGATTGATCTGACAAGTACCCTGTGGCCCCTGCAAGAAGCAATGTTCACCTCACACTACTACGGAAGTCAGACAGACGCTTCTAACGTATCAAAAAGAAATGCCTGAAAAACTTTCAGCAATAAATATCTTCTGGGGTCGTCTGCTGTAAAGAAAAGACACAAAAATATTCTATTTTCTTACGTAACTAGTGGGATACTTGGGTACTTGAGTATTGCTAGTTAGTGTAAGAAAAACATTAAAGGAACGGAAAATATTATTTATTGCAAAATCTGAGAAAATCAAGTGAAACTTGTATTTATAAACTGATACAAACATTTCTGGGTTCTTTTCGGAATAGGAGGTTACCTCTTATGGCTAGGAATCCTGTTAATGAAATTTATATACGGAGTGTAGGAAAGCTCTTTCATCCCTTTTCTTTAAGAATGTTATTTACTCGGCAAAGTGGCTGAGAGCTGCGCCTACTCAACTTGAATAATTATGTGACTGAATTTTTCTAAGTACGATCGAGGCTGTCACGTGAGAAATGTAGTGGAGTGACGTGAATGAAGTATGTTATTTGTAATGGAGGAAAGATGGGGCTCGCCTACGCTGTAGCGCACAATACCGTGAACTGCGACAACTGCTGCCTGCGTCGTTCGCCGCTGAAAAATAACAAAACTATCTCTTTCTATCTGGATTGATCTTCGCCAATCGACTACCCCTTGATGAAGTCAGGGATTCCTGTCTGCCCCTAGTCTAACTATTGGTGTGGTACATCGGTCAGATAACCAGTCCACCGTGAAGCCACTCAATGTTCGTTCGCAGGTGCTAACTAATACTCTGTCTGTGTTCACTCCGCACATTAACTGTCGCGGCCAAAACAGTGAACAAACGCTTAAACGCATGCGACTCAGTACAGTGTATCACTCCAGTTCGCTAGCGACAGAGGTGCTCCCTCAGTGCAGTACTGAGTAGCGACTTTGTTCCTCGCTCTCTGTGTACACGCACGAGCGCACTCGCTCCCGCTACCTGTTCCCGCTTCAAGAGCGTCACCGGAACGAGCCGTCTCCACGCAAAAAGCGAAAGGATATATCATCCGCTGTCTTTCCCTCACTCCTCCGGCTCATTGCGTCAGAAATAGTCCCCCAATCAGCGTTACTCTTACAAACGGGAGAATGGTGCTCCGTTTAAGCCGATCAATCTGGAAATACATAGCATCTGCGTTAGGCGTTTACTGTCGACCTGTGAGAACTCTGAAGATGCGCGCTAGGTCCGTCAAAAAATGCATATGCTGGGGCTCTCCCAGACAATACAGCGGGTTTTGCATTTAAGGTGAACACGCAGGCCATTGTACCTTTTCTCTGGCAAAAAACTGTTTTGGTCTCTGGGCGGTCGGCCGGCCAACGCAGCTATGTGATAACTCACCCCCTATGGACTTTCCAGCGGGCTGGTTGCCTCCTCTTAACAAAAACTCCTGTGGTCATCGTGTCTTGAATGTTTTTGTACGCCAGCCTCGACTTTTTAATCTCGGTGCGCCCTTGCCATTTATTTATTAGATTTGCGTATCGATTAAATGGAAATATGTAATATTGACTCTACCCCATCGAGTTTGGGCTCGAATGAAACGTATTGATAAGCAAAATACGATGGTTCGGTCGGAATATGTAAGAAATGAAGGAGCTGTTGACAAAATTTTGGTTCCTAAGACATTCATCGCTTCTCTCATAGCTCTCCTCATGTTCATTTTCGTTTCGTTCAGCTTTTGTTTGTCAGCTAGCTTCTGACTGCTCTTAGAATTGTGATGAACCTTTCTTTGTGTAGGCATCAGTTTTCTAACATGGCTGTTAAACCACAGTTGGTCTTTCACATCTCTTAAGAGCTTTTTCGAAACATACTTGTCTAAGGCATATTGAATGATGTTTTTGTTTTCCATTTGTGCTTTACATCTTTGTTTTTATCACTGAATATTTGGTGCTGAATACTCAGATACTCTCCAGTTCGTATCTTGTCAGTCTTGCTAAGCAGAACTTTCTTGCTACCTGACTTAACAGTCCTTGTAAAACACGTAATCATAATTTCTATCGCAGGTTTATGATCGCTTGTATCTTCCTGCATGTTAACTGATTCGATACCTTCACATCTATTTGTTGCTAGGTGATTAAAGACGTTACCTTCATAAGTTGTTTCACTATCTGCTGAAAGTAATTTTCGGACAAGACATTTTGAGTAATGACACATGAATCCGTGTCTCCAGCACCAGTTTTGCCGATCTATACCTGTCAAGCCGCGCAGGATTAGCCAAGCGGTTTAAGGGGCGCTGCAGTCATGGACTGTGCGGCTGGTCCCGGCTGAGGTTCGAGTCCTCCCTCAGGCATGGGTGTGTGTGTTTGCCCTTAGGATAATTTAGGTTAAGTAGTGTGTAAGCTTAGGGACTGATGACCTTAGCAGTTAAGTCCCATAAGATTTCACACACATTTGAACATATACCTGTCAGGCTGAAGTCATCCCCACTATAACAGAATGATCAGAAATATTGCTAACGGTATTATGTAAGTTCACTCTGCACTACATTTGCAACATGCTTACTAGAAACTTCTTCTCAAGTGTATTCTGCCATTAAGAAAAGAAACAATGCTTTTGAATCTATCAGATTTGAATAAACGAATTTATGATCATGTTAAACAAAAAACAAACACAAAAATATTTCGTATGTATTCTTTATCTGAATATTTACGAAAGGACATCGGAGTGGTAACCAAAAAGCTCCAATCATGTTGGCGAATTGTACTGCGGTGTAACGTAAGGTAGCTGACTGGGAATACCGAACACAGTGTGCGGATTTCACCGCAGGTGATACAGAATGAGTGCTGGCAAAGTTAAGTAAATGACTCGCGTAATTGGTTTTTGAATTCAAAATAAGAAAAATCAGAGTAGATAAAGATAACGAGACAAGTAAGTCGGAATGTATGTGTGAACTCTTTAAAGATGGTGCGACTTACTGCGTCGACTCTACGAATCGTACTTATAAAGAAAATAGCACTGTGCTGTGTACTGGTATATAAAATGCTAAAGTATTACGTCAGTTGCGCTGTTTCCGAGAGCTATACAACTGAGAGGTAAGAAACATAAGTAAGACAGTATCCATACTTCATCTGAGTCATTCAGGTACAACAGAAGTGGTTACTGAAGTTTATTTATCTAACACAGTTTCGTCATAGCTTCACAGGAGTAAATCAGGTCTCTTGAGACTGTAGTTGGTGGCTCGTCCCGCTTTGGGACTGGGGATCCGCCGGTAGTCCGCACTAGCCAGCAGCTGCGCTGTGTGAAGCAGTCACAGGGAAAAAAGAAGCCCACACAGTGCAAGAAAAACTTACCGCCGTTGTAGAATCACGGACTATCTGGTTTTCTGACTACTTCTGTCAGCCAACTTATGTATATTCCCTTTCAGTTTCTTACAAAAGAAACAGATCGCTCTTTACAGAAATCGTAAAGTAATATACCCTACTTTGCTGTTGACAAACACGAAAGTATTCAACGAAGCGAAACAGATCTTTCTCTCAACTTCTTTTTAAACAAGTCTCAGAGTGCGATACGTTTTTGGTAAACTTTGTAATGCATCCAGCACTTTCTAATTAAAATTTCATAGAGTGTTCTGAAAAGAAAATAATATGTAAGGTACTAGTCATACGAGACATTGGTGATACAGGCTAAAAATTGATTTATGAAGGAAAAATTCACTAGAACGCCAGATGCTTCAGTTTATGTACACATAATGACTGAGAGACGAAATTCTGAGCATCATCGCATTTCGAGCTTAAATAGCTACATCTCCAATGTTCCGTACGGTTTCTATTTGTCTCATGACAATAATCCTCAAACCGATTCTAGTTTGTCATAATTTTTATTCATTGTTACAGATAGAGATAATATTAATTGCATTGTTTTTAAGGTTAAAGAGGGGGAGAACGGTATCGGCCGTGAGTACACGTAGAAATTACGAGTTTATTAGCATCTGCAAATTATTCTGGAGAGTTTATTTAATAAGAAACAATTTGGATATAGAGAGGGAATATCGACAATGAATACTATTTTGTGGTAAGTCAGATAGAGAGTTTAACAAAGAAACCATTTAATAGTTAGATATACCACATAGCTGCAAATATTCCAAGAGTGACTGAGAGAACACGATCAATACATCTTTCTCTGATCCTTAAATAACATGAAAGATAGCCTGGCTCACCCTCTGACATTATATCTTAGCATCCGTTTCATCGAACTCACATGAGATACCTCTACTAACTGAAGAAGAGGCAACTGACTACTTGGTGCTGTATAAATGCAACACGGGAACATGTACAGCTATTTACCAATTGATGAAAATGAACTGACCGACCTACTCCCTATTTATGGAGTTTCTTCGTTACATAACGAAATGCTGTAGTCAGCAATTAATCTGCCGTGTTCTGAATCTGGTTAAGATAGGTTTTGAACTAGGCAGCTACCTGAAATGAGTACTGACAATTTCGTCTAACTGAATCTCCTCCATATGCTCACATCAAATTCCTCTCATTCTGCTACATCTTTCAGATGTAGCAGAACAGTGGAAGCCGGAAATTAGTTAAATGAGATTGCGATCAGCGACAGTGGTGATCCAGCTAAATAACAAGAAATCGAACTGAAAGGAAAACCATTAACAAGCAGTTCATAGAGCAATTTAAAATATAGAATTATCTAGGAGCGACCCCGTTAAATGCTGTCACATCAATCCCACTTGGAAGGATGAAGCCAGTAACTGAAAGCTGTAATTCTGTTTTGGCTAATTTGGTAGTACGTCCTGAAGTTTTGATGTGGATATCTCGGGCACTAATATAACACAACCGTCAAATTGGATGCGAAACTACTGGAAGACGGAAGATTGGGGTTTAGCTGGCCATTGACCACGAAGTTCTGAGAGACAGAGATCTAGGTTGAATGAAGGCAGGTTGAGGAAGGAGATCGTCCTTTTCAAACCAATCATCCTGGCATTTTCTTTAAGCGAGCTTAGAGGACAACTCAGCGACTCGAAACAATGTAAAAGATCGTAGGGGTGTTTAGACCCTCACACTTCACTCAGCACGTTGAAAATGCACGTAATAGACAAACAGGGAGAATAAGAATATCTCGAAAATGCCCAATTGTTCACACTGGAATGTGGTGGCCTTTTCATTTCGTTCCCTTGCTCAGGGTACATTGCTCTACACGCCGTGTTTCAAAGATGTGTGCTGGTGTAGGGTGATGGTTCACCTTCCTCGACTATCTTTGTGCTGACTCGCGGCAGGGCAACAGTAATGTTCCGCAGAGTTCGTTAGAGTAGCGACCAGTCACAGTTTAGCAAGTTTTTTTCTTTAACACTCGTGATGCAGTTACGGAGCTGCGCAGAATCAGATGTAGATAGAGCCATAGGTCGCTTTAACTGGTGAAATCGCGCGTGTTTCCTGTTTATACGGATTGCTTTTATAATTTTCTGCACTAACTTCATTCTCCTTCCTATGTTTTTTTTTTCACGCTTACCAAATTCATTAATTTTTTTATAGTATGTCTAACCCAGAACTCTGTGTTTTTCGAATGGTTTTGAATTTTGAAACCACATGGACGGTGATACCACACACTCTTTCTGTATGTCTTCCCATATAACGCTTACGTAGCCTCTGTCGGCGTGAAGCAAGGCATTTATTTCCTCTAGTAGCTTTAGTGGAATTTTGTTTTACAGTGTTGCGAAAATGTTATTCTCTGTTTGTCAAACTGAAGCCCATTTGTACGAATAGTAGGCACAATAATTTCGTTGCCCCTTGCACTAATACTTCTTGAATAACGTACATTGTCACCCACGTATATCTGCAATATCAGTGGACTTTCGCACTCCTCTGATGCATTTTGTATAGTGTTATATTGCCTGTCTACCGTATAAGTTACACATGTTTACAACATGTTACCAACTAAGTATAGAGAAACTAAAACAGACCTTGTCCAGTTGTGAATGATTTTCCCCGGCATTTCTTCCAGTTTGTCTCACTTAGCATCTATCCCATTATTTTATAAGCTTACAACACGCAGTGCTATGAATTTCATGCTTTGTAACTACATTTTCCTCTCCAGATATCTTACATTAGTAGGTAAGTTTAGCAAGAGCAGGCATTGAATCTAAGTTTCTGAAGACAGCCACAGCTGCACTTGATTTTTTTTTTCACTAGTTGCGCTCTCCAAATAACAAGGGTGAATTGTAGCTGGTTTCAAAAAACTTCGTAGGTAAGTATTTTGCTCACCTGTAGTTTTTTGCCCCAGAAGATAAGTAAGTGAGCAGAGCCTCTAATGTCAACATGTAGTATACCTCCTTGAGTCTGTATCAAGTCAACTCTCTTAAAATGTTCAATTAATATGCTTCAATTTGCAGTCAGTAGTTCTGTTACTAGATTTAGAATTTATTCAAATAGGTTTACATGTCACACAGACTGAACTCACATGTGCTTTACATTTACATGGATAATTGATATAAGGAAGAATCCAATTACATTTTTGTTCTCAAATTCGGTGCTATAGATTTTCATAGTCACATCATTTCAATTGGCTTGCCCTGTCAGGATATTTAAGTCAGCAATTCAGCAATGCCGAAGTTGTATCTTACAATTCGCATGCCGTGCCAGAATATTACAAAACATGGCGTATAATGATACCTTGCAAAATATCGAAATCTTATAAGCATCAGCCACAGCCAATGCAGATTTCCGTAAGTTTAGAGTTGAGAACCATCGGAGATTTTCACTCAAGGGAGAAGATTTAGGATACGATCAGACCCATTAGTTAAGAAGGAAGCTTCTCACATCAGTTTAAAACAATGGGTGCGGCTGAATCGAGAGAGCACGGGACTGGTCCAATGTAGAAGGATGATTTTATGACGTTTACAAAACGCTATATGAACGTCAGAAAGGACAATCCATGAATGTGCAATATGTAGAAACGAAACCGAGATCTAACAGGAGTAGACTGAGCAACAACAACAAGATAAACATAAAAACGATACATACCAGTGGACTGAGCGTCTATCCAAGATTTGAGTCATAATACACGTTGTGATGTAGTTGCAGAGTGTACGATTAGATGCAGGTGTGTCAGAATAATTGGACAAATCATCTGCTACTGGTCTGCGCCTACAGCGGGCTGCTGCCGCGACACCTTCCCGAACAGCAGCTGCAACTTCAGTGAATGGTGACCATGTACTACTGTGCCCATATTGACGTTTGCCAGGTCGTAAATAGTGTTCATACCGAGCACCTAAAATGTGAGTTAAGGAATTGGAAAGATGCTGTATCTACTGATGCGTGTCTATTTTTCTGTACGTCTTGTAGTTTTCGCGCAATCGCCTTCTGAAACCACGAAGCTACTTACAAATTACCTTCCAATATAGTAGCGTATGACCTGAGAGTTATCCTTTTTATTTTGTTTTATATAATGTTGTCTGTGGGTTATGAGATGGCTGTGCACTATTATGATTCTATCACGTGGGCGTCACGTAGTGTTACAACTGTTGTCACGTCAGTGGCAACTGAGATAAAAGGACAGTCGCTACCAGAGATAGATACTGGAGCTGAGTACAAAGTATCGTCACTACTTTACAAGAGATGCAGCTCTACACTACCAGTAATCATACTGTATGATAGCACTGAAAATGGAACTGGTATGGCTGGTTCGAAGCAATAGAAGAACTGGACTTTGAGAGCCGTTACTAAACAGTTTGACACATGACGCGCGCACACGCGCGCGCACACACACACACACACATAAAACTCTAGCCTAAAGGTATTGGCAGCAGTGCAGAGAACTCAAAACATTTCAAAATATAAGGGCCAGTCAAATGAAAACTTACACATGGAAAAATAGTAAGTGAGCTATTTAAAATGCCGTATTTCTTAATACGTACATTCACCCCTCTGTGAGACAAGGGTGTTAATCGCTTCATGGGAAAATGTTTCCGGTTGCTAACAAATAGAGGCTGCGGACAGTGGACAGTGGCCATGAAACATCAAGTGACAAAGATGTTAATTATCTGATATGATTTTGACTATATACTTACATTAACATAGAAACAAGGAGGACCGTAGAAACCTGGAAGAGTTTCCATGGGGCTGTCCAAGGACAGTGCAGAATCCAAGCACTACTGCAGCCCTTCGCGACATTGACGGCGTTATCTACAAAAGCGTGCCTGTGCAGGAATGCCTTTGTGCAAACAGCTCCACCAGCTTCGTGTTAGTAGTGTTTATCTTATGGGTGACGCTTTCTTTAAACATATTTTTCCGTGGAGGTGACGATTTAGTGAGAGAAGGCAACTGTTGGAGGGTAGAATACGATACCTACGTTTCCTTAACTTTCGTCTTTGTCAGATTCGCCACTTTAATGTCGCGGGCTCGGTTTCTTTGCATCTCGCTGTTGGAACCAATTTGTGATTTAAAAGTACACTTTTAGGAGAGCTTTGCTGGAAGGTGGAAGGGTACGTAGGACAACTGACTTCACAATGACGCTCCCGTTCCAAGACCACGTGCATGTGCAGGTGTATGTAGTATCTTGTGCTGGCCAAGCATGCGCATTTCGGAATCACTGGTTTAATAACTGAAGGAAATTACGCTACAAGGCCTTGATTGTTTCTGAGTCACAACTGTATTTATCTATTTTTATTTTTTGTTTGTTTATTCATTTTTGATTCAGTTTACGACACTCACATTGACGATTTTATCAGGAGAATTATTTCACTTTTATCTCGAAGTGCCTGATAGCCAGAGCTCCAAGCAGCCTGTCTGTCTTTGAAATTTACATAAAATAATGGACGTAAACAAGTTTTGTCAGTCTTCAGTCTCAACTTTGAAACATTTCCTACATGTTATATCTCAATTGTACGGCATTATTGTGTGTCCATAGTGCTCGTGTTTGAAGCAGCATATTGAGTTAGTATTCTATGGTTTCAGTTCCTGGTCGATAGACTAAGTTGTTATAGATTATGCTCAGACAACGACAGACACCTAAAGCGTAGTATAAATGCATCTGTCTTCTCTAGTTTGCTGTTCACTCACTTCTTTATTGTTGTGAATTCCGTAATGACATAACTGTGGTGTCACCGCCAGACACCACATTTGCTAGGTGGTAGCCTTTAAATCGGCCGCGGTCCGTAGTATACGTCGGACCCGCATGTCGCCACTATCAGTGATTGCAGACCGAGCGCCGCCACACGGCAGGTCTAGAGAGACTTCCTAGCACTCGCCCAGTTGTACAGCCGACTTTGCTAGTGATGGTTCACTGACAAAATGCGCTCTCATTTGCCGAGACGATAGTTAGCATAGCCTTCAGCTACGTCATTTGCTACGACCTAGCAAGGCACCATTACCACTTACTATTGATGCTGTAAAACATGTACCGACAAGAGCGATGTTCACCAATTATGGATTAAAGTTAAGTATTCCAGCAGCTACGTACGTTTTTTGTTAGTCTCATTTCCTTGACCTGTTCCAGACCTCATGCCAGCCTGCGTGAGCTAAAACGCGTGCCTTTCGGCTTCCTCTCATAGTGGGTTGGCTGTCTTGCCAATCCACAACAATAAGCTTTCCACTCAAGCTCCGGCTTGTTCATATGTGTTGTTTTGGACCGTAGCACTACAAGTCGATCGTGCTAGAGTTGATGACATTGTGTAATTCAGCGACAATCCGTAATTCAACAAAAACATTTGCTTCCTATATCTGTCCAGCAAATTGTGACATAGGCGTTTCCACCATATATGTGGCATTCTCCTAGCGTCTGACAGATTAGAGTGTGTTAACCATACAATGAAAGCTTTTCTGCCTACAAAAACGTGACACCCTTGCGAAACTTCTGTACATTTACTTAATACGCAGAACACTTGCTGAGAAACACCAAGTGTCACGTAACTCACTTAACTGAAATTCACGGTAGGCTTTCAAAAACATTTTTCTGTGAGTAGATTTTATTGCACGCTGATCCAGCGTGCGGGGACTTTTGAAACACATTTCACGAGCAGCTCCGTAGGTGGAAGTCGACTCTCTGGTTCCCTCATTGCACTTTCTAATTAGCATGGGAAACAAAAGTGTTCCTACACAAAGAAACAATAAAAGAAATTTTGACACGCCAATCAAGTATTACCTCAGGCAGCAAATTAATATTTATAGTTGCGAAGTACAAGCGCAAACCACTAAGCAGATCAAGCTGCGAACAGTTGTTTTGTTCGCTGTTACTGCACGACCTGAGAGACATGCCGGTGACTGGCACCACCCTTCCCCTCCCCCCTCCCCCAAGGGATGTGGGTAGTTCCATGGACGGGGTAGCGGCTGCTACTGTTTCTCGGCTGCCTGCCAGTTGCAGGGATTCGATTAGTCTCCCCCTGCCCTAAATACCAGCACACCACCGCCGGCGAGATCAATGCTGCCATCTTTCCCTCCCGCCTTCAGAGTCGTTAAATGTTCAACAGAGAGACGTGCTTCCTATCTCCCTGTTACTACATCAAGAAAGAATCTGATTGTTGTAGGGTTGCTAACTGTAGACAGCGGGCGAAATTTACCATAAGCGCGACTGTTGTGCACAGCTGGTCCGGCAATGATGAAGGTAGACATAACGTTACTTTACACATCACTTTTTTTCGGAATCAGAAACTGTTCGGGAAATAGGCTTGCAGCTTTAACTATCACCGCCACAAGTCCGAGACCATGATGCGCATTGAAATTCCTGTTCACAACACAATAGCACGCCGCCAGATCCGCCAAAACAAAGTGGGTCGGTCCTTTGATAAAATAGTGTTACAAAACAGAATAATTTTATTTTATGTGCCTAAAATTTTAATGAAAGTTCCATCAGCCGAGCTTGGAATGGAATAGAATGGAGGTGAATTGATGCGCCAATCGTTGTCAACATGGCGTACCGCCAATACAAAAACCCTCCAGGGCGGGCAGAAATGGAAACATCTCTAGACTACTTCGCAAGGCACTGTGAGGTAACACTATTCTGCTCCGTGTGAAAACAGCGCTACAAGAGTCGACAGAAGACCGAGATCTACGACCTAGTATCTCCACAGCGAGGCAAGGAGCGCTGCCGGGCCAGATAGATGTGGACAAATACGCTCATATTCTCAGACCCACCGCGTCGTAGGCGGTAGCTCAGCTCCTGCAAACAACGCAGCTTTCGGAGCACAGGGCACAATCTATCGTGCTGCTACTCCGCCATCGTCGAAGAATCAGACAGCATGGCAGCCTACATCTACATCTACATCTACATACATACTCTGCAGTCCACCATACGGTGCGTGGCGGAGGGTACCTCGTACCACAACTAGCATCTTCTCTCCCTGTTCCACTCCCAAACAGAACGAGGGAAAAATGACTGCCTATATGCCTCTGTAGGAGCCCTAATCTCTCTTACCTTATCTTTGTGGTATTTCCGCGAAATAAGTTGGCGGCAGTAAAATTGTACTGCAGTCACCCTCAAATGCTGGTTCTCTAAATTGCCTCGGTAGCGATTCACGAAAAGAACGCCTCCTTTCCTCCAGAAACTCCCACCCGAGTTCCTGAAGCATTTCCATAACACTCGCGTGATGATCAAACCTACCAGTAACAAATCTAGCAGCCCGCCTCTGTATTGCTTCTATATTCTCCTTCAATCCGACCTGATAGGGATCCCAAACGCTCTAGCAGTACTCAAGAATAGGTCGTATTAGTGTTTTATAAGCGGTCTCCTTTACAGATGAACCACATCTTCCCGAAATTCTACCAATGAACCGAAGACGACTATCCGCCTTCCCCACAACTCCCATTACATGCTTGTGCCAGTTCATATCGCTCTGCAATGTTACGCCCAAATATTTAATCGGCGTGACTGTGTCAAGCGCTACACTACTAATGGAGTATTCAAACATTATGAGATTCTTTTTCCTATTCATCTGCATTAATTTACATTTATCTATATTTAAAGTTAGCTGCCATTCTTTACACTAATCACAAATCCTGTCCAAGTCATCTTGTATCATCCTACAGTTACTCAACGACGACACCTTCCCGTACACCACAGCATCATCAGCAAACAGCCGCACATTGCTATCCACCCTATCCAAAAGATCATTTATGTTGATAGAAAACAACAGCGGACCTACCACACTTCCCTGGGGCACTCCAGATGAGACCCCCACCTCCGATGAAAACTCACCATCGAGGACAACGCACTGGGTTCTATTACTTAAGAAATCTTCGAGCTACTCATATATTTGGGTACCAATCCCATATGCTCATACCTTAGTTAGGAGCCTGCAGTGGGGCACCGAGTCAAACGCTTTCCGGAAGTCAAGGAATATGGCATCCGTCTGATACCCTTCATCCATGGTTCGCAAGATATCACGTGAAAAAAGGGCGAGTTGCGCAGGAGCGATGCTTTCTAAAGCCGTACTGATGCATGGACAGCAACTTCTCTGTCTCAAGAAAATTCATTATATTTCAACTAAGAATATGTTTGAGAATCCTGCAGCAAACCTATGTTAAGGATATTGGTCTGTAATTTTGAGGATCTGTCCTTCTACCCTTCTTATATACAGGCGTCACCTGCGCTTTTTTCCAGTCGCTCGGGACTTTACGTTGGGCAAGAGATTCGCGATAAATGCAAGCTAAGTAAGGAGCCAATGCGGTAAAGTACTCTCTGTAAAACCGAATTGGAATCCCGTCAAGACCTGGCGATTTATTTATTTTCAACCCTTTCAGCTGCTTCACAACCCCAGAGATGTCCATCACTATGTCCTCCATACGGGTATCTGTACGAGACTCAAACGCCGGTACGATCATCCTGGGTGAAAGATTTGTCAAATGCTAAATTTAAAATTTCAGCTTTCGTTTTGCTGTCTTCCGTTGCCAGGCCAGACTGATTAGTGAGTGACTGGATGGGAGCCTTCGACCCTCTTACCGATTTTACGTAAGACCAGAATTTCCTTGGGTTTTCAGCAAGATCTTTTGCTAAGGTATGACGGTGGTAGTGGTTGTATGCTTCGCGCATCGGTCTTTTTACAGCAGCACGAATCTCTACTAACTATTGCCTGTCCTCATTCTCCCGATATTTCTTGTACCATGAGTGCAACTGTCTTTGCTTCCTGAGCATTCTCCGAATTGCGCTGTTAAACCACGGTGGGTCTTTTCCGTCCGTAACCCACTTTTCCGGCTCATACTTCTCCAATGCGTGATTTACAATGTGTTTATAATTTGCCCATAATTCTTCCACGTCCGTCGTACCGAAAGTAAATGAAGTCGATTCATTTACTAACGCGTTTCAGTGACACCGCGACGAGCTGCCCGATGATGGCCAACCTGCTACCTACTTCGCAGGTTCGAATCCTGCCTCGGGCATGGATGTGTGTGATGTCCTTAGGTTAGTTAGGTTTAAGTAGTTCTAAGTTCTAGGGGACTGATGACCACAGCTGTTAAGTCCCATAGTGCTCAGAGCCATTTTTTTTTTTTTTTTTTTTTTTGCTACCTACTTCCTGACTTCAACATCGAGGCAACTGCACATGGTGTGCGTACCACAGTCGTGGTTGTACTTGCTGTCTAATGGCTCATCGCAAGCGAAAAGACCAATAAGCAGCCATCCCTTCTGCTCCTCTGGGTCACCGCGGTTGGTCTAACAGCTGCCATCTTCGCACCGAGCAGCTGAGGCGCGTCCTCGCAGCATTCCTTGCGAATCGTGAATATATGTTGCAGTCTTGATCGATCCATGGTGGGTGACCAGGGCTTCTCTGCACGACAACCGGCTTTCTGCACCACAGTCGACAGACTCCAACCAAGGGCACGTCGGAGCTGTTATCGAGAGCGCTGCGGCGGAAGCAGATCTGGTTCACTGCAGCACGTTGGCGTGCGACGCTTGCCTCGCCCGCCACCGTCTCCAGCACGGCGCGTGGCCGGGGCACAGGGCTCAGCAGAGAAGTCGCGATGCGCTGAAGAGGCGTCAGCATTCCTTCGAGGCATGAGCGCCGGCGCCCAGCTGCCGCCTGCAGTACTGAAGAAGCTAAATCTTCGTAAACTTTACTCGTACAGTGAATGAATTTGCAAATAACGCTGTAGCAATGACGCCTCTGGACGTGCACGGGATCTCTCACCCACACACTTCGCTCGACTTCCTGATGACAAAGCGACCCCAGACCCACGTTGTAGGATAGGAATTGGTCGTGGCGCGTAGAGTACCGTGCAGTAAATCGTTTTCATTATCTCAAGAGATGAACAATGCTACAACACATGTTGAGTAAGTGAATGTGTACCCAACGATGCATCATCATATTATGACACTATCACTTCGATAAAAATAACTTTGTGATTGGCTTTTTAGTGAGTCGAGTGGTATGGGTCGAGCATTCGTTGCAGCTATTTCTTGTTTTCCTAGTGTTCACGGTGTTATCTACTCTGCAGACACGGCTTAGCCACAGCCTGAGGAGTGTTTCCAGAATGAGATTTTTCCCTCTGCAGCGGAGTGTGCGCTGATAAGATACTTCTTGGCAGATTAAAACTGTGTGCCGGACCGAGACTCGAACTCGCGACCTTTGCCTTTCACGGGCAAGTGCTTCTGTGATGTTTGGAAGGTAGGAGACGAGGTACTGGCAGAATTGAAACTGTGAGGACGAGTCGTGAGTCGTGCTTGGTTAGCTCAGTTGGCAGTCAGCTGTTAGCAGCGGTGGGGTATTGACACCGTGCCTGTGTCCCGCCTGTTTGCGTACCGCGAGCGCGAGTGTCTCCTGTTTACCTTTCGCTGCGGCGAGTGTCACGCGTCCGTCTCTCGATAGTGCCATAGCGCACTCGTACCTCAAGTCCACAGTTATAACATTTCAAGAGGACTACTCAAGACCTCGAGCACTTGACATTGAACGTTTCATCCGGGAAGAACTTCATATTGTAGCTCAGGACAACATTGGGATCCACTTTTCTATAACAAACAGTGCAGTATACTTAAAACTGATCAATGAAGAGGCGTGCATTGATGTTGTGTGCCGACACACCCATGAAATTAAATTTAAGCATCCTGATGGCCATATAGTAACTGTAACGATCGACCACGCTGGATTAGGTCTTGGCACTCTACGGGTCTTCGAGCTGCCTTTCGAAGTCCCGCCAGATGTTGTGATGACAACTTTCAAACTGTACAGCAACTTGCTAAGCCACCTGGATGAAAAATGGCAGACCTTTGAGACGTACCCCGTCTTAAACGGAGTGCGACAGATTAAGACTGCACTGACGAAGCATGTGCCATCCTATTTAGTAATTGGCGGCTGCAGAGCCACTGTCATGTACGACGGACGACCGGGTACTTGCGCCTCTGTGGCCGGAAAGGACATCTCCGATCGGCCTATATTCAACGCCGACTGACTCAGACACCGGTTGGTGAAGTTCCATCCCCGGCGACACCTACTTCACTCCCCATCACGTATGCAGCGGCTGCAACCGCAACAGCTGCTCCTGCCCAGGATCGAAACACCGTGTTGCAATCAATGGTCGCTGACAGTGTGGCGGACAGCATATCCCCCTCCACGACGTCATCGACAGACTTGCCTCAAGACGGCGATCAATTGTGTCACCGAGACAAGCCTAAAGAGAAGATGGAAGTCGAACCAGAAATTGTCCCGACTTCTGCCTTCCTACCAATAGAGACAGCATCAGACGATTGCCGCCCGTACTCTGACACAGAACAAGTCCGAAAACAACGGTCCCCTCCAAAAAGCAAGAAACGGCGCCATACGCCATACGATGATTGCCTGATTTGGATGTGTGACCCGGACGAAGATCCGACGTCGAATGACACTCAGGACTCTACCACTACCACTCGTACCGTCACGATGCTACGGCGAATACAGTTTCTGAGCCTCGGACTGACAACACCATTTATGCTACTGAACATGCGCGCGAGCTCTCTACTGACAGCACTAATCAACAGTTACCAATTGCTGCATCTGATTCTTGGGCGGATGATGTCGAGGAGGAGCCACAGTGCCCGGAGAATGCCTAGGGCACGGATGCTCCCTCAGCTGTACCCAGCACCGACCAATCACAGTGACTACGGCTGTATTGTCAGCCTCTGTGGGGCTACCCCTGCCGCCCACATCTGGCCTCCTAAACAACCCAGTTGCCGACCTGGCTGACCAAACATACCGTCTAGCAACGACTAACATCGACAACATACGTGCCCGACGTAACCTAGCGATGCTACAGGATCCGCTCAATGCAGCAGACATCGACATTGCGCTCCTTCAAGAGGTGTATGTCGCAGACTTCAAAGAACCCTATGACTACAAGATTTGGGTCCCACATGCGTCGGCGAATGGCAGTGGTGTGGCGATCCTCCTTCGCGAAGGTATACCCGCAGAAGACGTCGAGTATCTCCCTGACGCCAGTGGCATGCCTCTTACTATCCAAGGAGTTAAACTTATTAACATCTATGCACCGTCAGGATCTGGTCGGCGTCGCGAACGATCTACCTTTTTCGCTCATACAATCACGCCCCTCTTTATCGGCCGTCAGGACGCCTTGATGTTCGGAGGGGACTTAGATTGTAGCCAAGCACCTAAGGATCAGTTACCACATCATTCGCCCTGCACAGAACTTGCGACAATTATAAGTAATCTTCAATTGGTGGAGTCGCGGGAGCACGTTTGTGGCGATCGGGCCTGATTTACGCGCTACACCAGCCATTCCTCCAGTCGCATCGACCGGATTTACATCTCGCGCTCCATAGCTGTGGGGACGAGAGCTGCCGAAGTTTGGCCCACAATGTTTTCTGACTACAAGGCCTACATCTGCGCCATTACCCTCGGCCACCAGAAGGTATGGCACGGCTGTGGTCCCTGGAAGTTGAACGTCGCCCGCCTAGCCTCTCAGGAATGTCGACGTCTTATACAGAACACGTGGGATTCCTGTAGTCGCCGGCGTGGCAACTACCGGTCTACTCTGTCGTGGTGATTACTCTGCCCCAAACCAGCCCTCCGGAAGACCTTGAAAAGCTACGGACGAGATGTAGCAGCATGGAAGAGACATACCATGGACTTTTACTACAGCATCTTAAGGGAATGTACAACATTGCCGTACTCACCTACAAGGCAGGTGACGGTGAACCGTGCCAAGGCACAGATCATCAGATTTACATGTTGCCACATTGAGGGGACGATCGTCAGAGCGCGCACTCAAGAGAATGGCCCAGGAGGAACCGTCCATGTACGAAGTCACTGCAGAACGACGGCGCCGACGCAAGACACTGCTCCAAGCTACACACGACGGAAGCCAGACGACGCCTTGATACCCAGCGCGATATAGGAAACGCTCTTCATGCTCACTACACAAGGCTGTACTCGGAACACCGACATCCCCCAGTGGTGATCGCTGAAGTCTCTCAACTCACTTATGGCACGATCTCTCCGACAGCGGCAGCGGATTTGACTGCAGATGTAACGGAAGAGGAAATCATTGAAGCAATACGGGAGGGGGCTGCTCACTTGTCCCCGGGACCTGATGGCTTTCCTCTGGAATTTTATCGGACATATGAACAATTGCTGGAACCAGCATGGACTGATATTTGCCTTGATCTTATGTCTCCCACCACGCAGATCCCTGGGGCGTTCCAGCAAGAACTGATAGTGCCCATACACAAACCCCGAGGCGGATCCAGAATCAGTGATTACCGCCCTTTGACCTTAATCAACAGTGACATGAAGATTTCTCTCGGCTTCTGGCGGCACAATGTGTTATGTCGCAGGACCAGGCATCGTTAGGAGGTGACCATAATATTCGCACTGCACTGTGCCGATATAGAGATATGATAGCGCTAGCCAAAGCTCGCCAACTGCCAGGATTTTTGGCCTCACTCGACTCTAGCCAGGCCTTTGACAGAATCGACCACACATTTATGATGGAGGAATTGCGATACATAGAGTATACGGATATCATAGTTGCGGTAATGATGCGTCTCCTTCGCGGCGCGACGTCCAAGGTGTTATATAACGGCCGTTTCACGCCGCCCATACAGATCCAGCGCTCGGCGCGAGCAGGCTGCCCTCTTTCGGCGATATTCTACGCCATCGTCCTGGAACCACTTCTCTGCTGTCTCCGACAACGCCTGACTGGGATGTCCCTTGGTGGACACACTTTTTGCTGCACTGCCTATGCTGATGATCTGGTACTCCTTCTTCGTAGTAATGACGATGTTAGTGCAGCACTGGCGTGGGTGGCGACCTACGGCGCGGCATCGGGGAGCAATCTCAATGTCCACAAATCTCACGCCCTGTCTATAAGCATAGGTCTATCCGACGAGAGTGTCGCACCACTACAAATCAGTGACACAACCTGCGGTCTTGGCATTGATTTCACATCTGACATGAAGCGTTCAACAGCCCTTAACTACAGGTGTTTATTGAATCAGGTGAGAGCAGGAATAAGCGACCACCGTCTTACACATCTAGATCTCCTGCAACGGACGTGATATGCTAACGTCTATTTGGCGTCGCTCATCCCCCATTTTGCACAGATAATCCCGATACCACCTACTCTGGCTCACAGCATGTTGGCGGTTTTGGGATCCTTTGTTAGTACGGGCATGTGATTTAAGATTCGTTACGAGTCCCTAACCCTCCAGAGGAGCAGGAGGCCTTTGACATGTTCAGAACAGAGCGAAGGCCCTGTTCGTCAGCTGTCACCTGCAGACGTGGCGACGAAGCCCGACGTGCCTCACAAGTCTATTACTGGAGGCTTTACGACCAACCTCACTTGAATCCCCTGTGATGATATCGGACATCCCAGTTCCTTTCTTCTACATTAGCCAATTCTTCATTGAGTTAAGCTACATCCACACCGCACTACTACCCACACGCTTGATCACGACGAGGGCGATATATGCTGCCATGCAACTGAACAGGACGCCGAATGTGATTGAAAGCAAACACTCCACTACAAAATGGCAACCTGTGTGGCAGTCAGTGAATGCCACCACCCTTGATACTGACGTGCAATCTTCATAATACGTAACTGTTAATGGGAAACAGTTGTGCCAGTACCGCCTACATCATATCCACCTTGCCACCTCACCCTTGTGTGCCACATACCAAGTGATTGAGACGGATGAACATCGTTTCGAATACGGGCCGGCAAAGGACGTCTGCTATTTGGTGCTTCAGATATTGGCTTTTCTGACACGCAAGACTCCCGACGGGATAACTACCCGATCACTTCTCTTCCCCGATGAGATGTATTTCCCAAGAGCAAACACGAACTCTGTGACGTGGATTAGCAGCCACGCTGTTCACTACCTATTCGGTAATGGCGAAAAGACAATACCCAATTTTTGGTATTACCTCAACGAACGACTTGTGCGATCGTCAAGAAGCCTAAATACAGGCAACATGTTTCTAATTTTCTTTGGAGCGCATTCCATAACCCGCATCGCAGCTGGATTATCGATGACATGCACCTCTGTCCAATTTCTTTTTTTATGAGATTGAACAAACAACGGAAATAACACAGCAACGAGACGACAGTCATCGAAAAATTCGCAGCGGGTTGTGATATGGAGCATCCTTACGTCGTAACTGGAGGAAAATGGCTCTGAGCACTATGGGACTTAACATCTAAGGTCGTCAGTCCCCTAGAACTTAGAACTACTTCAACTTAACTAACCTAAGGACATCACACACATCCATGCCCGAGGCAAGATTCGAACCTGCGACCGTAGCGGTCACGCGGTTCCAGACTGTAGCGCCTAGAACCTATAGGCCACATCGGCCGGCCAGTAACGGGAGGACTTTCTATTATTCTGGTTATGTAGCCGAGGAGGAACGGCTTTCATTTATCCATTTCTATAAAAAAATAAAATTAAATTAAATTAAATTTAAAAAATGAAAAAAACCGTCGAAAATATTTTATTCCTCTTTTTCATTTTTGTTTTCTAGAAGTTTCTGTTTCTTCCTTATTGATTTAATAATAAAAAAGTGGTGAGCGCGAAAAAAATTAAAAATACAAAAAAGAAAAAAAACACCCAGAAGGTCCCCGGTTCAATTCCGGGCGGAAACACTTTTTCTTGTTACTTTTAAACAAAGTTGGTAGAGCAAAGGCAAAGGTCCCGAATTCGAGTCTCGGTCCGGCATACAGTTTTAATCTGCCAGGAAGTTTCATATCAGCGCACACTCCGCTGTAGAGCGAAAATATCATTCTGGACAGCTACATCTTATTAAATTAAGTTTTTCACAGTGTTGAGTCTCGGTGTCCTGAATGAATAAGTTTTGTTTTCAATGTATAACGATGTGATAAAAAGCAGTGCCTCTCAATCTTTTATTTGAAATCTCTTAAAGTCTTCTTTTAAATAAAATGAACTTTATTCACATGCTACACCTTTACTCTTAGTGTCCACAACTTTATTTCTCAACATATTCACCCTGATGACTAACACGTTTGTCCCAACCAGAGAAAATGTTTTTTATCCGTCAATGTAGAACGTTCGACTTTGTTGACGGAGCCACAAACTCACTGGATGAATGCACTCTGGCTGTTTGCGTGCAGTGACGTACGCTTCTTTTTCACCTCCCCTCTTTCTTTGAAAGGTAAGTGTTTGTTACTCCCACAGTGGTTCTTTCCAGATAGTAAGTGGTATGGCTCCAAGATTGGTTCAAATCGATGTAGTGGTTTCGGTTCATACATTGACGAGCCAAAACATTATGGCAACTGCCCACTGCGAGGTTGACTGCCTCCTAGTGGTGTTGCGGGTACATGACGCAGTAAGAAAAGAATGTATGTGGAAGAGATACTAACGGGCAGTCATTATCGTGAAGATACGGGCCGCAAATTTGGAAATCCACGGATATAAGTGGTTTTGACAAAGACCACCTTGTTATGGTCCTGCAGCTGGAAACGAGAATCTGCCGGCCGGTGTGGCCGAGCGGTTCTAGTCGCTTCAGTCTGGAACCGCGCGACCGCTTCGGTCGCAGGTTCGAATCCTGCCTTGGGCATGGATGTGTGTGATGTCCTTAGGTTTAAGTAGTTCTAAGTTCTAGGGGACTGATGTCATCAGATGTTAAGTCCCACAGTGCTCAGAACCATTTGAAACGAGAATCTCTGAAAAGGTCGCCTGTTGTCATACTGCCGTCGTGAGCACGTATGGAAAATGGTTTAAGGATGGTAAAATAATCAACAGGCCGAATGGTATTGGACGAGCACATCACATCACATGACAAAACGCTGTGATCTGTGGCAGATCTGACGGCAGAGTACAGTGCTGGCGCAGGCACAAGTGCTTCAGAGCAAACCGTTCAAAAGCCATTGTTGGACATGGTTCTCTACATCACACGACACCTACGTATTCCTGCGTTGATCCAACGACATCGTCTGTTGTAATTGCAATGGACACAGAATCACTGAGCTTTCACCTTGGGGACCCGGCCGTTGTGGCCGAGCGGTTCTAGGCGCTACAGTCTGGATCCTTGCAACCGCTACAGTCGCAGGTTCGAATCCTGCCTCGGGCATGGATGTGTCTGATGTCCTTAGGTGTAAGTAGTTCTAAGTTCTAGGGGACTGATGACATCAGATGTTAAGTCCCATAGTGCTCAGAGCCATTTGAAACGAGAATCTCTGAAAAGGTCGCCTGTTGTCATACAGCCGTCGTGAGCACGTATGGAAAGTGGTTTAAGGATGGTAAAATAATCAATAGGCCGTATGATATTGGACGAGCACATCACATCACATGACAAAACGCTGTGATCTGTGGCAGATCTGACGGCAGAGTACAGTGCTGGCGCAGGCACAAGTGCTTCAGAGCAAACCGTTCAAAAGCCATTGTTGGACATGGTTCTCTACATCACACGACCCCTACGTATTCCTGCGTTGATCCAACGACATCATCTGTTGTAATTGCAGTGGACACAGAATCACTGAGCTTTCACCTTGGGGCCCGGCCGGTGTGGCCGAGCGGTTCTAGGCGCTACAGTCTGGAACCTCG
Source organism: Schistocerca americana (assembly GCF_021461395.2). NCBI lineage: Eukaryota > Metazoa > Arthropoda > Insecta > Orthoptera > Acrididae > Schistocerca > Schistocerca americana. The sequence goes on from NC_060119.1 coordinate 590,243,705, forward strand.
CAACCGCTACGGTCGCAGGTTCGAATCCTGCCTCGGGCATGGATGTGTGTGATGTTCTTAGGTTTAAGTAGTTCTAAGTTCTAGGGGACTGATGACCTCAGCAGTTAAGTCCCATAGCGTTCAGAGCCATTTGAACCATTTCACCTTGGATCAATAGAAACTTCTCGCCTGTCAAATGAATCGCAATTCTTGTTACACCAAGTCGGTGACTAGGCCCTTACACTCCAACACCCATGCAAATGGCGGCATGAAATATGCAGTGCGCCAGAGATGCAGGCCGGTGAGGACAGAATTATGCTACGGGATGCACTGAGTTGGGCACCCTTGGGACCTGTGGTGGAAACAAATGCATGATGACAGCAGAGAACTATGTGTACATTATTACGGACCACCTTCATCTTTTCGTGCTTGAAGTCTCCCTCTACGGCGATGACATCTTCCAGTAGTATAACTGTACATATTTCACAGTCAGAATCGTGCTGCAGTTGTTTGACAGGAATAATAGTGAACTCACATTGCTGCCTTTACCAGCAAATGTGCCTTATCTCTACCCACTGGAATGTCGGGCGCTAGCAGCGTGCCCAAGCCAACATCGCTTAATTTGCGGGAATTGCTTAACCTATGCTTAGAAATCTGGTGCCATATACTTCTGGAATCCTGCCAAGGACTTATAGAATCCATGCCAAGCAGAATCTCTGTTGTGCTGAGTTTGAAAAGTGGAACAGCACGTTTTTAAAGAGATAGTCATAATGTTTCGCCTCATCGGCATACATACATACGTCCATACAAATACTTTTATTATATGTATGGATTCAATAGTAACATGCCTTTACAAAAAAAAAAAGGAAAGGTGAATAATCTCCTGAGTTGATTGTTACGTCCATAAACTGTTATAGCTTCAGTTGCCGACACAGTGACCACACGCCTCTTGCGAGGTATTCGATACAAACATAAAATATATGACGACCTGTATATAATCTTCTTATGGAATTATTTTAAGCTTAGGTTGTCCAAATTAATTCTGTGATCTGTGTGCCAGGGTGGTTACCAGAAGTTCATTAAAATACGAGGCAGTGATACAGAAATACAGGCCATCCAGAAATGGAACTTAAACATTGACAAGCGCGTGTTTGAACCACTGTAAATAAGTATAAACAGCGTGAAAAAGCATCCACAATGAGTGTCTGTCAAAGGAAGATGAGAACAAATATTCTTCCAATGGCGTCTTTCTTTGTTAACAATAGAAACACATACTATAAGAGATTACTTATTCTTGTCTTATAATCAGATGAGGCTCTAGGAAAGACTGTGTATTAGCGCCTCCTGTGTGCCGCTAGCTATGTAGATCCAACTGGTGTCGATTTCCCAGTGTGTCGACAGTGCAACCCCCGTTACGTCACGCCCTCGGCTATCTACAGATCCGCTGCATCACATACAATCTGGGTCGCCGCCAGCAGCAGAGTGTGGACAGGTCGGCTGTAGCTGACATCTCAAAATAGCAGTGGCTTCTGAACAAGCTGACTGCTCGAAGTCTAAAGCAGAACAGAACCGTCACATCGTGTTCACCGAGCCTTGGTCCTCTGTCCCATGAGGAACTCTCATTGTTATCCAGTCAGTGGCAAGTAATGTTACAAACGAGCATCTAATGTTCTTAGGACTAGCTTTTTCTTCTTTATAATCTTATAAAATTAGCTGCAAATACGAGGCGTATTCCGAAAGTTAGGCCCGATCGGTCACGAAATGGAAATCCCAGTGAAAATCCGATAAGGCTTTGCGTAGGTGTTTTGGACAGTGTCTCTAGTATGCCCGTTAATCGCTTCACGTCTGTCTTTTCAGTTCTGAGCGCACAGTGAGCACGTGAAGATACTTAGAAAAAAGTTTCTCTCGCCAAGTAAGAGTGCTCGTAAGAGATTTCGCCTCATTTGATGCAGCCCACACAACATGACTGTCATGCGTTTCTTTCTTCATGACAGTTCTCGCCACACTCTGCAGGGGCAATGAGGACGCTCCCGCAGCGCCTTCGATGGGAAGTGTTTGACCGCCCTCCATACAGCCCGGACTTTGCTCCTTCTGATTTTCATCTCTGCTTTCATGAACTTCTGGCTAGGAGGTCAATGTTTTGGCACAGACAACGAACTACAGATCAGCGTAGACAATCAGGTGGCTGCCTTCTGTAACGATGGTATTAGAATGATGGTACAAGCTACGACAAATGCCTCAGACGGAGCGGCGACTATGTAGAGACGTTGTTGGAAGGTGTGGCTAACTATTGCAAATAAAACACTTTTGATTTTCACAGTGATTTCCATTTCCCGACCAATCGGACCTTACTTTCGGAATACGCCTCGTAGTGTATTTCTGGTTGTCTTTACACAAGTTGACGACAAGCTTGTTTCGACATTTGTGCTGTTTCAAGTGTCCATCTGGATAGAGTAGCGTCCATAAAACTTTGTGTGTGCGTTTGAAGTTTATGGGTGCTCAAAACGGAGGTTGTCACGGTCCTTATACATATAAAACAAACCAATATGGGTAAAATGGCTAAAATTGTCGTCTCACAGGGAGAAGGAAACCTATAAAATGACACTCATTCACTGGTGTTGACCCACACAGTCAATCTCACAACCGAGAAGGGTGAGAGGTGGTACACATGGAATTAAAACAGAAGTAAAATCACAGAAGAGCTAAAAGAAAGGCACAGGAACATATGACTACCTAACCACTTACAAAAAACATGGGTGAGCCAGTCAACCTCTTAACACATTAAGAACATCTCGCTAAAATTTGCGGAAACAAGTTGGGCAGATCTCAAAACCTTACCAGTCTAACCACATTCGTTTCAATGTCACTTAAAATAGAAGGCATATCTACCGACAGATCTGCCGTTACCCTCGGGTCCGAAAATAAAACACTCTAGAAAAATGTAGCGCACAGTGAAATGTACGCCACAAGCACCACACATTGGAGGGTCGTCACGCAGGGGAAGCGATGCGCCAGAGAACTGTGACCTATGCGAAGAAGAGTAAGGAGGATCCCATCCCGTCTGCGCATCTGGAAGGAGGTACGCCACAGCCGCTTAGTGGGCTTTATTAGACGCAGCTTATTATCTGTCACTTCCAGCCACTCGTCTTCCCATCGACGCATAACTCTGTACCTCAACAGCGAGAAGATAGCAGGCTGGGAGACAGCACACACCTCCTTGGCTGCTACATCCGCCATTTTGCTCCCAGAAATACTCATGGGTAATTGTACCCAGCAGAAAGACACCTCCTACCCTACCCGTTGCAGTTGAAGAAGGGCATCCGAAATATTTGGACTACTTTATCGGCGAGGCACAAGCGTCATAGAGAGTGAACGGCAGTCACAGAAACGGAAAAGACAAGGAATTTAGTACTCGAAGCACGCCTCATCTGCTCTAGCGCCCTCAGTTTAGCGTACAGTTCCGCGCCGAAGACAGTAAAGTCTCGAGGCAGTCGGTCCTTGAGCACACGATCAATGAAAACAACACAGCAAATAACAGAGTCCTCCTGCTTCAACTCGTCCGTTAAGAGAGCTGTAGAGTTATGGTGCTCAGTTAAAGTATCATAAAATATACAGGAGTGCTATCTAAGTCTGTGCCACTGCAGTAACCACTGTGACAAGTGGCTAAAATTCTGGATTTGGGGTTGTGTGTGCTTCATAAGAAGTGGCTCCAGCATATGCCAGATGCAGATCCCAATCGAGCTTGTTGCTCGCGGGAGATTGGAGAAAAGGCATTCCAGAGGCGGAATAGCAGCAGTATGGCATGCAAGTGAAGTCGGAGCCGCGAGGAACTGATATGCCTGACGCGCCATGAGGAGCTGCTGCCAAATGGTAGTGGCAGTTCCCCAGCCTCTCAGCACGGAGGCTGGATATGGGGTTGGTCCTACAAACACCTGTGGACTGCCCGATACCTTCATGATCGGTATCGTAAAAACGACTTGCTGACCCATATACTGTGCAACCATGATCTAGCCGCGAACGCACGGAAGTCCTATAAAACTGGAGTATTGCCTCGTCTGCTCCCTCAGACCTTTCACTAAGGCGCTTTAAGATATTCAGTATTTTCAGGATTCGGGCGTTCAGATCTCTCAGATGTGGTACCTACGACAGTTGGGAGTCAAAAATGAAGCACAGAAAGCTCACTGAGTCTTTAGAGTGGTGTCCCTCATAAGCAAGTCAGTTAAATTAAGAATACGACAAACATTTATAATGAACACACACACACACACACACACACACACACACACACACACACATGACCTCTGCACTGCAAGTTGTAACTGACGAGTCGCTGTTGCAACTCTGGAGGAGGAACAGAAAAATCTTTCACAAATAAGGCGCACTGCACAAGACTTCTTACGGTAGACGTGATACTGTTCATGCCTATGACAAAGAGGGGTTACACTTAAAACACTGGCCTGAGGACATCACTGGCAGTTGTCACCAATTCGGGACCTAAAAAACCACTTAAACAGGAAAGGCCGTATGAAGTCGGGGAGATGTAAACGGAAGCCCCGTTGATGCAGTTGCACGAGAATGCTGTAACGTCTCAGCTTTCTTCACAGGCTCTTTAACAACACAATAAAGGAAGTGGCGAACGTTGGGGACAGCATGGCTTTATATATATATGTTTTTGACCTCTTTATACAGTAATGTGACAAAATGTTATCCCCACCTTAGTGCCGGCTGCTGTGACCGAGCGGTTCTAGGCGCTTCAGTCTGGAACCACACGGCTGCTACGGTCACAGGTTCGAATCCTGCCTCGGGCATGGATGTGTGTGATGTCCTTAGGTTAGTTAGGTTTACTTAGTTCTACGTCTAGGGGACTAATGACCTCAGATGTTAAGTCCCATAGTGCTTAGAACCATTTGAACCAATCTGTGGGGTCCTGGCCACTCTTCTCTTACAGGGTGGTTAAAGGATGCTGCCTTCTCGGATAGCTATAACAATTCAAGCAAATCACATTAATAGTTTTTATTACAATAAAGAAGATTGACAATACTTAACTTCGGATATACAACGAGTTGTCACAAGCTATGGGCGACTTGCAAACAGCCATTGTTCTTCACTGCCGGCCGAAGTGGCCGTGCGGTTAAAGGCGCTGCAGTCTGGAACCGCAAGACCGCTACGGTCGCAGGTTCGAATCCTGCCTCGGGCATGGATGTTTGTGATGTCCTTAGGTTAGTTAGGTTTAACTAGTTCTAAGTTCTAGGGGACTAATGACCTCAGCAGTTGAGTCCCATAGTGCTCAGAGCGATTTGAACCATTTGTTCTTCACTATTACAATGTCCATGTAAGCATTCACACTCGCTCATAAGTCACTGCAATCGTTAATATCACTGCTCATCTAGGTCTCCCTGTTAGTCTCCGTCTTCTATTCACCCTTTACTGTCTGGCCGAGGTTGGCTGCAGCGGCGCTTATATTATCTTCGGCTAGAGGCCGCTCCTTTCTGTCGTGGTGCGGTCCTAGTCGGCGGGCTATTGGCTGACGGCGTCTCGCTGCCTTCTATGCTCTTGCGTTCTTCACCTTAGTGGCGGCGCTTGTCGATACGCCGGAACACAATCAAAACCTGCCAAACTCTGAACCCGCAAGACTATCCTGTACAATGAGTTATCTTTTGCAATATAGATTCATACCAAATTACAACATTAACGTATAACATAAGGCACACAAGTAACAATAAAGCAACTTCTAAAACTTCAGCGTTCGGCAGTGAAAACACCGGCCATTTGACTAAGGAGTAATCGAGCAGATGTCAGTACAGGGAGGCACTAATTAATAAAAAACAGTTCCGTCTAAACATTACCTGAGAATATATGCACATGAAACCCTGCTTTATAAAAATTAAGCTTCACAACTAGCATACAAGGTACAAATATGATACAAATGACTGATGAGGGAATACAGAATTAATAAGGTGGATCCTCCAGCAATCTAATAGGGCACTAATTACAGAGTGAAACCCAGTTTTACAGGTTTCAATCCATATTTCGAGCGAAAGGTGCATTCGCCAAAGCGGCGGAGGAACGAGCTACAAGGCTTAACGACCTGACAGAGCCAGGGACAATTAGAACGGAAATACTCAACTTAAGGACGAGGTCGAGACAGAAAGCCAGCAACATGGAGCCCGGTCTACCGAATCACAATTCCACGGGCGGTTGCCAAGTCGTCAAGCCCCGGTCCAACGATCCACGGTACCGGACGAAATAACTGCGCTTCGCTCATCTGAAACATAAATCGACAACAACAGCATACTTGCAATCGCACATTCATATTACATAAAAGAATAGAACATAGCGTTAAAACAGGAAAGCTCGCCAGAAAGTTTTTTAAACTCAACTGTTAAGAATTCATTTAAAGTCTGCAATACTCGCGTAAATAAGATTATTCCTCGAAACGTGATAGTAATAGCTGAGTATTACTTGAAACGGGCAAGAGCCCACCTGACGTACATTTTCATAGAATCTGATATAGTTTTACGAGACAGCATAGTATTTCGTTACTCACAAATTAAGATGCAAATTTTGGTACTTAATCGCGAAGGTTACGATAATTTTAGATAAACCATCACTCAATAATGAGGAGCTCATCGGGTTTCCTTACATATAGCCGCAGATCCTTCATCAAGTGGTAGGAAACTAAGAAGGAAAGCCCAGACCCCCTTTACCATGCCACGTGTGACATAATTTTAACGTATCAGACTCGTTACTGAAGACAACATTAGATAACCATTAACAAATATATACACAATTGCATCTGTTTAAATCAAACACACACTATATGCCCAGACAAACGGATAGTGCCAGGTGACGCTCCGGCAAGCTCTTCTTCTCAGCTGGCGAGAAAAGCCAAGCACCATGCTTCGTACCGGGACCCAAAACCTTTCCGCCGTCTCCGGCCGCAGCACTCCAGTAATACCACGCTCACTGAGCATGCGCAGCAAGTAAGGGCCAACCTCCCGACCCCGTTGTAACCGCAACCGACAGACCGCACATTGAGACCCGCTGCCGCGATGCTGCAGATTTAAAAAGCCAAACCCGCAACGAGCAACTGAACTCGCGGCCGCCCAAAGCGAAATCGATGGCAAAGATGACACTGCAAGAATGTGGTAATGGCGCCAGACGTGCGCCTTTCTAGTTGTCATTTTCCTTTTTATGCTCTTTTTTTGGCCCAAGGACAATTAAAAAGAGATGGAAATTTGCTTTTTATGCGGTTTTTGGTCTCAGGACAGTTAAGAACCGAGTTTTCCCACCCGTTGTGATATGACGTTGGTGTGGTGGGTGCGACTCCCTATCTAGCTGTTGAGTGCCGAACTCGTCCAGTCCAGCTCACTGAACAGTGCAAGTGGTGTAGTGTGCAACACTAACCATATACGGTGTATTGCAATTGATGCGGCATTTGTTGCCGGCCCCTATTTACGTTACGATGCATACAGCGCCATCAACTGGTAAACTTTTCGTTAATATCCCTCTTCGTTCTCGAATTTGATGTCATTTTGAGCAGTGGTTTTCTCTGCAGCGTTTTGAAACTGGAAGAGTAGTTATGGACATCCTGTATAGAACAGTTCCTTTTGATATTTGCCAAGGAGATGAAATCCCGCACAGAAACAATTAACTGTACTGGATGCCCCGCTTCAAGTAATATGTTACGTAAACTGTACTTTCCTCGAAGAGGCTTTTGTGTGCGGAGCAGACTTGGAGCTGAGAAATTCTCCCGGGAGCTCTGTGTGGGAGGCCAGCCGCAGCTCGGCGCCGGCTAACGAAGACGGAGCGTCGGCCCGTCTGCGCGCCGCGTGCTACTCGTCCAGCCAGCAGCGAGGGGGCGCTCCTCGCCGTAGCGCCAACGCGGCTCACTGGAGGGCGTGCGCGCATCCTCTGTTGGACACGAAACATTCACTGCGTTCTTTTCAGCTTACCAGTGTCGTAATTCACCCAGCAGCACTGAGATTTTACGTCTCTCCTTTCTGGGAGAAGTTACGTGGCACTAAAACTGCAGAGCACCATCACATATTTCCAGACTCGGCAGACAAATGGCACATTTCTCTACCAGTAAGCAGAGTTAATTATGACAAGGATAACCAGCTTCCGATTACTATAACCACCATGATCGCCAGACAGTAGCTTCTTCTCACGACGAGGCGGATGTTGATTCTCCAGTGGATCCGGTCACGGGTGCAATGACCGCTACTGGGTGTTAAGAACCGACCTGATGCTTGTCTGAAGACAGCCGACTCCCACCTGAGGCGTCCTGGCTTCGGATGATGTCAACGGAGACTGGAGGATGCCGTGGGTGGCTGCAGAGAGACAATCGTTATGAAGCCAACAGTTCCTTGTCATTCCATGTGTTTTCTACAGTTATACGGGGAGAGTTACGTAACTTACAATTGCATCCAAAGCCCTTGAAAACACGAGTACAGAGATATAATGCTTGTAAATTTCACGCTAAAACCCTTCACAAAAGTAACAGAAAAATACTCTAAAATTGAAAATTCGCCCATAATCGGCAACTGCGTTGTAAACACGCACATGCCAGGCTAAGTCGTTGTATCAGGCCTTTCGATTGTTTACTCGTCTGCGCTGCAGAGCTAGTAGGAACTGCCTCGTCTGTCGGCAGGTCGTTTCTGCTTCAACATTCCCTCCATGCAGTCATGTACACCAATGGGCAGAAATTAAACATGCTGCTTTTATACTCCGACTAGTGGCACGAGACGTATTGGTAAGCAATCTGGTATCAGGCAGAGGAGTGTTATTCGCATCTTGCGTCAACATAAATCCCGCCCCTATCATCTGTCACTACATCAGACACTGGGAGCACGTGATTTCGAAAGTGGTATAGAATTTCGCATGGTTTGCTCTGCATCGCTTGGAAGACGATACTAGGCACAATTTGACAAGTAACAGTGTGTGTGGTTCCTACACGATGTCTGCACAGCTAACTCATCCCGTTTTGCAACACCGATAACAGGATGTAAAGTTTACTGACCGTCCATTAGGACGGAATGCTGCATTACAATGGCTGACCAAGTCTTTTTATTTGACTCCTCTTAATTTTTCTCTATGGAGAGCTCTGAAAGATGCAGTTCGTCATGAAACGCCATCGTCATCTGCGCCAGACGATATGCGCCGTCGATCCCTACAGCATCCAACGGCAAATCATCCAATGTGTTTTCATATATCCATCAATCTCTCGAACTGCGATTGCAGATGTGCCTTGCAGTCAGTGGTAAACAATTAAATAAAGTGTAAAACAACTTTTCAGCAAGAAAGGTATTTATTTTGTGGGTGACATGTCGTCAGTCGTTCTGAATAAAATGTTTAGTTTATTTAAAACATATCCAGTCGAATTACAATTTCGAGTAGTAACTGTAGATACATTTGTCAGACAGAAGCTTTCAGACATCTTCAGGCAAAGACATAAAAGATCTGCCAAGTGGAAAGAGAGAAGTGGGCAGACCTCGAAAGAGATGGACGGTTGTATAACAGGGACCGTAACAGGTGTTTACAATACCTAAATCGAGTTCTTGTAGGGAGATGATGATGATGAAATCTAAGTAACGTAATACAGCAGTTTATTTTTTCCGTGAATAGTTCTGTTTATTATAATGAAGTATGAACAACCTACGTTTCTGTTTAGCCTTTGATAAATAAACATCAACAGGGAGAGTTTAAATGGAAAACTGCCTGACGTAACTGTAGTTGTTTCCACAAAAACCTGAAACAGTTTTCCTAAGCTTCATCTGAGGCGCCAGAAGCTAGCACATGCTGTAGTTCCATACACAAAACTCTTAATGACCCTGCATCTATGTCATATGGGAAATGAGGTTTTGGTGGCGTAGACCTGTCTTTCTCCATGTAACGAGAGAAACTCGCATGAAAGCACTGCTTGGTGGTGTTTAAGCCGTAATAGCTGACTGTGGCCACATTGCTTTCCAATTTTAGTACACTGCTCGGATTCTTGTGATAAGAGTTTCAACCTCAACATTAACAAGCATTATATTCTGTACTCGCTTTTTTCAAATGCTTTCGGATGCAGTTAAAAATGTATATCATTATATTTAAAGAAATTCATACTTGCTTCAGTTTCTCGAACGACTCAAGAGTTGAGACATTTTATCACTTCCCAAACTATTTGCCCCTCAGCGTGCTGTCACTCACCAGAAACCTTGTTTCACTACCTGGAACTGTTCACGAAATGAAAGGGATGTTACGTCATCGTCCGCAGCTCGTGGTCGTGCGGTAGCGTTCTCGCTTCCCACGCCCGGGTTCCCGGGTTCGATTCCCGGCGGGGTCAGGGATTTTCTCTGCCTCGTGATGACTGGGCGTTGTGTGCTGTCCTTAGGTTAGTTAGGTTTAAGTAGTTCTAAGTTCTAGGGGACTGATGACCATAGATGTTCAGTCCCATAGTGCTCAGAGCCATTTGAACCATTTGTTACGTCATCGTGACTCACGCTCTATAAGTGTGCCAGTGCAGCTAGGTGTTGTCCTACTGTTACCACTTAATGCAGTGGGAATCGCAGAAGAAGCGTGCAGCTTGCGGCACTCGCACACAGTTGAGAGGCAGGACGTTAGCGTGACGTACGCCGACTAAGTGGATGGTGACGAGCTGGAGCACTGGACACGGCTCTGCTGCCCGCAGGAGGCATCCAGCGGCGTTTTCTACGTACAGGGATCTGGTCTCAAACTCCTACGGTCGTCAGGAGAGAGCCGGATGGATGTGATGATAAGGACCCAGTCAAACTCGAGAGAACCAAGGAAACATCATTGACAGTAAGACATTTATTAGGCAGTAGTACAGGATTCTCTTCCGAAACGCAGTGCCACAACCTGTCCAGTGGAAGACCAGCATGTGCTCATCTCGCCGTATCATCAGCTACGCAAAGTATTGAGTGATGACCGTTACGTCACGGGCGGCCGTCGAGCCGCGCAATCTGGTGGCCTCCAGTTCTGCGTATCGATATCCAAAGTACCCTCGGGCGTATCGAAGATTTTCAATCAAAGGTTACGCCTCAGATGCACCTGAAGTATTTTCTGCCTCTCAGGAGGCGGCTCCCAGCCCTCGTTTAGGAGACAGGAGCCAGCAAAATTGGTGTCTGCCATAGAAACAGGATGAGCAGCACCGGCGTCCACCCACTCGAAGGCTGATGACAGACAGCATCCAGGTCATACAGGTCAAGTATCCAGCAGATCTTTTGGCGGACTGTTGCTTTGGAATTGGTAGTGCAGCTGGCAGCAGCATTGTCCTTCCAGCTGGACTTGTGGTTCCATAGACGATCGGTGACAACTAGGTGTGATGAGGTCGATCTCCATAGCCTCTTCTCACACTGGATAGCTGCAACTAACACGAGGACAGATACCACACACTTGGCAGTCAGCAATCAGCACTCCTCATTTAGGAATGAGCCAGCTGTTATTTATATCGGCGCTTTCAGTGCGCTCTGCGTCAGTGGGGATGCATATGACATCATGTGGCCTGGTTTTCCCTCGTATCAGTTCTCCTTGTGACTTCAGACTTTTGTTACTTCACCTTTTCTAATGTATCGAAGCCTGAATGCATTAAATTGCGTTGTACCTAGCCATTATTACGAAACTGCTTTGTCACTACTATGATAGTATCTCTCTGCTCCAATCATTTCATATCCTTTGCTCTCAGACCTAAGTGCTCAGTCATTCTCCTGTGGTGCGATAGCTTCCATGTTTGCTGCAGATCACTCAGCTGTTCCCCCCTAGCTGCCAGTCCACTAGTCATTGAAATTGGCTGTTCGCCATCCGGGAGCTACCAAGCTAGAACTCCGAGAATTTTAGTGTCTGTTGGAATACTATTATCGGGTGTAACGTAACGATGGCGGTCCAGCATCACGCAGATGCGGAAGGCGATGGCGCTGCCCAGAGTCATACTCTGGACCATTGGCTGGAGAGCAGGAACAGGCAGCTGGCGGAAACTGTCAGCGTAGGGCAGGGTGGTTGTCGACTCAGGGCCCAGAAGCAGTGGTGGGAGCTGCGTCTTGAGTCTGGTGACATTCAGCACAGCATAGTCCTGCTTTGCTGAATATAAAAAGAAAAGCGTTGTGAGCCTTGCGGCAGAGACTCACACACAGTGAATAAAATAACATAGCCCTACCACGGTGATGACTTCCTTGACTGCGCCAGGGGTTTAATTATAGCCTTTAGGAGGTAACCACAGAGAAGGTGTCACATTTCTATGTCACATGGAAGTGCCTCAAACAGGGGCCAGTGACTGTTATGCGGAAGTGGTTTAAACAGGGGCCAGTGACTGTGATCCAGCATTTGTCACACAGTAGCTGGTCGAACTGTGGGAGTTTCCTGAAGGGTGGTTAGTGATCCAGACCCAGCCGTTGACTCATGGAAGTTTGGAGAGAAACACTGATGCTGGGCTTGGTAATCAAGCAGGTTACTGACCACGACTTTTGGCAGTGGCTGCACTATGCCTATGACTCTGGACTGCCGCTGTGTGGTTAGTTAAAAGCCAGCACGTCATCCTGCAGCTGGCTGAAACAGAATTGGTAATACACTGCAATTTTTTTAAACCTCACAATCTCGATTTTGAGTCTACAGTACGCATTCTCTAACAACGTTCACCTCAAGCTGTCCCCTTTTCTACTAGACTCAGTTTACTGTCTCACAATACAGAGCCTCAGATATTTATCTTGCACTATTTTTCTTCAACTCTCACGTTTTGGTCCACCTATCAGTTGTGTCATATTGTCATTTCCAGTGGCCGAGCCAACAAATTGGTGGTCCATGCTGCCTACCCTGGTAAATTAGAATGAGTGCATGTTACCAGAGTTCATAGTTCGGCCATCGGGTCTTTGCCAATACTACCAGGGTAACTAATCCAAACATCATGAAAAACAGGATGGCAGGAATCCCAGCACACGAGGAGACAAGGATATGTGGAGCCCACGAATGAAAATCGAAACTGAGATAATGCTTACCTATATCGCTGCTGTGCAAGTCGAATCACCATTGCAGTCTTCATCTGCCTCTGTTGTCAGAATAAAGTGTACCTTCCTCTTTGTCAGCAGGCCATTCCATTTCTGATTACGGAATGTAGTGGGGTACGAAGTGGCTGCAGAGAATCATGAGAATACAGAAAACTTTTCTTTATCATTCCATCTGATTTGGACAATTATATGGGTGCACCTATGTCTCAGCGTGCGTTGGTATTGTATTGTAGTAGTTCCACTCAACGCGCCAGGCGTTACAGACAAGCAAGCGGCCAGCGATGCTTACATACAGCTGGCATACAGGCTGCTTACACGTAGTGATTGCTGACTCGGTGGGCGCTGACTGGCTGGAGCACTGGGCACAGCTCTCCAGCCAGCAGTAGGCAGCCTGCGGTATCTTCTAACGGTAGTCGCTGGTCGCTTCGTGTCCCAGGGATATGGTAGATGAAAGCTTTCGCTAAGCCATACTCCAGGTAACTAGATGAACACCAGCAAGCAGCTGGTGGACCTCGATGGTGCGAAGCCGGGTGGTCACTCGACTGCACCGAGTGAGTTGGCGCAGTGGTTAGCACACTGGACTCGCATTCGGGAGGACGACGGTTCAAATCCGCTTCTGGTCATCCTGATTTATGTTTACCGTGATTTCCCGAAATAACTTCAAGCAAATGCCGGGATGGTTCCTTTGAAAGGGCAGAGCTGACTTCATTCCCCATCCTTTCCTAATCAACTAGGGCTTATGATCTCACTGTTTGGTACCCTCCCCCAAATCAACCAACCAACCAACCACACACTAATATCTATTTCATTCATTTTTGCATTAGTGCAGGAATTGAACGGGGGCATTACTGCTGGGTTCTACCTTACAGGAACGTTTGAGAATGGTGTTAACAGTTTCTGAGTTTGCTTTGTTATCATCATTTTCAGTATCTGTCTCGTTCATGAGTGTTTGAACACTAACTTCATTGCCACTACCAGCCTATATATGTGGCCTGAATTTCTTGGGTTTTGTTGAGAGACCTGTCGATAACATTCTACAACGGTTGGTGCTGAAGCCTTCATGCGTTGCCCTCTTGACAGCCAAATGCTTTTGCTTCAGCATCTCCCTAATTACAGCGCTGTACTTTTACACTTACAATGCAGTGGTCTCTGTTTTTTTAGAAGTTTCTTTACAGCGACTGCATATCTTCGAGAGTCTCTGACATCGGGAACTCTTCCTCTAAGCATAAGGTCAATCAAACGAAAACGAGAGAGACGGAGAAAACTAAGTAAGATTTTACTTATTTCAAAAGTAATCGCCCTAATTGTTAATAAATTTTCCCCACTGTGGAACACAACTGTTGATGGAAAAATTTTTGCTGTTATCCCCTTTGAACTGAGCCACGACAACCAGCGAAAACCTGTCGAACGCCCGTAAGCCCCAAACACACGCACCAGTGAAGACGTGTCCTGGAAACGCACCAAAGAGCGGTGGGATACCAACCTCACTGTCGCCTGCCATACGGCAGTACAACCAGAAGTAATGGCTCGGGATGCCACTCATTTTCACACCAAGACTCGTTCGGTTGCCACACGCGGCACATTTACCGCGCAGACGTACGTCGACGATATTCTCCGACCCGTTTTGTTTCACTTCATGGTAAGCTATCATTTCCTTACAATTCAGCAAGATGTTGCCTGCCCGCACACGGCGAGAGTGTCTGCTGCTTGTCTTCGTGCTTGCCAATCACTATGTTGGCCAGCAAAGTCGGCGCACTTTTACCCAGTTGGAAACGTTTTGTAGCATTATGGGCAGCGTCCTCCAAACAGCTAGGGATTTAGACGGTTTAAGGCATCAGTAAGACGGAATTTGGCGAGATCCCTCATCAGGACATTCAAGAACTCTGTCAATCAATGACATGCCGAATACTGCTTACCAGAGGTGCTCCAATGCGTGACTGATTTGCTTAGTTTATGAAGCTGTTTCTGTTGAATAAATCATCACTTTTTCTGTACTTGTAATCGTTTGAAGCTCGTTCTCAAAACAAATGCGACGCAGGATTTTTGGTCTTCCTTATCTTAGGTCACAAGCAGCTAAGATAGTTAGATACCGTGATGAAATGTTGGCTCACGTGGCTTAATAGTCTACCTTTTATTACTTCTTCATCTGTTTACATTGATCATGCAGAAGAGCACAAACACTAGTTTACAAAACATAGATGAGGCTTACTGAGGTCTTCAATCAGTTACCAGAAAGAATGACCATCCCTGCCTGTAACTTTGCTGAGAATAGGGTACAGTCAGTAATGTATGGCTCTACAAACCACGAACCATGACAGTGCCCGATTCTGTTGCTCTGATCGAACCCTTAGGTTCAAGTACCGATCACGATGAAAGTGATATACAGATGTAGGTACGATGGGAACCAGTAACCCCAGTCCAGAGATTTGTACAGGCAAGTTTAAGCAAGTCCTCCTTATTGCCCAAACTTAATTGAAGCTGATGCTCTGTTACATAGTGTCGTATGTAGGGTCGTACCTGGAGCTCTCAAATTCTGTCTTTCTTGGTGTTTGAGTGCCTCTAAATACGCCTTTTGAGGCTGTTCGGTTATAGATGGCATATGACTGCATCAGTTTCTACCTCCAAAATTGCAGTCAATGAGCGTGAAATTATTGGTTTCTCAATGCGTATGACCTCTTAATGGACTGGTGAAGGCGGCTTGCACTGTGCACCTCTGATTAAGTTAAAATCTTACAGGTAATATTCATGCATAGATGACTACCATTTTTTCTGGTAATCTTTCATGGTCCATTACAGGAACAGTGGTTTTAAATTTGTTCATTTCATGCAACACAAGACTGCACAACTTAGAATAACAAGGAACTACACCCAGAGGCGGTGTCCAGTTTCAAAGGCTGCATGGTAGCTAACAGTTGGCACTATAAGTAGGCTGTTTAGGTTTTTTTATTGGTAACGCCACGTAGCGCTCTGTATGAAAATCACTGGCTGTGCTGTGTGCAGTCTGTGGCTGGTTTGCATTGTTGTTGGCTATTGTAGTGTTGGGCAGCTGGATGCGAACAGCGCGTAGCGTTGCGCAGTTGGAGGTGAGCCGCCAGCAGTGGTGGATGTGGGGAGAGAAATGACGGAGTTTTGAAATTTGTAAGAATGGATGTCATGAACTGCTATATATATTATGACTTTTGATTACTATTAAGGTAAATACATTGTTTGTTCTCTATTAAAATCTTTCATTTGCTAACTACGCCTATCAGTAGTTAGTGCCTTCCGTGGTTTGAATCTTTTATTTAGCTGGCAGTAGTGGCGCTCGCTGTATTGCAGTAGTTCGAGGTAAGTGATTTGTGAAACATATAGGTTAATGTTAGTCAGGACCATTCTTGTGTACGGATTTATGAAAGTCAGATTGCGTTGCGCTAAAAATATTGTGTGTCAGTTTAACCACAGTCTTGTATAATTTTTCTAAGGGGACGTTTCATATGGGGACCCTGCCAGGATGCCTCACTGGAATCTTCTGATTTTTTCTTGTAGTTTGTGTAATTAGTGTAGCTTTTGTTTATTGCTAGCGTGTAATTGCAGAGAGCATCTCCTTTGTAGTTGCAGTCTTTCGTTCTTGTACAGTAAAACAGTTGTGGCATGCTTGTAGATTTGCACCAAGTATTTCGCAGCTGCACTTGCAATTAACGAGATATTATTTTCAATGCTATGTTAATGTGTTTTCTTATTTTGCTCTTCAAATTGTGCTTTTCTGTGTTGTCGTGTGAAATATTGTGACAATAATGGCGTGTGAAAAACGTAATACTAGGCTCGAAAGTAAACTGAGGAATGACAGTGAAGACGAAAGCAGTGTGTTAGCACCACCGTGTAATGAACTAACTAATGTTCAAAGTAGTAATTTGGTAATTGTAGATAGGGAAATGGAGCAGGCTGCAAATAATGGTGTAGGCAGTGAAACAATTAGTGAACAGCGAAGCATTGTCGGTCGATCGGTCGGCAACAGCTTGCCTCACGAATCCGAAATGACAGGATACAATCTTGCAAATACTGTAGATTCAGGTTTTGCGTCCTCACCGTTTTCTCAAATAAGTCAAGACACATTTTCTGCTTTTCAAAATGCGAATATTGGCGGTTCAAATGCATTGCTGAAAAGCACTGAGGAACACGTTTCAGACACCAGTGCATTGTTATTACAATTAATGCAACGAATGGGACAAAAGATTCAAAAGTTAGACACAATGGAACAAAATCTTCAAAAGTTAGTCACAATGGGACAACACCAGAGACAAACACAGCAACAGTTAGACACAATGGAACAAAATCAGAGACAAACACAGCAAAAGCTTTAAAAGTTAGACACCACACTTGAACAAACAAGTGAAGATTTAACTACTGAGTTACATAACATTGAATCGAAATGTCAAAAAGTCTGTAATGACGTAAAAACACAAATTTGTGAGCATTTTCAACCTATTTTTTCGTGGCATGAAAATGCGTTACAGAATCACGAAGCAGCCATAAAAGAACTGCAAGCCATTGTTCATGAAAATCATGAGACCTTGTGGGCTAAAATTGACTCAGTTGCATCTACCGATTCGGTTATGCTACCTGCAAAAACTCAGGAAAACTTAAAGAACACAGTAGATACGATTTCAACACAAATGGACACTCTGAAACTTGGTTCAGAAAAACACACTGAGGAAATAAGTACACTATCGAAGAAAGTATTTGTACATTCTTGCTTGTTAGTTGCACTATTACGTAATGATTATAAGGCTCACATACTTAGAAAATTTACCAGTACTGCTAATGAGATTTTAATGCAACATTTTGGTTTACTTGAAAATACATGCTGGATTTAAAGTACTTTCTGTGAGATACCGGATGACACAGTGGTTAGTTTATGTGACAGCTGCACGATTTTATCACGACGCTACTAAGGAGTGACAATTTACAATGTTGCTTTTGCGGTGTTTCTGTTTTATATCTGCACAGTTTTTCAGAATTATTCTGAAAGTAAAACATGTTTTAGTAGTAACTTTTGTGGTATAGCTACAATGAGGCAGCCTTTTCCGTAACACAACAATGCGTTACAGCACAGTACTTTCTTCATCACGGCAATAAGCGTAATAACTAAGATATCCATACGCAAAACATTTCACTTTTGTTTATCATGAGGTAAGTACATTGACTTCTGCAGAACTTAGCTTTTGGAGGACGATAACTATGACACTTCCACAGAGATTATCTTACAACAAGACGCAAAGTTTAGCGCTACAGTACATGTATTTGATTGATTAATTTTGTACTTAAAACATTTATTTTTAAAGATATTTCAAGTTCAATGATACAAAGGTTTTCTGTGATTCATTTCATTCCACTGCTGTAATCTGTAACACCTGAGGGTATTATTCATTAATCCTCAGGGGGGTACAATCTTACTTTGTGTACCATGTGTTTGGCAAGCACAAGGAGCCCTAGCTAATATGGTATTTGCCTATACAACTTTACACATCGGTACCATATTTCTCTAACACACAAATTACACAGCTATCTGATCATTTAACTGAGAAATAAACATTTTTTTTTACTACATCAGTGACACATGTTTACGCAATTACACAGCTGGATAACTTCACACTTATGAAATTGTATTTTGTCTATACTTTGTGAACTGTTCATATTTTTTCGGAACCATTGTGATACTATGAGAGCTTTGAATGATGTATTTGGTAAGGGAGCATGATTTTAAAGTACGTTTGAGGTAGATGACACTATTGAAATGAGCAGAGAATTTTCTTTAGGTTTTGACATTATTGCAGAAAGCTACAACGTTTTTGAGATTCGACTGAGGTGTTATGATGTTATTTTTACAACGACGATGTGTATTATGCTGTTGAGATATGTTTATGATCAATAAGATCATGCTACCGTGTATGAGGAATTTGATTATGCTACGTATTTATTATGATGAAATATTGAAGAAGTGTCAGTGAATACGTATATGAATAATGAGTAGTGGTTAGGGACTCTGATTTGTCGAAAAGGATGTTGGAAACCAAGAATCGTACTTTAAGAGTTATGAAATGTGTGTAAATGCTTGAATGTATCACAATGCCGATGAAAAGTTTTTGAACACTGTTATATTCATAGGATTTTATTTCTACACATTTGCAACGCAAATTCTCGACCTGTGAAATTTTTTATATGAGACTGTCACTGTAATGCAGACTGGTGTCGTAAATATTTCAGTAAGAAAGTTAAGTGACCACCTTCACGTAATGAGTCGTGGGCACCCAGCTGCGCGACAATTGCCTGGAAAAAAGCCATTAGTGTGTGCCTTTCAGAGGCACACGTGAAAAAAAAGGGGGCCGTTGTCCTCGCTATTGACATTCCTTTGTAGAAAGCATCGCAAATACGACACACTCAAACTTGAAAACATGTGATAACACTGTGGAGCTCTTAATTTATGATATTTACTGAAATGCCTAATGAAATGACGAGAAATATATTTATGTCTATACACCTGATTATGACTACTGTCTTTCAGGTTGAGAGATTTTTTTTACTACCTTACGAAATGCCATATGGCTAATGAATGATGTTTCATGCCTTCCTTTGTACATATTTGCTCATTTTCTTTAATATCTAGTTTCTAGCTGCACTGCAGCATTGGTTATTATAAAATTTAATAGATGTACTAATATCACTATTTTCTGTCTACAGACCTAGTAAAGAATACGTTTATGATGTACTCTCTTAGAAAAGAGAGCACAAATAGACATTTCCCTTCACAGGATTTGGATAAATGATTTTTTTAATGACTTGGTAACTTTCTTGCAGAGTAAGTTTTTGTGATGCATCACTCTAGTGTTAAGATGTGACATTGGTATTAAACATGGCCATTTTTACTGTAACATTTTTTCTGCTTGAGCTATGTCATGTTTAGATAAAAGTTATTGCATTTGCCGCTGCTGTTTGCCAGGCATAGTGCTACTATATTTCACTTTACATTACTCTGTTAAGCCAGTTTTACTACTGATTTATTTTTCTTGTTTGCTGCTCATTGCCTTATATTAGTTGTAACATTGCTGCTTGCTTTGCCAATTTGCATCTTTTGTCATTGCTGTTTGTGTTAATTGTTTTGGGCTGCTGAATTGCCTCGTCCCTTAGTTTAGCATCTGAGCTCAGTAGATTTAAGTTAGCTTAAGATGGGGTAGGCCATATAAGAAAACAAGTTGTGATGAATTGGAAGAAATGCATTGAGAAGCTATAAGAAAATGGTTTGGCCAAAAAAGTATTTTGAAAGAGGATATGAACCAAAAAAGTAGGGTTTAGAGACAACAGGTTTAGGTAGGATTTTCTTGGAAATAAATGATGAGGTAAGATAATGGAAAATAAATAATGAGGTAAGGACTGTGTGAACATGTAAATACAGAAAGCATGCTTGGATATAATTTTTTTGGTGGAAACAAATGTTGAAATAAGAGGAAAGATATATGTAATTAAGTTTTGGGGTGGACTGCAGTACCAAATGTCACACTGAAAACAAACCCTGTCCTGTATTTTTGTGTTATTATACTACGTGAATTTGTGTTTTTCCTGTCTTAATGTGTTTAGCTAACAAGAGTTATGTTGTAGAATTTTTCTGATAATATGTTATTTTCTTTGTAAAGATCTTTAGACATTATTTATTCTGTTCTGTTTTAATGCTCGTGTGTGAAGTTGATGTTTCGAAAGTTATTCTGATCTTTTATGTATGTACTTATGTCATAATTCATGTAACACTGATGTACATGTTTATTTCTATTCTTTTGTAAAGCCTGTTTTACTACAAATGTTATCTGTATTGTTATGTTCTTTAATGATGTATTTTGTACCTTTGTTATTGTATTCTTATGTTATAAAATTGTAATTGGCACCAGTTCATCAAATTAAGTAACTTGTAAGTTACATTTCACTGCAAACGTTTCTGTTGGTCATAGTATATGGACAATACGTGAGAAGTAGGGACTGATAGTGTTTGCACGTGTGTTAATAATTCAGCAAGGGACTGATTAACGGCATTGCTGGTTCTAAGGACAATTCCAAAGACTTTGTGACTGAACAAGTGGTGGTTATGGACTTGCTATATTGTCTGCAAGACTTCTAAGGACTATTCCAAAAACTTTGTGCGTGCACAAGTGGTGGTTCATGGACTTGCTATATTCTTCACAAGACTCTTCGATGGTGATTGTGCACCTGCACAGTCGCAACAGATGGCTGCTGCCCGTCTCTACAAGGACTACAGTGGGTCTGCATCTTTGATGGCCCACCAATACCATTATTTCTACAAGGACTGCAGTGGGTCTGCACCTCTGGTGGCCCACCAATACCGTAATCTCTACCAGGACTAGGTCTGCTCTGTGATGACCTACCTACCAATATTCTTCAAAACTTCGACTGACTCTGCTGTGGGTTTGCTCTGTTGTGGCCCATTACCTGTCTGCATGCCAAGAGTCAGCACTGTCTTTCAGTTGGAAGGACAACACTACTTGTTCAAGACTGCATGGAAATCCACTACTTCCGTGTGCATTTTCTTTTACTGCTCAGACTTTGAGAAAAAAAAAACTGCAATTTTACTTTGATGAATGATCAGGACTGTCTTCATGGACTGTGAGAAAATTTTAGCTTTTGACCAACATTGTATCAATAAGTGTGTGCATTTGGTATCTTTGTTAATGTAATTATGAAAAATTTTATCAAATCATTATTGGCCACTGCGCAAAACAATTTGTAAAATTTTTTGTGGGGAGCGTGGGAGCTATATAAGTAGGCTGTTTAGGTTTTTTTTATTGGTAACGCCACGTAGCGCTCTGTATGAAAATCACTGGCTGTGTTGTGTGCAGTCTGTGGCTGGTTTGCATTGTTGTTGGCTATTTTAGTGTTGGGCAGCTGGATGTTAACAGCGCGTAGCGTTGCGCAGTTGGAGGTGAGCCGCCAGCAGTGGTGGATGAGGGGAGAGAAATGGCGGAGTTTTGAAATTTGTAAAACTGGATGTCATGAACTGCTGTATATATTATGGCTTTTGATGACTATTAAGTTAAATACATTGTTTGTTCTCTATTAAAACCTTTCATTTGCTAACTATGCCTATCAGTAGTTAGTGCCTTCCGTAGTTTGAATCTTTTGTTCAGCTGGCAGTAGTGGCGCTCGCTGTATTGCAGTAGTTCGAGCAACCAAGATTTTTGTAAGTGATTTGTGAAACGTATAGGTTAATGTTAGTCTGGGCCATTCTTTTGTAGGGATTTTTGAAAGTCAGATTGCGTTGCGCTGAAAATATTGTGTGTCAGTTTAAGCACAGTCTTGTATAATTTTTCTAAGGGGACGTTTCAACACCTCGGCGTAGAGTGACCATGGGAGACTTGCGTCAGCCCAGATACAGGTAAGCGCAGACCGGCGTTGGCGGCACTATTTTTGAGCCGGGGCGAGCAGCCGCTGTCGTAGGCTCGCGCTAGAGATTGATAGTGAAGCATCTGGAGTCGGTCCGTACATCGACTGCTAGTGAGCCTGAACTCACTGCATCGAGTGACGCCTGTGGCGCGCCGGCGCCACGAGTTGCTGCCGACTCCACGAGTCGCTCGTGCGGCCAGCGTAGCGCACAGATCTGGTGCGCTGCAAACGTCGAAAGGTAGTCGTAACTGTGTGTTTAACGAACACCAAGGTACTCTATCTTGTGAAAACGTCTTCATCTCCAAATAACTACTGTAACCTAAATCCGTTTGAATCTACGTATTGTATTTGTCTCTTGGTCTCCCTTTGCAATTTTTAGTCTCACACTTCCCTTCAATATTAAACTGAAGATTACTCAGAATGTGTCCTATCAACATATTCCTTCCTTTAGTCGAGTTATGCCACAAATTTCTTTTCTTCCCCATATTCAATACATCCTCCTTACAAGGGAACCTCCCCATCGCACCCCCCCTCAGATTTAGTTATAACTTGGCACAGTGGATAGGCCTTGATAAACCGAATACAGATCAATTGAGAAAACAGGAGGAAGTTGTGTGAAACTGTGAAAAAATAAGCAAAATATACAAACTGAGTAGTCCATGGGCCACATATGCAACATCAAGGAGCACGTCAGCTCAGGAACGCCGTGGTCTCGTGGTAGCGTGAGCAGCTGCAGAAGGAGAGGTCCTTGGTTCAAGTCTCCGCACAAGTGAAAATTTTACTTTCTTTATTTTTGCATAGTTATTATCTGTCTGTTCGTTCATTGACGTCTCTGTTCACTGTAATAAGTTTAGTGTCTGTGTTTTGCGACCGCATCGCAAAACCGTGCGATTAGTAGACGAAAGGACGTGCCTCCCAATCGGAACCGAAAACATTTGATCGAAAGGTCACAGGTCAACCGATTCCTCCACAGGAAATCACATCTGATATATTCTATACGACACTGGTGACGGCATGTGCGTCACATGACAGGAATATGTTGTCGACCCACCTAACTTGTACACTTGGCGAATGGGTAAAAAGATTCTTCTACCTTGCCCGATTTAGGTTTTCTTGTGGATGTGATAATCACTCCCAAAAAAGTGATGAAAACATAAGAGTTTGTCACATAAACTGAAAATAAAAAATTAAAGTTTTCACTCTATGGAAGATTTGAACCAAGGACCTTTCGTTCCACAGCTGCTCACGTTACCACGAGTCCACGGCGCTCCTGCAACACCAGCGTCCTTGATGTTGCTAATCTTCCCATAAACTACTCAGTTTGTATATTTTGCTTATTTTTTCACAGTTCCACACAACTTCTTCCTGTTTTCTCAATTGATCTGAGTTCAGTTTTTCAAGGCCTATCCAATGTGCCAACTTATAACTAAATCTGAGGGGGGTGCGATGGGGAGGTTCCCTTGTTAGTAACGTGATCGTCCCTGCCTCCGCGGCCGAGGTCGCTGACGCCCGCTTGTGCAGTGTCGCTAGACTAGGTGGTAAGCTAGTTCGAACCGTATTGCTGGTTGAAATTTGCACTGCCAGTAGTTGGCTGGCAAGCGGAGGAGCGGTGGTGACATTGATCACCAGTCTTTATTCCAATATCTTAGTTCACATTCCAAACCTCTCCTCAATGTCTCATGGAGCAAGAGCATGCAACAATGCTGATGATCATCCACTCGTGGGCTGGGGACGTTAAACTCGGCGGCCCACTTCGTGCTATTCGCCAGGAGTAGGCTATGTGCTGGCACTGGGTTACACCTCTTCCTTTATCTCATCAACAAGAACACGACCCCACACAACACACACACCCATTTCTGTCAGCTACACTTAAAAATTACACTTATGTAAGTACAGTTCATACTTCGCGACGGAAAGGTGCCTGTGGCGCGATAGATAGGGCAACCTTTCCAGTTATGTGGCTAAACCTGCGCTTCGGGTCTTCACATACACTACTGGCCATTAAAATTGCTACATCACGAAGATGACGTGCTAGAGACGCGAAATTTTACCGACAGCAAGAAGATGCTGCAATATGCAAATGATCGGCTTTTCAGAGCATTCACACAAGGTAGGCGCCGGTGGCGCCACCTACAATTTGCTGACATGAGGAAAGTTTCCAACCGATTTCTCATACACAAACAGCAGTTGACCGGCGTTTCCTGGTGAGACGTTGTTGTGATACCTCGTGTAAGGAGGAAAAATGCGTACCATCACGTTTCCGACTTTGATAAAGGTCGGATTGTAGCCTATCGCGATTGTGGTTTATCGTATCGCGATATTGCTGCTCGCGTTGGTCGAGATCCAATGACTGTTAGCAGAATATGGAATTGGTGCGTTCAGAAGGGTAATACGGAGCGCTGTGTTGATCCCAACGGCCTCGTATCACTAGTAGTCGAGATGACAGGCATCTTATCAGCATGGCTGTAATGGATCGTACAGCCACGTCTCGATCCCTGAGTCAACAGATGTGGACGTTTTCAAGACAACAACCATCTGCACGAACAGTTCGACGACGTTTGCAGCAGCATGGACTATCAGCTTTAAGACCACGGCTGCGGTTACCCTTGACGCTGCATCAAAGACAGGAGCACCTGCGATGGTGTACTCAACGACGAACCTGGGTGCACGAATGGCAAAACGTCATTTTTTCGCATGAATCCAGGTTCTCTTTACAGCATCATGATGGCCGCATCCGTGTTTCGCGACATCGCGGTGAATGCACATTGGAAGCGTGTATTCAAAAATGGTTCAAATGGCTCTGAGCACTATGGGACTTGACATCTATGGTCATCAGTCCCCTAGAACTTAGAACTATTTAAATCTAACTAACCTAAGAACATCACACACATCCATGCCCGAGGCAGGATTCGAACCTGCGACCGTAGCAGTCGCGCGGCTCCGGACTGAGCGCCTAGAACCGCTAGACCACCGCGGCCGGCGGAAGCGTGTATTCGTCATCGTGGTATAGTGATGGTATGGGGTGCCAATGGTTACACGTATCGGTCACCTCTTGTTCGCATTGACGGCACTTTGAACAGTGGAAGTTACATTTCAGATGTGTTACGACCCGTGGCTCTACACTTTATTCGATCCCTCCGAAACCCTACATTTCAGCAGGATAATGCACGACCGCAAGTTGCAGGTCCTGTGCGGGCCTTTCTGGATACAGAAAATGTTCGACTGCTGCCTGGGCAGCACATTCTCCAGATCTCTCGCCAATTGAAAACGTCTGGTCAATGGTGGCCCAGCAACTGGCTCGTCACAATACGCCAGTCACTACTCTTGATGAACTGTGGCATGGTGGTGAAGCTACGTGGGCAGCTGTACCTGTACACGCCATCCAAGGTCTGTTTGATTCAATGCCAAGGCGTATCAAGGCCGTTATTACAGCCAGAGGTGGTTGTTCTAGGTACTGATTTCTCAGGATCTATGCACCCAAACTGCGTGAAAATGTAATCACATGTCAGTTCTAAAATATTATATCTATCCAATGAATACCCGTTTATCATCTGCATTTCTTCCTGGTGTAGCAATTTTAATGGCCAGTACTGTAGTTGAGGACGGAGGTTGCAAGTGCTACTCTGAAATGAAGAGGCTAGCACAGGAGAGGAATTAGTGATGGGCCTCATCAAACCAGTCAGAAGACTGATAGACTGATGAAAAATAAAATGGTTCAAATGGCTCTGAGCACTATGGGACTCAACTGCTGAGGTCATTAGTCCCCTAGAACTTAGAACTACTTAAACCTAACTAACCTAAGGACATCACAAACATCCATGCCCGAGGCAGGATTCGAACCTGCGACCGTAGCGGTCTTGCGGTTCCAGACTGCAGCGCCGCTAACCGCACGGCCACTTCGGCCGGCATGAAAAAAAAAAAAAAAAAAAAAAAAAAAACCCACACAGTTGTGCTACAATATGGGCGAGAGATCTTCACAGCGCAGCGATGGTGTTTCCAGTGGTCACATGCCCATCAGCTTGGGTCCGGGCAGCAGGGTCGCACAGACGCAGCGCACGCTAAGACTGTCGCATGTTATGAAGTGCTGTATCAGACTGCATCGCAACTTAACAGATTGTTCTGGGGTATGAGCTAGGACCACCTGCAACCATCTCCGTGAAACAGGCCTACGTTCCTACGTGCCGTTACGATATCTTCCGCCCATCGCCCAACATCGTGCAACCCAGCTCCCGTGGAGCCGCGATAGGCACTTATGAAAGGACGAATGGGGACTTGTTGTCTTGAGTGATGAGAGGCACTTCTGGTTTAAAATGGGAGGCCAAAACATTGGGATCACGGACTTACTCAACCTTTGTACACCTTTAGTAGGCCATAATGTGCAAGTAGTGAGGTGCACTACTCTGGGAGTTCCGAGAAAATCGCAAGAGCAGATTTAAGCGTCCGTTATGTAATGGATGTAAATGTGCATTGGTAGGGGCTGTTGGAGTTCATGGTGGTCAAGTGGTTAGCGTTTGAGCGACGTAATACGGACGTGTAAGAATCGACAGTTCGATTCCCGCCCCAGTTTAACTTTTAATCCATATTAACACTGGTCATATTATTTAATTTATATGACATTTCAGAGGTAATATAATTTTAAAAAACCACGTGTATTTGAATGAAGTTTTAGTGAATTTCATGTTATTTGATTAGTTACTATTTTTAATTAAATTTAGTTATTAGAGCAGACATATTTATTACCATTGACAAGTAAATGAAGAAACGCATAGAGTTTTCCAGAAAATGTATGCCGTCGTAATTTGCGAAATCCCATATATATGCAATCTGGTATGATAGGCGGAACTACGTTGCACCCCAGCGCTTCGAGCTGCAGACACAGAGGCAGGCCTCATTTGGCAGTTAACCTGCGTAGCGGTGAGACGTTGCTAATGTAGCGAGAAAGAATAGTGTAGGTGGAAATTTTTTGAATATCTATACTACGAAAATAGAGGTCTGAGCTGGAGTCGAAGCTCCGTCTCATACAAGTTACGAAACTCGAAAGCTAACCGCTTGACCACTTTGCACTATAAAGTCCGTCACCTACGCGCAGATACATAAGTGACATAATAAATGCGTAAAACGTCTCTTGCGATTTTCTCGGAATTGCCTGAGTAATGCACCTTACTACTTGCACATTGCCGGCCGAAGTGGCCGTGCGGTTAAAGGCGCTGCAGTCTGGAACCGCAAGACCGCTCCGGTCGCAGGTTCGAATCCTGCCTCGGGCATGGATGTTTGTGATGTCCTTAGGTTAGTTAGGTTTAACTAGTTCTTAGTTCTAGGGGACTAATGACCTCAGCAGTTGAGTCCCATAGTGCTCAGAGCCATTTTTTGAACTTGCACGTTATGGTGTTTTGATGGAATACTAAAGGTGTACAAAGCCTGAAGTTATTTCGTGATCGCAACGTCGTGGCCTCCCCTTGTTACTGCCAATAACATCATGTAGGCGTAGTCCGACGTCTGGAATGTATATGACAGAGTCACAGATGATCAGTACCAGGCATCATGGCCGTTCTCCTCTTGTGATTGTAGAGGGAACATTGAACAGGGCACAGTACACTTAAAACATCATTCAGTCCATTGTGCTACCATTCGTGGACCAGCAAAGTAATGTGCATTTCCCAAATGACAATGCCACCCAAATTGTTGTCCAAGGTGTATGTCAAAGTACCCTGACCACCACAGTCCCAAGATCTGTGTCACATTGACTATGTTTGGGAATGAATGAAATGGAGTCTGACGGGATATTCAAGAGCGACAGAAAATCATCCCCATTCTAGACACCAGTTAGAAATTGTATGGGCGACTATTCCACAAGATGCCGCGCGCGATTAGCCGAGCGGTCTGTGGCGCTGCAGTCATGGACTGTGCGGCTGGTCCCGGCGGAGGTTCGAGTCCTCCCTCGGGCATGGGTGTGTGTGTGTTTGTCCTTATGATCATTTACGTTAAGTAGTGTGTAAGCTTAGGGACTGATGACCTTAGACGTTAAGTCCCATAAGATTTCACACACATTTGAACATTTTTTTATTCCACAGGACTACATTTGCCACGTCTATCGTCTCCATTGAGAGAAAGACTGCATTGCTGCAAAAGGGGCTCTACAGGGGTACTTACACTGACGTGTCGCACGCCCTGTCGACTGTACACGCCAATGATCGTGGCACAGTGGTAATGGCGGTTCTCATCATATCGCCGAAGTTAAGCGCTGTCGGGCTTCGCTGGCACTTATATGGTCTGTCGAGTACTGTTGACAAGAGGGGTGCACTCAGCTCTTGTGAGACCACTTGAGTACCTACTTGATTGAGAAGAAGAGGTTCTGGTTACGAAAGCTGACAATGGCTGGCAGAGCATTGCGCTGATCACCTGCCACTTCATTTACGCAGCCGCTGACGCCTGTTGGGTGATGTTGACACGGCGGTCGATTGGTAATGGTGGGCCTTCAGAGGCTTGTTCGAGCGGAGTTTTGAGTCTATTTTTTCCGACTGTATTGTGACGTGTATGGCGCTGTCGGTGTGATCGTTTGTTGCATACGTCCTCAACAGTCTGTCAATAAAATTTTCCTCTCCCGGGCGGACGAATTGATTATGTTCTTTTTTCATCTTGTGGCAGTATATGTCGTATACGTGCAATAAGTGAAATTTCGTCATTTTCTTTCCTTCCTGGTGTTGCTGTTTTTGTGACCAGCAGTTTAATAATGTTACCAACTCATATTTCGCTCTTGTCACTTCTTCTTCAGTCAACTGTTGGCGCCACAAGGTGAGGAAGTCACCATTCCAGTGCCATTACTAGGGGCGAGCGGGCAGCAGCCGCCTCCTGGAGAGGCAGCGCCCCCCCTCTCAGCATCCGCAGCCAGACAAAGGCGCGTGCTCGTGGCGGCGCCTGCCCTATCAGCCGCAGCCATCGCCGCCTCTATCTGCACGCCTCACACCCACGCGCTGGGTCAAGAGGTCGCACAGCCGCAGCCGACTCGATCAGTGGGCCACGCCTGCCCTCCTTTGGCAATCTGGCCCTTTATCCCTTCTTCTCTCCCTCCCACCTCCTTCGCCAGACAAGGCATCCCTTCCCTCTCAGAGAGGGGGAAAACCGGATTAGGTGCCACTGCTCGCTTCCACAGCGGGAGAGACGCAGGCCGCTCTGATGGATTACCTGCTGCCAGGGCGCCCCGTCCCTTTAGCCCACGTCAGGCCAAGCGACAGTTCTTCGCACGTGGGCTCACGCAGCAGTACGTTGAATCCTGTACAAGCAATGTCTCCTGTACCTCTAGCAGGAGCCTGTCCGAGGTTCAGTTCTCTTTGGAGGGGGGATATATTTTGTTACGTCCCCCATGTCCATCCCCGCCATTGCAATGCTGTTTCCATTCAGCTATACTTTTAACCCTGCATCTGCATACGACGTATATATCCGACGTAAACATGAGTGTCCTCTGCGCCAACGACATATACAGGGTATTTCAAAACTCGAAGGCAAAGCGCCAGGGATTGATCCCTCATATAACAAGAAGAAAAATGCTGAGAAAACATAGGCTCTAAAATGCATACCTTAAGAGCTTTGAGCACTTCTTCATCTTCGATATTGTAAAACAGCCGGCCGGGGTGGCCGATTGGTTCTAGGCGCTACTGTCTGAACCGCGCGACCGCTACGGTCGCAGGTTCGAATCCTGCCTCGGGCATGGGTGTTTGTGATGTCCTTAGGTTAGTTAGGTTTAAGTAGTTCTAAGTTCTAGGGCACTGATGGTCTTAGATGTTAGGTCCCATAGTGCTCATAGCCATTTGAACTGTAAAACAAATTCTAGTGCAAGCTCTCTGCTATCCATATTTTCAGAGGAGTCACTACAGACCACAAGAAGGAAAAGGGCCAATAAACATGGGCTCTACAATGCGTACTTTAAGAGCTATGAGCACTCGTTCAGTAGAAGGGATGTAGCGAAGATGCGACAAGAATACTATTACCGTCCACGAACGCCTCGACACTGCTGGCTACCGTCAACACAAGTCTGCATAAAAACATGCGTTAAACCTCGTAACCACCAAGCACGCATCTGATAAAATCGTCTGGGATGTGTTGGGGTGGAGGCCGGAGAAGGAGCGTTGTGGTCTGACGAATGTTTTCGTGGGATTCCTTGGGCGATCTCGTCATTATGGAAGGCAAAATGGAACAACAGAAGTGCGCGTCTATCTTTGAGGACTATGTCCACATCTAAAAGCAGTTATCTTTTCCTCAGCACGATGGCATCGACCAGCAGGACAATGCAACGTCCCATACAGATCGCAGTGTATGTGCGTGGTTCGAAGAGCACCAGTATTAGTTTACTGTACTCCCCTGGCTACCAAACTCCCCAGATTTACAAATCGCATCTGAGGAAGCGCTTCGATCGAACTGTTGCCGCCAAGGATCTAAACAGAGAAACCTAGCGTAGCTGTCCACCGCACAGGAGTGGGCATGGCTCCGTATCCCTGTCGGTACCTTCCAGATCAATGACCCTCTTCCCGCACATTTAGAAGCTGTCTGCGTTGCAGAAGGTGGTTATTCAGTCCTTTGAGACGTGGCTACATTAATGGGATTGGGCAGTTTGTGTATGCGTATCTGTGTATGTTCCACATGTCCTCCTTACTCACTGGATCAGTTTCAACCAAACTTGGGACACATATCACTTACTGTCTGGAAAAGAGCTGCTGTGGCGGTGCCTACCCATGCATGGGATACTGGTCGGTTAGAAAAAGAATTATAGCCAAGATGCGCGAATATCGAGAGTTTTACTCATCCATTACTTCAGAATTAGAGCATTTAGTGACTTGCAACAACCTTTCCACACAGTTTCGGATCCTTACGATCTCTTACTCGCGAGAACTCCACAAAATCATGAAGGCATAAATGTTTCTCTCTTACTACATTTTTGGTGTTCATGCAATAAAGATTCTGTATCAGGCATTACGTTTTAATGTATTACTTCTTTATAACTAACTCAAATTCCGACAGATTTTGTAGACAGTATTCGCACATGCCACTGAATGTACCTACATATTCACACTTCAGGAAATATGTCGTCAATACTGAAGTGCATAAAGTACTGCTGCATCACACATGACGTTTACACTTATTACTTCTTTGCTACTACCTCTACTCGCAACACATTTCGCGAACAGTACCCACACACACCCTTATACACATACAAAATTATATCAATCTACTATACATAGTTCAGAAAATATGACACCATAAACATTGAGTTTCATGAAACCGATGCTACAGGTCAAAGTTGGCTAGTTACAAGTGAACTATGTGCACAAATGTGTGATAAATACAAGTGACTTTTGCATATGTGCGTAAAGCCCCATGTGAAAGGCTCCTCCTTAATCTCTGGATCGATATTAACAAAATTTGGTACACATGCTATTTACGATCATTGTGGGGATAAGAACCAGCAACCTTCTATTGCGGTGGGAGTGATAACATGGAGTGAAAAGGGGAGAGGGAGATGGACAGACAGAGGTGGAGAAGGAGTAGATATGGGTGAGGAGATGGATTGAGAGAGGGGCAGGGGGAAATGGGCAAAGAAAGGGAAGGTGAGGAGATGGACAGATAAAGGAAAGAGGAGGAGACACACAGAGAAAGGAAAGAGGAGGGGAGGGGCAGAGAAAGGGAAGAGGAGGAGTCTGACAGAGGGGTCCAGAAGGATACAGAGATGGGGTGGAGATGGATATAAAGATGGGGAAGAGGAAATGATCAGGGAGAGGGGAGAGGAGGAGACAGATGAACAGAAGGGAGAGAAAGAGATGGACTGAGGAAGAAAAGAGGAGAATATGGACAGAGAGGGGGAGATGATGGGTGGCAACAGTGGGGAAGAGTAGATGGAGAGAGAGGGGGAGAGGTGAAAGACAAAGATAGCAGGAGACTGGCTTAGACAGGGTGAAAAGGTGGTAGAGGGGGAGGGGAAGAGGAGGAGATGGATGGAGAGGGAGAGAATAGATGGACAGAGAAGGGGGGAAGGAGGAGATGGTCTAGTAGAAGATTGGAATCAATACATATCCAGCCAATGCCTGGTACTCAGGTAGTCGAATATAAAAGATGCACATGTTTTTCATGTTATGTTCATTTAATTTCATTTTATTAAAAGACTGCTGCAATGCATCATCCTTCCAGCCCAAGTTCTGGGCAAAGAGGAGTCACTCATATGTTTGGGACTAGGATTTTCTCATTTTATTTTACTTACTATTTTGCGTTCATATTTCGATGATTCTTTTTTTTTACACCCACAAGTTTCATCTCTATATAAAAAACCAATAACTAGAAAGTTTGTTCGTTCAATCAGCGTAGTGCAAGCTTATGAATATATCGTCTTCAGGTGACGTAAGAAAATTAAAAATATGGCCTCATCCAATAGACACGTTATCATGTAATCGGTTCCTTTCACTCTGTTGACGCTGTATTTCACTTTATTCTCTCCTTTCTGATCCTGTTAAGATGATTTAGGGTGAGGCATACTCTTTTCCAGCAATTTCGCATCCATTGCTGTTTCTACTTCGGGTACTGAAGCTTATCACCTGATCTGTTTGGGAGTGGTCAGCATGGAACTATTCCTCTGTAGGCGCACTTGCGGGAGCACATAGCCGAGTTTACAACTGCTACTGTCGTCTGTATAGAAGAACTCGTTTCTCAATGGTGATGCAAGGACAGGGAGCTGAAGAGATTTCTGCGTCTTCTTCGTCTCAGCGTGTCATATAGGCTTAATTATATTTTCAGATCCTAGATTTTCCTATCTTCTACGATTATGGCATAATCTCTACCCATCACTGCAGTGGAAATGTACCGTACCCACAACTATCGCATAGGAGTGTGAGTCTAAAAGACAACACAAAATTCTGCGTCCTGAGCCTCATCAGGCTCGACCGACCGCCGTTTCACCCTTTGCCAACCACTCTAATGGATGAAGTCACGGTTCAGAAGTTCTTGTAAGCGCATTTGGTCAGCATAACGCTCTCCTAGTCATGGCATGTTTGTAGATCTTGGAACTGCTATTAATAAGTCAGGTAGCTCCTAATGGGGCTGACTGCACCCTATACCATTTCTTCCATCAAGGAAAAAAATCCCTGGCAGTACCATGAATCGAGCCCATGTCATCTGCATGATAAACTTACTGACAACTCAGTTACAGAGGCGGAAAAAAGTAACATGAAGTAATGTTAAGTAGGTAGGCGCTGTAGAGCTTCAGGAGTAGTGGACAAACGGAGCTACTGAAGTGTGAAATATAAGTCGACAAGTAACTGAACTTCAGAAAAATCAGAGAAATTTACATTGAAATTAGATTGGCCAGTTTTGCCATATAATATCCAAATTTGATTCATGAAATGAAAGTAATAAAATACACCGCCTATTTCATGGGGTGTTTCAAGTGCCAGAAAGTCGAATATGCCACCGTGATAATATGGCCGCTCTTGCTGGATTGAATTGTACCTTCCTTGACATCCGCGTAGATTGTTTGGATCATGCGAACAATTGAAGTTTTTCTTCGGAATTCGTGGATATCATGCTGCCCCAGGAAGTGCTAGTCCACCTAGACAAAAGACTTCCTTGTCTGCCTAAGCCTTACACAAATGGGATGCGGCAGAGATTGCCCTGTGAGTGTTTAACTACAACAGTGCACCTAGTAATTGACTTTTTTAAATGCAGGTGTGTACCGTCTTGGCGATTATGGCGGTTAAGCCAGTATACGAGTTCCTCCTACGATATAATGTTTTAGTGTCGCACCAAATAGCTGAAGTATGCACAGAACTTGCGTTAAAGGGGACCGGCAGCTCAAAGTTCAAGAAAGCCGTATTCAGCAAACGGGAACTCAGTTATTACTGAGGGAGGACTGAGCTCACTGAAATGCACCATATAGGGGGCAGTTTTAGCTTATGGACTGCTCAGACTGCGGCAAGCGTTACCCATATTCGAGTTATCTACAAGGCAGACAAACTACATTACGCAAAAAAGGAAAGGTTCATTTTTTCGAAACCCTGTAGTTGTCTTCCACTCCGACGAATAACTTTAAAACTTTGCTCACGAGTGCCTACGACCTTCCTCTGTAATGGGGAATAATCGTGGCGCCCTGAAGTGTCATACTCGGGAATTACAAAGTTGTAAACAGAAAGGTGTCGACACAGGCAAAAAAAGAAAAGTCACAATTCCGAAGTTCGTGTGATCAGATGCATTGGCTATGTCACCTCACTGCCACCCAGCGCCACCGTGGAAGTCTCACACGAGGGGAAGATCGTCAACCCAGTTTTACCCACATTTCACCCATTCTTTTGATGCCTCTGTGATAGAGATCATAACCGCAACACCCAACGTTGAAATCACGCGGTTTTCTTATGTGTGGCCAAAGAAATATATCAGACACACCGCCGCTAATACTCAACACGGAAAGATCTCAGGGGTTGGTACAAAGGCTTCAATGAAATCTCTCGTTCCACTGGGGTACTGATTAATACACATTTCGCAGCATGACGACGTTCTTGATAACGTTCCACAGGGCGTTTACGACACAGATGAGACTTTACCCTAGCTACCCTTAAGTATCCAATGTTATTAATTAATGATGTAAAATACTTATGTACCTTGTTTCGTTTTCATTAT
This sequence comes from Schistocerca americana, assembly GCF_021461395.2. Classification (NCBI taxonomy): domain Eukaryota; kingdom Metazoa; phylum Arthropoda; class Insecta; order Orthoptera; family Acrididae; genus Schistocerca; species Schistocerca americana. Next base: position 590,278,759 of record NC_060119.1, read on the forward strand.
TTTACCTTGTTTGTATGTTGGTAGTGTAAGTGTTTTATGAAATATTATTTTAAAATTTTTATAGTAGATTTTTTTTGTTGTACATTTTGTATCAGATTTTATCAAAATTTGTGGATACATTTCCCATTATGACTATAGCTCCTCACATGCTTATTACATTGATAGCTATTGAACATCAAATAATAATTAATGGTAGGAAACTCTTTAAGTAAAACAATTATGACAATCTCTTCCCTCTTTTTCACTACGCACATTCTACCATTCCATTCTGGGTTTCAATAACATGAAAATATTCTCATATTCCGTTCGACTATCATACTGTGTTCCGGTATGTAACTCCAGACGCATGCACTGTTTCAAGCCCTTTCACGGCCACAATTAATCAAAGCCCTTGCGACGGTAAGGAGCCCACCGAACCTCACAATAAATGACTTTTTGTGAGGGTCAGACACGGAGGAAGTACCACAATATTTAAGACTGATAGTGAGATATGAGTGAATGGTGTGGCATTACATTATTTTAATAAGTCATTTGTAAAAAAAGTATTGTATACCAGGAGTAAATCTAATGATTATGCCTAAGTAGAAGTCTGTAAATATATATGTATACGAATCAGAAGTTTTAAATTGATCAGAACTTGTAAATACTTTGACATGTCCTATATCCTTGTAAAAAGAGATTTACAGATGAGTAAAGCTACTACTACTACTACTACTACTACTACCAAAATGCCGAAGATGAGTGTATAGAATTATTCACTTACTTAAGTTGAAACCCTGGCTGTCGTCTGAGGTTTTCAAAAATGTCGATATTTCCTGTATGTACGAAAAAGTGAAGTGTATACTGATCGCAAAGTGTTGAATTCCTGATGACAGCAAAACTCACATAAGGGAGACTGGGGTGTTGGGTTTCTATAGTCCAAGAGCATAACTTTATCACAGTGTATTTACCTGGCCCCACCATTATTATTGCCGACGCTTTATCACGTTCTCCAGTAGGACCTACGAGCAATGAGGGATAGGAAGTTGAGGATGAGTCCTGCGCAATTTATTATATTAAAAATTAGGAATTCGAAAATTTCATAACGGCTTCAATGAAAAATATCCAATCACAACAAGATAAAGACCGACTTCGTCTCAGTATCAAAACTAAATGGAAATACAAGACCCAAGCGCAAATTTAGAAGCATCATCTTTTGAGAAAAGCTATGCCACTTCTCAGGGTGTGTACCGGAAGAGCTAATAAATAAAGTAACTTGGTTCACGCATCTCAGCTGCGAACATTTTGATGCCAAGTAGTGTTCCATGAAACTGAAAAGTCTGTGCCACTTCAGGAATATGGGGAGGTGGATACGAAAGGTTTTGTTACATTACATTACATTTATCGTTTTCCATGGATCCCTTGAAGAGGTGTCTCTGGGATGGGGAAAGAGTCTGTGTGTAAAGACTTTCAGAAACCAAAAACAGCAATAGTGCAGACGCGGGCATCATTGTATCTGATTGTACCAACAGGAAATCACTGCTTTCATTTTGATGGGCCCCATACAGCGCAAGTCACGAGGATTTATTTACATTATGGTATCGGCAGAGAATAACCTCGGATAACGTGACACTCACATCACTGAAAAAAAAAATCGAAGGGCTGTCGATAAGCACGGCACTGTGCAAAGACTTTCTTGTACAAGTGGGGTTTGTCAATCGAATTCTGTCTGATAATGGCCACCCAGTACCGGTTACAAACGCGGCAGGACCCACTGAGCAACCATAAAATTGGTACATCAGTTAGTACCGCCAACCTTAACCCTTGAGAGCGTATAAAGAAATATTCGGGAACTTATGCAGGTTTTATTGCGAAAAGAAACATGCAACCTGGCACGTGTACTTGAAAGACTTTCACGATGTCGTAAAGGAGCTACCTCATAGCACAATCTGGCTGCCACCGATAAAGCATAAGCAGGCTCCAGAGTTAATGTGAGACATACTGTAGCGGACTTCCCACCAGCAGGAAGACTGACGCATCAGGAAATAGTCAAGCAAGCACTCCGCAACATCTGAGAAGCGAACCAAAAATAGGAAAGAGGGAGCTGATAAATCGGAAATGGTGAGAGAGTTTTTCGAGGGGCAAACATTCCTCGTAAAAACCAACTGTTAGTCAAACAGGCAAAAGAGCGCTTTTCTCAAATTTTTCACCGCGTGCTACAGACAAGTGTAAGGCCCCCATGCTAACGTAGCGGAACTGAAAGGTCTCAAATGCCGGAATTCAACAGGGGCCCACCATTTCAGCCACTTAAAGCCATTTGAAGAATAGAAAGCGTAGCATCTAGAATTTATCAATAAAATTAAGATAGTATAGAATGAAGACGTTAAGTAATTTGTGAGACTGTAACCAACTCGAAGCAAGGGAAAGAGAAGTAGCAAAAGTTTCAAACAAGTTATTCATTTGAAGAAACACATCTGAAAAAACGTGGCAGAATACCGCAAAGACGTAACTCAAACATCGCCACAAAGCTGTGTTCCCTTTGATAATTTTGAATAGTCAGAAATATTGATCGTTTGAACGGTGAATTTTAGGTAGGAAGGTGCGAAGCAACACCAAATATCGAAGGCAAAGAACTGTAAAGCCCATTTTGTGCGACAAGAACTTTGTCGGAAGTCAGGACCTACAGTAATCCTTAGCATTATTTTACGCATCATAACACTTCACTCACTACACACACACACACACACACACACACACACACACACACACTGGTGATCTCTGGGCCATTTTCTGTACCGCAACTTCCCATTTGCTGTCCTGAAAAACTGAGTCAGCATCCCTCCATAATTAGTGAGATGTTGAGCGCAGAAAGAGGAAGAGGTGTTAGTATTGTGATCTGCATAGCTTGGGGGGTAAAGATTTCTAGAAAGGAAAAAAGAAGGAAAAAAACATAAAGTGAATGTGTTATGTGGAATGTTGGATGTTTTAAAATTATTATTATTATTATTATTTATTTGTAGAATATTTTTATATCAAATCCCTAATCTGTTTTATCTAAGCAATCCTTCAATGTATAAAATGTATTGCATAACAGGTACTTTTTAGCTGCTTTTTTAAATAAGTGTATTTTTGCAATTTCTTTAATCTTTTTTGTTAATTTATTGTACAGCTTTATTCCTTGGTAGAAAATGCTGTTTTGAGTTTTATGTTTATTTTTTCTTGGTAAATGTAAGTCGAGTCTATCTCTTGTTGCATGGTCATGGACAGAGCTGTTTGTGCAGCAATTACCAATGTTATTTTTGATGTGTACAACTGACTGGTAAATGTATTCACATGGAGCAGTTAAAATCCCCAGTGTTTTGAACAGATCTTTACAATGAACTCGGGTAGTATTTTTGGTTATTATTCTTATGGCTCTTTTCTGGAGTTTGAAAATTGTGTTCATGTTTTGTGCGTTTGTTCCCCAAAAAGTATGCCATAGCTAAGAATTGAGCGTACATACGAATAATATGTAACTAAAAGGCACTACATGTTACACACTGATGGTAGGATTCTAAGGGTATACCATGCTGATGACATTCTGTTTGCAAGTATCTTTGTGTGTTCACACCACCCGAATGCAATCGTCTTGTGAGTCAGTTGACAATTTTCTTCATACTTTTGGAATTTTAATATGCCAACATCTGTCTTAGAGTTGTTTGTGGCCATATGAAAATCTTCAGCAGGTTTTAGGTGTGACAGAAACCTTGCTAAACTGCCTATCTGCGATCTCGTCCCATGCAAACGGTGTTTTCTTTCCTGTCATGGTACGAAGTCTGGGTGTAGCTGGATCCTTTATGTAAATGAATCTTTTGTAAATGTTTACAGTGATTATAAACGTACAAAGTTCTTCATGTGTTTGTGACATTGCAAATTCAGCTGCGGTCTACAATTTTTCCAGGTCGGGCGCTATCCCTTCCTCCGAAATGATGCGCCCAGCTAGTGGACTTGCCTTGTCCTGACATGGGGTTTGTTAATGCCGTTATTCCATCTTCTCACATTTTGTCAAGTAGGGCTCCAAGGACCTGATTGTGTTGTTTTCATGGTCTTTCTCCTGCTAGAATGTCATCGATTAACGATTTATTGAGTCCCTTAGTTTCCCTAGGTCGCGAATGAAAAGCACGTGCCAAACGCAATTAAGAACGTGTATTTTCGACATTCAGGTGCCACTTTGATCCGCCAGAAGCTGGATCTGAGATCCATCGACTGTACTCGTGACACCGCGTCCCGTGTGTCCGTTTCCGTCTGGTTCGACACAGGACTCTTTTTCTCCTGTTCTTGCTTTTTTACTTTCCTTCGAATTTGTCTTAGAATAGTTTCCTCCACTTATGAGGTACATGATGATTCTGCCCGTGTTTCCTGTGCAATACATTTTGCACCTGTTGCGATTATTCTCGCCTCTTCTGCTTGTTTCTTCGCGTCTGAAACGCCTTGTTTTAATTCCGCACGGAATATCAACATTTGGTTCTCCAGCTGTTCAATTCTTCTTCCTTTTACCTCTCCTACTTCCTGTACCTTTTTACATTTCTTATAAATCTTATTTTTCCGAAGTTTCGTATTCGCTTCTCCGTCTCGTTTTAATTATCTCAGCTAATCACTATGCACGATAACTCATTACTTTTTCTGCCTCACGTTTCTCTCCCTGCATCCACACTGACGGGTGAGAGTCTCCTTTCTCGTGAATTCTTTTCCTTTCCTATGAAACATTTCTCGTCCACATATTCCCTTCGGACTACCTCATCCGAACGCATACGACAGTTCCTGCTGAAATACCTTCTCTGTAGTTTCTGACTATCTGATTTGTCTTCCGGATAGTTTCGAAACCATACCACAACCGTTGCATGCCTGCTCGTCTGTTCTTCGTTATCTAACCGATCTCCCATTATATAATCGTTGTTAGTATTATCAGAACAATGTAATTCATGCTCCGGATCCTGTCATCCAGTTGGAATAATTGTATTCGCGTTATCCAAGATATTTCAGCGTACATCACGCCTTTCTGCCATTTCATCGCAATTTTTAACCTACTCTGTTTACTCGCTTTACGCGACTTGCTGCGTGTTAACATGAAGACTACAATCAATTCTAAATCGAAACTCATCACACAAAACATATGAAAATCCCTACACACTAATTAAATCTGACCTGTATAGGGTTATGCCTATCAGTTCCAGACATATTACACTACCCTAACGATCTGTACAGACTTCTGTCCTAACCACACATAATCACAGATAAAACAAAACAATGACAAAACACAGCGACGAGAAAACAACAGAATTGTTTGGGGTGAGAACACACTAAAAATCCTCTAAAATGTAAAATGTGATTAGTGTGCAGCAGAACAATTACATGCAAATTATTGTGCCACTTGTATTGAAAATTACTAATTACAAATCTAAGAAACCTAGTTAAAGTTCCATACAATTTAATTTTAAAAATTATTGAGCCAGTTGTTGCCAATCCTCCAATCAAATAATTCTACAACAAAATGATTCTCAAAAATTCCTGTTTACGCAAGATCTTAGGTCATGATCGAAAACGTCCCATTGTTACCCCCAGTTGCGTATGTAGGTGAGATAGCTGTGAATGCAGTGTTCGCAACGGTGTGGTCCCACCTAAAATCTGAGAAAAATTAACCCCTACGCTGACAATCTGAATTGGAAGTAACATGTGGATTCGTTCCCCAAGTTGAGACAATACTCCACTGTAGCTTAATTAGGATCATTATGAGTCTAATACTAGGAAAAGTAGAAAATCTGAGTGCTGATAAGATATTTATCATAAAAAAAACTCTAAAATATGCAAATTGAACAAATATGGGCATAGAACGTTAGGTTATACTTATTAATCTAAGTTTGAGACTGGCAACATATCTACAACGTGACCCGAAGTCACGCTGCCATTTCAAACACGGAAACACTAAGTGGTTGATACTAATTAGATTCTAAGCTAAGAAAGTCTCCATCCTGAATAGAACTGACAATAAAGAGCTTTCCAATCAATGAAATGGAACTTAACACATTTACTGTAAGGATTTCCTATCTGTCAAGCCGTGGTGCTTATACCACCCAATACAGCGGTGGGACGAGCAATTCCACAGCGCCTACGTGCTCGGTGCTATCCGCAGCCTTGCGAAGTGCGTTGCATAGCAAAAAATTCCGACCACACAGAGGACGCAAAACAGTGTTCGCAAACTCCTACGGTTGAAGCTACTTGCGTACTATGCCAGACACGAATTCTGTTAGCTCATAAGTCAGATGCACAGAGACTCGACTCAAGTGTGCAATCGTAAAGAAGCATTTCTTATTGCCCAATTTCTGCGAAGAAGACAGATGTTGGCAGAGAAACGAATGATGCCGTTCCTAGTGGCGAGAGTAGCACTTTCCAATCTAATGGTGAGACCGTTCTCTGACGCCTTGCCTGCAATGTCTCAAAAGCTCTTAGTTCAGTAGATACTGTTAGAAGAAATTGTAACATCTCCTTCATCTACAATTCAGCCAACCAGCTACGCTTCTGTGTCTTTTGGCGGGAATACTTCTCAGCGTCTGGCGTGAGAACTTCTGGGGCTGTTACCTCGCATTTGTGGCAGGCATTCCTTCATGCTAAAAGAAGGCTGTTGCTATCTCTACAAACTTATGCTCTCAGCACTGTCTCGACTCCGCCTCCGTAGTAACCCGAGGTCCCCCGCGAGAAACCCCTTTCCACCTGCTTCTTGACAGGCGGCAGAACAATGCCAGTAAACGCATGGCGTCCTCTTTTCAGAGCCGCAAACTGCCCTGCCTGCAACCTTGTTGTTTTGGAGACTGCGAAGGCCCACTTGCCCTGCCATCATAGCCAGTGTGAAATTACACTCAAGGCATGCACCCCTACATAAATGTTAGTATGAGGCTACCTAGTATCAACCAATAAATGATTAATAATTCGATAATCCCACATAAAATGCGATCATATACTAAGTAATAGGAATTATCAAATTCATTCATTCATGGCTGCAAAAACTGGACACCTTACTAGTAGAAGCAAGCATCTTCAGAGGAAAGCTACGGTTGTTGTCCAGCTGCCAGTATCACAATACAAGTCGTTTTATGGAGGTAAAGACTGTCTTGTTATGGAGTGTTGTGTGCTCATATATTACGTTTTCACTTTTATTCCGTGTCTTTTGGATGTGCTAGGGCTCTTATAATGTTGACTTTGGGTGTAGGTTGTTGCTGTGTTTCAGAAAGTATACCTCTCTTTTTACACCATCTGATCAAAAGTATCCGGACTTTTATTAGTGGACGTTAGAATGAGGTGTTTCCTCCGTTCACCTTTATGACGGACTGAACTCTTCTGGGATCACTTTGATGAGATGTATAAATGCGAACTTTATAACTTTCCCCGCCGTTTATATCGTTCCACAAAAATATGGGTAGACTGCCACAGGCAATCACAAGTAATATCCGGCAGGATTTCATAGAGCAGATGAATGGATGTCTGTGGAGGAACGCTTGTCCATTCTTCCTCAAGCGCCAAAAGCCGAGCAGGTAGTGATGTTGGACGCTAGGGTCTGGAGCGAAATCTACCTTCAAACTCATCCCAAATTTTTTCCATAGGTTTCAGGTACGAACTCTGGAAAGGCCAGTTAATTTTTGGATTGTTGTTGTCCATAAACCTTCACTTCGCGTGTGCTGATACAAGCAGTTACAAGCAATCGTGGTCTCAGAACTGCTCCTCTACCGCATGCAGCACACAGTGTTGTAAAGTGTGACAATATACTTTCGCACTTAGCGTTTTCTTAAAAAGTGGTGACCACACATTCATCACAAGAAGAAAAAAAAGAATGCTTACTGTATCATCGTCTCCTCCTTCCGAAACTATTGGCACTTCACATGATGCAGGTAACGTATTCTATTTCCATCGGGGTGCCACAGGGTATAGCATTATTCATGGCACTAGATCACAGAGAACCAGTGGCCCGCGGTGGCCGAGCGGTTCTAGGCGCTACAGTCTGGAACCGCGTGACCGCTACGGTCGCAGGTTCGAATCCTGCCTCGGGCATGGGTGTGTGTGATGTACTTAGGTTGGTTAGGTTTAAGTAGTTCTAAGTTCTACGGGACTGATGACCTCAGAAGTTAAGTCCCTTAGTGCTCAGATCCATTTGAACTATTTGTCTAGCGGCGTCGCTGTTTACACCTTCTCAGGAGTCGCTTAGGATTTGCTACGTGTGGCTTACGAGAAGCTAATCGACCTTTACATCGTTGTGGAGTATTTTACTAGCTGGTTTGATTGTGGTGCTTTGGAGCTCAATTCACCTCTTGTGACATCTAGCGGTCTGTTCCGCGTTACGTGGAGATGTCCGGATACTTTTGATCAGTAGCGTATATTTGTTGTGTCGTCTTCTCACTCACTAAATGTTGTGCTGTAAGTAGAGTGCGAGCTGTGACTCTGTAGAGTGGGACTATCTCTCTTTTGTTTGTACTGCACTGAAATGGATTCGACCGATGAAAGCCAATAGTGTGTCAAATATTCCTGTTCGTCATTGTCTGACAGAATGCATTAGAGTTTCTATAACTGCTCATGATCCCATTACCTTCTTTGATTCAGTGCTTACTGATAATTAAAGGCAGTAACTTGAAAGTTCATTTAATTAGTTAGTTTCTTTAATCTTGGACAACATAGCACAACAGACAACACAAAGGGAGAGAGCAAGCCACCAAACGGAGAAGGGAATGGAACGGTTTGCCGCAAAGTCTGACACAATAAAAATCCACATAGGATTCTAATTTAATTAGTGACTCAATCGATGTTATTTCAGGGGATCAATCTGCTCAGGATTGCATTGTCAGGTGGGGACAGGTGACTGAAATTACTACCACGAACAACCTGATGGTAATTCTCGTTTAAAGATACAAGTTATGACGTAACTCTGCCCAAACTGAACAAACCCCAAAGGTAAACAAAACATACACAACATGTCATGCTCTGAGGGCTCTCAACGCCTATGCCTAAGCGGTCTTGTAATGTAGTAGGCACGGCACTGGGAGGAAAATATGTTGTTACTGGGATTAAGATGCTTCTTATATCTAACTTCCATACTCATGCTACTCATACAATGGTTAATGGCTACTATTTCAAATAAGTGTGCACACAATACGCCCAGAGGAATATAAATAGATTCGGCGGGAACAGTCAGTACGTAAACGCAAGATATCATTTGACAAAAAATGGAAATGGAACAGACAAAAATACTCGACTTAAAATACGTGTAAATCAACAGTACTGAATGAAAGGGGAGTAGCTTGAAAGTTTATTTAATTAATTTGTTACTTTAATCTTGGACAACATAGCACAACATAAAATACAAACGGAGATTAGTGACCCAGTCGATGTTATTTCAGGGGATCAATCTGCTCAGGACTCCATTGTCAGGTGGAGCTAGTTGACTGAAATTATTACCACGAACAACCTGATGGTAATTCTCGTTTAACTAACAACAACGTATTAATGAAAAGAAAAATGGATTTGCAGTATTAAATGAATAAATTAACTGCACACCAACACACACTTAGCCTGCCATGAAATTCTGCAAGAGCGATCATCGCTCATTGACTGTGCAGCAAGCACCTTGTGGGTGATCGGAACTCAATGGTGTCATTATGTACCCACCAGGTTGTATCGTTCTTGGATTAATAGCAGAACTGCACACATGTGACACGCATGTCCTATCCTCAACTAACTTAGAAAACAGAGAGCACATTCTCCGTGCAGTTGTGCTCTCTTGGGAACATGGTGACAATGACCAAGAAAGCAAAAATAAATAAAACAAAATAAAATAACATCAGATAATTCCACACGCTAGAATACTCAAATACTGCTCACTCGATCAAAAACCTAAGCTGAAACAAGCGCATGAAAGTGCCTACACTAAGATATAATGCTTGCGTCCACATGTTTGCCTGATAAAAAATGTGTGAGGCTCTTATCAAAAAGGCAAATCGTCAAATAAACTGCAAAAAGGTCAACGAAAATTAACAAATGAAAGTTAAGCGTAATCTGAAGTCCACAACACTGAATGTGCTGATGGCACGACTTAATTAACTTCATACCGGTGGACTGAAATGAGCACCACGCGCTCCTTAGGAACCGAAGTCGTAACCACTCAACTTCCTTGAAAAGTAATAACAAAATGTGATCGAAACATATTCCTGACTACGAATATCCTAACAAAAGAAATTAATGATTTTAATTACGATATATCATATACTCTCAATTTATCAAACGATCTGATGGAGACATGCACAGAGTTCGTCCATCCTCCAAAACCAGCGGGAAACAGAATGCTGAATAATGGCGGAATGCAGAGTAACAGTCTCTCTGCTCATCCCTGGCGGGGGAAGGAGGCTCCTACGAAAACCGAAGAGTCTACCACCACAGCAGCACCCTAAGTATAAGACTGACACGAAGGCTTAAGTAGAACATGTAGCTCTGCACTGTAGCTGCTCTACTCACGGAACCACAACCAAAACACTCACTCATTTATAACTAACAACAACTGAAAAAAAAAAATGCACTCCTCCCGCACAGGCCATGAAGGCCCAAAGGTACCGACTGGCCGCCGTGTCATCCTCAGCTCACAGGCGTTACTGGATGCGGAAATGGGGGACCATGTGGTTTGCACACCGCTCTCCCGGCCGCCTGTCAGTTTCCGAGACCGAAGCCGCTACTTCTCAATCAAGTAGCTCTTCAGTTTGTCTCACCCCGCTTGCCAACAGCGTTCGGCATACTGGATGGTCACCCATCCAAGTGCTAGCCCAAACCGACAGCGCTTAGGTTCGGTGATCTGACGGGAACCGGTGTTACCACTGCGGCAAGGCCGTTGGCAACTAACAACAACGTACTAAGGAAAAGAAAAATGGATTTGCGTTATGAAATGAATAAATTAACACAGTCGTGTCCATCTATTCACCAAAGATGCTTGAACAAATATATGAAGATGTACAATGTGTCACTGACGACACAAAGTACCTCGAGGGAACTTTTGTGTCATACACTGTGATTGGCGGGTGCTTGAGGTTAGTTGGTAAACACAGTCCACAAACACGGATTAATCAAGGGAGGGAGCTAACGTAAGGGCGTAACGATTTTGTTGTTTACATCTGCAAGAGAAATGGATGAATATCTGAATTATAAGGAGTTTTAAACGTTATCAAATGAGTCCAAGCAATCGCTACGCTTGTAGCGCCTCCTTAGTATTCTCCGTGCTTGTCTGGCTTAATGCTGTCAGCACAATGTACGCACCGGTGAGCGAGACAACAGCGTTTACGCCCGGAGCTGCTGTCAAAACAAGCGGCCGCGTGCTGTGGTACGCCTCCCCCGCCGTATCGCGTTGCCGGGGGCGGCCGCCCGTGGGAAGCGCGGCTGGCAGCGCGGCGTGGCGCGGTGTGGTGCGGCGCGGCACAGCAGGCGTCGCCCCAGGCGCCGCGCCGCCGCGGCCGCCAGCTGTTCGCTCCCAGCGCTCGGCCCCCGTGTCGCCGGCTGCTGACGCAGTATCTGGAAGCAGCAGCCCCCAGATTCTGCACTACAGCGGATACCCTTGTCAGAGCGTCGCCAGCCGCTCTGGCAGTCACAGAGGCGATCGAATTCACTCACTCAAATTGATGCTACAGTCACATGGCTGATAAAGATTACATTAGATTAGATTAGGTTAGTACTTGTTCCATAGATCATGGATACGACACTTCGTAATGATGTGGAACGTATCAGGTTAATAAAAGGTGTCTATACAAGATATTACATTACACAAAATATTACACGACACTCAATTTTTTGTTGTTATTGTGGGTGTTGGGGAAATTACCCACTTACTATATCCAAAAATTCGTCTAATGAGCAGAAGGAGTTGCCATTAAGGAATTCTTTTAATTTCCTTTTAAATGCTATATGGCTATCTGTCAGACTTTTGATGCTATTAGGTAAGTGCCCAAACACTTTTCTGACAGCATAATTTACCCCCTTCTGAGCCAAAGTTAGATTTAACCTTGAGTAGTGAAGATCATCCTTTCTCCTAGTGTTGTAGCCATGCACACTGCTGTTACTTTTGAATTCGTTCGGATCGTTAATAACAAATTTCATAAGTGAATATATATATATATATATATATATATATATATATATATATATATATATATTGCGAGGCTACAGTGAAGATCTCTAGCTCTTTAAATAAGTATCTGCAGGATGAGCTCCAGCATTGCACAATCACCAACAAATTTTACATATTCACATACACCTTTACCTTTTATCCAAGTAAAAACAGATTCATTAGGATTAAGTTTTCTTTTGCTACGTGTATACAATACAAGTGGAGACGTAGAGTCATAAGCAGATTTACCAAAGTCTTTATTAGCAATTTCAAACATATGATAAGTGCGAAACGAAATTACATCTCTATCATTAAAACGTTCTAGTCGAGGTACACTTGGAAGTCCGCTACCACCTCTTACTATGGCTACTGTAAACTATCCATTCCCATGAGAGAAGGTATCGTTTACGTCCAAACTAAAATAAAGAGTACATCCAAAAAATACACATGGTCCATCAACGAGCGCGTTTGCTGCAACACTCTTCACTGGAATGCGATTTTTCTTGTCGCCTGTTGCAATGAATACTTTTTTACTCAATGATGAGTTACTCCAGAATATGATGCCATACGAAAGCAGAGAATGAAAATAGGCTTGGTACGCTTATTTACTCAGATGTATATCTCCAAAATTTGCAATGACCCTAATAGCATAAGTAGCTGAATTCAAACGTTTCAGCAGATCCTCAGTGTGTTTTTTCCAGTTCAGCCCCTCATCAATGCATACATCTAGAAATTTTGAATATTCTGCCTTAGCTACCGATTTCTGATCGAAGTCTATATTTATTAATGGTGTCATTCCATTTACTGTGTGGAACTGTATATACTGTGTTTTGGCAAAGTTTAATGAGAGCCCATTTGCAGAGAACCACTTCATGATTTTCTGAAAAACATCGTTTACAATTTCACCAGTTAGTTCTTGTCTGTTGGGTGTCATAGCTATACTTGTATCATCGGCAAAAAGTACCAGCTTTGCATCTTCGTGAATACAGAATGGCAAGTCATTAATATATATTAAGAACAGCAGAGGACCCAAGACCGAGCCTTGCGGCACCCCATTCTTGATTGTTCACCAGTTTGAGGAATCACCAGTTTTTTGCATATTATGTGAACTGTTTATTTCAACTTTCTGCACTCTTCCAGTTAGGTATGATTTAAACCATTTGAGCACTGTCCCATTCATACCACAGTACTTGAGCTTATCTAGAAGTATTCCAAGATTTACACAATCAAAAGCCTTTGATAGATCACAAAAAATCCCAACGAGTGACTTTCGGTTACTCAGTGACTGTGCCATCCGCATTCGTAGTGACACGAATTATGTAATATACTGGATTCACTCAGGCCTGAAGGTAGTCGTAGCTGACCAAAATTAATTACCTGAGTAACAAAATTTTTGTGGTGTATGACTGGATTTAAAACGAAACAAATATCTGTAGTCTAGTCGTAGGATACCACGCTTGTTCGTTTTGAGAAGTATACAGTTTTACATTTCTGAACATTGAAATCACTGCATCAGTTTGAAATCGTACCAAAATTTGACTGAATATTTGCACAACGTTTTCCAGGTACAACTTCATTACAGATAAGCGCAAATGTAATAATTCTGACTTTACTATTAAATTTTTCGGCAAGCTTTCTCATCTACATGGTGAATATACAAGCATTCCCTTAATTAATACCCAAATTTTAGGAAGACTTCGAATATATCATTTTATTCCTATGTTGTACGAGATAATTAAATGTAGTCGAATTAAATCAGGGTGATGCTGAGGGAATTAGATTAGGAAATGAGATGCTTAAAGTAGTAAAGGAGTTTTGCTATTTGCGGAGCAAAATAAGTGATGATGGTCGAAGTAGAGAGGATATAAAATGTAGACTGGCAATGGCAAGGAAAGTCACTCTGATGACGAGAAATTTGTTAACATCGCGTATAGATTTAAGTGTGAGGAAGTCTTTTCTGAAAGTATTTGTATGGAGTGTAGCCACGTATGGAAGTGAAACATGGACGATAAATAGTTTAGACAAGAAGAGAATAGAAGCTTTCGAAATATGGTGCTACAGAAGAATGTTGAAGATTAGATTGGTAGATCACATAATTAATGAGGAGGTGTTGAATAGGATTGGGGAGAAGAGAAGTTTGTGGCACAACTTGACTAGAAGAAGGGATCGGTTGGTAGGGCATGTTCTGAGGCATCAAGGGATCACCAATTTAGTATTGGAGGGCAGCGTGGAGGGTAAACATAGTAGAGGAAGACCAAGAGATGAATACACTAAACAGGTCAGAAGGATGTAGGTTGCAGTAGGTACTGGGAGATGGCGAAGCTTGCACAGGTTAGAGTTGCGTGGATAGCTGCATCAAACCAGTCTCTGGACTAAAGATCATAGCAATAACAATGTTGTACGAACTATTTCACAGCTTACACAACGTTTAAATTATTTGTAACAGAGAGTGCATTATATTTGCGGATAAATAGTACTTATCTGACAAAGTTGGTCTCGTAGTCAGTGCTGCTTCCTTTGTTCCCGTATAACCTACTACAAAGAGTTTGCCCAGACATTATTTAAATGACAAGTTGCTGGAACATTATGTTACTGTTAACCATTTTCCTATTTTATTTGCATGTTCTTCAAACACATTTTATAGTCACATACTTAACACTCGTTCGAAACTACATTGTGCAACTTCCTTACTCCATACAAACAACAAGAGTCAGAGAGCGACATGTACCAAACTCTACAAATGCTAATCCCGCTCTGACGCTCTTGGCACAAAAAATATTTCTATGTATATTACACTTACAGGTTGCAAAGACTTCGTGAACACGAAATAATCCAAATTAGTATTAAATCTGGTAACTGAATTTATTTATGAATTTTCGTTTATAAACTGTTTTCCGAAAACAATTATTTAAGTGAAGATTTGTAGACCTAATTATTGATGACGATGATTGAATATTTTGACAGTATAAAAAAAGAAGCTTTCTTTCCATTTATAAAATCGATTTAATTATCGATTGTAAAACTAGAAAAATTGCAAATGGAGACAGAAATTTTGCTGACATGAAAACTACAGCATAAGAATGTTATAGATACTGTCCGTCTCCTCTTCGTCCCCCTATCTCTCTCCATTTTATGCTCCCCCCCCCCCCCTCTCTCCGTCCATCGCCTCCATCCCCTTCTCTGTCCATTTTCTTCACCCTCTCGCTACTCCTCTGGTTGCACTAACCCCTACCCCCCACCCCCCTTTGGCCTTAGGCCTTGTTTATTGCCACCGCCAACGAAACCTTGATTGGGACATGAAGCCATTTAAAATGAATGGATAAATCGGTCGGGATCATAGTACACTGGTTATGAGAGATCTTTCCTGCTGCGCAATCTGTGAGAATAGCAGTTTAATGACAGTATTTCGCACAGTTTTAAACTGCTTACGAGTAGTATTACAAAGATTTGGCCTATACATATTCCGTATCATCATAAACACAATAAACCGTAAGCAAAATTTACCTGTTTTCCGTTAAAACTGAGTGCGAAGAAGAAAATAAAACACCAGTTACCTGTAGCTGTGTAAAAAATATTGTTTAACCTCGTATACCAGGAGATAACCAAGACGAAACCGAAGACACGACGCCGACAAGAAGCATGGACAGAGGACCGGAAATAGAAACACAGCGAACGAATGAGGGAAGTTAGGGCAGCAAGCAAGGCAGCAAAAGGAATTGGCCATGTAGTTTAGTCTAACTGCGCACTTTAAGGGCGAAACACCAGTTATATATATTGTCTCGCCTAACTCTGCCACCTCAAATATCTCTGAAACAACAATAGATATTCAAAAACGGTTTTCACCAGCATGAACCTACGACACGGGCTTAGGAAACCAAATACTACACGAAATTTTAAAACGTAAACAAATACTATTTTCATCTCAAACTTCTGTATTTTTAAATGGACAATACGTCAATTAAATCCCGAGAAATTGTGAAGCGAAGTTGACACGCCAAATAAATGAAGCGCACAGCTAGCGCACGTCCTGAGACGCGAGGGTGCACCTCACGCTTCCTGTGTCAGGGGCTCACACAGTTGGGAAGGTATTCACAATCCTCAAAAATAAACAAGTAACACGTCCAACGCAAAGCAACGTTTTTCAAATGGTAAATGTATATTTATTCTAGCTACAATTAGAGATAACACTCTTGAATTCACTTTGCTGAACACATTTACCAGTGCCCTGTCGCCCACAGAAACTGTATTTTTGTGCATTGCATCCACCATAGAAAATACACCAACATCTTGACCAATGAAAGTATGTCACGTTAACATATGTTCGAAATGCCCTCCGTTTGCATCAACACACGTTTCGAGACGGGTAACAAGAGAGTGTTGGACAGATTGTAGAGTTTCTACAGATATTGCCGCACACGCCGCAGTAATATGATGTGGCATATCCTCTACTGTCGCTGGGGGTTCTTGATACACTCTGTCTCTCACTGCGCCCTAGAGAGAGAAGTCGTGGCTTCAAGTCGGGGGACCGTACTGGCCATCGCACAGTACCTCCCCGCCCAATCAATCTATTTGGAAACGTCGCATCTAGAACGTCTCTGGAAACTTTTGCATTGTGTAAGAGACATCCATCATGTTGGAACCACATTGATAGACGAGTTTCCAATCCTAGATCCTCCATGAGGATCGCTAGTGCGCGTTGAAGAAATGATGCGGTTGCATTTCTATGACATTCGTCATAAATTAAAATAACATCTAGTTTTTCTTCATTACTGAAGGCCGGCATATCGGCTGGATCACGGCAAATGTAACAAGCCACAAGGAAGCAGGTTTTAATGCAGCAACGTAAGTCTATTATGTTACAGTATTAGAGCAGTTCAGCAGACCAGATTAGGAGACACTTGTAAACTATCCCCCTTTAGGAGTATCATCAATGAAATATGGGCCAATGATGTGTTGTCATACAATACCGCAACATTTATTAACACTCCGCTGACGTAGTACGTCAACCTCATCACGATTGCCCGGCATATAATTTTAAGACCTCTTGCCTTGTAAAGTTTGCTCTCATACAATCACTCTTTCCACCCTCTCTCTCCCTCACACTTTCTCTTTCACTTCATCCCCCTCTGCCTCTAGTCTTTCATATCTATCTACGAATCCCAGCCAAAATTGTTATTTGTGTATAATTTTACCACTGTAGCCAATATGATTATTGTAGTTCAAGCTTGTAACACTACACCTGACTGTATAAATGAGTATGAGGTCTAAGCTATTTTAACTTGTCAAAATCGGATTTATATACCATCTGAAGTATTTATTCCAACGAATGTATTCAGCACCTCAAACAACACCGTCTTAAAAAAATTCATTCTGTAATAATGTTGTTAGGACGTATACTCTTTGTGCTTGGTAATAATGTTTTCTCTTTTGCGATACGATCCATGCACACAATAGTTTCTGACACCACATTTGTTTACATAATGTGACAGATTACATGTGATGTGTTACGACAGTGAAAGGAAACCTGTGACCACTGGAGGTACTATATTTTACTTATTTTATGTTTACCGTGAGATACACATTTTTTCTTTTTGTCAAAAGAAACCCAAAACCGTGTTCTGAAATAGTGTTTTGTTTCTCCACTAGACAGTGCCGTAAGTTCCTCCAAAAAATCGTAGCACAACACACACACAAATGTCATACTACCAAGTGTAAATCCACCTGATGATGGAGGTTTAAACCTTTGAAATGCGTCGTGGAGATAAATAAACAGTGACTGGTAACAGTAAACTTGTTATTTCATTTAATGCCAATAACAGTCACGTTAAAGCCTAATCTAAAATGTCGCATTTATAGAAAAACAACAATATTAGCCTCCCAAATTATTAACAGTGCAACATCCTTATCACCACAATATGTTGATTGTATTAACAGCCATGCCATTGAATGTAATTGTCACAAAGTTCCAGTTCATCGTTACTGTTTTTCATTCTTCAACAGGAAATCAAATGGTAAATAAGCCATTGTAGTCTTAAAAGTATATTTATTTTTTTTTGCCTAAGTGTTACGGCGGGATGCAAATATCTATTTAATGAACCGATTCTCGAATTTTTTTTGACCAAGTCTAAGACGTAGTTAAACTGGGCAGTTTTTAACCAGAAGAATTCACGAAACTTTTTGTCGTCGTTTAATAAATGACGACGTATAACTGCCGTAAAGAAATCTTCATCAAGCCTTGTCCTAAAGATGGGATACGTTTCAGCTATTCCATTACGTAACTGTTAAGAATAGACTGCCTTCCTCTTCATAATTTTCCTCCAGTAGCAAGTGTAACAAGAAATCGTGATCACCCATTTTGAGAAACGTGCGTCTAAGAGTACTTGTATGAACTACCCACAACTGAACTGCAGGCGAATTGCGCACACTCTGTTCAGAGAGTGTACTCATTGCCAACGCCCTCGAAGAAAATACTTTAACTACTACTTTCTCCGTAAAGGAGTGACGTACGGATTTTGGTATAGCGTAAAAAAAATTCGCTAAGTTAGCTTCATTTCGTACACAGCATCTCCTAAAATGAACCAAACGTAAAGTAAGCAATGACTACATTTTTCATTGTAAACTTTCCAAATTTTATTTGATAGTGTAATTTGAAATTCAGAAGCCAGTAATTGCGACCAACATCGAATTAAACAGACATTTCATCATCAAGCTATGATGTGAGACTATAAGGTACTAAATAATGAATTTTGTGTTCCAGTGACACTGATGGAAAAAAATCCCAACATAAAAAAATAATTAATATGAAGTAATGAAATTACGCTAATACTTTGTCTAGGTAACGTATTTAAGTGATTAATACTGCTAAATCACGGGTTAATGTTAGTACGAGAGAGGCCATTGTAAATGTAAATTGCTGGTACATTAAAAGCCGGTGTAACCGCCAGAATGTTGAATGTAAGCATGAAAACGTGCATGAATTGTGTTGTACAGGTGTTCGATGTCAGTTTGTGGGATGGAGTTCCATGCCTATTGCACTTGGACACTTAATACAGCCACGGTTAATACTGTTTGTTGATGGTGCTGAAGTTGTCCAATGATGTCCCATATATGTTCGGCTGGAGACAGGTCTGGTGATCCAGTGGGCCTCGGCAACATCTCTAAATTCTGTAGAACATTCTGGGTTATAACAGCGGTATGTGGGCGAGAATTTTCCTGTTTGAAAACACTCCCTGGAATGCTGTTCATGAATGCAAGCACAACAGGACGAATCTCCAGATTGACGTAGAAATTTGCAATCGGTGTGCATGGGGTAACTACGCGAGTACTCCTGCTGTTATATGAAATTGCACTCCATACCATAGCTCCGGTGTAGGTCCAGCGTGTCTAGCACGCAGACATATTGGTTGCAGGTGCTCAACTGGCCTCCATCTAAGCAACACACGGCGATTACTGGTGTGAGGCAAAACCAGGTTTCATCAGAAAACACAACAGACTTTCACTCTGCCCTGTAGTGAGCTCCCGCTTCAAAGCACCGAAGTCGCAAGCAATGGTAGTTTGTGGTCAGTGGAATGCACGCTACAGGGCGTCTGTCTCGGAGCTGTCCCTCAAGTAACGGATTTGGGAAAGTTCGTTGTGTTATTTTAGTGCCAAGTGCTACTCAAGTTGTTGCTTGAGATGCAGTACGATTCGCCAGAGCCACACGCCGAACACGATGGTCTTCCTTCTCGATAGGGCCACTTGGCCGTCTGCAGCCTAGTATTCTTGCGACCGTACATTCTCGTGACCACATCTTGAAAAGCGTCAAAGCTATTCATGTTTTTAATTAAAGGAGATATTTGCTTTTAAAATCAGTCATTAGTTTATTGCAATATATAAAGTGAGATGGAGACGAATTATTGTGTCATTAAGCATCGGTAAAGGGCTATCATTCTTCTCTTTGCAAACTTGGTACACTCTGTGCATGAAATGAATTCTTCTGATGCGTTCCTAGCTGGGAAGCCCGGCGGCCAGGTGGACACAGGTAGTGCGGCCACGGGCGAGCGGCGGTCGCGCGCCCATGTCGGCACGCTTCACAGAGGGCAGGCTCCCAAACGATTAGCGACGGGCGAAAACGCTGCATACATCAACACGCTGCCAAGTGAAGCCGTGGACATTCGCACGTGTGCCCGAGGCAGCGGAAACTACAAACTTAGAGCGAAAAACAGTTTTGTCACGATTGTAGGTAACGCAGACGGAGCGGCGAGTTGAATAGCAACAACACGACTTGGGTGTCCAAGAATCTCAAGTGGCCCAGGGAATTTTGGCCGTTTCCCGCGAGCAGAACACCTGGGAGCGTAGTGGCAATACTCAGAGGGAGAAGTCTTGGTTTACTTGTATACTCTGTCTCACACAGGGTCTCGCTCTCTTTTCCTCGCGGAATGCGACGGCAAGGAGGGAGGAAAATTTGAAACAGACCTCTTCATTGGCAAGAATCTCATGTTCGCTTTGAAAAATAGTACGAGCTACGCAATATGTGGAAGGGTGGAGACAAGACGCTGGAGAGGAGCGGCTCTCTCTCTCTCTCTCTCTCCAGGAGCGAGGAGCGCACTAGTATGGGGCATTCCGAATATTGCTTCTGCGGAGGCAGGAGTTCACTCTTGACTGCTTCCGATAAGTCGCAAGGATTCTCTTATCGCTTGTCATGAGACAATGCACTTTGCATTCGTCGCAAACAGCGTAGAGAGCAAAGTTTGTTAAATCCAAATAGGTGAGCCTCACTCACTGTGCGCTTTGTCAAGAGCTTAACTCAGGATCACATTTTGATTTACTACATGTCCGATGACGGTAGTACCGTTAGAACAGTTTTGAGCTTTGTTTAATGCAGTTTCACGTAGGTTTGCACTTGCTGATGGACGCATTCCGTCGTCCAGTAATGATAACTTCCAGTAACAGGTTTCGGTCACTATTTTCAGCGCAGGGCATGTTACACGCTATCAATTAAGTCGACGGCAGTCTTGATGCAGCCGCACGCAATCAGCCGACTCCACCGCCACGTCGACCACGCTATGAATATGGTAATATAGAAAAAGCTCGATTTCCTAGCTGCGCATTCTTCTTTCGCTTTCTTTAATTTCCTTGCAATGTGTTAGATGCTCATAAGGACACAAGGCACAGAATTCGCCGTTTGCCCGCTAAGAGAGTCATACGTTCAGCTGATTTTTTTTTATTCCTTCCTCATTTAATACACCAGGTCAACCCGTCTCGTGTAATTTATTTATATGTTAAACTAGAATGAAGTCATACAATGCTCATGTTAAAAGGCAAACACCAGGGCAGGCACCTGATATAATTCACTTGTTGTGAGCACTTGGTATCAATTCAATTCTATTTGTTGTTTTTCGTTTTTTTTATACTTTCTACAATACCTGGCGACCCAAATTTTTTATTTTTGTTTATCATTATTTGAATAATTTGTGAGTGAGTGTTTAATGAATTTGATAAAACTTCAATAATTATTGCAAATGCAGTTTAATGCAGTTTTCCTGAATAAACCACTTATATGTTGAACAGCACTCCTTACATTTCATTTATAGAATCTAAATGAAATTCACACATCTTTCTCCTTCCCACACCAGGTATCTTGCAATCTGGTACCAATCATGTGTGGTGGATACATTCCTACAAAGTATTCCTGGAATATCGCAGAACGAACATCCAGCTTCCTGTAGCTCTATTATACGACATCGTTCATTCTCATTACTTTGATATTGGTGTCTTTATAGTCTTAAAGGCATACTTGACTAACATCAAGTCACGTAAAATCTGAAATGTAACTAACGCTCACGAGGGTTACAGCCTGTATTTAAAGCAAACCTTATTTGTGTCCTCACAGTGGCGCTAGTAGCGCCACTCTTACGCAACAGCACGAAATTTGAACAGAAATCATGTTTCAGATGTAGAACCACACCTACCACCTTTCATTTATGTCACACTTCTCCTTCTTGGTGTTGCGACTTCTTTCCGCCAGAGTAGTTACTTCAGAATCGAATGAGAAATATTTTATAGCGAGAACGCACTGAAATCAGAAAGAAATGGTTTTTAATATTTTAAAGGAAAAGGGGTAGCTGATTCGTGGGATTCCCTCGTTACACTCTGACGCGAACTTCAGGTGGAATCTAATTGAGGATGCGAGATAAAAGGAAAACCAAATGATAATCTTCGACGTCTTCACGCTGTTGTGGTCCTCTCGTATTTCTGGTGGCTATCGACGGCCCCCCCCCCCCCCCCCGTCACACCATCGTCCCTCACCGCACCTGGCTCGCACCCACTAAGTCCCCGGAGACGGAAAGAGCCCTGGGCCCGGCGTGGCCGTTTGCCCACATCGATTTCCCGCCTGCTATCCGCAGACACGTGTAGCGAGCTGTGTTGGCGAGATCCCTTCTGCACACATGGCCACCCATGTCCGCCGCACCAGCAGCCACACTGTGTGCCGACGGATCATCCCAGGCGGACACCGTCTTGGAAGTACACAGCTGTGCTTTCGTGTAACTTCTCTACAACGCAAATGATGAAGACCTGCTTACCTTCTTCATTGAAACCGTAGCCGTCGATCCTGTTACTAGGCAGAATAATTTGTCTTGGTTCCAACACAGTGGATAGAAGCTACATAATAAAAGGGGCAAAGGTAGATGATGGCTTTCTATTTCGGAGCAGCAATATCTATGAAGCTGTCACGATAGGGACTAATGAGCGAACAGTGGGCTCCCTCACCTATTGTCACGTATTACATTACTTTTCCTTTCTTCAAGGCCAACTACCAAACATTAGGTTTTAATCCTGCTAAAGTCTACCTTTTGTCGCAATCTTCTATCAACCTCTGAGTAGTCTGCGAAGATTGGTTGTGGGCGAGGTTCCGTATGCTTGTATGTTGTGAACAGTAGACGACCCATCCACGACCCATACACTACCCTAAGGAACACTGGACTTTATTTTCGCCTCTGACGACTTTCCCCATTGCTAATGACTTACTGAATTCTAAAAATGGTTCAAATGGCTCTCAGCACTATGGAATGTAACATCTGAGGTCATCAGTCCCCTAGAACTTAGAACTACTTAAACCTAACCAACCTAAGGACATCACACACACCCATGCCTGAGGCAGGATTCGAACCTGCGACCGCAGCAGCAGCGCAGTTTCGGACTGAAGCGCCTAGAACCGCTCGACCACAGCGGTCAGCTTATTGAATTCTGTCTAGTAGAATACAGATGTATATCATTACTCCGCAAAAGATGCCTCTACTTTAGTTCCTTCAGTTTAACTGTTTTCCTCGCAGATGGTTTGAAGAAGCGATCAATACGTTAATTAAAGCTGAACATCAGTCTTTCACCTAGATCAAGTGATATGAGAGATACCAAGCCGTTGTTTAAATTAATTGTTTCACTGATAATACAAATTAACAAAGCTTTTGTCCAGTTTTGTGTATGTGGTTTCCTACTTACAACTTCTCTTTCACGTAATCTGTTGCCAAACACATGAATTTTATCATTCTTTTTTGACCTACAACAGTCTAACACCCTAAAATCCTTACAAATGGCAGTCAAGTTTCGTAGGTCTCCACCTAACTAGCGCCTGCGGAAGTAACTACAGCGAATGTGTGGCAGTAAAAACTACAACTACTTACTCATTCAGTTCTAATGACGGCATCGGCTGAGAGCATAATCTTATTTAGATATGCTTGAAATTACGTAATGAATTATGTAATGGAGACATGCAGGTGTTATTGACTGGAGATAGTTATTTAGGATATCTACTGCAAGTACGTCACTCTGTCACACACATCTTTCTAAGCACTACGTCAACTCCCATTCACAAGTACAAGCAATACAGGAAAATCATTCGATAAATCTGCTAGTAAAGGATGGGGATAAATGTGGACTTCAGCGACTTTGGTGAGGGGCGTACAGCAAAAGTCGATGACTTTGAATATTGGTGAAACGTTAAGGCCTATGCTGTGCTGCTGTTATTAGAACCTCTCTAAAGAGGGCAACAGGCTGTGGATACGCCAGCAGACACCAACGTCGTTGTCGCCCAAACCTACCCCTTTTAATGACCAACAACTCTACAAAACTTCTCTTCCTATCGACATTAGTGACAGGAACGGTCTTGTCCATCTCATCTAATCTCATCAAACTCCTGATCTGGAGTCTGAACAGAATTAGAGATCAGTTTACTTGGTCGCCAAACCTCAGATCATACGTTTTAAACCAGAAATGAGAGCGAAAATAATGATGGGAATGTGCAAGTATTTTGAGACGCACTATTTATCGCACATTTCTATAAACAGAGTACTGCAACAGCTGACTGACTAATGTCCTTCGATGAAATTACAAGAAACAGCTGGGACAACTTTACACCATCATGATAAGGCCTTGTAACGACGGAAATGAGGGCTTCCCAAGAGATCATACGGCTATCACGGTAGTTTTAGGCTCATGTAAATTCCCCATTGATGTTCAGCCTTCTTTCCTGGTCTCAGTACTGTTGTAGATGTGGAGTTGACACAAAGTATTCGCTCAGAACTAAAAAAAAAAAAAAAAAAAAAAAAAAAAAAAAACATGTAGTTACGTGCCTTTTGGATATTGTTTACAGAAGTACGGTTTACAGACTGATGGAAGTTCGAAACATGATCAGAGACTTTTTCCAATGATACATGTTTGGAAGACCGATGTAAGTTGTTAACATGTTTGAAGACTTCTTCCAATGACACACAATGACACACATTCGACGCAGTAACATTCATTTTCACGCCAGATTATGGTGATTTCTATGACTCACTTTTCAGTTTAAATAGCTTACACAAATACCTGAGTTAGACAAATACTCCACTCCAAACAAAATGGAGAACCCCTTTCGACGTTCAGAACTAGATTTTATCATTTATCTGGAACGTTATGGAGGCAACTTGTTTCTCAAATATGGGCTCTGGCTCTGAGCACTATGGGACTCAACTGCTGTGGTCATAAGTCCTCAAATATGGGTCTCGATACCTTGTTGGTAACCATAAGCGGTGATAATTACTGGAAAACCTGTTATTTCGTTGTTGGAATTAAAATTCGCTCATTTAATCAATATGATGAATTACACTGTATACGCTGTACCCCATTCAGTGTCATCATGGCAACACACCCGCATTACTTCACAGCAGTAAACTAACAGTCGGGTTTCTCGCTTCAATTACTTTCATCCTAACAAGCGTTTGTCTTCTACGCGACACTACCACCCCACTCATTCACAGGGAAACCATACTCGTGTTGACGTACCACATAAAATTTAATTTAACATATGTACTTGTAAACTGTCCAGTCACAGTCCTGTGACCATCTGTCAGAAGCCGGATTTACCAAATTCTGCTGCGCGGATCGCTGTGAGACGAGGTGATCTCACATATTTTCGACTGGGTTTAATTCCAGAGTGTTCGGAGGCCAGATGCTCTATAACCACGCACGCACACTGTGAGCTGCGTTACACATTGCACTGTCCTACTGATAGATGCCATTGTGGAGAGGGAAAACAAACGGCATGTAGAGGAAGACATGGTCCCCAAGGATAGATGGAAGAATTCGCCAATCCACAAGGACCCCTCCTATCGACAGGTGTTGCAGGGCGTTTGCTTTCAGATTTTCACGCCGTACACGCCAACGGCCATCTGTCCAATGAAGCATAAAACGTGAATCATCTGCAAGGGTCACTTGCCGCCAGTTAGTGGACGTCTAGTTGTGGTATTGGCGCACAAGTTTTAGAAAGAAAACTGGAAATTTGTTGTAAGGTGTTATGGGACCAATCTGCTGTGGTCATCAGTCCCTAAGCTTTCACACTACACAATCTAACTTAAACCAACTTAGACTAAGAACAACCCACACATCCATGCCCGAGGGAGGACTCGAACCTCCGACGGGGGAAGCCGCACGGACCGTGACAAGGTGCCTCTATCCCTCGCGGCCATAACTCTTAGGCTCCGCCTCCGACGGAAAGCAGTCAGCATTAGTGCAGGGACCAGGAGCTTCCTGCCCACATGCAGCACGTTCGCTGGACAGTCGTTGAAGAGACACCGTTGGTTCATCTGGGCAGTCAGTTGCTCAACAGTCGTAAGCCTATTCTCCCCCACACATCTCCGCAGCCGTCGCTCTTTCGTCCTCTAAGACCCATGGTGCACAGCATTGCAACGACTGCACAGCTGTCTGCGTTCCCCCCGATTCGCTTTAT
Source organism: Schistocerca americana (assembly GCF_021461395.2). Taxonomy (NCBI): domain Eukaryota; kingdom Metazoa; phylum Arthropoda; class Insecta; order Orthoptera; family Acrididae; genus Schistocerca; species Schistocerca americana. Next base: position 590,305,143 of record NC_060119.1, read on the forward strand.
ACACCCTCCACTGCTAGTGATCCCACCTGCCGTCTGTGGCTCATTGTTGCACATTGTCATCGAATGCAGGTGGTAGTCACATTAATGTGACTGGACCGTGTGCGATTCTATATTACATCTAGAAAGTGCAAACGGTGGAACGAAACTTTTAAAATCCACCGTCATGGCCGAAGGAGAACGCGAAACCACTTTACGAAACACTGACGCAGTCGTAAGACAACGGAGGGCGGTTCGCCTTGACGCCTTTCACTCGAAAATTCGTCCTCTCTAGGGAAAGCTGAACAATGTTTACACTCACGAGGTGTCCTCTTTTGTGCTGCATGGTGCACTGAAGCGTTTTCTTTCAATACACTTGACTTTTAATCCATTTTGGAAACAGCTGCTCTGCCATTAACGTATTGTTTACGCAGTTCGTGTCCTACTTGCTTTGCTGATATAACGTGCTTCCTGTTTCAAGCTCAGTTCTCTCTTATGGGGCAGTGGTTTTCTTGTGTAGAAAAAAACAACCTCATGCACCTACTGAGGACTTCTCTGATGACGTGTTAGATAAAGAAATTTGAGTCTATAAGGATATTAGACCGGAATTTCTATAATCATTGGGGCAAATAGCTACTTATAGGCTATTCAAGGTGATATCTAGAATAAATGAGACTGGCGATGTACCATCAGACTTTCGGAAAAACATCATCCACACAATTCCGAAGGTAGCAAGGGCAGATAAGTGCGAAAAATATCGCACAATCGGCTTATCAACTCGCCTATCCAAGCTGCTAACAAGAAAAAGATAGAGAAGACTGAAAAAGAAAATTAGGGATCAGTTAGACGACGAGCATTTTGTATTTAGTAAAGGTTCTCGTACCGGAGAGGCAGGTCTTCACGTTACGCTTGATGATGGAAGCAAGTCTGAAGAAAAATAGCATTCGTCGACTAATAAAAAGCGGTTGGAAATGTAATATGGTGCAACGTGTTAGTTAGCTTTAGTGAAAGACACATAATATTCAATATGTACAAGAACCAAGAGAGGACAATAAAGACGCCCCTAATGTTCAATCTATACATCGCAGATGCAATGAGGGAAATAAAAGAAAGGGTCAAGAGTTGGATTGAAATTCAGTGCCAAAGGATATCAATGATAAGATTCGCTGATGAATTCTGTCTTCAGTAAATGTGAAGAAGAATTACTGGATCCGGTGGACGGAATTGAGCACAGAAGATGGACAGAGAGTAAACCGGAAAAAGACAAAGATAATGCGATGTAGCAGAAATGACAATAGAGAGAAAGTTAACATCAAAATTGTGAATCACGAAGCAGTTGAAGTTAAGGCATTCCGCTACCTTGGAAGCAGAATTACTTATGACACACGAAGCAAGAAATACAAATAATAGCACAGGTAAGGGGGGCATTCATAGCCAAAAGAAGTCTACAATTATCGAACACTGGCCTTAGTTTGAGGAAGAAATGTCTGAGAATGTTTGGTCCACATCATTGAATGGTAGCGATTCATAGACAGTAGGAAAAACGGAACAGAAGAGAATGAAAACATTTGAGAAGATGTAGTGCCACAGAAAAATACTGAAAATCAGGTGGACTGATAAGGTAAGGAACGAGTGGGCTCTCCGCAGACCGGCGAAGGAAAGAACATATTGAAAACACTGACAAGAAGAACGGAAAGGATGATAGGACATGTATTAAGGCATCAGAGAATAACCGCCATGATACGAGAGGCAACTGTAAAGGGGGAAACTGTGAGGGAAGACAATGATTTGAATGCGTTCAACAAATAATTGAGGACATAGGATACAAGTGTTACTGTGAGACGAAGAGGTTGGCACAGGAGACGAATTCGTGACGGGCCGCATCGAAACAGTCAAAAGACTGTACCTTCCCCCCCCCCTCCTTCCCCTCCAAAAAAGCCCTACTGTTAAATTTTTTAACAGTTGTGTTTGTCGAAGTTGTTCAATGAACGCTGTATGTTATTACGACCATTGATCCGTTGGACAGCAGATCCAGGCGGGGTTAACAGTTACGCGACTGTCGCCACAGGTGCACTGAGGGAGAGGGGGGTTCGAGAGTCAGCCCTCCAAGTGCTTAAGGCTGCATATGATAGTTAACAGCCTCAACGTCACGTGCACCACAGACGCAATGTCCACTCACAAAACTTCCAGACTCCAGCTCTTTACAGGTAGGTCAGAAATCAGACTCCGAGAGTGAGCTATTAAAATAAAAGTGTTGTGTTGTTTTGCCATGTTCATGGATTATTAATTAAATTAATTTTCAAAAACGAATGTACTTAAGGGAAAATCATTATACTGCAAGTGTGCCAGAGACAGATGAGGTCTTTGTGAATACTGCTATGACAGAATGTCTTAGTTTATGGGAATAGGAAGGAAGGTTATAAATAAAACTAACTGCTGTTCTTTTGTGATTGAAAAAGTGAGATAGTTTCAACAATCATTTTCCGAGGGCTAAAGTTGTGCTAATTTGATTCGTGTGAACCGACCGTAATATGGGCCTAACGTAAAAATACGCGATTGTTGTGACTGATCCAGTGCAAAAGGCATACTTCGGTCCTGAAATTTGCGATGTGACTGTTTTCCGCGTCAAACTTCCTCCGACGATTAAGTTCCGTCACTGTGGACGTGAAAAAGTTTCATTTAGTAGTCCATTTAAGTTCATAAAAAAAACAGTTCCCCCTATTACTTTAAAAATATGTAACTTTTTGTCCTGAAGGCCGTACAGCGAAAAGACTCAAATAGTGTTATCGTGTAAAATGAAAACAGTGAACTGCTGAACACAAATGAAGCCGTCTATATTCTCCGAGGAACATATACATGACTGCTCCTCATAATATATAAATATCCTTCACAGAAATTAATTCCATATGAATGTCAAAACCAAATTAATTTGGCCTGATGCAAATACACGGTGCAGTAACATTAATGTGACTATGGCTAAGTTCGTCGTTAACGTGCTATAACAACTCACAGACAGCAAATGACAGTACTAGCAATGGAGGGTATATGAGGAGTTTTGGGGTGACAACGAAAACAGTGCAGTCGTTGCCATAACGGAGCAATTTATCTGACATCCAAAAGGGCAGTATCATTGGCTATCGGGCCGAGGATGTCAGCAATTCCGAAACTACTAAGAAGTTTGTAAATTTTTCGCGTGGCACTATGGTAAAAAAAAAAAAAAAAAAAAAAAAAAAAAAAAAAAAAAAAAAAAAAAAACGGAAATGCCATGTGGCTTAGACCGGTCGCCTGGTGCAAGTCTTCCGAGTTGACGCCACTTCGGTGACTTGCGCGTCCATGGGGATGAGATGATGATGATGAAGACAACACAACACCCAGTCCCTGACCGGAGAAAATCTCCTACCCAGCCGGAAACCGAACCCGGGCAAAAGCATACTGTTGACGGCAAAATGGCGCTATCCAAAACGGTGCTGAAGCAACTGTTGTGCACCACAGGCCATGACGGCTGTGGAGACTTACACGGGCGAATAAATGTGCAACTGTTGAGCATCTGACCGTCAAGATAAGCCAAGGTGCTACCAACAGTGTTTCCTCAACGAGAGTTCAGCGAACGTTGTTGAGTATCGCCCTCCGCAGAAGGCGCCTGACTGCAGTTCGTCAGTAACGGAGGCTGGAATTTGCACGCCAGTACCACAACCGGACGATCACTGAGTGGCGACAGGTGGGCTTTTCATGTGAATCACGTGTGATACTACATCAGACAGACGGCCGTAGGCGTGTACGGCGTGAAACATCTGAAAGCAAACACCCTGCAACAATCGTGGAGGGGTCCAGGCCAGAGGGCCCTCCCCGCGCTATCGCGTCATTCTGAAGGCACAATGTATCAACATAAATATGAATCTATTCTTGGGGACCACGTCCACTCCTAAATGTCATCACGACAGTGCAACGCGTCACACAGCTCTCACTGTACGTGTGTGGCTGAAGAAGGCCAGGATGGGTTTACTGTACTTCCCCGGCCATCAAACTCCCTGAACTAAAACTCAATTGAGAATTCTTGGTATCACCATGATCGGGCTGCTCGCGCATCTTGCCCTCAACTGAGAAACCCAGCACAGGTGGCCACGACACTGGAGTCGGAATGGCGCCACACCCCTGTCGGTACCTTTCAGAACCTCACTGACTTTCTGCTGCACATCTTGCAGTGGCCTGCGCTGCCAGAGGTAGTTATTCGGTTTGTGACACGAGGCACTTACATGTGATTGGACCAACTTACATATACCATGAATGAACACTGAATATTGAATGGCGTTTACAAAGTTTTAATCAGATCTCCTTGTGGCAGACCCCGCTGTCCGGCTCACTCCCGTGTAGATGTCATCGCTCATACATTCTCCGTCCAGGTACTCACAATCATTATTGGGGTAATTTTTTGTCATGTTATTAATGGTAGGTAGTTATTTCATCTTGAAGCGCCTGCGTGCAGCTGGATGGCGGCTCGGTACCTCTTTAATCACCAATAACATGTAAAAAAATGTTTCAAAAATAATTAATAAAATGATTTCCCCAAGTTGCATCACTTGTCTCATCACTTGGAAAACACTTTAGCACATTCTAAATATAAAATTCTTCTGAGCTATTGACCGCATTGTCACTGTATAAAACCGTCGACATTTCGGACTTTCTCAAGGTTGTGCTGAGCTGATCGGATGAATTTCGCAATCGCACCACAACGAGTTCCTAAAGAGGATGCAAAAGAGTCGGTTGAGCGTTCGGTAGGTCCTCTACTACAGGCAGAAGCGGAGAAAATCTGACAGGAAACGGCACGAGTCCTGACTCATGCAAAGCCACTCAAACAAAGCGTCAGCAGGGAGGAACGCCATGATATCTCGGACCTGAAGACGAACACTCGCTTAGTAGTGATACAGGCAGACTAGGACAACGCCACCGTGGTACTGGACACAACAGACTACAACAAACTAATGGAAGATCTTCTTAGAGAACCTGTTTATAAGAAACTTAAGGATAATCCGACGGCCAAGATAACTAAATCGACACAAGCACTGCTGAAGCAAACTAGAGTGAATTTCGATCGCAGGAAAGACTCATACTGCAAGTCCCGCAGGCACCAAGGTTATGTTGTATACCGAAGGCCCACAAAGAGAATTTTCCTTTAAGCCTGATAGTGGATAGTGTTAATTCACCATCTACAAACTAGCAAAAGAACTGGCACGGAAGCTTCGACATCTAATGAGGCACACAGGTTCGTATGTCGAGGACTCCACCCATTTTGTGCATTTTTAAATGGAAAGCCGGCCGGAGTGGCCGAGCGGTTGTAGGCGCTTCGGTCTAAAACCGCGCTACCGCTACGGTCGCAGGTTCGAATCCTGCCTCGGGCATGGGTGAGTGTGATGTCCTTACGTTAGTTAGGTTTAAGTAGTTCTGAGTTCTAGGGGACTGATGAGCTCAGATGTTAAGTCCCATAGTGCTCAGACCCATTTGAACCATATAAATGGAAATTATGTCTCGCTGATGTGATGATTAGTTTTGACGTGAAGTCTATTCAGACCAGTGTCAGAAACGATGATCATCTTAGGGAAAGGTGTGGCACACAGGTTCGTATGTCGAGGACTCCACCCATTTTGTGCATTTTTAAATGGAAAGCCGGCCGGAGTGGCCGAGCGGTTGTAGGCGCTTCGGTCTAAAACCACGCTACCGCTACGGTCGCAGGTTCGAATCCTGCCTCGGGCATGGGTGTGTGTGATGTCCTTACGTTAGTTAGAATCCTTTATTGTATGATTATATGATAGCGGAACAAACACTGGTAGCAGTTACTTCTGTAAAATATCTGGGAGTATGCATGCGGAACGATTTGAAGTGGAATGATCATATAAAAATAAATTGTTGGTAAGGCGGGTACCAGGTTGAGATTCATTGGGAGAGTGCTTAGAAAATGTAGTCCATCAACAAAGGGGGTGGCTTACAAAACACTCGTTCGACCTATACTTGAGTATTGCTCATCAGTGTGGGATCCGTACCAGATCGGTTTGACGGAGGAGATAGAGAAGATCCAAAGAAGAGCGGCGCGTTTCGTCACAGGGTTATTTGGTAACCGTGATAGCGTTACGGAGATGTTTAATAAACTCAAGTGGCAGACTCTGCAAGAGAGGCGCTCTGCATCGCGGTGTAGATTGCTCGCCAGGTTTCGAGAGGGTGCGTTTCTGGATGAGGTATCGAATATATTGCTTCCCCCTACTTATACCTCCCGAGGAGATCACGAATGTAAAATTAGAGAGATTAGAGCGCGCACGGAGGCTTTCAGACAGTCGTTCTTCCCGCGAACAATACGCGACTGGAACAGGAAAGGGAGGTAATGACAGTGGCACGTAAAATGCCCTCCGCCACACACCTTTGGGTGGCTTGCGGAGTATAAATGTAGATGTAGATGTAGACCTGAGATCTACGACGTAATGCGCCACTGTTTAACAACCACCTTTTTCAGGTGGGAAGGGGAATTTTATAAACAGACGGACGGTGTAGCTATGGGTTGCCCTCTCTCGCCTACTGCAGCAGACATCTTCATGTAGGCATTCAAAGAAACAGCTTTCCAGTCAGTACCATTACGCCCTGACTGCTGGTTCCGATATGTTGATGATGCATTCATCAACTGGCCACGTGCAAGGAAGAACTTCAGAAGTCCCACCGACATCTCAATCAACAGCATAGTAAAATACCATTTACTGTGGAGATTAACGTTTACCAGAAGCCAAGTGGTAGACTTGGCCACAGATTATACAGTAATGTCAGCAGCACGGCAGGTACCTCCGCGCCTGCCCCCGCCATCATCCTACGCGAAACAAGTCCACCCTTTACACTTTAACCAGGAGGCCCCACAGGATCAGCGATGACGAACATCTGAAGGCGGAACTACACAAGTTCAGGTCCATTTTTGGAGTCGACGGTTATGTCAGTAGTATGATAGAACTATGACCACAAAGGACGAATGCAATACGGAAGAGCAGAAGAAAACAGAGAATATACACCTATTACGATATGTACAAGGGATAACTGACCGTGTGGACAAAATTCTTCGCCGAGGCGGCACCAAGCCAAACTTTCAGTGCAATAACAAAATAAAAAATATTCTAGGCTCAACGAAAGATGCGGTGGACGAGTTAAATGCCACACAAGTCTACGAAATCGATTGCCAATGTGGACTGGTGCATGTAGGCGAGACGGGGAAGCCGATCAGCACACGAATTGCTGTGCATGAAAGATATATCCGTCTGGGACAACGCACGAGGTCAGCGGTGGCGGAATACCGGGATGAATGCGATAAAGAAATAATATCCCGTGAAGCCCGTGCACTGGCGAAACAGTCATTTACAATGAGGAGGTGGATTAGAGAGGCGACACAAATAGCCAGACGATCCGCCAACATGAATAGGGAGGACGGGTATCGGCTTCCGCCGTCCTGGATGCCAGAGAAATAATGTAAACACCAGTCAAACACGTGTATGTAAATACCAGCACGTCTTTATCCACCAATGACAAAGAATAAAATAAAGACCAATAGAGAACGCGTAACACCTCTTCTATTGTCAGCTCCCCTATTAAATACCGTAAACAGCTTCCTCCCCTACTATATAAGATCTAAAGTGTCTCTCATTCAATAGTCAGCTCGGCACAGTCTTGAGGAAGGCCACTTCCAATAGTGGCCGAAACGTCCGACAATTTTATGTACTGACAATGCGGTCAATAGCCCAGAAGAATTTTATTGACAGTGACTACGGCCGCGGAATCCTACGCTTACACTTTTAGCACATCTTCCTAGCTTTTCATTTTAAATTATTGCTTTTAGCTAGAAATTAATAAGCACTGTGAATATTGTTGGTCCATTACGAGATTCATGGTAGATTATGACGGTTTACCGTACTGAAACTCAGAATCAGACCTTTACCTATGACGAGCAATGCTCTATCAACCGAACAGTCTAAAAATAGATATTGCGTTGTTAGAGGGCGTTTGGTAAGGCAAATACGGTATACGCCTTTTTGTGGGCAGTTTTAAATCTCAATTTATTTTCATAGTCACTGCGAGATACGTAAGGGCTGATGAACATTCTCGCATTCTGCTCAGAATACCGATTCTTAAAATTTTCTCGGTAGGTTTCCATAAGACCTTATCTGTCTTTCGACTGCGAATCTAAAAAGTTCTTGACAAACAAGTTAGTCATCACTCACACTGGCCCTCATATAACGCATTCCGTTAGTCTCCCCTAACCTGGGTCAGTATACGCTAATAAAGTACAGTATCTTAGCAAGTCTCATACATTTTCCGAAGATCTTAAGGTCTTTCTGGGCCTTACAGCCGGCCGAAGCGGCCGTGCGGTTAAAGGCGCTGCAGTCTGGAACCGCGAGACCGCTACGGTCGCAGCTTCGAATCCTGCCTCGGGCATGGATGTTTGTGATGTCCTTAGGTTAGTTAGGTTTAACTAGTTCTAAGTTCTAGGGGACTAATGACCTCAGCAGTTGAGTCCCATAGTGCTCAGAGCCATTTGAACCTTTTTTTGGGCCTTACATATTAGAGGAAAAAATAATCGTTCTGTAACGGAGTGTGTGCGTTTTAAATCAATCGGTCGTTTTAATCGAACAGGAAATTTTTCTTAGACCTTACACGGGACTATAAAGTGGCTTAAAAGTATTATCTTTTCGTAATCAAATAGTGAAACACTCCACTAGCTAAATTTAGCCTGTGGCTTTCCTTCAAATGTTCCTGTCGGAAAATGTACAGTCGACAACTCGCAATCTAAATTCTGAAACTAGTTAGAGACACCCCTTGCGCTAAGTACAAAGTTCGACTGAGGCCCTTAAGGCAGGAATTTAAGTGGTGGCGCTCGTCTGAGCTAACGACTCTCCGTCTCAGGGTGTCTTCAAGCCTCTCCCAGAGAAACGAGATGAGAGAACTTGGCCTGAGGACTAAATCTTCTGAATATTCATGGCTCCAGAGTGCGGGACCGTGATGAGATAACTATCACAGTGGCTGCTCGATATGCAAGCTCTCCGTAAAAGCCATTTGAGTAACACCTGCCGTTTCCTTGTCAACCAAAAACTGATGCCCATTAAAACAGCCATGCACTGCGTGGAATGTGTTGGGTCCTAGTACGGCATCGGATCGCTACACGGAAACTATATTATTCTGAAAGTCTTATAATGAAAACTTCAGCAATCCTTGACAATTCCACCATTCATATGAAGTTCCTCAGTGATACGAGAGATACATTACGCAAGGAATGCTAGAATTTAATATTTAATCCTTGTCGAGGGTGTATACGTGAACCAAACTGCATCAGGTGTCTGATTCTGGCATCAGAACCACTGGAGATGCTGTGGTGCTGCTTTTGTCGGTCGACTCTCAGGGACTATACTGTGCTGGTTACGTCTTCTTCTCATGTTTACTAGAAAACAGCAACTATCTCAGTTACACAATGCAGTTATTGAAACATGCTTCTGCTCACACATCTGGTTGCACACTTCCTACTTCTTCTATTCTTCTTTTTGCAGTTACCCTGTCTTTAGGGTTGTCGAGCATCATGTTTATTTCATAATATTTATCTTTAGTTTTAGATGTATGTTCAGTCTAATGTTTTCGTAGCCGCAAAGAGTCTTTTTGTGCCGGCCGGAGTGGCCGTGCGGTTCTAGGCGCTACAGTATGGAGCCGAGCGACCGCTACGGTCGCAGGTTCGACTCCTGCCTCGGGCATGGATGTGTGTGATGTCCTTAGGTTAGTTAGGTTTAACTAATTCTAAGTTCTAGATGACTGATGACCTCAGAAGTTAAGTCACATAGTGCTCAGAGCCATTTGAACCATTTGAAGTCTTTTTGTAACCTCTTTACTCATACAGAGTGTTTTATTATGTTCTTCCTGAACTAGGTAAAATTTATTCATTTCTTCCGCTGTATCTTGGTGTTAGGAAATACACTGTTTCATCTCTGCTTTAGTTATATCTCTCTTTCAAGCAGAATTGCGTCCAGTTACTGTTATTTTTATTTATGATGGAGCTTCTTTTTTTAGTCAGAGGACCAATATCCATAAATGTTAGTAGTTATAACTCATCATGTCGTATTTAACCCCTGACCTGAATTTTTATTAACGTTGTTTTCTTCCAATTAGTGATTGAAGGTGAAATATTGGAGTGATTAGCGAATTTCCTGTTTTTCTGCTTACTTTTCATGCAAATTAATCGCTGCTTTAGTTTTCAAAATTCAATGATATGTCGAGAAGTACTTGTCTCTCTGTATATTGTAGCTACATTCTACAGCTTTCGCTATACAAAATAATAAGTTTTCTCAGCTTCAATATGATACTTTCACTACTGTTAAAAATCACTACTGTCTGTCGTATATCTTTAATTATTCATTTGCCGCATCAATTTAGCCACAACGTTGCTTGCTTGATTTACACAAGTACTTGCTTATGGTAAAAATGTCTGCATAAACCTTGTTCACCAGTTAAGACAATTCCTCTCTTGTCACATCCACCACTCACCTCACTCACGTTTTGACTTTTGTTGCCTTTTCTCGAATTTAAAAGTGTCCTGCTCTTTAGGACTACTGCGTTAGTGAAGCTGTTTCTCCCATATAAACGAATCTCTGTGATTCTTCACCCCAATGACTCATTATTTGAGTTCGTGCTAAGGTAGGGCTTAATCCTGTGTTGTGGGAAGTCCCGTTGTTGAGGTTTTCTGAAAAGTACCTACTGTATGCCAGTACCTACTGTATGCCTATATGTTTCTTAAAATTCGCGGAAAGCCACTTTCCCATTATGTAAATTGGAAATGAAGTGTCTATACATACATACATAGATACATTAATGCTTGTTCCACAGATCATGAATACGACATTTAGTAATGATGTGGAACATTTCACTTTAACATAGATTTTATTTACACAAAATAATTAATTAATTAATTTTTTACATATAGAAGAATTCATCTATTGAGTAGAAGGAGTTGTCATTCAGAAATTCTATTAATTTGCTTTTAAATGTTGGTTGGCTATCTGTCAGACTTTTAATACTATTTGGCAAATGACCAAAGATTGCTATTTCTGTGGCAGCATAATTTACCCTTTTCTGTGCCAAAGAGAGATTTAATCCAGAATAGTGAATATCAACCTTTCTTTTAGCTATGCACTTCGCTGTTTTTTTTTTTAATTGGGATGAGTTATTAATGACAAATTTCATAAGTGAATATATATATTGTGAAGGTATTGTGAATATCCCGAGTTTCTTACATAAATATCTGCAAGGTGATCTTGGGTGGGCTCCAAATTATTATTCTGATTACACGCTTTTGTAAAATGAATACTTTCTCTCTTAATGACGAATTGCCCCAAAAGATGATCCCATACGAAAGCAGTGAATGAAGACAGGCATAGTAGGCTAATTTACTGATATGTTTATCACCAAAGTTTGCAATAACCCTAACAGCATAAGTAGCTGAACCTAACCGTTTCAGCAGATCATCGATGTGTTTCTTCCAATTCAATTTCTCATCAATGCACACACCAAGAAATTTTGAGTATTCTGCGTTAGCAACAGACTTCCATTCGTAGTCTATATCTGTCAATGGTGTTACGCCATTTACTGTACAGAATTGTCTAAACTGTGTTTTCCAAAATTTAGTGATAGTCCATATGCAGAGAACCACTTAATAAACATTATTTGCAATTTCCTCAGCTGATTCTTGCTTATTGGGTGTGAACGACAGCAAAACGAACTAACTTTGCATCTTCATGAATACAGAGTAGCAAGTCGTTAATATATATTAAGGACAATAAGAGTCCCAAGACTACCAGGTAGATGGCTCTCCTGGTTTTTACAGACTATCTGTACTGTTAATTTCAACCTTCTGCATTCTTCAAGTTAAGTATGAATTAAACGATTTGTACACTATCCCACTCATACCACAATACTTAAGCTTATTTAGAAGATTTCATGATTCACACAATCAAAAGCCTTTGAGAGATCACAAAATACCTCAATGGGTGATGTTCGGTTATTCAATGCATTTAATATTTGATCAGTGAAAGCATATATAGCATTTTCCGTTGAAAAGCCTTTCCTTAAACCAAACTGACATTTTGTTAGTACTTCATTTTTACTAGTATGTGATACTACTCTTGAATACATTAATTTTTCAAGGATTTTGGATAAAACTGTCAGAAGTGAGAATGGTCGGTAGTTGTTAGAATCAAATCTATCCCCTTCCTTATGCAACGGTTTAACAATAGCATATTTCAGTCTATCTGGAAAAATGCTCCAGTTCAATGAGTTACTATATGTGTGGTTGAGAATTCTACTTATTTGTTGGGAACAAGATTTTAGTACTCTGTTGGAAATGCCATCAATTCCATGTGAGCTTTTACTTTTGAGTGAATTTATTATTTTCCTAATTTCAGTAGGACAGGTTGGTTGAATTTCAGTTTTGTCAAATTGCATATGTACTGCCTGTTCCAAATACTGCCTTGCATTTTATAATGAATAGGTGGATCCTATTTTCTCTACAACACTTAAAAATTGATTATTAAAAATGTTTTCTACCTCTGACTTGTTGTTAACATACTTTTCATTGTGTTTGATAGAAATACAGTCTTCCTGTGCTCTCGGTTGCTCTGTTTCCCTTTTCACAATACTCCAAATTGTTTTAATTTTGTTATCAAATGTGCTACTCTCAGAGATAATTCACATACTGCTGGACTTTTTAATAAATTTTCTTAAAAAAGTGCAGTAGTTTTTATAATGTTTCACTGTTTTGGGGTCATTACTCCTCCTAGCTATAAGATACACTTTCCTTTTCTGTTTACAAGATATTTTTACCCCTTTAGTAAACCCATGCTTTTTACATGGTTTCTTACAATTATATTTCACTGTTTTCTTAGGGAAACTGTTTTCAAATATACTCACAAAGGTATCATGAAACAAGTTAAATTTTAAATTAGCATCATGTTCCCTGTACACCTCATCCCAGTCTAACTGTTGCAAGCTTTCCCTAAAATTCTGAATTGTTAAATCGTTAATGGAACTATTTTGGAGGACTGTTTTGCATCACTGTATGGAGCTATATCATATACTGTAACTAGCCGTGCATCGTGACTAGACAGACAATTCTTAACAAGAAAAGTTTTTATTTGATTAAATTTATCTTGGTCTATGAAAACGTTATCTATCAGTGTGCTGCTTTGCTATACCACCCTAGTAGGAAAATCAATAACTGATGTAAAATTGAAAGAACCAAGTAATACTTGAAATTAAACCGTTCTTAGACTCTTTCAGAAAATCTACATTGAAATCCCCACAACCAATAATTTGGTTTCCTGTGTCTGGCAGGTAACACAACAAAGAATCCAAGTATTTCAAAACTGCTTGAAAATTCCCCAATGGGGACACATACACGGCTACAATTATAAAAGTGTCATTATTTGGTTGAACCTCACATACACGTGCTTCTGTATGTTGCTCTATGCAAAATTTTTTAGTTTCCAAATGTTTCACACTATGACTGAATTCAACATATATGGCAACTCCTCCTCTCTCCATAGTGTCTCTACTTACATGTGCTGAAAGCTTATATCCACCTATATTTACCATTTCCTTACCTGTGACTATATGATGTTCGGACAGGCATAGTACATCTATTCCACCCCCTGTTTCTAAATCTTCTAAACAAACAAGAGGCTCATCTGCTTTCTTTTTTAATCCCCTGATATTCTGATGCAACGAAGAGGTTGTTTTATTCACATAGCGAGCTGATACTGAGTACAGAGCAATGGATTCCATCAAGCTAGCTTCTCCACAAGGCGTGTTTATAATAAAGACTACTCGATTAACCTCGGAAACAGAAAATTCGTTTATTCAGATGATTGTGAATTTTACGGTAAAGGATGATCTCTTGAAGACGTGATGAATAACAATATCACGCTATTCAAGCACTGTCAACCTGTTTTGGAAACAAACATCTGGAAGCAAATACAGATTCGACATATGCGCACCTCGTCTCTGAAATACCGAGGTGGGAGAGGTAACATCTCGATTTACGAGGAATGGATAGCAGTTATTCTTATAAATCCAGAAACTTCCCTTCTTTGGATTTTAGTCACTCTGACATATCTTGCAAACTTGACACGAGTCATTCAACTGCACATAGGGATTCCAATCGACGACTGTACAGTAGCGTTCGAACTTTGTGTTCATAGATATTGAGCGTTCGGTTTAAGCACTTCTGGTGAACTGGAATGTCATTTCAGAGTTTATTCAGGAATGGTTTCTGAGTATTTCTGTGCAAGCCACCCCTGGTCTACGATCTTTCGTTACAGAATAATGACGTACTCACGATTTAGTCGGTTTGTTATCCCAGTTACCTTTGTTTCCGTGAAAATACCTCCGCAACAATGTAGCAGCCTGTAATACGCAGTCACAAAAACGAACTACACAAAAAAGCCCAGAGTAATGCTACAACTGTCAGGTGCAAAACTGCTTTGATACGGCTGCCGTCGTTGCGGGAACAGCTTTGCGTGCCATCGTCGTGCCTCTCTTCCACTGCATTCGGTGAACACGTACGCAAGGCACTTAATATCCAATGCTCTATCAGTAAACATGCCCATACGGCTGTGTTCATTGTTAACGTACAACTCACAGCTCTCTTAGGCATTATTGATATTATTCCTTGATGACTCAGCACAAGTCCTATTATGCTGCCCTTCTTCTTGCCAATGTTTGCCGCACATTCCTCCCCTCGTTATTCTTCTCCTTCGTTACATATGTTATCATTCCATTCAATTTTTAACATGCTCTGTCTCAGACGCGCTTCAATTATCTTCTATTCGTATTTTTTCACACGTCGTGATTCACTTAAATACAATACTGTGCTTCCAACGTACATTCTCAGAAATTTCTTTTTCAGTGTAAGTACGATGTTTAATACTGGTAGACTTATTTAGTCCATAGTGCCCTCTCTGCCTGTGTAATCTGTTTCTCATATGCTCTTTGTTTCGCCTGTCATGCGTTGTTCTACTTCTTCCTCTTCGTCTTTTTTGTGGACCCGAATTTCGAAGTTGAGCTTATCGCTGATGTCATTCCTGCTGATACTCGTAATTTTTGTCTTTCTTCATTTAAACTCCGTAGCTAGTGTTCCAAGTCCCGCAACTATTCTTCACTGCCGCTGAGGATGTCAGTGTCATCTGCATGTCTTATCACTAAAATTGTTTAATCCTAAATTTTATTACCACTCTTGTCTTCGTCATTGTCTCATCGATGTCTGGATTGGAGAGTAAGGGAAAAATGATTACATCCCTGTCTTACACCTATCGTAATGCGAACACACCATACTTGGCCTTTTATTCGAATTTTTCCATCTAGATTTTTGTACTGAGAGCTTATTACCCGTGTTTTCTTATAGCTTAACCACGCTTTTCTGAGAGTCTCGGCCAGCCTGTAGCGTTTCAAATCGTCGAACTCATTTTATAGGTCGCCAAATCCTCTGAGGTTGTTCGATTTTTTGTAAGTATTCCTTCCGTTACTAAGTGCAGCGTGAGAACTTCTTCTCTGGTGCTTTTACCTGTCCTAAAGTTAAACTGATGGTCATCTTATAAATATTCAGTTCTCTTTTCACTCTTGTAGGATTTCTCATCTTTTCCAACTACCGTGATAGCTGGCAGCATCAGATGAAGAAAGAGCTATTTTTTCGCATTCGTTTTCAGTGATATTGTGTTATCAGCACTCCGTTGCGTGTTCTTAGACCCGTCTAAAGTGCCAAATCATTGTGAAAATCTTTCAAACATTCATTGCCAGACGGCGCATGGCATTTGTACCACGCAGTGCTTCCCATCGGCGCTCCAAGTGCCTTGCCTCAAATCTTCCGCAAAAAAAGTTCCGCAAGATTTAGATAAGGTTGTTCGATGACCGATTCCACGTAATTCCAGAGTATTCAACTGACGTATTTGATTTTAAAGACGCAGCGGCAAAATTTTTCTGAATGCAGTTGTGTGTAAGACGTACTAATGCAATATGATTACAGTGTCTCATACTCATCCATGTCAAAATTTTTATTCTGAAACAGAAGAATACAAAAATGTCGATGAATAAGGAAGAGGGAAGAACATGGCTCACGTATGCCATTCTCGGCTTTGTCTGAACTACCAGCGATGTGTATCAGTTGCAAAACAGAAAGGCCTTTTGACGACTTTGCCATTTCTTTCCCAACAGCACAAGGAGCTCTACGTTGATCTTGGTAGCATTTGATACCAAGAATGTATTTGCACAAGAAACAGAAGCCAATATTGAGAGATTTTTCACTTAAATTCAGTTTTTTCGTTCTCTTGTAACAAATTAAAAAAAAAAAGGGAAATTATTTTCGCTAAGCCTAGTTCTACTGGTTAAAACATTACTGCCGTATTACTGTACTTGTACTCTCACAGCCGGCCAGAGTGTCCGAGCTGTTCTAGGCGCTACAGTCTGGAACCGCGCGACCGCTACGGTCGCAGGTTCGAATCCTGCCTTGGTCGTGGATGTGTGTGATGACCTTAGGTTAGTTAGGTTTAAGTAGTTCTAAGTTCTAGGGGGCTGATGACCTCAGATGTTAAGTCCCATGGTGCTCAGAGCCATTTGAACCATTTGTACTCTCACAAATAAAACTTAGTGCCTTATTATTAGTGGCAGCTGAAACACAAACTTTCTTATTGGCACTTTAAACCAGTCAGCTTCTTGGCACGACACATAAAGAGCTATTAACAAATTATTTACTTTCTAATTTCTCATTTTTTGCGGCTATGCGGTAAGCAGCATAATTTGTGGTATTACAATGTATTCTCAATTTCTTAGGTACGACTAAGTCATGTACAAACGAGGTACATTATTTTTTGATTCTCCTAACAAATGTGAGATTTGTCACTTAGAATGTTTGAATTTCCCTTTCTCCCATTTTTAAATACAAATGAAACCAGTCCTTGAGGCAAAGCGTAGTTTTCGACCGGAGTAAACTAACTAGGAATCGCCTTGACGTAAACCGAACCCTCTGGCGTCGTTTTGCCGATGACGGCCTGCCAGTCGCGTGTCGTGCTAACAGCAGGTATTTCGTGGCAGTGCCGTGACAAGAGATGAGCGATGGCATGGCAGCCAGGCGAGGCGAAGCCGGCAGCTGAGAGGGGCCAAAAGCTAATGCGAGCCTGCCGTGCGAGACAGGAATAGTTCGTCCCGCTCGTCCGCACCAGGACGGGATCAAGGCACGCCACCCCTGTGGGCACGAGGCGTGCTGCCAAAGGCGGGCGAGCCTTTGCATCACGAGAATACTCGGTGGCGAGACAGAGGGGGAGGAAAAGGCGCGAGCGCGGGCAGAATTTGAGAATAGCAGGGACACACCTGTCGCCATTACTCTTCGAAATTGTTTCATTCAGACATGCAGAACTCGAATTCTACCAATTTCAGGAGATAGAATTGACAAATACACTACTGCACATAAACCGTGTAAATCTACACATCAATTTTTGTAATCGAAGAATACTTTATGAGAATATTTGAGCTAAGGGAAATCTAATTAACATTCTACTTTATTTCACTTCATATAAGTGAAATTTTAGTATTTGTATGTGGTCTTATGTAGTCATATAACACCGTAAGTTTAATTATTTGCACACTTTACGTAGTTCCATTGTTATAGGAAAAACAATATCAACTACAAACTAACCATCACTACCATTCCTCTTTGCAAGGTACTTCTCTACATCTACATACGTATTCAGCAAACCAATGTGAATGGTACAGGACAATTGAAAAAAAAATGTTCAAATGTGTGTGAAATCTTGTGGGACTTAACTGCTAAGGTCATGAGGCCCCTAAGCTTACACACTACTTAACCTAAATTATCCTAAGGACAAACACGCACTCATGCCCGAGGGAGGACTCGAGCGTCCGCCGGGACCAGCCGCACAGTCCATGATTGCAGCGCCCAAGACCGCTCGGCTAATCCCGCGCGGCTACAGGACAATTAGCGGGATCTACATGTTTATGGGCTATTCCTGCTGCAATACGTGTAGCCCGTTACACCCTACGTATTCAGCTTCTAAACTATACTTCGTGCTAAGAAAGTATTACATAAACTGAGAGGTGGTATACTGACCAAAACAAGAAAAATATGCCGCAGCACGAAGGAATTAGTCGAATGAGAGGGAAATAGGTAGATATGATGCACGCGTACAAAAAAAAAAAAAAAAAAAAAAAAAAAAAAAAAAAAAAAAAAAAAACTAGTATCCCACATCTGTCTGGGTTGTCTCTGGACACTTCTTCCGCCTGGAATCTAGCTAACTGGAGTAGAAATGTCTTCAGTAATGAGTCCTCCTTTCAACTGAGTCCCGATGGTGAACGAAGACGGGTCTGGAAATGCCCCGGACAGTGGTAGGTTACTACCCTGGCTGTCGCCCGCCATACGGCACGGCAGCCAGGAGTGGTGGTGGTCTGGGATGACCTTTCTTTTCAGGGTGGGGCCCCTTCGGCTGTCATCCGCAGCACCCTTACAGTACGTCGACGATATTATACGCTCTGTTTTATTGACCTAAATGGAAAGCCATCCTGTGCTTACATTTGGGCAAGGCTATGCCCGTCCGCACACGGCGACACTATCTACTGCTTGTCTCCGTGCTTGCAAAATCATATCTTTGTTTGCAAGGTTGCCGACTGAGATTATGGACAGACCTCTGAACGCACCAGTTGGACAGAACGTGGCACGATGTCCCTCAGAGACATCCAACGGCTCTGTCATCAAGGCCAAACTGAATAACTACTTGTTCAAGGGCCAGAGTTGGACCAAAACGTTATCGACTTCCTCAGTTTGTGAAGCTCTTTCTCTTGTCGAAGTCTCTTTTTTTTAGAGAAGTCTCTTTTTTTAGAGGGGTATGAGCCCTTGTTCTGTAGAAGAGATGTGTTTCACAGTAGCAGGAATATAAACAAGTGCAAATAGCTCTTAAGGTATGTTTTTTTAAATCTCATGTTTACTGCGTATTTTCTTCTTGTTTTGGTTCATACTACCACCTCTCAAAATAAGGAATACTTTTTGTAACAACCTGTACATGTGGAGGTGGACAGAGGAATCACCTGCAGATAGGCATGGTATCGACTGCTAACATTCATTAGTGCATGCTTTGTGATATACTTTAGCAAAAATATTCGACCAATTCTTTCTCTGCAAGAGGTGCATATGTTTTATACAAACATGTTTTCTTAGTAATCTACCAATGAAATGAATGCCTCCGTTTCCTTCATCCACGATAGAGACTACATCAATCTAACTTATATTACAAAAAAGTATATTTCCATGTATTTTTGTCGTTTGGTTAATACTCAGTATCATTCACCAACTCAGAAGAAATTTTTATTATGTTTTTACACTTAGTTACGTCTTCATTTGAACAGTATATTACAAAACAATACCAAGAAACGTCGAGTTTTTCTTGAGGAACAAATCGAGGATAGGAAGACGCGTCCGGAAACGTCATCCAACGACGCTGCAAAGTATTCTCTAAAATATCCAAAGTTTTTCGGTATAAAGGAGAAAAATTAACGACTATTGGAAACCAGCATCTGTAACCATCGTCCACCGGGGTAACAGGGCATAGCAATAGCAGACAAGGATTGTCTATGCAGCAGCTAGTTCCATCATCTGCACTGGCGATCGTGGCATTCAGTAGCGAACACTGAATATCAAACAACGTTGGGAGACATTCCACCTATGTTCCTTCAGCGTACAAGATACGCTCGACAGCAGCTCGAGCTTTGTCAGTATGCCTTCTTACCAACCTGCATATAACGTTCGACTGAGAAAATCAGTTGTTTTGAAAGTAACTGGTACAGTATTACAAACTGGATAGTTTTAAAAATCATATGCATAATTTAGGAAGAGTAATATATTTTATTGGAACGTAATGTACAAAGCAAAATGTTTCTTCAGGAAAATGAAATAAATTTATGGTACCAAGTTTCATGCACTTAATGATGATGGAACTTAAATTCTTTCGTTTTTGAGGATTTGTAACACCATAGCTTAGACACTACATACCTTTTGTTGATTCATTTTGCTTTCTGTTTTATTCAACATTCCATTGTTGAGCTTCTGTAAATGTTGTATGATGGAATCGATGACAGTAAATTCTATACTCCTTTTTTTGCAAAAACTTTGATGTCATGTTTTGATTCTATGCAATGTAGTGTATCTACCACTTACATTCCTTGTCTCATTTGGAGGGAAGAAAACTTACTGTATGTAACTCTAATTTCTGAGTGAATAATTTTTTTTAGAAATGTCAATATGCGCAAATGTTCTGATTTAGTTATTGCTGTTATGTAAACTGCTGATCTTCACTTAGGGTTTTTAGTTAATCTGTATGTAAAAGGTGTGGTCCCACTCGGGAACGGAAGCATACAGCGCCCGCAAAATGTGGTTGGCATGGATAGAAAGGTGGAACAAAGAGTCAGTCGGGGATGAGCTACTGAGCCGCCAACAGCTCATGTAACAACAGTGGATTGTGCTGGTGCCGCGAGAGGCTTTTTGTGCCGTTTCCCAACGTGCCAAAGCCTCGGATGGATGTATTTGTAAGCTAGCTCTGTTTTGGAAAGGTATCTATCATCGACACCAAGAAATGACAGAGCTTTATCATTATCAACTGCTGATCCACCTGCCAGCATGTAATCGCCACCACCTTGCGCAATCACTATAACGAACTAGAAGCATCGCATAAATGTAAAGTGAAGGATCAGCTCATTGGATGTTATAATGTACTCAAATATAAGGTAACTTACAATTGAATTTAAGTACCTACCTTGAGTTTGTCCTTATCACCACACCTCTCCGGTTCCTCTCCGTTTGAACTACGATTACCGAGTGTCCTTGTTATGGAAAAATGGAAGCCTCAAAGCCAAACAGTTAATTAAGTAATGTTGTTTGATACTGGTAATAAGCGAGTATTCAGATTTACTGTGGATCTGGTAAAATTGTGGGAGGTAGTAAATGTAGCTTTGTGAAAGCCTCCCAGTGATTGAAACAGTCCAATTTAAAGTTTTATGGACTTTCAAAGTTACCTATTTAATCATTGACTTGAAAGTAGAAGGCTGTGGTAATAAAGACAGGCAATAAACCATCTTGAGGTTAGTTCCAAAAGTAAATATTACTAAAGTTTGGCTTCAAATGTTCTTCTTAGTGAACAATTCGCTGTTGCTTTTAAAAATTAAAAGTTCTTAAAACTGAGGTTGATTACTTAATAATCATAGTGCTACCTGTTGTAAATTGCAAAAATTGAGTCATTATCTTACGAATTTGTTAATTTTGTTGTCTCACTGCAGTAAAAGTTGAGAACTGCAATTGTAGAAAGTTATATACTCATGCTTGCTAAGTGCTTGTTTCTCTTGTGTATTGAACGTGCATATAAATTGTGTAACAAGATACAATGTTTGTCCATTGTGCTCACGATCGATAACAATTAACAGAAAAACCACTCTCTATGAAAACAGTAACTTCTTTTATTTAGAGGACAGTGAGAAGTAGTTTGCTAGAGGTTTTTATTTTATTTATTCCCATGTCAGATAGAAAAGTATTTGGTAAAGGAGAGACTAAACCTATGCCCAATTTATGATTTTGCTGTGAACGTTATTCACATTTCATGTCACATAGGAAAGTGTTTGAAGAGTGATACTAAATCTATGTCAATTTTATAATTTTATAGTAAATGTTAATAGTAATATTATTGAAACCATTCAGTTTGCCTAAGCCCTGAAGGCAATGGTGTGTGTCATGATCTGTTGTACTTATGCAAATAGCCTTGTTCTTCTATAACTGTTACCACTTTTTTTAACGTAAACATATGCAGAGGCCTGAGTTCGTTGCACTCTCGTGTGACAAAGTATAGGCTGTGCTTGCCCATTGAAGTTATTTATTTTCTGTTTCTTGAATAAGATTGTTACTCATTCATATGCCTAATTAGGCTGGCGACCGTTTTGATTATCATTTGGACACTGTGGATAGGTAAATTATTGTTTGTTACTGTTTAAATATTTACGTAATTCTGACTTTCACTTCCGATAAGCCACCTCCGTTAGGTACATCACGGTCAACACTACTAAATTCCTTTCAGAGGGTAACACTGCTCTACTTCTTTATAAAGCCATTGTTTTAATACAAGTAATTTCACTGTACGAACTGCCTCCAGATTTGAGGTTATGGTATAACAGTAGCGGACGTAAGTGTTATACGTGGCTTTTACGTGACAGGACTACTTGTTCTGTTGGGGCATTGTACGTAATAAACCAAATTTGGTATTTCATTGCACAAGGTACGTAATGCAGTTACAGTGTTTTAAATTCTTACAGTGTTTTAGGAGTCTGAAAAGCAAACATAATAATAGCACACTACAAAAGCCCAGCATCGCCAAATTCATTAATATTTTAACACTTTTTAAAAATTGCATCATATAATACGCAGTTGTATTTTATTTTTACTGAATAAAATCAATTTTGGTCATAAATCTAACAAGATTCAGATCAGAAAAAGGTATTCAGATGAGAACTGGACAACTACAAAACCCTATGAAACTTCTGAAATGTGTCATTCTTAACATAGCTTCCCATTCGTCTAACAGTCGATTTATGTCACCATCAGACACGCTGTGCCAGTCCTGTGCTCTCATGCTGAACTCAGGTTCAAGAATGACACAGCAGGTGAAAGGTTCAGCGTATTGCTATCTTTAATAGAGAACCAAGAGTCCACAGTCATTTAGTTCAACTTTTGAAATGAGAATCATGGACAGTTAATTATTTTATTGTTATTCTTCGATTATATTAGATAATAATACGAAATTGGGTATCAGACAGAGCTGGACATAATACAATCGCCTCTCTCAGCAAAATGCATCGTAATAAGATAAGGGAAATTATTCGTTATGTAGATGACTCTAGTTGCGCCGTTCACTGAGTTTGAACAGAAGTTCGTCAGTTCGAACCAAATATGTACTAACAACCATTGAAAAACATACCGTTGATCCACGCAAGGTTATTATTATGAAGAAAATGGAGACAAGAGTTACAGCACCCATTAGGCTTGTAACGTCCGCTTGTATTGGCCACTCATACGCCTATTTTGTTTCCTCTAATAAGTAACATAGCAGACTTCATCATGAAGGGAAGAAGCAGAGAATAGAGAAATGAAACACGGAAACAAACTTCTTTTCACTGAAACTTTTCTTAGGAGACCTAGAGGTTTCGAATTCACTTAGAAGAAGGAAAGATGTATAAGCTAAGGACATGTACTTAAAATAAATTCATTTTAGTAACATCATTGTACTGTTTGCTCCAGAGCAGATAAACTTCTACAACCATTATAAGAATTAACAGGCCATATTTGAAAGTAGGCTTCAAAATCATTTTTAACAAGGCTAAATTATTTCTATAATCAACTTATCGAAAGAAAAATTGTACTTCTTAACTATGAATGCAGGCAAATAGTTGCTGAGTTTTTGTATTTAACGCAGGTGATGAAAACAAGTCTGGTGGGGAGGGACTTACAAATAAATGGAAAGAATATTAAACAACCGATTTTCGTAACGAAGCAACTGATGTGTCGTGAACGGAAAGTTCACACTGCGTCTTACATGATTTGAGGTATAAGAATGAGATACAGATTTTTTAATGTGGAACGCATTCATAATGTGAGCAATACTCAGCGAATAACGGAGCTTGAGGGTAATCACTGGAACTGAAGAGAAAGTAAAATAGATTGATTATAGTACCAATTTAATAGCGTTTTTCTCCACTTTTGGAACACAACACATAAGCGATTCTGCACAGCATCGATTTGGTAAATCGTTGGCCGGTTTGTAAAGGTATTTGTCTGTAAAGGTATTTGGTGCCAAATGTTTATGCTCCATATGCAGTTCACGTCAACTGTGGCTGACGGGTTGTGTACGCAGAGCACCCTCCCGATGGTATCCCCGATATGCTCTGTTGGGCGCTCCTCAGAACACTATAATACGGTTCTAGGCTTATGAGACACGCATATTATTCTGCTGGAAGTTGCCATTGTCTGTGGGAAAGCCATCAAGCTTGATAGAGTGCAATACTGGTCACATACTCCACAGGTGTCATGGTGCTTTCGCCTACTACCACTGGTCCCAAGCAAGATCAGATGAATGTTCCCCATAACATAATATCACATCCACCGGCCTGTGTCTGTTTCTCAGTGCACGTTTCGAGCACCAGTTCACATGGTCGATGGCATATCCACACCCGCCCATTTACCTTGCGAAACTCTAAAAGTGCTTCAACCGATTAGGTGACACATTTACACTGATCCTCGGTTTAGTGTCAATGATTCTGTGCCAACTGCACCCATAATTGATGATATTGTTGGGTCAATACGAGAATTTGTTTGGGTCATCAGCTATGAAGCCTGTATTCAGGGGTAAGTAAATGATTTGCAAGCCCCAGATGTGTAGCCTGCCGTGCATGACAGTTATTTTTGGGAGTAGTATTGGGCTGACTTATTGAACCTTATTGCAGGGGCTAAACATGCTGCTGAGCATGGCAGGAGACAGGATGAGATAGAGAAGAGGATGAAAAGAGCGATGAGGATCAGGCAATAGAGAAAGAAAGAGAGAAAGAGAGAGAGAGAGAGATAGATAGATAGGAGGAGGAGGAGATGTATGAGTCCACTTAGTGTTGAGGAGGTGGAAACGGAGGATATGAAAGTGGAGATGGAAAGCGAGGTGAAAGGTGTGCTCCAAAATACTTGCACTTCGCCATCGTTGTACTTTTCCATCAAATCCGCCACAGAACGGGGAAGACTCCGACTCCTTGATCGGTGGTGCGACTTGGACATTCAACATCTTTTCTCTTAGTCGTGGTTTCACCGTCGTTTAGTCGCTTTCCATAAGTGTTCACGACAGCAGAACAAGTCGTGTGTGCTTCAGTTTTATTAGGTTTGTCCACATTCGTTTCTTTTAATGTGTTTCAGGCCGCTGATGACCTAGACGTTGAGCGCCCATAAGCCCCAACACACAAACACACGTGAACAAGAGACTAGCTTCGGCGTTTCCAAATGCTTGTCGACCGGTGCCCGGCCGAAAAAATTTGCCCGTCATCATTGTCTCTTACGTCAGGGTATTACCACATTTTCAGCCCGTATCGTCCCTAGAAAGTTTCCTCATTTATTTCTGCTTAACTAGTTTCCTTACCGCGTTACGTGGCTACAAAGGGCGGCACTCATTCGCGCGAGGGTATTGGTGTCACTGTTTAAGCTGTGTTTAGGATGTGTAGTTGACATCAGAAAATGTGCAGCTACTACATGTAAAGTTAATCTGTTCCCTTTAACGCCTGGAAAACTTCGGATGAAGCTTTTTGCAGGAATGGTTATAGAATAATTATGGTAATGATGAATTGTTATTGACTCGTATTACAAAGCGTATTGATAAATCAGATAAGTTTCTAAGCATTAGTGCGAAAGAATCATAACTGTTCGTAGCTGTTTTTCTTTCCACAGTTTCGTTTCAAATCCTGCCTTACGTAAGAAGTGTCATAAGCACTTTTAGTTGTTTCCACAAAGAAACTATGTCTCGAAATGTGGCAGAGACTCCATAGAGGTTTCGGTTCTATACACAGTACAGCAGCCACATGACACAATCAACAGCTTTAGTGCGCAATAGCGGTGGTAATTTTAGCGATGACAGTGCCACTATAATGGAGTTACTAAATACGATTTCCCGAAAATCCTTCACCAAAGAAGGCGAAGTAAATGTTCCAGAATTCGAATCACGAACTGATGCCAACATGAGTTAGAGGTAGACACACTCGGTATAGTGAAACAACTCGAATCACACAACAAAGGCAACTCTTCCGATCCAGGCACATTAGTCTCTTCCAGAATATGATGATATAGTAGATTCATTCTTAGATATCACATACAACCACTCGCTCGATGAAAGATCCGTACCTAAGGACTGGAAACGAAATACGAGTAATCCGATGAATTACCGATCCACATTACTGACGTTGATTTGCAGTAGGATTTTGGAACATATGCTACGTTCAGACATTATGAATTACCTCGAAGAAATCGTTTTAGAGACACATAGTTGTGAGGAACTCAGAAAACATCGTTCTTGCGCAACACAGCTAGCTCATTATTCTCATGAAGTGGTATCGACAGGTGATCTCAAATTGGTTCCATACTTCTAAATTTCCAGAAAACTTTTTCTACTGTTCCAGACAAGAGGCTCTTAGTAAGTTGCGTTCCTGTGGAGTATCATCTCGGTTGTGAAATTGGATTCCTGATTTCCTTTCCAAAAAATCCCAGTTCGTAATATTGACTGAAAGTCGTCGAGTGAAATAGAAGTAATGTCTGGCGTTCCCCAAAGAAGTGTCATAGCCCTCTGTAGTTCCTCATCTACACTACTGGCCATTAAAATTGCTACACCACGAAGATGATGTCTTACAGACGCGAAATTTAACTGACAGGAAGAAGATGCTGTGATATGCAAGTGATTAGCTTTTCAGAGCATTCACACAAGGTTGGCGCCGGTGACGACACCTACAACGTGTTGACATGAGGAAAGTTTCCAATCGATTTCTCATACACAAACAGCAGTTGACCGGCGTTGCCTGGTGAAACGATGTTGTGATGCCTCGTGTAAGGAGGAGAAATGCGTACCATCACGTTTCCGACTTAGAGGTCGGATTATAGCCTATCATCATTGGGGTTTATCGTATCGCGACATTGCTGTTTGCGTTGGTCGAGATCCAGTGACTGTTAGCAGAATATGGAATCGGTGGTTTCAGGAGGGAAATACGGAACGCCTTACGGATCCCAAAGGCCTCGTATCACTAGCAGTCGAGATGACAGGCATCTTATCCGCATGGCTGTAACGGGTCGTGCAGCCACGTCTCGATCCCTGAGTCAACAGATGGGGACGTTTGCAAGACAACAACCATCTGCACGAACAGTTCGACGACATTTGCAGCAGCATGGACTATCAGCTTGGAGACCATGGCTGTGGTTACCCTTGATGCTGCATCACAGACAGGAGCGCCTGCGATGGTGTACTCAACGACGAACCTGGTTGCACGAATGGAAAAAACGTCGTTTTTTCGGATGAATCCAGGTTCTGTTTACAGTATCATGATGGTCGCATCCGTGTTTGGCGACATGGCGGTTAACTCACATTGGAAGCGTGTATTCGTCAAGCCATACTGATGTATCACCCGGTGTGATGGTATGGGGTGCCATTGATTACACGTCTCGGTCACCTCTTGTTTGCATTGACAGCACTTTGAACAGTGGACGTCACATTTCAGATGTGTTACGACCCGTGGATCTACCCTTCATTCGATCCCTGCGAAACCCTACATTTCAGCAGGATAATGCACGACCACGTGTTGCAGGTCCTGTACGGGCCTTTCTGGATACAGAAAATGTTCGACTGCTGCCCTGGCCACACACATTCTCCACCAACTGAAAACATCTGGTCAATGATGGCCGAGCAACTGGCTCGTCACAATACGCCAGTCACTACTCGTGATGAACTGTGGTATCGTGTTGAAGCTGCATGGGCAGCTGTACCTGTACACGCCATCCAAGCTCTGTTTGGGTCAATGCCCAGGTGTATCAAGGCCGTTATTACGGCCAGAGGTGGTTGTTCTGGGTACTGATTTCTCAGGATCTATGCACCCAAATTGCGTGCAAATATAATCAGATGTCAGTTCTAGTATAATATATTTGTCCAATGAATACCTGTTTACCATCTGCATTTCTTCTTGGTGTAGCAATTTTAATGGCCAGTAGTGTATATAAATGATTTAGAAGACAACCTGAGTATCCATCTTATACTTTCTGCAAATGATGCTGTCATTCACCGTCTAGTAAAGTCATCAGAGGGTCAATACCAATTCCAAAATGATTTATACAATAAACCTGCATGGTGCGAAATGTGTAGAAAAAGAGTCCGTTAAATCTAGTTTACACGATAAATCACGCAAGTGTAAAGGCTGTCAATTCAACTAAATACCTAGGGATAATAACAAATAACTTAATTTGGAATGATCACATGGATGATGTTGGGAAGGCGATGCAAAGAGAGCGTTTCATGAGCATAAGACTTAGAAGGTTCAATAAATTCACTGAAGAGACTGCCTACACTACGCTTGTCCGTCCTGTAATAGTGTACTGCTGTGCGGTGTGGGATCCTTCCGGTTATGATGGATGGTGGACGTCGAAAAGTTTCAAAGAAGGGTAGCTCGTTTTGCATTATCGCGGAATACGTTACGATACACGAGATGGGGTGGCAGTCATGAAAACAAATTCATTTTTCATTGCGGCGAAAACTTTTCTCGAAATTTCATTTACCAGAATTCTCCTCTGAATGCGAAAATATCTTGCTGACGCCCACGTATATAGGGAAAAATGGTCATCGCAGTAAAATAAATCAAATCTCGCACAGAAAGATTTAAGTGTTTGTTTTTGTAGTGCGCTCTTCGACAGTGTAAGAGTAGAAAAAAGTGTGACAGTGGTGATGCATCCGCATGTGGATGTAGATGTTGAAGAAACTGGTAAATGTAAGTATTTTTCAGTGATAAAACCTGTTAATTAATTTTAATGGACAGCGCTTTTGATAAAAATCGAGCAAAGTGAACACAGGCGAGTACCTTTGTATATTTTGGACATGAAGCCATTGTTTTAAGTGCAAGAGCACACTCGCTCTGCGTGATGGAGCTAATGCGTGCTCTTTCCTCGCGGTAGTAACACACACGGTTTTAATGAACTATATTCCACACTCGAGTGCCACTAAATATTGATGTCCAGCATCACGAACATTACGTCCTCAATTCTGGACCCCATCAGTGTTATGAAAGTGAAACAGCTCTGCTCCTCAGCGTAGATGAAAGGCGTGATGAGAAATTCGGTGTAATGGCAGCGTACAAACTTTCAGAACTTTGCAATGGCCGTTCTGTAGCTTTACGTTCAAGACGGACACGTATTACGATTCTTAATCGTCCGCTTTCACAAACTGTGCTAAATGTGGCAACAGATAAGTAACGTTAACGCTGGTGGAGTATTTTGAATCAACTGTGAGCTTACATAACGAAACCACACCGTACCTGCGGTTGTGAGGAAGTGGTTATATCATTTCGCATACCTTCCGTGAGGCCGTTATGATGCAATTCTCAATCCCAGCCACTTGCCAACTATCCTCTCCGAACACTATAGCTAGTACAGTCTTCCTCATTAAACAGTCTTCCTAATCTGAGTGAAAAGGGTATAAGTGGAGGTATTTTTATAAGTGTACCTTTTTGTGTACACACATCAGTATATTGGCTGCTTTTCTCTGTGTCAAACAGTCATCCCGCTAACAAGTCACAGATTTTACGACCTGATGTTTTCTGCATGGTCGTAACGACGCCTGTCAGTACAGACTGACCGTTTTGCGTCCACATCCAGACTGCTCGGAGGAAAATAAACATTAATGGACAGCTCTTGTCACATGTAATTGATAGCTACCCAACCTAAAAACACACTACTGGTAGTAGCTATAGTTATTAGTCTGCATATGACATAAATATTGTTGTAATGTTTTTCAGTACACCGTCGTCAGTCACCAACAGAAGTGCTTGTACTTAGACCCGTTACAACCCAAATAATCATATTTAAGCTAGACTATGCGACTATTTTTTCAACCATCTCTTTAACTTCAGTTTCCAGCAACAACTCATGTAAGGTTTTCAGCACCATGCAGTGCAACAGTGGCTGCAAGTAGTGTAGATTAACAATAACTGACGAGCTCACTTCAACATGAATAATAAGAATGCGTGCATGTACACTGGTCAAGCGTATTAATGATGTTTAAAAGATATGGTAGCCCATGGTCCATCTCCTCTTTATTATAACTATATGTGGTAGTTTCTTTGCTTCGTAGAGGATAAATAGAAATATTTATTAAGCAACATATTAATCAACGTCAGTGGTAAATATACACGATTGTGACTGGAATCCATCATCAAACCTGAAAACATCGTTCCTTTCAGACTTGTAGGATATTAATTCTTAATGTGCAATTGTCGAGATAGTATAGCGGCTATTGTCAATGAAGTCGGTCTTATAGGAAGTGTCTTACAGAACGATTCAACAGGGTATAATATCATAAAAACTGAATATACTCAAATTGATGGAGGTACAATGGTATCAGTGTCAACTACACATGCTGAGAGTGTTCATGTATCCGCAATGAATAACCCGCATTCTGGCTTCTTATTAAGACATTTCCAGGGAATGCGGAACATTAATACTAAAATTAAAAGTACGGGTGCTACGATCAACAAAGAAATGCTGTGTATAAGAACCAAAATAACAGATACATAACTTAATTGAGTTATTAACGCGCAGATATGATGAACTGTAACTTAAATTAGATTCGCCTTGCGAAAATGTTGAAACTGAAATCGTGGCCATAAAACGAGACTACCTGAACACATAACGAAGCACTAATTGTCGTTAAGCAACGAAACATCGATACTGCTAATGTGAAACGCGACTGTGTCACGAAGCAAAACGAAATTATTTCCTGGTGTTCAGACAACACGCGGAAGTCGAAAGTAAATTTAATAAAGTTAATGTATTAATGATAGTATCGGCAGTCGTGACCAGGCCTGGAACAAGGATTTTTGCAGGGGGGGGGGGGGGGGGGGGGAAGCTTAAATTTGCCCCCCCCCCTCACCGCCAGTACACACAAAAATCAATAGTTTTACATCAGTCATTTACGTAATATAATTCGAAATAAATATCACCATCTCATATAATTAATTTATATTATCGACTGCATTAAGATCAAAGTCAAAACAAACAAAAGCCAATAAAATTAGACTAAACTAAAACATGATTAACAGTTGTACAGGTTATTAATTTTTAATTTCATTTACCGATCTTTCTTGCAGCAAAAATGTTTATGATCTCACCACATTTGATGGAAGCAGCTCGTTTGTGTTCTGCGGAGATTATAATCGGATTTGTTAGTCTCTGTTGAGCAATCGTGCTCTTCAGATAATTTCGAATAGCTTCAGCTTGTTGGAATTCCTTTCTCCAGAGGAAACAGAAACCCACTTGGTAATGAATATTTTAAAGTCTGCAGTAAGTTAATATCAAAAATAAAATCAAACCCCTTAAGATATTCTAGACAGGTATTTGCAAATTCCGCTGCTATGGCGTTTAAGTACTCCACCAACATTTGAATCATATACTCACTGTGGCTGTTATCTGGAGCGCAGTCAAACATCATTGAAAAGTATTTAGCATCGGTCTTTGACTTTATCCTGTTTTATTTTGATGGCAGTTATGTCAAGGAACTCATCTCGTATATTTTTAGAAAAATACCTAATATGCCCTTTCTTGTGGAGTTCAGTTTGCTAAGGGACGGGCACTATAGTGTAATGTGAAATCAATAGCATTTAGAAATTTGTCATTCTCTGAATCATCTAAATCACCATCTAATTTTATTCCCTCAAGCCACCGATAGTCTGTCTGGTCCCTACCATCCACTAATGGACGTTCCAGGTTTCACAGTGTGTGATTTTAAAAAAATTTCATTAGGTTTTTATAACATTTTCACGTAAGGTACTTGGCAAGTAATTATTATAGAAATAACATATCATAGGATTATATATTATAGTATATATATATATATATATATATATATATATATATATATATATATATATTACAGTAATAATTTATGTAGTAAGTATTATGCTTTAAATTGCTGTAACGCCGCACTATAATTGTTAAAACGTCAAGTTTCTTCCCGACTTCATAAATCCCGAATGCTGGGGAACCTGTGGGCGATTAGAAAATGTTGCAGAGGTACAAAAGTGCGCGATAGGTAAAAGAGGTTACCTACCGCTACTCCAAATGGACCTCGTTGCTCTGTTACGGAAAGAGCAGCATCGATAATACATTGAAACACTCCTCCCCAGTGAGATTCCTCTTTCTTTATCTGGTCTTGTAGCTCTTTACCAGTGCCCCAGTTCCCGAGAGAAGACTCTAGAGTCTTGCAAGAGCGTAAACAATACTTATGGTATGGTTTACTTTCATACCCGGATTATTTTTCACTAAGATTTCTCCACTTAACCATCCCCTCCCCTTTAGCTAAGAATAATACTGACAAAGAATCTGAACCTAAGTGAGAAAATAGTCTACAGGCCGCCGGATGCACAATATAAAGCAATTTTGCTCTTATTATAGTCTGGCCATGATCTTTTAACTTTTGTCCCATTTTTAACTCCTTTCAGAACCAAGTCTTAATTTAATTGCAACCTTCTCTATAACTCTTACTAATGACATATTCCAGGGTCGTAAAAATAAAATTCGAAATCATAAGTTCCATTCTTTCGATGAAAACTAGTGGGTAATCCAGGAATTGGTGTTTCATATTTCACTGTGTGGTCTATTTGCTCTTTACTCGTGCCGTCTTGATGGTTAACTTCAGTTTCACCAGAAATCAGAAAATATCGAATGCATCCTAAGCTTGTGAGATTTACGGAACGGGAGTATTTTGTTTACGTCCTTTCCAGTTGCCGTAGTATCAAAGTAATGGTAATGGGTTAATTTCTATTAATAAATTACGCACAAAACAGATAAAAGAAAGTTATATGTACGTAATTAGTTATTGTTTCGTAATTTACGTACACAAACCTAACGGTAATGTGAAATCACTACGATCGCATGAGACAATTCAACAAAAAATCTACCGTCATTTGCTTCAAACTTAGATACATATTTTCATCGGTAAATTTCTGTTCATATTTATTCTCCAGTTCGTTTTCTGTTTCATATCGACGCGTTATTTTTTACAACATTTAGTATTCAAATACATGCATATATGCTCTGTATATAGCTATGAGTAGGTACCTGTATGTATGTATTCATACCTCAAAACACGAACTATTTGATACTTTGCATTGTTCAAATCATTCACATACGCAGCCATAATGCGATCATTTAAGTCGCTAAAAGGGAAATAACATCAGACGACAAAAAAGGATAAACAATTATAAATATGATTTTAAAAACATACTAAACACGAGCATATTAATACAGTTTCAAGATACCCATTACGAATTGTACTTTGTTACATAATCTTACCTGATATTTTATTTTCATCACTGGTAGCAGGTTTTGTGGATAGCTAATACAATTTTCATGCTTTGGAAAATTCCTCAGTAACTCCTTTCCTCTTTTCTTTCGGTATTTTTCTATATATTCATCCTCTACTTCGTTTTCGATCATCCATTATTACATAAATTATTGAAGAAAATTAAATAGACAAACATTAACGAACCAGTGGAGAACAATAAAAGAGCATTGGCAGTTATCAAACAATGGACTGTCAGATGATGGAAGGGACTGGTTGCATGTTTCATGCGTGATATCATCTGCATGTCAACTTAGAGGGACTTAAGTTTTATTGAATGGTATCGCTGTTTGATTGCAGTTGTTTCACGTGTATAAAGTCTAATGAAAATTATTTTTGTTAAGATTCAGCAGAAATAAGTATTTAATACTTAATCTAAAAATAAAATTTCGCCCAAAATTTGACGTCGGCTAAATTCTGCCTCCCACGAGCACAACTAATAGAGCATAGAGTCGTATTTGAATGTAATATATTACTGTATGTCGAAGCAATTCTTTATTGTGTTTTTAACTGAAAGGAAACCAATTAGAGGCAGATCTCTCAGATTTTAATCCAAATGACATGTGTAAGTTCATATTACAGAGAACGATTATCAGATTCATGGAAAAGAAAAATTTCCTGATTGTTGCTACAAATGTTATATTTACCCTCGTAGAAAAATCGTGCTTCTCAATTTTTAAACAGTTTAATGCCTTATAATTTTAAGACAATTATCTGATAACTGCTAATTCAGGAGAAACGTACAATTAAGTATAAACATCACGCATTGTGAATACCTGCTTACAATCTTCTAATTACCATTTGAAATAAAAATTTAATGAATTCTTTTATGATTGGTGAACATAAATTTGGAATGATGATCGACATTATTTTACACGTATTTTCGAAGCCATACAGATTCTGTTACTTGTTTCATGTCTGAAATGTACATCAAGGCATTTCATTTTTATTTATTTATTTATTTAATTATTTTTTCAATGTAGCCTACAGTGGCTCCGCAACGTTCACATCAGGCGGTTGATACAGCTAGGCAGGAAATGCTAACTTATCGCCACTTTTCTTAAACTAATGATGGATATTTACTACTGTGTGATGGGGACGTTACTATCCAGCAACGTGAATCCCCTTCAGGGAATAAATCCTTCACCACGGAATGAATATGATAGTCAAAAGCAGCTTCAAAGACTTTGTCAGCTGCTGCTCCTTACTGAATCACCCAAAACCACGACAAGGTCGCCCAAACAATTCTAAAACCGGGAAGTCTGCTTCATAGTTGAAAGGTCACCTAGGGGTTCCACACACACAAACAAATGATGTTGTGTTTATGCAGTTACCGTTGTACTTTACTGATTTGACATTGTCTTTTCTAAATGCATATTGAGGTGACAGTCTGCTTTATCAATGGCTTTAGTTTTCTTTCGCCGTTGAGGTTAGTAAATTAATTTATCCGATGCACTCTATGTACTGTAATGTCATTAGCTCTACGTATCACTAGTGAATTTATGGACACTCACGACTACATCAGACATGTGAGCAATATTAAATTCCTCCCTTAGCGCCGTGTCTACTCTTGCTGAAAGGACGTACGCCTACAGCTTCATGTACTGATACAGGCATCAGCTTTCTCCCCTATTTGCGGTCGTAACCAACCTCGGAGTCTTGTTTAACACTATAGTTATGCTCACCCTACTAAAGACACTAACATCAGGTGGGGAGATTACAAAGACATGTAAATAAGAGACACAGACAAAACAAAAATGCGTATGTAAAGCATAAAACCGTCAGACACAGAGGCAGGAAGCTTACTTAATTGACGTGACGGCTCTGAAAAGAGTGGCAGGGCGTGCTTAAACTTTTCAGTTTGTTTATGTTACTAGATTAGCAGTCGCTGCACGGCCAACAGGAGAAGGCGATACACAATAGATCCTGAACTATACGAGAAAACTGAGGCGGACGTAAGAGACGTTTTGTCAAGCTATGCTACGGCAGTGAAAGAACTTTGAGTGTCACGTGACTGACAGATACTGTCGCGCTCATACTCTTTAAGTATCTCGTCCTATTTACTAATCAGTTTGTCACAATGAATAAGTAACAAGGTGCTTAAATGGTCTGCTCGTTGAAAACTGACAACTTTCCATAAACCTCTGAGTCTTACGTATACAGGCGCACTGCTACAGTGCGGTTCCTAAAAAGTTGTTCCGTGTAGCCTGGAGGCAGATTGGGAAATTAGTGCGGATATCTTCTGTGACACACTGCTCACTTTGAGTGCCTTTTTCTTCCACTCGAAGAAAACAGCATACACTCCAAACTGGCACTATATTTTATGGTTACCTGTTTGTTTTGCAGCAATATTGTAAGGACCATTCCAAGATACTAAATTCCCAGACACTGGGGTCCCTCAGTAGACAACTCTACTATGCAAGGCTGTACATTAGCACGAAACCGTTCAAGTTCCTGTAAAGATTTGGTGTCAACGGAAATCTTCATTTTTCTGATGGTTAGTAGTTTTTTAATACAGCTCGGTATCGACTCTATAATATTAGAAAAAATATCTTTGTACTTATATATCATCCATATGTATCAACCATATGTCGGCCGCCTTCGCATCATGCATAAAACTTGTATGAAAAGTGGGACACTCTCGAGTTTCTGATGTCCCAACTGCATCACTTCCTTTTAGTTTGGCCGGCCGGGGTGGCCTGAGCGGTTCTAGACGCTGCAGTCTGGAACCGCGCGACCGCTACGTTCGCAGGTTCGAATCCTGCCTCGGGAATGGATGTGTGTGATGTCCTTAGGTTTAAGTACTTCTAAGTTCTATGGGACTGATGACCTCAGACGTTAAGTCCCATAGTGCTCAGAGCCATTTGAACCATTTGAACCTTTTAGTTTAAATAAATATAAGTTTCATAGCCATCCATAAGGTGTGTGGCATAACGGCACCAACACTTTGTTGTCGCAAAAAGTCTGAAAGAACAGACACAGACATCGTTGCTAAAGTATACATCAGACTGTTGCATATATCTGATGACTGCAGCTAAGTAAATTAGATTAAATATTACGGTTTTCATGATTTGTGCTCAATCACAGTAATATTTCTTTCTTAAAGAGATGAATATTACTGTGCTTCAGGTGTGTGTGTGTGTGTGCGTGTGTTTCAAATGGCTCTGAGCACTATGGGACTCAACATCTGAGGTCATTAGTCCCCTAGACTGAGAACTACTTAAACCTAAGGACATCACACACATCCATGCCCGAGGCAGGATTCGAACCTGCGACCGTAGCAGCAGCGCGGTTCCGAACTGGAGCGCCTAGAATCGCACGGCCACCGTTGCCGGCCGTGCGTGTGTGTGTGTGTGTGTGTGTGTGTGTGTACAAATGAGAGTGAGTGTGTCGCTGGGAGAGTAGGTGTGTGAATGAATGAGGTTGTGAGTGGGTGAGGGAATGTGTGACTGCTATCTATTCTTTTAGTCACTTGTTAGAGAACATTTTACGCAGTATTATCATCTTCTGTCATCCTATGGTTGTACAGTATAGTCATTTTTCAATTATTATCACGAGATACACAGAACTTAGTTGAAATCCATAAAAATATAGCAGGCCAAAGTCCTTTAGCAACTATGAAACACACAAGTAACGTATAAGGGGTGATAAAAATATTTCTGCTCGAAGACCGTGCATTCCAGAATCCGTTTGCCAATCAGGCAAAAGCGCCATTAGCAGTGTGGCAATCACACCACCGACGCACCACGTTGAAGATAACTGCTGGCTAAAACACCGTGTCCGGGTGGGTGAAGATGTCAGTAGCTCCCTGCTGTACATCCTTATTCGACAAGAATCGTCGACCTTTTTTAAGAGACCGAAGGTGTTTTAATCGCGTGGGCAGAGATCAGGACTGTACGCTGGATGCTTGAGTGTCTCCCAGTTAGCTCACCATTCCACAACGGTGGTTTTCGGAAGACATGCTGCCCCATACACATTCTTCATTCCCCGAGGAATATCTACCGGCATTTGTCCTTGGGCAGCAAATAAAAGAACAGCAGCACGTTGGTCCTGTCTGGACGCACTTGGTGATAACGTCGCCATAGTTCTTCACTTTTCCGCGTTTAGCGCACACGCATCAGAAAGACACGAATGTCACACTCATCCCTTGCCTATAGGTCGCTGCTTATGCAACCGCATCGGAGTCGCGTTACGTTGCTTATAGGATGCAGCAATGCCCTCAAACGGAAATTTTTGATCCCCCTTTCACTAAATAATTTATAGTCTTTATTCCTCCCTTAAATCCATTACATGTACGGAGTGAGGGAAAACATAAAAGGCAAAAATAAGAGAAATTAAGGGTATGTGATGAATAAATAGAATTTTTGAGTAGAAACCAAAGATTTCTCCCTCTGCCTGAATTCTTTCAGAATGCTCTCTCCCTTACTGATTCACTTACACTAATCTCGTAGAATACTCATGTTTAGCACAAACACAACAGCTTGAAAGACTAGAGGCAGGACATTCACATTCACTG
Source organism: Schistocerca americana (assembly GCF_021461395.2). Taxonomy (NCBI): domain Eukaryota; kingdom Metazoa; phylum Arthropoda; class Insecta; order Orthoptera; family Acrididae; genus Schistocerca; species Schistocerca americana. The sequence goes on from NC_060119.1 coordinate 590,342,895, forward strand.
GACATGTACATTAGTATGTTCAGTAGAAACGATTAGCATTTGAACCAAGTCGGCTGGCGGTTTCAAGGTCAACATCGATATTGAGTTGCAACACCACCTACTGATGAAATGTGCCTGGGGCTCTCGTCGTCGTTATTAACTGAAGGTAATGGGTCAGTGTGACTTGAGCAGAGGTGCAGGATGCCTCGCAGGCGTGTTCGAAAACTGTACCGTCGAATCAGTGAGTCTGAAAGAGGGTTAGTTACTGGCGCGAGAGAATGTGGTGCATCCATCAGGGAAACTGCTTCTCGTGTGGGACGAAATGTTTCGGCAGAGTGCGCCGAATGGTTCACGGAACGCAGTAGAACACGGTCCCCTCCTCCCCCCCCCCCCTCTCCCCGAGAAGATCGACACCTCATGCTAATGGCATTGCAGGACAGATCCGCGTCCTCCTCGGCTCTGATGCGACAGTGAAGCAGAGCAACACATCGTACACTATCAGGGGTGACAGTCCATCGCCGTTTATTACTGCAGGGGTTACGTGCACGTCGTCCACTTTTCCGCCAACCTTTCACGAATGTGCAGAAACGTGCAAGACAACGACGTCACTGGGGACAGGAATGGCATCGGATAGTGTTTTCTGACTAATCCAGGTTTTGCTTGTTTGAAAATGATGGCCCCATTTAGGTTCGCCGCAGGCAGGAGGAACGGCATCTCAGTCACTGCACTGGGATCAGCCGTACAGCGCCAACTCAAGGCCTAGGGGTATGGCGTGCTATTGGCTAGAACTAAAAATCAGCAAACCTATAACCCAGTGACTGGCCTCAGCTGATTCATTTTTTTACTTGCGCGTCATAAAGGCTCTTGTTCACCGTTGGAAAATGTGTATAGCTTATGGTGGTGACTTTATGGAAAATTGCTGTATGTAGCAGAGATTCTACTGTATTTAATTGTGATACCGCGCTTTCCGTGTTTGTTGTAGTCTCGATGAAATTAAATGGGAGGTATTAGTGTCGAACTGATCCTCGTAGCTTATCTCTCTCTGTAATACTTTTAAACTAGTCCTGTTCAGTTTGAACACATTTTATCGTGAATGGTGCAACTTGTACACTGTGAAACGAAAAGAATAATGATAAAAATATCGGAAAAATACCGCAGGAGACTTTTCAAAAAACGAAACTGTGTTTTCTGTCGCCTTTGTAGTGAAATCGGATTACAGTATCATTAAAACAATGTTACTCCACTGACGTAGACACCGGACTTAATTCTATTAATTCACACGTTTTGACAAAATAATTGTAATAAATCTTAAATAGTAGTCGACTACTATAAAAACAGTGGGTCTGCAATGAGCAGAAACAAACAAGCAAAGCAGTACAAAAACACAGTGAGGCATTTATTTAAAACTTAGACGGAGCAGTTATGTCGCCTTACCTAGGGACATTCTGTATACTGATAAAGTTTTCATTTGATTAGTTCATCACACGCTACCAGAGCCTCTTAAGCAGTTTTATAAAATTCCTTTGATTTCCAGGACGTCCGTTTTGCTTCATCAATCTACCACAGGACGGAAATGATCATATTTTAACCCGTAAATGGTGTTACGTGTTCATTCACGTCTCTCATAATATGCCAAAATAAAGAATGCAGATAGTAGTCAATACTTGGCCTTACTAATCTATCTCACAGTTAATTACATTACATCTTAATTCAGAATTTGTATTTTATTAGCGATGCCAAAGAAAAGAAACCGAAGGGGGGACAATGGCCAGCTGTAACGTCGTAGCGTAATCTAAAGTGCAGGGTTACAACCATGTTGTTGTACTCTTCAGTCCGAAGACTGACTTAATGCAGCTCTCCAAGTTAGCCTATCCTGTGCAAGCCTTTACATCTCTGCATAGGTACTGCAACCTACATCATTTTTAACTTGCTTACTGTACTGGAGCGTCGGACTCGTCTTACAATTTTTATCCCCCACACATCCCTTCATACGAAACTGATGAGCACTTGACACCACAGGATATTCCGCATCAACCGATCCAGTCTTTCAATTAAATCGTGTCATATGCTATCATCCAGAAAAAAGGACGAGCTGTCTTCTGTGTTCACCGGCCGCTGTGCCGGAGCGGTTCTAGGCGCTTCAGTCCGGAACCGCGCTGTTGCTACGGTCGCAGGTTAGAATCCTGCCTTGGGCATGGATGTGTGTGATGTACTTAGGTTAGTTACGTTTAAGTAGTTCTAAATCTAGGGGACTGATGACCTCAGATGTTAAATCCCATAGTTCTTAGAGCCATTTGAACCATCTTCTGTGTTCAGATGTGCATAAAAGCTGGAGCTTAATCTGAAATTACGAAAAAGCAATTTCAGTATCCCAGCATAAATTAATTAATTGTACACTCCGCGAACACACGCCTCCTATTCTTGTCGATGGTGTCCAAATACCATATCATAAAACAGTGAAGAATGAGCGTATGAGAAACTCAACTGGTCAGAAAATACTGTCGTCACGGGGAGGACTCCACCTACTTCTGTGCCTTTCCGAAGTTTTTGAACATGTTTCCACAGGAGGTGAGATGTAAATTTGTGCAGTTACTCGTTCTGGCGAGTCCTCAGTATTGCGAAGTATACTAACGCGTCACGGATAGTGAGAACTTCAGGCAATTAGAACAAACATGGAATATTGTGTGCGTCAGATCTGCAACATGCCTCCATTTCACCACGCCAGTGGTCGAAACTACCAGTTACGACGGTTGAGCCGAAAATCTAGATGGCTACCAGGCGATATGTTTACTGCGTTGTCTTCTCAATGCGCTTGCGCACCAGTATCTTGCCTCTCAACATAATCGAAAGACAAGGTATGCTTATTTTCTGTTTCCGTTAGTAAAACAAAAACATTCGCTAACTTCTTTGCTGCTGCTTTCTGCCTGTGGACCACACTACCTTGCATACCGGCCACAGCTAAATGCCTTATTGCATTTAAGAAGTAGCTCAAGTACTTCCTTTTGTCCAGTGCAGAGACGTTTCCCAAAAATCAAGGTAAATGACCAGTTTTCCCCTGCCAAACATCAACTGCTTCCAGTTACACTTCTTTCTCTTCCCATTTCCGTTACTTAACTCCTTGTATTGTATCACATCTCACTTTCTGTCTTTCGTTCAACCCATCTCTTATGTCCACTGCTGCTGGCGCTCATAGGTCTAGGTCTAATGAACCTGACTGTTGTTGTACTTGTGAAGGGCGAATATGAACTGTGTTTTTACCTTGCTATATCCATGTTTCAGTAATTTGTAAATTTTAAATTCTATACCAAATGCAACTTATAATAATCTGTTTTCGAAGAATTTAGTCTAAAATTTGTAGAATATATGGTTGGATTAAGAGAGGGCCTGATGCCCCTAATCTTGCCACAATCAATAAATCAATGTACAAATTCCTTTTCTCTCCAATTCGATTCCTTACCTTTTTATTTCTCGTCCGATCAACCATTTTTTTTTTAATTTTCATAATTCGCCTATTACACCTTTTCAGTCAACGCCCCTCTCACTTCAACAACGTATCGAAGGTATTTTTTCAATTATTTCCACTGTGAAGGACGAAATATTTGAGTGCAGTTTGCTGCTCAGGCACGCTGCGCACCACGGCTACCTCGCCTGTAGACGCAGGCCCGCTGGTCTTGGATTTCCCCACCGCTGAGCGGCGCGCATCGTGTATGCAGCGGCCGCCACGCCTGCCAACTGTTTATCGGCAGCGCGTTATTTCCCTGGGGGCGCGGCCCTCGCTGCCAATTAGAACGCCCCACTGTGTGCCCGGCTGGCGCGAGAGGCGGCGCACCGGTCACAGTTTGTGTAACGACAGAGACTGCGTCCTGGAATTTTAGTTTACTTTTTTTTCTCTGTAGTTATAAGCAGTGCTTACTAAAGCCACTGGAAACAAAGAAATATAAGGGCCATTCTGTAAATCATGGCAACTATGATATATCGTGCGAACATGTAGCATCAATTTATTCGCCATTTATACTTTCGAAAGCGACAAGCAGTATCGACAGATTGCGACCGCATGCAGGGACGGTCCGCTACCAGTACGTGAAATTTTCAATATGAGCTTGGCCATAGTAGGAGGTGGTTCTATGCAGAGCGGAACAGCGAAGCTTAAGTGAAAACTGCCTTTCTCGCTGGCAGAAATGCTATTCAGTATCATGCAGAACTACCCAAGGATAACGGCGGAAACGCCCGGCACTGCCGAGTAATGCAATCAGACCACATGATAACCCTACAGCTCACACTGCAGTCGTCATCAAGAACAGTAGTCTTCAACCATTGTGGGAAGTCCTACCCCACCCACTCTACTCACCAGATACCAATTCATGTGACAGACTTCATTCCACAAATGAAGAAACCATTTTGTGGCAGGCATTTTGCAAACGGGGTGGATATTCTAACGCTCATTTCGACGACAGGTGACACACATTGATGGCAATGTTACTGGCATTCAGGACCGTGTTTCATTTTACCTAGTATCGCGGTCACCTATACTGGAACATTAATTTACAATTGCATTCAGATACTCACTGCCTTTCCAGTTCAACGTACCTCGTGGAGTCCCCATGTTGTCTGTTGTCACGTTATCGTAAGGTACAACATAGTTGCCATGATGTATGTAATGACGTTCGTAAATAAATGTCTGTTTCGAAAGAAAACAGTACTGCGAGTCCGATGTAAATAACAACAAACAGCTAAGTGTACCACTTCTTTGTAGAACCAAAACCTATACTCAAATTAACTGAAGTAAATTGGTGGGTAACTAAATGAAAAATTTCCTCTGATTTAAGTACACTGAACAAAAAATTGGTCAGCCGCAAGAGCCATCAAGCTAATATCGTGTAACGTCGCTCCTAGCGTTGATAACTGAATCAGCAGCGCGGGGTAGCAGCACGGTCAGGGGCGCCTTACCACGGTTCGCGTGGCTCCCCCCGTCGGAGATTCGAGTCCTCCCTCGGGAAAGCGTGTGTGTGTTGTCCTTATTGCAAATAAGTTTCAGTTAGATTACGTAGTGTGGAAGCGACAAAAAGTAAGCTAAATTCTTTAGATGCGACATATTAATCTGAAGTCACTCATTCATAATTTTATTTCATAAAGCTAACAAACTGCGGGGATATTGACTGCAACTTTACACTGACAGTTACAAAACGTCTCTGACGTTTTCCGTGGCATACAAAGTGGTTGATTTAGATAGCCAGTTTTCGTGCACTAGCGCACTTAAGTCTCCAACAAACTAGAAATATATTAGTGCAGGTATGTGAGCATAGCTGTTGTCATACTAGAAGATTCAACAGGATACGCCTCACGAAAATGTCGAAGAAAGGGCAACGCTTTGTCACCGAAAATGCTGAAGCAAACGTCTTGGTCCATGTTAAAGATAATCTCAATGAGAGGAGCCACGTCACGGTACGGAACACACTCCCAAGAACATGACACAAGCAACTCCAGCAGTAGTACGAGCAGTTTTATTTGTCTATGTGAACACTGGCATTTGCAAAAACTTCTTAAGGCTAAGATCGCATACACATTTCTTTATTTACAAGCAACCAGTTTCGACAGACTTTTCTGTCATCTTCATCTCTTCAACATTTTATGTTAAAAATGTGTTCATTTTGTGTTGGACCTCACGCCAAGTTGTAACGCAGATAAAATGTGGCACATAATACAAAGGTTTGTCATAAATGCGCTTTGTGACAACTTGACGTGAGATGCAACTCAAAATGTACACATTTTATAACACAAACTTTTGAAGACGTGAAGATAACAGTTAAGTCTGTCGAAACCGGATATTTGTAAATAAAGAAATATTTATGTGATTTTTGCTTTAGAAAGTTTTTGAAAAGTAAAACACATCGTTCCTTCTAAGTTCTTAGCACGAGAAAATCCAATCAGTGGCCTTTGCATGGTGCCCGACACAAAATGTCTATGCATGCATCTCCCTTCCCAGTTTTAGCTGGAAAACTGGTTGAGACGGGCTTTCATTCACTGACAGCATACTTGAAACCGATTGTCATGGATAAGGCGTGATACTCTCCTCCGGTCACTGCCAGTTAGGATGTACTCATACAGTAGTACACAGCCGCGATAATATACAATTACAGGTGTACACTCTGGGCAGTCAGGAACCAGCAAATCGGGCCACTGAGCTGACGGTCTGATCGTGGAAACTAGCTGCGCGTTTGCTATCACGGGGTCCTTAACTGATATGCAAGTTAGGGATCAGAATCACGATATTACGCAAATCACACCCAAGTGGGTTTATATTGAATCTGAAAAAAGTGTGTAACGTAATTTTATAATTGGTCCTGATATAAATTCTCTATGGAGTGGCTAAACGGTTGAAATGGCTCTAAGCACTACGGGGCTTAACATCTGAGGTAATCAGTCCCCTAGGCTTAGAACTACTTAAATCTAACTAACCTAAGGACATCACCCACATCCATCCCCGAGGCAGGATTCGATCCTGCGACCGTAGCAGCCGCTTGGTTCCGGACTGAAGTGCCTAGAACAGCTCGACGACAGTGTCCTATGGAGTGGCTAGCCACTCTATAATTTATTCATTAGATTAATTGATCAACGTTCCCCTGATGATGGGAAAAAATTCTGGTGTGTGTGACTGTTTGGCAGATAAACTCCGTCCTTAAAATTTACAGTTACATTTACTATCTTCAAATGGAACTCAAAATTGATCATGAACTTTTACAAGGAACAATTACGTATATTAACCTAACGCAAACATGAAAATAATCTTCACTTCATAGAGGTGTTGACAGGATCTTGGCACAAACGAAACTGCATGGAATCTAACGTGCCTCTCTGATATGTGAAGGGGGAGCAAAGAGAATAGGTGAAATGTACAATATCGATAAGTAATCGGATGCAGTGCCACAATATCACCTAAGGTGGCAAAGTAGTTCTACGATAGCCACCGCTAAGAAACCTAAATGCGAATTTCAGACGGCTGAAAAATCAACTGGAAACTTACAGATCAGAACTGCGTGTATTAGCGACAGTACGACGCAAGATAGCGTGCTGATGACGGCTGCTACGCGTGGTCGTCTCCATAGCATGGAAATGAGCTTCGCCTTGAAGAGCGATCGAAGTGCAAGCGATAGGAAAACTGTTTGTCCAGGTGGCTGGAGAAGTGAAACTTGAATGACATTACTCTGCAGCAAGAGTACGAAAGTACGCTACCGACTCCTGCAGGGGCCAGGAACCAACTCTCTCAAAGTCTCTTCTGCCCCATGCCCAAGAGCGACCGCTACATTGTGTTAGAACTTGGCCAGTCGTCGTCGGTAAACAGAGCTGTCCTCGATTATGGCCTTACAATACATTTGGCTAGACTCCGTGGCGTGATATGGTTTGATTGCGCGTTGTACAATTTCAGCAAGATTATAGTAAAACTAATCATTTATTATTAATGTAACATGAGGTTTTATTTACTCACTGCTTTTCCTGGCTAATGATCGTTATTTTGCTAAAGAAATCTCCACCAGGAAACGTGTAACAATGTTCTCTGTCAAGCAGTGTAAATAGCACTAAGTTCATGCACAAAAATAATCATATTTAACCAGCAAACAAGCTAAATGTGAGATAAGTAATGTGAAATAAACATAAGCAATGAGTTTTAGTAATTTTCAGTGCCATACATACACACATACATACATACATACATGCATTAATCCTTGCTCCATAGATAATAAATATGACATTTCGTAATGATGTGGAAAGTCTCACTTTAACATAAATTTTCTTTACACAAAATAATTAATTTTTTTACAGTTACTACTTCATATCTAAAAATTCATCCGTTGAATAGAACGAGTTGTCATTCAGAAATACTTTTAATTTGCTTTTAAATGTTGGTTGGCTATCTGTCAGACTTTTAATACTATTTGGCAAATGATCAAAGATTTTTGTGGCTGGCATAATTTACCCCTTTCTGTGCCAAAGTGAGATTTAATCCAGAATAGTGAATATTATCCTTTCTTCTACTGTTGTAGCTACGCGCTTCGCTGTTATTTTTGAATTGGGATGGGTTATTAATGACAAATTTCATTACTGAATACATGTATTGCAAAAGTACTTTGAATATCCTGAGTTCCTTAAATAAATGTCTGCAATGTGATCTTGGGTGGGCTCCAGCTATTATTCTGATTACACACTTTTGAGCAATGAATACTTTCTCTCTTAATGATGAACTGCCCAAAAATATGATGACATGTGAAAGCAGTGAATGAAAATAGTCATATTAGGCTAATTTACTGACATGTTTGTCACCAAAATTAGCAGTAACCCTAACAGAATAAGTAGCTGAGCCTAACTGTTTCAGCAGATCATCAATGTGTTTCTTCCAATTCAATTTCTCATCAATGGACACACCCAGAAATTTTGAGTATTCTGCCTTAGCAACAGACTTCCGTTCACAGTCTATATTTATCAATGGTGTAATGCCATTTACTGTACAGAATTGTATAAATTGTGTTTTCTCAAAATTTAGTGAGAATCCGTTTGCAGATAACCACTTAATAATTTTTTGAAGGACATTATTTGCAATTCATCAGCTGATTGTTGCTTCTTGGGTGTGATTACTATACTTGCATCATCAGCAAAAAGAACTAGCTTTGCATCTTCATGAATATAGAGTGGCAAGTCGTTAATATATATTAAGAACAATAAAGGACCGAAGACTAAACCCTCTGGGACACCATTCTTGATACCTCTCCAATTGGAGGGCTCTCCTGATTTCTGCAGACTATCTGTGCTGTTAATTTCAACCTTCTGCATTCTTCCAGTTAAGTATGAACTAAACGATTTGTGCACTGTCCCACTCATACCAAAATACTTGAGCTTATCTATAAGAATTTCATGATTCACACAATCAAAAGCATTTGAGAGATCACAAAATATTCCAATGGATGATATTTGGCTATTCAATGCATTTAATAGTTGATCAGTAAAAGCATATATAGCATTTTCTGTTGAAAAGCATTTCTGAAAATCAAATTGACATTTTTTAAGTACTTAATTTTTTCAAATATGTGACTCTACTCTTGAATACATTAGTTTTTCTAGAATTTTGGATAAAGCCATCAGAAGTGAGATTGGGCGATAGTTATTAGCATCAGATCTATCCCCTATTTTATGCATATTTCAGTGTATCTGGAAAAATGCCCTGTTTCAGTGAATTACTACATATGTGGCTGAGAATCCTACTGATTTGTTCAAGATATGCATTAAGGGCGCAGTCGGAAATGCCATCAATTCTATGTGAGGTTTTATTTTTGAGTGAATTTATTATTTTCCTAATTTCAGTAGGAGAGGTGGGTTGTATTTCAGTTTTATAAAATTGCATAGGTACTGCATCTTCCATATACAGCGTTGCATTTTCTAATGAATAGCTGGATCCTATTTTCTCTACAACATTTAAAAATGATTATTAAAAATGTTTTCTGCATCTGACTTCTTAATAACCAACTTTTCATTGTGTCTGATAGAAATACAGTCATCCTGTGCTCTCAGTTGCCCTGTTTCCCTTTTCACAATATTTCAAAATGTTTTAATTTTATATCAGATGTGCTAATCTCAGACACAATGCACATACTTCTGGACTTTTTAATAACTTTTCTTAAAACAGTGCAGTAGTTTTTATGATGTTTCACTGTTTCGGGATCATTACTCCTCCTAGCTGTAAGATACATTTCCCTTTTCTGTTTACAAGATATTTTTATCCCTTTAGTAAGCCATGGCCTTTTTCACGGTTTCTTACAATTATATTTCAGTGTTTTCTCAGGGAAATTGTTTTCAAATATACCCACAAAGGTATCATGAAATAGGTTAAATTTTAAATTAGCATCATGTTCCCTGTACACCTTATCCCAGTCTAACTGCTGTAAGGTTTCCTTAAAATTTTGAATTGTCAAATCGTTAATGGAACGTACTCTTTTGGAGGACTGTTTTGCATTGCTGTATGGAGCTATATTATATAATGTAACTAGGTGTGCATCATGATCATGATCAGACAGATCATTCTTAACAGGAAAAGTTTTTAATTGATTAAATTTATCTTGGTCTATGAAAACATTATTTTTCAGTGCGCTGCTTTTCTGTACCACCTGAGTAGAAAAATCAATAACTGACGTCAAATTGCAAGAACCCAGTAATACTTCAAGGTCAAGCTTTCTATCGGAATCTTTCAGGAAATCTATGTTGAAATCCCCACAACCATTAATTTGCTTCCCTTTGCCTGACAGGTAGCTCAACGAATAACCCAAGTTTTTCAAAAATAGTTGAAAATTTCCCAGTGGGGACCTATACATGGCTACAATAATAAAAGTGCCATTATTTAGTTTAGGCTCACATGCACAATGCTTCTATATGTTGCTCTATGCAAAATCTTTAAGTTTCCAAATTTTTCACACTATGACTGATTTTAACATATATGGGAACTCCTCCTCTATCCATAGTGTCTCTACTTACATGTGCTGAAAGCTTATATCCTCCTGTATTTACCACTTCCATACCTGTGACTACATGATGTTCAGACGGGCATATTACATCTATTCTACCCACAGTTTCTAAATCTTCTAAACAAACAAGAAGATCATCTACATCGTTTTTTAATCCCCTTATGTTCTGATGCAATATATTAACATTATCTTTCACTGTTCTTTTATGTGAATCTTGTGACATACTAACATTATTTTTCAGTGTACTGTTATGAGAATCTTGTGATATTTCCACATATCTACTACCTGCCTGACTGAACTTCTCATTAAGCTTAGTTTCAATCAATGTAGGATGATTGGACACTGATCTAGTTGTATAATAGTCTCTTTTACTAGTTCCAGGTCGTATAGCGAAATTAACGCTACTGTTATTAGAGATGGCAACATTTTTCTTTAAGCGAAATGAACAGTTTTGCCACACAGTACCACACGCACACAACACTAATGAATTTTTTCCTGTCGAGATATTTCATAAAAGTTGTTACGAAATAACCAGGCTTCATACATCAGCAGATAAGAATTTATATCACGTAAGATGCTGTTTGCATTCATAGAATGGATTCATAGTTAGAGCTTATTCGCAGTCTACCTGGAATTTATTACCTCAGAATGGATCCTGGGCCAACAACACGCAATTATTATCGCAATTATCACCAACAACGTTTGTGTCTGTATAGAAAATAAATTTAAAACTGCCGCTGTAATATTTCACTGAGATGGTGACTAACATAAGACAATCACATATTGATTCTGCTTCAGGCCCTGTTTTACTACTAATAGATAATATATATTAAATGTTGTTGTACCTTCACTTCACGCATTAACATTTGAAAATATGTCTCAATGTCAATCGCTTATTATTCAGCATTTACCAATAAACCACGCTGTAGCACTGTAGCGCTAATGGCTGCGCTCCTTTGTAGTTGATCAGAAAACTTAATATTTATATAGGACGAGAATTACAATGAAATAAAGAGCTCCAAACAAAGAAGATTCATTTCAGTGTTACATAAACCCTATTTTCAAATATTAAATTAGCAAAATAATACAGTTTTTTACAAACCTATGGGTTACATCAGTCACATCCTATAAGTACATCAGTTCGAACAAGAAGGAAGATTTTTATAGAAGAATCATAGATAACAAAAGACTGAGATTTGCATTATCTTTTTCCATGGGTATTGTCCGAGATAAATTTTTTTACAAAATATTAAACTATGTCATTGACAATAATTATGTATTATTTTATTAACGATGAAGTCCTTTTTATCAATATCACGAATAATGTTCGTTCACATTCCAAAAATGGTTCAAATGGCTCTGAGCACTATGGGACTCAACTGCTGAGGTCATTAGTCCCCTAGAAGTTAGAACTAGTTAAACCTAACTAACCTAAGGACATCACAAACATCCATGGCCGAGGCAGGATTCGAACCTGCGACCGTTCACATTCCACACACAATGCGGTCGTCAATATTATTCTGAATAAAATATAGGCGTGGATGTTACAACTCTCACTACCGTACTCCGTTAACCTAGGTACCAATACCATTCCATCCCACCAGTTGCCAACAGTAGACGCAAACGTATGGTGCAGTTAACAGTCGAGCAGGCTACTACAGCCTCCGCCAGGATTTCGCGCAAGAAGCTTTCTGGTGACTGCCATCAGTGGTACATGATAACTGGAATGCTACATTTGGCCCCGTTTATCTGGCTATCCCTTGGAGTTCAGCGACCATTGGCTCCGAAACGTCCCAAGGAATAGCACAGCTGTGGTGCCGAGCTGGCACGTTCCTGCCCAAAACATGAGGCTTTTGCAATAAAACTGCTCCAACCACTGTCGCTTTGGTCCTGAGAAACCCGGCATCAAAAGAGAAACCCGCGAGCCACGGGCGCGTCGGGACACCGTCTGCAATTCCCACTGGGTATTGCCCCCACCTTTTGACCTTTCGTTGCTATTGGGAGCGGTTGTCCAGTTCATAGAGAAAAGGTCTCGCTCGTCTCCAATGTAGTAAGACAGCACACGAAGACGACGGTGGATCGAACTGGACGACTTTTTGCTTAAAAGAACGGGACGCTGCAGGCGATGTCCTGCTATTAGTAAAGGCATTCGCGTCGTTCGTCTGGTGGCATAGTCAAATAACGCCAAATTCAGCAGCACTGTCGTAACGGATACGAATTGTAATATGCATATGTCCTACTCCCGATCATGTACACGCTGGTACGTGGCATCCGATTACCTACTTTGCATGACCGTGTAAAATGTTAGCGAAATGACAATTTGCATGTATGCACATTCAGAATTTAGAAATTAAAGGATCGTCTGCCCCTTTCAAAGTGTATGATGATGCCGTATGTCCTGCTATCTTGCAATCGTTCCCGTTTCCTAACACGACATCTCTTACAGTCACTGGGCCACATGAGCACCTGGGCTCATCTTACTGTGCCGAATCCATACAACCAAGATGACGTTTACAACACTTCACTGCTGTGACCTAATGTTGCTGGTGGAAGCTAAGGTGAACACCTGGCAGGAGTGCTATGCTGTCTACAGCGCTGCAAAATGACCAGTGCCCTTTTTTACAGGGGTGTCTAACGTTCTTTCTCTGTAACTTATTTTTGCTGAGGGACTGATAGTTATAGAGTGGATACTTTCAATTCTTTAGAACACTGCAAGTTGAGTTCACTGTTCCATAATACCTATGGAGTCTAGAAGTGTTGCTCTCACGAAGATAGCTTCCAACTTGCAACTGAAGAAACTCTTCGTGGATGATTCTCCAGTGTATCAGTTGTATGTACTGTTATATGTTTCAGGTAAACGTAACTGAAAAACGGTGCAATGCGAAAATGTTGGCCACTCTGAAAGAGAAACGCCGCAAACATTGGTTCCCTCCCTTGCTCTAGCAAACTGAGCACTGCTGTAAATCCGCTTGAGAGGTGAGCTCTATGTCTTGCACCATTACTCCTGCAGTTTGTTTGAATTTCTTCGCGCATGAAATAACTATCACAAACTTTTAAACTATGAGGAAGTTCCATGTACTGAGGTGCAAAAGTCACTAGGTAACAATATGCACATATACAAATGCCTGTAGTACCACGTATGCAAAGTGTAGAAGGGTAGTGCATTGGCGGAGCTCTAATATTTACTCAGTTGATTCATGCGGAAGGTTTCCTGTGTGAATATGGCCGCACGGCGGAAATTAATAGACTCTGAACGCAGAATGGTAGTTGCAGTTACGTGCATGGGACATTCCATTTCGGAAATCATTAGCGAAAGCAATATTCTGAAATTCACAGTGTTAGGTGGTATTTTCTCCCACCATGGGAAACGCAGTGCCCAACCGCCTTCACTTAACGATCGAGAGCAGCGGCGTTTGCATAGAGTTATCAGTGAAAAAATATAAGCAACACTGCGTGAAATAACTGCAGAAATAAGTGTGGGACATACGGCGAACGTATCCGTTACGACAGTGCTGCTGAATTTGGCGTTATTTGACTATGGCACCAGACGAACGACGCGAATGCCTTTACTAATAGCAGGACATCGCCTGCAGTGTCCCGTTCTTTTAAGCAAACAGTCGTCCAGTGCGATCCACCGTCGTCTTCGTGTGCTGTCTTACTACGAAGTTCGGTTAGGGTGAAAAGACAGAGAGAAGAAACACGGTTAAAAATACATGAACGGACGTTTAACAATAAAAGCCATGCTCAAGCCCCGAGAGTTCGCATGATTTTTTTAGTTCATTGCTATAATTCATGCTATTGTCTCGATCCAAAAAGGAGGTACCACACGACATTAGGAGATATTCGATGACTTTTATAACGTCAGTGCATAATGTACAAGCACGGTTGTCAGTCGCAACATCTTGATCAGAATGAATTTAATTAAAAGTTACTCTAACAAAAAGCAATTTTAAACTTCCTATTAAAAATTGTAAACTAGTTAAATAAATCTTACAGTAATGATAGTGCATGAACCTTAAAAGAATAAAATTTCAATCTTCACAAAGTTATTTAAAAAATGGCAATGTGGTCGCAGCGAACCACCTTTGTTCACTATAGCGTACGCCACGGCATCCATGTAATCGCCTACTGCTTATAGGCTTTTACAATACAGTAAATAAGCTACCTATAACATAAATGACATATATAAGCACAAATACACTTAACACACACATACAATAAAAGAACTTTCCCTAAGTTCAACAGTTGACATTATTTAAAAATTGACCACAATCTTCAAATTACGACACAAAGGCCACAGAACTTTAAAGTATTTTGCTTGAAATAATTTTAGAACAGCTCAGAAAATTAGTAGGCCAGAAACAAAGAAGTACTGATGAACTGTTACTATAAAGTAGTGGGTACAGCGATCACCCTCTCTCGGGTCAGAATTTCACAGCAACTTTTAATAAATGACAACGCCTACTTACGTGTAACACAGCAGAACACTTATTATTTGCTATTTCACATTATTACGAATCTAACTTACATTGTGGAACTCTCTCAGTGACCGCTTAATGAATCACTATTCAACAGTTTTGAAACCAGGATGATACAGGGAGAATAACTTGCTGAAAGAACTTAGGAAGGGTAGTGCTCGCCATTCTGAAAGAAACGCAATCTGCCCCACGCATCACTAGGCGGCTCCTGGTCTAGGCCAAACACGGAAAAAAAGCTCAGTGTTCTTGCCAAGATCACCGCACTCATGTTGCTTGCACACAAAAGCACTACTGCTTGCTACCGCTCCAAGAGTTCTTTCACCGGAGAGCAATACCTGCTCTCTCTGTTTCTCTACTTATTTTTTGTGGGTGGTTGTGGTACAGCGTCACCAGTTCAGCAACAGTCTAACTGTCCTGGGTAGTAGTAAAACTTTTCTATATTACGATGACATCATTGTATTGCACGCTGAAAATGTGGCAGTTGACTGAAATCTCGTACCACTCTCCGACTGTGGGAGCTCAGTTCTGTCCGTAAGATGTTACACAGTTACATAAGTAGTTACAATGGATGCCGTACCAAGTGTTTCAAGTTAGGAGTGGCCGTACGAAAACTGTCACAGTACGAGTGGCTGTACCAGGGCTATTGTTAGCCGTGGTCCGAATCCGAGTCCTCGACGATGGTAGAACACTATCCACGCATGCACACTTCTGTATTCCTCATCTTCCGCCTGCCCCCTGGTGACGACCGCCGAAGATCTATCTGTCGATCAAGAGCAAATATCTCTTACTCGCCACAAGCTTAATAAACTCGCGCCCCACGGCTAAGGGAAGAATGAAGCTCATAAGAAAACGCAGTATAGCGGTATTATTTTTTGTAGCCAATCAGCGGGCGTTGGAGAAAGGCCATGTGACTCCTACCCGTACCTGCCTACGATGAGGCAATCGTGAATATCGCTGATTTTGCCTTTTCACAGATGGCTTTAGGCCGTCTGCCTCTGCGTCTCTGTTGTGTTTCGCGTCTGTCTGCTTTTTCTGCTCTGATTCTGCTACAACGGAGGCAGGCCGTCACTACCCGATTCTACCTATTTGTTTTCGACGTGAAAATATCATGTTCCCTTGAAATATTTTTATCTTTGCCACTCATCCCCGTTGTTCAGGAGTCTGGCACTCATTATAACTGTATACTCTATATCCTACTGTAAACCATATCACCGCAATAAAGACATAGTAGTCTGTTTTCAAGACTCTCAGTTCCACCCGATACAAGCTCTCTTCCTTCTCCGGGGTCCATTATAGTTCTATTCTCAGTGGGTTTTTGGATTCAACTTCTATAACCTGTTGGTAAAGGGCGCTTCTGATCATAAATGAAAAAATCGTTACTTTTGTTTTATTATGAAGTTCTTATCTACGTATATTTTCATAAATATCTCCGTACATTTCAACTGGTTTTGCGGCTTGTGAACTAGTTTTTATTGTTTTTTAAATTTTGAATAAAAAAGCAGTGTCAATCCTTTCAGAACTCTGGACAGATACCGAGGAATGGGAAGTAGTGGTCACCATATTGCACTCGCATTCGTGGGGACGACAGTTCAAATCACTGCCTGGCCATCCAGATTTAGGTTTTCCGTAATTGTACTAAATTGTTCCCTCTGTAAAGGAACAATCGATTTCCTTCGCCATCCTTCCGTAATTCGGACTTATACTCCGTCTCTAATCACTATGCTTCTAGCTATGACTATATAGATGAGCAAGATGACTCTGTTCTTCGGAAACTGGCCATGGACAAGACACTCTAAGGCAAACAAACGACGCACTACTACGAAATTCTCCAAATGGAACGGAAATCGGTAGAAGTAATGTACATTTACAGACGAACAAATGAGTGCAATTTAAAAAAAAAGTTGTGTGGTTTAATCAAAAGAAAGAGCTTTACATACTGATCAAATCAATAACGTGTTGGTACACCTCTGCCCCTTATGCAAGCATTTATTCGACCTACTATTGATTGACAGAGTTGTTGGATGTCCTTCTGGCAGACTTCGTGCCAAATGGTGTCCAATTGGTGAGTTGGATCCTGAAAATCTCCAGCTAGTTAGAGAGCCCTGCCCATAATGCTCGAAACGTTCTCAGTTGTGGGGAGATCCAGCGGTGTTGCTGGCCAAGGTGGGATTAGGCAGCATGAAGACAAGCAGTAGAAACTCTCGCCGTGGATGGGCGGGTATTATCTTGCTGAATTTTTTTTTTAATTTTTATATTTGTGGTAAGGTCTTATGGGACCAAACTGCTAGGTCATGGGTCCCTTAGCTTACGCACTACCTAATCTAACTTAAAAACTAACTTACGCTAAGGACAACACACACACCCATGACCGACGGAGGACTCGAACCACTGACGAAGGGAGCCGCGCGGATCGTGACAAGCAGCCGTAGACCGAGCGGCTTTTCTGAAAAGTAAGCCAGGATGACTTGTCATAAAGGTTAGCAAAACAGGGCGTAGGCTATCGTTGACGTACCGCTGTGCTGTAAGGGAGCCACGGATGTCTACCAAAGGCGTTCTGCTACGAAATGAAACGACACCCGAGACCATCAGTCCTGATGTTCGGCCCATATGGCGGGCGACAGTCACGTTGGTATCCCGCCACTGTCTGTGGCGTCTCCAGACATGTCTTCTGCCTGGAATCCCGTTGGCGGGAGTGGAATTGTCTTCAGTGATGATTCTTGCTTTGAATTCAGCCCTCATGTCCAACGATGACGCGTCTGGAGACACCCCAGACAGCAGTGATTGTCGCCTGTGTTGTGGAGGCAGACAGGTAGAGCTCAAAATAACGACTCATGGTGTCGTTAGTTTGGGTATACAATACAAGGTCAAATTTATTTCTCAAATAGCGCAATAATGACCTCAACTAAACATTAGCACACTACTACAACTTAATGACTGCAGAACAGCTTCCAACCAACTTTCATAGCATAATCTCTGATAATAAAAGACAACAGCATGTTTAGACAAAAATCTTTAAAAACGACAAGTGTAAAATTCGAAATTTTTACTTTTATGACCATAATACAATCATCTTGATTGGTCCCATGTATCAAAGAAACCATAAACGTGGAACCCACTGGTCTTGCGATCCAACTTAGAAAACCGTAGATGAACATCCTTTACAGAAATGCATAAATCTGATGCTTCCCTTCTGTTGGAACGCTCCAAAACCGCTGCCATTGTTCTATCCAGTAATTCAGCACAGTAGAACATGTAAACAGCGTGTTTTCCCTTTACGAAAGCAACATTACCTGGAGTTCGTCGGCACAGACCGTGGCCTCATCTACATGGGACTTAGACACTGGTTTCATTAAGCTGCAATACTTGTATGTTATGCATTGGCAACAATAACGTTTCGTAAGCTTAACAAAAAATTTGCATGCCGCCGTAATGATGTTAGTAGCTTCAGACTGTTACCAGTACTATCAGAGAAACACCGGTCTGTTTGTTTGGCTCCTTGAAAAATACCTTTAGAGTCCCTTTTAAAACACCATTGACACACTGCAAAGAGCTGAATAAAATTAAATTCTGAACCACAAATAGTGCTTGATATTTCACAAGAGAGAGATCATGACAACAGCAGTGAACATTTTCAAGAGGCTTCTTCGGCAAGCTCACAGTAGAGTCAATGGTACTTTAATTCAAACGTCGGCTTCGTAGGTGCTTGCATCACCACAAAATGCTGCTAACACTTTTCCGATCAAGCACTGATACTTCTGCAATAACAATGTTTGAGCAGGACTCCAAGTACACCACTTGTTCCTGGCCAATTCCCTCGGTCCTCCACGCTTCCACCATGCCCCATTCCGGTCAACAAGTAGCTCTCGCTGCGACCACCGCGCCAGAGAGTTTGCCATTCGAAGATATGTCATTGCCCCTGATGCGGCTATCGACCAGTTCCGACATGGCACACTCACCGTATGGCCTAAAAACCAGGAGTGATCGTCTGCGGTGCGATTTGATTTCATAACAGGACTCCTTTGGTTTGCCTCATACCGGATTTTAGGTGTAGAAGTGTGTTAAGTTTGAACCACTGTGTCGTGGAAACGCATAAAAATACACTACTGGCCATTAAAATGGCTACACCAAGAAGAAATGCAGATGATAAACGGGTATTCAATGGACACATATATCATACTAGAACTGACATGTGATTGAATTTTCACGCAATTTGGGTGAATAGATGCTGAGAAATCAGTACCCAGAAAAACCACCTCTGGCCGAAATAACGGCCTTGATACGCCTGGGCATTGCGTCAAACAGAGCTTGCATGGCGTGTACAGGTACAGCTGCCCATGCAGCTTCAACACGATACCATAGTTCATTAAGGGTAGTGACTGGCACATTGTGACGAGCCAGTTGCTCGGCCAACATTGACCAGACGTTTTCAATAGATGAGAGATCTGGAGAATGTGCTGACCAGGGCAGCAGTCGACCATTTTCTGTATCCAGAAAGGCCCGTACAGGACCTGCAACATGCGGTCGTGCAATATCCTGCTGAAATGTAGGGTTTCGCAGGGATCGAATGAAGGGTAGACACACGGGTCGTAACACATCTGAAATGTAATGTTCACTGTTCAAAGTGCCGTCAATTCGAACAAGAGGTGACCGAGACGTGTAACCAGTGGCACCCCATACTATCACGCCGGGTGATACACCAGTATGGCGATGACGAATACACGCTTCCAATGTGCGTTCACCGCGTTGTCGCCAAACACGGGTGCGACCAACATGATGCTGTACACGGACCCTGGCTTCATCCGAAAACATGACGTTTTGCCTTTCGCGCACTCAGGTTCCTCGTTGAGTACACCATCGCAGGCGCTGCTGTCTGTGATGCAGCGTCAAGGGTAACCGCAGCCACGGTCTCCGACATGATAGTCCATGCTGCTGCAAGCGTCGCCGAACTGTTCGTGCAGATGGTTGTCGTCTTGCAAACGTCCCCATCTGTTGACTCAGGGATCGAGACGTGGCTGCACGATCCGTTACAGCCATGCGGATAAGACGCCTGTCATTTCGACAGCTAGTGATACGAGGCCGTTGGGATCCGTAAGACGTTCCGTATTTCCCTCCTGAACCCACCGATTCCGTGGCTCCCATACAGCACAGCGGTACGTCAACGATAGCCTACGCCCCGTTTTGCTAACCTTTATGACAAGTCATCCTGGCTTACTTTTCAGGAAAGCTGCTCGGTCTATGGCTTCTTGTCACGATCCGCGCGGCTCCCTTCGTCGGAGGTTCGAGTCCTCCGTCGGTCATGGGTGTGTGTGTTGTCCTTAGCGTAAGATAGTTTTTAAGCTAGATTAAGTAGTGCGTAAGCTTAGAGACCGATGACCTAGCAGTTTGGTCCCATAAGACCTTACCACAAAAATAAAAATTTAAAAAAAATTCAGCAAGATAACAGTTCTTGGATCTCGACCAACGCGAGCAATAGTGTCGTGATACGATAAACCGCAATCGTGATAGGCTACAATCCGATCTTTATCAAAGTCGGAAACGTGATGGTACGTATTTCTCCTCCTTACACGAGGCACCACAACAATGTTTCACTAGGCAACGCCGGTCAACTGCTGTTTGTGTATGAGAAATCGGTTGGAAACTTTCCTCATGTCAGCACGTTGTAGGTGTCGCCACCGGCGCCAACCTTGTGTGAATACTCTGAAAAGCTCATCATTTGCATATCACAGCATCTTCTTCCTGTCGGTTAAATTTCGCTTCTGTAGCACGTCATCTTCGCGGTGTAGAAATTTTAATGGCCAGTAGTGTATTTTCAAAGTTGTTCGATTTCGGGAACTTAGGGATAAATCGTAAAAATTTTAGTCATTTGCTATGTGTGGCTGTCTTGGAATCCTCTGCTGGGTTTTGGTTCGCGGATGACGCCGAAAATATAGTGTGAAACACTCTTTGTATGGTTTCCCGAGGAACCGTTCGTGAACTGATGGTGTCTCCATAAGTCCCATCAAGCCCACCGTAGACCACATGAAATGGAAAAGGAAGCGACCTCTTTTCTCCTTTCGCTTAAGCAGGAGGAAGTGTGTAATATTTATGCTTTGACCTTGTAGTGTAGGGTAGTGACAAACGATCCTTCTCCTGGGTATACAAATGGTATTTAGCTCAAGGGCTATCCAAGACACTGGATAAAACCATTTTAACACCAAGGGAATCCGAGGTTTGTGCACCGGAAAACCCTGTTTCGATGCGCAGCGCTGCGGAACAGATTAGGTATGCAGGCTGTCGCATTTTACCTCACACTGTTGTTTTGCTTTTCCTAAGATACCTCTGTTTTATCGAAATGGTTAAAAATGGCTTTAAACTTTCACAAAATCGTCTTTTATGAAGTAGTTCCACCGTGTTTTTGGCTAAGAAAACACATTTAAGAAAAGCTGGATACATTTTCACAAATATGAGGTGCATTCAAGTTCTAAGGCCTCCGATTTTTTTTCTCCGGACTGGAAAGAGATAGAAACATGCGCATTGTTTTAAAATGAGGCCGTGTTCATTGTCAATACGTCCCAGAGATGGCAGCACCGTATGGCAGATGGAATTTTCTCGCCAGCGGCGAGAATGAGAACTGTTTTAAATACTTAAAATGGCGACGTTTTCCTTACTTGAACAGCGTGCAATCATTCGTTTCCTGAATTTGCGTGGTGTGAAACCAATTGAAATTCATCGACAGTTGAAGGAGACATGTGGTGATGGTGTTATGGATGTGTCGAAAGTGCGTTCGTGGGTGTGACAGTTTAATGAAGGCAGAACATCGTGTGACAACAAACCGAAACAACCTCGGGCTCGCACAAGCCGGTCTGACAACATGGTCGAGAAAGTGGAGAGAATTGTTTTGTGGGATCGCCGAATGACTGTTGAACAGATCGCCTCCAGAGTTGGCATTTCTGTGGGTTCTGTGCACACAATCCTGTATGACGACCTGAAAATGCGAAAAGTGTCATCCTGGTGGGTGCCACGAATGCTGATGGACGACCACGTGGCTGCCCCTGTGGCATGTTGCCAAGCAATGTTGACGTGCAACGACAGCATGAATGGGACTTTCTTTTCGTCGGTTGTGACAATGGATGAGACGTGGATGCCGTTTTCCAATCCAGAAACAAAGGGCCAGTCAGCTCAATGGAAGCACACAGATTCACCGCCACCAAAAAATTTCGGGTAACCGCCAGTGCTGAAAAAATGATGGTGTCCATGTTCTGGGACAGCGAGGGCGTAATCGTTACCCACTGCATTCCAAAGGGCACTACGGTAACAGGTGCATGTTACGAAAATGTTTTGAAGAACAAATTCTTTCCTGAACTGCAACAAAAACGTCCAGGAAGGGCTGCGCGTGTGCTGTTTCACCAAGACAACGCACCCGCACATCAAGCTAACGTTACGCAACAGTTTCTTCGTGATAACAACTTTGAAGTGATTCTTCATGCTCCCTACTCACCTGACTTGGCTCCTACTGACTTTTGGCTTTTTCCAACAATGAAAGACACTCTCCGTGGCCGCACATTCACCAGCCGTGCTGCTATTGCCTCAGCGATTTTCCAGTGGTCAAAACAGACTCCTAAAGAAGCCTTCGCCGCTGCCATGGAATCATGGCGTCAGCGTTGTGAAAAATGTGTACGTCTGCAGGGCGATTACGTCGAGAAGTAACGCCAGTTTCATCGATTTCGAGTGAGTAGTTAATTAGAAAAAAAGTCGGAGGCCTTAGAACTTGAACGCACCTCGTATTACCAGTCATTAGAAGGACGAAGCCTCGATTCGTCAGATGTAAAAAAGTTTTTGCTAAAGAAAATGTACTGTAAAGCAAATCTCATCTTCGTATGTGTCATACCGACTTTCTTAAGGCTCAAAGTATGGGAACGTGAATACAAATGAGTAAGATACTCGTCCAACACTTTCCATGTACGCTGAGCGTGCTACACTACGGTTCCCTCGACCGCAGCAGAATGAAAAACTGTTCTTTCTGAACTCAGTACATCTGCAGAGTATTACACGAGGCTTCTGTCGCTAGGATCTGCCCGAGTTTCTGCGGTCAGCAGTTATTCATGCAACCAAATTTGGCTTCGTGTCCCCGTGGAGTCCTGTGAGGCCGTCTGGATGCGTCACGCGACGCAGTCAATCGCGAATGAAACATTGAGACGACAGCTGGACGGTGCAGCGCAGCTGCTACTGGCGCGGCTCGGTGCACGCAACCGAAGAGACGTGTCACTCTGCTGTGATTTATGGCAGTCCGCGTAGGCGGAGGGACACATCACGTACCTGAAACAATGCATCTGGAAACAAGCACATTGCTTTTTCATAATGTTTCTTCCTTTTACAGATTTATGGTTTATACGCACATAAACTTGAAAAACGCTGAGATAATGATATTCGCAAACGTGGATATGCTGAATGACTAAATACTGAATGCTGCTAAAATGCAGAGGTATAAATCTTGTCACCAAGATAATTTTCACGAAAAGCTATGATCGGCCCATAGGTCTTATGGGTAGGCCTACGAAGTTTGGGCATTGAGGAGGAAGACAAACGATGACGACTATTTGAAATAAAGTGTTACAGAAAAACGAAAGAAAGGGCCGAATGGCACTACAAATCCTTTTCAGACGAGTCCAGATCCTGATTACGTCAGCACAATGATCTGTGTATGTGGGCTCCACGGACAACGAACGTTGCCAGATTGCATTAGTCAGCATCAGGTAGTCCCTGGACCTATTGTGGTGTGTGAGAGAGCGTTCGACTACGGACCCGGTCAGCATGCTCTTCTGATATCTCACCAATGAACACATCGGGTGGCTGGTTGCTGAGAAACCGTGTGTCCAATGTTATCCTGGCATTATGACTCATGAATATCGAAAGTATTTGACGTGCCAACTGATAATGTACCCGAATGTACCATCAAAGATGAGTTCGACTAAACAACCAGCCAGATTAGAGTCGTGGATGTTACCAGATATGGAAACTCTGTCTTCTAAATTTCACACCACGTTCACACCCAATCCAAATACAAATGTAATCGTGTGTTGTTAGTACTATACCGTATATGCAAGAACTACCTTTTATATGGTATCCTTTGCGTGTTAAAATTTTAACTTATCTCTCTTAAGCAATAACTTTTAGTAAGTTTGAGAATTACAGGTTTATTCATAAGCACCTCCAAAGTACAAGACGATTATACGAGAACTACAAGACACACAGTAAAACGGCACACATCAGGCCGTGCTGAGAAGTAATGCCTCCAAATTTTTATGTGAAATCTCTCTTTTTTTGTGATCAGTCTTGTGACTGGTTTGATGCGGCCCGCCACGACATCCTCTCCTGTGCTAACCTCTTCATCTCATAGTAGCACTTGCAACCTACATGCATGTATTCCTTGCTGCATGTATTCCCTCATGTCTTAACAGATGTCCTATAATCCGGCCCATTCTGCTTATCAGTGGTTTCCTCATGTTCCTTTCCTCTCCGATTCTGCGCAGAACCTCCTCATTCCTTAACTTATTAGCATACTACATATTTTTATCTCTCTGCTGCTAGAGGGCTTTCAATTGTAGTTTGTGCCTTGGCGGTGTGTACCGTAACTATGTCGGTGCGTGAGAAACAGCGTTAGTAATCGAATTTCGAAATCGAAGAGTTAATCCACACACGGCGCTATGTCTCCTCTAGCATGAAAATGCCAGACCCCACGCGGGCGCTGCTACATGTGCATCGATGCCACGCCTTGGGTATACTCTCATTAACAATCCTCCATAATGTCCCAACTTCACGTCATCTGATTTTCATGTGTTTCAGGGTGAATATGTTGAGAAATACAGTAAATATGTAGAGATGACGAGTAAAAATGTAGAGTTTTAATAACGTTTGTTCTATTTAAAAATCTTTCAGAGTTTTCACACAAAAAATTCCGAGGTATTACTTTCAGCACGCCCTCGCTGAGCCGTGTGTGGCTCGTGTTTATGCCATTTGTTGTTTGGCATTTTGTCAAATCGAATGGCGTCTTGTTTCTTCCTTACTTACTAGTGTAAAGAAGTTGCTGGCTTTCCTCCTTGAGTGGCAGCAGGATCGCTTATAGATACTACTACTGTCGTACTATCTTTGGTGTGACCGCTAGTAGTTCCGAGTGGTGGTGGTGGTGGTGGTGGTGGTGCGTGGTGGACAATCGGTTGGGACAGAGAAGTCTCCGTAGCTCCAGGCCAGGCTAGGACCGCTGGCGACGTGCACGCGCTGTCGGATCGTGAGGCGCTAGCTGCGAGAGCGACAAAGTTCGTTGCCCACCGAACCTGGACGCTGAAGTTGAGTGATCAGTTAACCTGTTATGAAATCTCAACTACTGTGACATCTCTTCGTTCATTTGCGGGTAGTTGCTCCCTCGGCCATTCGGGCTAGCAGCAACGTATGGTGTGTTGGAGTCGGCAAAATCTTGCATTCGTCTTCCTATATTGGGATTAATTATTAAATTGACTGTTACTTGCCAGTGAGGTGCATCAGCGGTATTTTCTATCCTGTGGCCGTTAACGCTCCAGTTACCTGCCCTGGTCGTTAGCGTACTTTTCCAGCAGTGTGCCTTTCTTCGTCGTGTTGATGCTGTCCGGTACGGCGTGTAGTTCGAC
Source organism: Schistocerca americana (assembly GCF_021461395.2). Classification (NCBI taxonomy): domain Eukaryota; kingdom Metazoa; phylum Arthropoda; class Insecta; order Orthoptera; family Acrididae; genus Schistocerca; species Schistocerca americana. The sequence goes on from NC_060119.1 coordinate 590,368,497, forward strand.
AACCTTTCCAGTGGTTTGGTTCATATTTTGCTTAGAGTGGTTATTGTTCCCTTGGCTGTTTTTAGACGCAAATTTCTGAAGACATAGTGCTGTTCGTATCCTCGTCCTCGGCCGATACATTCCATCGTTGTGCCGCTAGTTGGACGTAAGGGAATTGATTAAATTGTTGATCGGCCCTTGGGCCGTCCCTAGTTTGAGTTGCCATTCAGTTATTTAACTCCAACTCTTGGCTGCCTGTCTCACCTCACCTTACGTTTGAGCTACCTTCTCAGGCCGACCCTTCGAACGCTTCTGAGCACCACTAGTTCTGTTTGTTTTAGATTGTGATTTTCATTTCAGTTTGAAGTATTGTGCTAGGCCTTCTAGCCGTGTATTAATTCAGTTATTTCTAAATTTTGTATAAAGGCCTCCAGCCATATTAAATTAAAATTTGTAAGATTTATTTTATTTTTTTTATATTTTTTTCTTGAAATTGGTTCTATCTGAAATAGTTTGTAATCCAGGCCCTAAGCCGTTAGTTGTTCGAAGTGTTATGTGTGGATTTAAATGAACCCCATTTAATAAGGCCTTCAGCTGTGTGTATTTTCTAAAGGAAAATTTTTTATACGAAGGAAGGGGTTTATTTTAAATTGTTTGTCTGACTTGTTGTTCAGGCCTTCAGCCGTTGATTCAAATTTGTTTATGGCCTTCAGCCCTGCAAAAAGTTAGTATTTCTTTAATTAGGCTTTTGGCCGTTCTGTTATAAGTTTAAAAAGAAATTTATTAGTTAGAAAAAATTGTTTATTAATGTCTTTTAACTATAGTAGTCCTTCAGACGTGTAGTGTAGGCCTTCAGCCACTAATTGTTTTCAATTGCATGTTTTTTAAATTTTTACCTTCTATTTTTAATTGCTTTTGATTTCTAAGTCAGGCCTTCAGCCATTCTAGTTTTTGGTGTGGTTTTGGGCCTTCTTCCCAGAAAGCATCTCAAGTTTTCTTTAACTAGGCCTTCAGACGTGTTGTCTAATTGTGGCCTTCTAAAGCAATGTGTAAATAAGTGGTACTTAGAAAAATGAAGTTGTGTGTTTGATTGTGCGACTCAGAGTAACTGTTTACGGCCCCATTCATAATCGTAATCTTATTCTGTGCGCTCTCTGAGTACCTACCAACCAGGTTTCACTCGTAAACAAATGATCTTCTCTGTATTGTCACGTCGAAGTAGTTCTCTCTAGGACATAGGCAACACGATTTCCAAAGCAGCCTGCCGTCATGCTTTCCCAAAGAAGTGTCAGCAACTTCAATGTTTTGGGCGCACATATTGACATTTGCTACGTCACAAACGGTGCCATTTTTGCACATCTGTGATATGAGTTCAAAACTTGCAGAGATGCTCTGTCCACTGATGTGTGTCTGTTTTCTGCGTGTAGTTTTCATGAAGCCGTCTTCTGAAATCCTGGAGGTACTTTTAATAACCATGTTTTTACTAAAAGATCTGTATTAGCAAATGATATTTCTCCAGAGACATAATCATTAGGGGTGAGGAAGTAAGAAAAACAGAGAATCCAGTTTGTGACTCCAGATCATAGTAGCTCGCAGGTACAAGTAGTACGCAACACCAGTGTTGAGTGAGTTATTAAAGTAAACATCCTGCTATTCAGGTGAAGTAATTTAGACGAAAGTGAAGAAAACTTAAATTTGACTGGTTGAAAGAAGGTATTCGCTCATGTGGAGATCCAGTTGTGGGTTGTAGGATGCTTTCTATAGCAATGTTCTTTATTACAGAGGCACATATCTGAAACTCATCTCCACTGGCTGTGATGCAAGGGAAGACCATCACAGGATCGAGTCTGGAAACAAAATAGCTGTCCGTATAAAGCATTCTTCTACTATATCGTAGGATCAACACTTAATTGCAAAACCAACGCATAGGGCTCCAGATTAGATAGATGCTGTGAATCTGTATTTTGCGATATTGTTGCCTTTCTTCTCTCCAAACAGGACGTGGTAGCGTTACTCTGGCTCTCACAGTTTGGCCAGAAGGTGCGTTGAAGGTGTCTGAATCGCAGGTGGAGGTGGCGCGACACGGAAGAATTTAGTCTGCTGCACTGAGTCATATCGATAAAATCACCTGGAGACCTGTGCAGTGCCGTGGTGGAACCGGCAGACGAGCCTGCCGCGTGATGTCGAAGCCAGGCATCAGCGCGGCGGCCGAGGTTCTCCATATAGGTTAAATGGGGTGGAATATGATGAATTGTGTTGGAGGAAGGGAATATTGAGTGTACCAAGTGCTAATAAGAGCGTCAGCTGGAGACGGCGCCACCGCCCATGGTGGAAGTTGTAGAGAAGCCTGCCGCGCGTTGTCGGGGCGCAGAAGCGGTTTAGCGGTCAGTGGTGTCCATACTGGCTGGCTTACCCTTGATGTGTCAGTAAGCAGAACAGGGAGACGTGCAAAATCTCCAGCCGCCAACGGAAGCCACAGCGGTATGGAGGTCTCAGATTGTCATCACGGGCCACATTTTGAGCAGTTCAGAGATTTCTGTAGTGATAAGCAACTGAGATGGAAGTAGCTGGAACGTGGTGTGCTGAGGAGGTGGCAGCCCAGGCAGTCAACTTTCAGTGCGGAGTATGACCAACCCATGCAGAAAATTAACTACCTAGAGGCCAGACATGTTTTATCCGGTGGCTAGGTAACATTTCAACCACAACCAGGTATGATGAAGAGTGGTTTTGTTATTGCTCTATGAGTGTGCTTCAGTGGCTGCTGTGTTTGGTGGGCAGCAGACATGTTATCGAACCGAAATTATTATGGAGTACTCTGTGCAATGAGGACAGACAATTTGCGTGTGTGCTGAGAACACAGAGTACTCGTTTAAAGTTCTGGCCGTGACGGCGAAAGAATGTGGATTTTCAGTTGTGTCTTATATCGATGATACAATGAACACTTAGTACTCATCAAATTCGCATGTTCCTTTAAAATATCTTTAAGGCTTTCTTTGATATATTATTTTGTGTCATTATCCAGCATTTTTTTGTTAAGGTAGAAGATATCTCAGCCTTTAAGTTGCGAAGATTATTTAGTACTCTGCCTGTAGCTCAATGAAAGAATCTTGGGTAGCAAAGCAGAGCTATTGAACTCATCTGCTTACCCATGGTGCTAACTCAGCCTTTCTTCAAGCGTATTCTCTAAAACTGTACCTCCAAGAAGGTCCTTGAATGGCGATTCACGTTAGTAACTGCCTATTCCACACCAAAACAACAACAAAAAATATGTGCAACAGCTAGTCGTAATACATCGTTATTTCTCCGTTGTTCATCGTCGTTACAGTTCACATACTTTTCCGCTAGAAATACCATCCACAAATATTATGTAGTTCAACTGTACAAATGATGTTGCTGCGTCTGAATATTTAATGTGTTACTGTTGAATTGATACATGAAGCTGAAAGCTTGTCTCTAGTTCACTACTGACTTTTGGCTCTCTGCTTTGGCATCTAGGCGCGGACTGCAGTATCATGCGATGTGTACGTCGTCTTATAATTGTCGGAGGGCCATGTGTCTGATCTACAGCTGCGACATTCGACTGGCCAACCAGGATGGTAAATGGATGCTGCTTCTTGTCCAATAGTAAGTGAAATCTCTACCTGTTATCAGCAAGTTCGCTTAACCGTCAAATTACTTATCCAAACCCTCAATACCACACATTATGCTGCCAATTACATCGGACTCTGATATAACCAAGTAAGTTATTTAGGGCTGCTTTGTTACGAAGGATGATCAAAAAGATTTAATTATCACCTCGAAAACGTTAATCTTGGTTATGGTGTCAGTCTGTCTCTACAAATTAGCCTTACAATGCATCACATTTTCGCAGCGATGGCTGACTTCCACCGAGACCTTAGGCTTGGCTGTTCAGGAAAAATTCCGCCTGAGAAACCACACCGTCGCTACCTTGTAAATACCTGCCACGCTATGATTTATTCATCTGAGGAGGGAAGAAGCTGTTACTGGACGTGATGGCAGAAGGGTACGGAGATTAGAATAAAAAAGGAACCATTGTATGTGATTGTGTGGCCTGAGCAGAATGAATTGGGGCATTGTTGTTGGGCAAATGCACCGCCTTGGACAACTTCTCGCGACGCATCGTCCAGACAGCCTCCCATAACCTCGTCAGGAGATTTCAGTAATAACATTCTGTGACAGCTTGCCCCTTGCTTGCATTATATAGAGTGTTAAGGATATAAGTGCAGATATTTTTACTGACGACTCAGGACAGTGTAACGAACAACATTACATCAGTATCTCCTTCATTTCCAGACCAATGACTGTAGCTATTAAGAGTTGTTTGTTTTCAGGTTAGTTAGTACCTCCAAGGACATGTGCCCTTGACAGTGTATTTCTCACCTGGGCAGCAGGTGAGACATCGAAGCAGTGCTGTCTTAGGCGTCTTGTCACGGTGTTTCTCGCGACTCCCCCCGTCGGAGGCTCGAGTCCTCCCTCGGGCATGATTGTGTATGTTGTCCTTAGCGTAAGTTAGTTTAAGTTAGATTAAGTAGAGCGTAAGCCTAGGAACAGATGATCTCAGTAGTTTGGTCCCACAGTCCTTACCACAAATTTCCAAATTTTCAGGCAATGAAGTGTGGATGCATGGACGCAAAATCGAGTCTGTACTGACAGGCAAAGACCACTTCACGCTTCAGTTACGACTATGCAGGAAGACTGTTAGACTCAGAGAAAAAACAACTAACACACTGAAGTGGGTAAATCTGTAACTCTATCCTTGTCACTATATTTGTTAGCCCACGATATGGAAATCACAAAATAATAATAAGCATTAACTTGCCTAATGATGAATACGTCTTCGTCTATTTCGGCAGTAATGGATCAACAGGCTTTCACTGAATGCTTTGCTTCTTCGTGATGACCTCTCAGTAACAAGCCTAGAAAGGCTAAGCGACCTTCGTCATGTCCAGAATGTCATGCAAGATGTTGAAAACAGATTCGTGACTGATTTTCACATTTCCCACTATAGATTCAATTGTGATACATCGGCTTTCGAGAACCAGTGCCTACAATGCTCTTGAGATACTAGATTCTTCACAGACAAATGGTCTGTCACTTCGTTCTTTGTGTTCAGACTTGACTGTACTGGAAGCACCTGCGCCTATTATGCGTTATGCCTTATCATTGTGCATCGTTGCCGTACTGAGCATAGATTATTGTAACGTTGCTCCTCTTCGTACGTATTGTACTCCAGTTCATAAATGTCTGTGCGGTAGCGTTCTCGCTTCCCACGCCCGGGTTCCCGGGTTCGATTCCCGGCGGGGTCAGGGATTTTCTCTGCCTCGTGATGACTGGGTGTTGTGTGCTGTCCTTAGGTTAGTTAGGTTTAAGTAGTTCTAAGTTCTAGGGGACTGATGACCATAGATGTTAAGTCCCATAGTGCTCAGAGCCAGCCAGCCATAAATGTCTTGCACAATATTGCTTTCGCTCCACTAACGGCGGCCTACAATACTGATGCGGGGATACCAGATCGACATGTATGTACCCGATAACGTATAAAAAACTTAAATACGTAACTTTATTTGTTCCATGTGGTAATTAAAACGTTATGAGTACCTCGTAAGTAACACATTCCCTCTCATGGGACCCCAATCATTTTGTCACCTTGCTTCGTAGTGCAACAAAAGACAAGCAGTGTCCTTGTCGACGAAAATTGGGCGATATAAGTATTCTAGTTAAACACAGTATTTTGGCTTTCATTTGTTTATGTGCGATACTGTAGAAAATTTACCTCCAAACGACCTCAACGAGATCCGATGTCGGCTTCTCCAACCCAGCGTGATTCCAATGGTTCATCTGTGCTCTCGTCTTTCTATTGTCGCACGTACTGTAGCAGCGGCCGCCTGTTCGGCACCGCCGTGGAAAAGTAAAGACTCGAGGGACCTAGAGAGCGATATTGTAGAGCGGCCGGGAGGGGCAATGAAAACACTGAGCAGAATATGAATAAGGCGGGAACTTCGCCCAGAAATGGAGCGTAGCTAATCCAGACGGTCTTGGGGAAACAAGGTAAATAAAAGCGTGAACAGGGCGCGAATCCGGAATGGGGAAGAACTTTCCACCGAGGAAGAATATTTTCAACTGCAGCAGACCAAAGGAGTGAGGAAGAATAGTATTAAAAATAATCCCTGAATGTTTGCATGGAGCGTTTAACTGCTTTATTAGCGCTTGTCAAACGAAATTTTCTTTCTTTCCCGTAATCTAACTGACATCATGAAGGGAGAATGGTAATAGAAACGAAAGCACTGTTAAATTTTGAACTACATGACTAAGAAATTCGTAGAAATATGCAAAATGCAGGCGAAATCGAGAGGAAGGAAAAGGAAAGGAAAGGAACTGTTGATGTCAGGGGCACCTTTGCTTTATGCGGAATCAATGAGGACGAATGAAAATGTATATCACACCAGGATTCGAACCCCGGACCTCCTGCACACTTTTATTTCTATCCACACTTTTTTTTTGTTTACTCTTCTTCCGCGTTTCAATGAATACAAGTGAGCCTACACAATAACGGCTGCTCGCCACCGCAAATTTGAACTTAAAAAAGAAAAAGAAAATCTGTGCCACTTCAGGCGTTGGCCCCTAATTACGCTCATCCTGCTTCTTCTACCTAAACTACGAAAGGTGAAAAGGAAAGGGGGAGAAAGAGTATCATACGTATGTAACAGAGAATATTTCTCTTCCTGTTTCTCTTCCAGTGTTCGGTTGTGTTTCACTTGTTTTTTTAAACTTTCTTATGTTTTTTTTTTATTTTTGTTCAATGTTTTCAAACCTACGTAGTGTTTTGAGTCTTCAGTCTTCTGACTGGATGATGCGGCCCGCCGCAACTTCCACTCCTGCGCCAGCCTTTGCATCTTACAGTAGCTCTTGCAACCTACGTCCTTATTTATTTGCTGGATATATTACACTCTGTCTTCCTCTACAGTTTTTGTCCTTTACCGCTCCCTCTAGTACCACGGAAGTCATACCTTGATGTCTTAACATATGTCCTATCATCCTGTTCCTTCTCCTTGTCAGCGTTTTCCACATATTCTGCGCAGAACCTCCTCATTCCTTATCTTATCAGTCCACCTAATTTTCAACATTCTCCTGTAGCTTCACACCTCAGAGATTCGATACTTTTGAGTCCAAGTTTCACTACCACACAATGCTGTGCTCCAAACGTACATTCTCAGAAATTTCTTCTCCGAATTAAGGCCCAAGTTTGGTACCAGTAGACTTCACCTGGTCAGTAATGCTCATTGTGCAAGTGATAGTCTACTCTTAATGTCTTCCTTGCTCCCTCCGTCATTGGTTATTTCGCTGCCTAGGTAGTAGAATTCTTTAACTTCATCTACTTCGTGACCATCAATCCTGATGTTAAGTTTCTCACTGTTCTCATTTCTACTACGTCTCAATACTTTCGTCTTTCTTCAATTTACTCTCAATCCATATTCTGTACTTGTTAGTTCATTCCATCCAGCAGATCATGAAATTCTTCTTAACTTTCACTAAGGATAGATATGTTATCAGGTAATCTTATCATTGATATCCTTTCACCTTGAATTTTAATTCCACTCCGGAACCTGTCTTTTACTTCCGTAATTACTTCTTCGATGTACCGGTTGAACAACAGGGGCGAAAGACTACACACCTTACACCCTTTTTAAACCGAGCACATCGTTCTTGCTCCTCCGCTCTCATTATTGCCTCTTGGCTTTTGTACGTATTGTATATTGCCCGTCTCTCCCTGTAGCTTACCCCTATTTTTCTCAGAATTTCGAACATCTTGCACTATTTTACAATGTCGAACGCTTTTTCTTTAGTCTTGCTTCCATCGTCAACTGCAACATCAGAATTGCCTCTCTGGTGCCTTTACCTTCCCTAAAGCTAAACTGATCTTCGTCTAACACATCCTTAGTTTTCTTTTCCATTCTTCTGTACATTATTAAGCTGATTGCGCGATAATTGACCCTCTTATCAGCTCTTTCTGTCTTCGGAATTGCCTGGATGATATTTTCCCGAAAGTCACATGGTATGCGCCTGACTCATACATACTACACTCCAATGTGAACAGTCGTTTTGTTACAACTTCCCCCAATGATTCTAGAAATTCTGATGGAATGTTATATATCAGTACTGCCTCATTTGATCTTAAGTCTTCCGAAGCTCTCTTAAATTGTAATACTGGATACCATGTCTCTTCTAAATCGTCTCCTGTTTCTTCTTCTATCTCATCAGACATATCTTCCCTCTCATAGAGGCCTTCAATGTACTCTTTCCACCTATCCTCTCTCCTCCGCATTTAACAGTGAAATTTCTGTTGTGCTCTTAATGTTACCACTCTTAATTTTAATTTCACCGAAGCTTGTTTTCACTTTCCTGTATGCTGAGCCAGTCCTTCCGACAATCATTTCGTTTTCGATTTCTTGACATTTTTCTTGCAGTCATTTCGTAATAGCTTCCCTGCACTTCCTATTTATTTCATTCCTCTGCGACTTGTATTTCTGTATTCCTTAGTTTCCAGGAACATTTTTGTACTTCCTCCTTTCATCGAGCAACTGACGTATTTCTTCCGTTACCCACGGGTTCTTCGCAGTTACCTTCTTTGTACCTATGTTTCCCTTTCCAACTCCTGTGATTGATCTTTTTAGAGATGTCCATTCCTCTTCACATGTACTGCCTACTGAGATATTCCTTATTGCTGTATCTGTGGCCTTAGAGAAATTCACGTGTATCTTGTCATTCCTTAGTACTTCTTTTTCCCACTTCTTTGCGTACTGATTCATCTTGACTAATCACTTAAACTTTAGTCTACTCTTCATCAGTACTACATTGTGATCTGAGTCTATATCTGCTCCTGGGTACGCATTACGACCCATGATCTGATTTCGGAATCTTTGTCTGTCCATGACGTAGTCTAACTGAAATCTTCGCGCCTCTCCTGGCCTTTTCCAAGTTGAATCTGGATCAGAATATTCGCTACTACCAGCTGAAATGTATTGCGAAACTCAGTTAGTCTTTACTCCTCTCTCATTCCTTGTCCCAAGCCCACATTCTCCCGTAACCTTTTCTTCGTCATTCGGGAACAACTTAATATGTAATGTAATTCGGCGAGGAGTGGCACGGCAGAGGATGCCAGACTTCTAATGCTGGGCCACGGAATAGGGCATGGTCGTCCGTGTCTGGCACCCTGTATGCGACGCGAAGTATATATTGTGCGAAGTGGACTTGATGGAGACGAGGACGATTGGGTTGTTTCCCGTTGGCGGTTATATAACACGCGGAGCGTGATATAGTGTCAAGGAAAGGGGCATTCACGGCCAACCAAATGTGGAGGCACCTATAGTGCGGGGAATGGACCACTATTACCCTTTGGGCCTCAATGCAGATTGACTTTGTCGACAACAAGCGCACAGGTGACAAAGAGGCAGAAACATAGCTGTTCCCCAGAAAAGAAAGAGTCCAATACGATGGAAGGGCGCTTGGATGTCCAACGCCACATGAGTGGCCAACAAAGCTGGGCATATCCATCTAGCTGTAAGCTATAAGGAAGTCTGGCAAGGCCACCACATTTTCGACTCTGAGTTGACAGAAGTGGCCCGATCTCCATGTGAAACATAGTAAGTCCCACAACTCGTTGATCTTGGGGAAGGGTAAGGGACTCGCAATACACTTTCGAGACCATTCCTTGGCTAAAAAATGAACCCCGTCGCAGCTAACATGTCTGGAGCCAGAAGAATTTGCGGCACGTGAGGAATTCGCGACTGCGGGTGCTGACGCGTGTACACTGCAGATCAATTGAGCGGAGGAGATGTTCAGCGAGTGCAAACCTGACCTGTTGCAGCAGTCGTCTGCAGGTGACGGCCGCATTGCGTCGCAGGTAAAATCGATGCCAAGGCAACTTAAGGTACCGGTCACGTTGAGCGGGTCAACATCCCTTCAGGCAAGCCTGCAGCGATTGACGTAGCTCATGATGTACGTACACTGACGGAGCTGCCCGATGCTTTGACATTGGCCAGCACCCACAGAAGCACTGCCTGGGCATCGTCGGCACTTCGAAGGCAGAGGACCAAATCGTCGGCATAGGCCATGCAGCCTGCAGCCCCATGAATTATTGTCGGAGGCCACATAACAATGATTCTATGGCGAATATGTATAGCAGCGCCGACAGGGGCACCCCTGTCACACGAAGCATCTGAGCAGGATTGGTTGTGTGAGCCTACCACACAGGAGCAGGGGTGTCGCTTCATGCAGGAGAGGTATGACCACCTCCACAATAGTTTACAGGCTTCGCATATAATGGAGGGCAGCCTTAAGAAAAGAATGATCGACCCGATCAAATGCCAGGTTGATGTTTAAGGACGCTAAACCCATGTGAAATTGCTGAATTCGAGTAAGGACTATCATATCCCTGTAGTAGCAAAGCATTGTCCGAATGTTGTACAATCCACCTAGTGACACCTGATCATAGGACATGACATGAAGGGCCGTCCTCGTAAGTCGCACTGCTAAAAACGAGTAAAGACCTTCATGCCACTGTTCAGCAGGTGGGCGATAATCACTGATGCGCAGACCTCCGTGAGATTTCTGAATATGGACAACGAGGCCTTCTAGAAAGACATCGGGACCACCACCATGGGAGAAATTAGTTCTCCACAGATAACAGTCTACGTGGACGCTAAGAGATGTCAGAAGGCACGCTTAAATTCTAGGAGGATGCTGTCAGGGCCAAGTGACTTGTTAGCAGCTCCTGCTTGGGTAGGACATTGTTTTCCGTAACTGATGCCTCCAGTTCCATTGCCATGCCCGCCCCATCATCATGCCAAATGTGAGCTGGAAGATTTTTCAATGACAGCCAGTTAATGATGATGATAAGCGTGCAGCCTACCATAATGGAAGTCAAAGGGGCGTCCAATGCGACAAAGGGTTTCTTATCACCTGCCTTCATCATCAGTGGTAGTGAAAATCAGGGCCTGGAACCGTCGTCGCCTATTGGCTACAAGACAGTACATTGACAGAGCTAGCAAAGCACATGATCACATGCGTGGGTTCACACCACCATCCCTTCAAGGTGGCGTTATGAGGTGGCAGTACGTGAGGGCTGTGATATATGCTTTGGCGTAGTTCACTGTTGTACACCGTTCAGGAGAAAATGACGCCATAGAGCAGCGCATCAAAAAGGGTTTCTTCCTCCAAGCTGCTTATGTGATGGAGAGCAAGTTTTCTGCAGAGCAGTGACGTGAATCTGAAGTTATCTTGATAAGCTGCCGACAGTTAGCTGACTCCAGTAGGACCTCATTCAGCTTACAAACGCCACGTCTATGCCACACCCTCTGGTGCTCGAGTGTGATGGTGTAAATGTACACTGGATGGTCGGAAAGAGCAACAGGTCAACTCTCTGGCAGTTGGGTTTCCCTCACCAGCTAGCACAAGATATAAAAGCGATCCAGGCAAGTGGAAGGAAGTATTGTGCACTTTGTGAAACCGAGATGATCACCATGAACATATCCCTACGAGTCCACAAGATGGAGATGGTCGACGATCAAGGCACGCTCTGCGCAAGGCGAATAATGTGTTGGCTGATCTTTGGGGTTGAGGGTGGAATTAAAATCACCATCCAGCACCACTACATCATGCCGCCTCTCAAAAAGTGGCATGACCGCCTCCACAAAGAGGGAGGAGCATTCCATTCACCTCCTGGATCCTGGACTGCTGGAGGCATGCCCCACATCCGGAAGATATTGGATGTCGTTGACAGGCAACCCTTCACAGATGAGGACTGCCACACCGCCATCAGTATCCAACGGATAGGAGACGAAAGACGGAAGAGATACACCCAAATGGATTAAGAAAACCATCAACATGCACTTCTTGCAAGAGGGCCAGGTCAAACTCCACCACAATACACTCTGTATCGTGGAGCATCACCAGTTTATGCAGTACACGGACAGTGTCGGCATTAATCGTAATTAGGCGATACATCTGTTCTGGCACACCACCTGTTGAGACGTGTAGTCCACCTGTGGCATCCAGCTGGGACAGACCACACAAGATGCTCAAAGCCATGGCGTTCTCTGTGATGAGGTAGTGAGGGCGCAACTGGTGGAATTCACCCGCCTTCGGTATTCATAGGCCATTCCAATTCTTCCTGTACATCATCTGCCCAAGAAACAGAAGCAACACCAGTGCGTTGTCCAGGGATAGAATCATTGGGTTGCTGCTGCATGTCAGTGTCTTCCAGGGACAGCTTCTTAAGGGAAGGCACAGGTGGCAGTGGGAGGGGGAGGCGGCAGGGAGGGGGGGGGGGGAGACTTCACGGACTGTCTGAACAAACTGCTGAGGCAGATGGGAAAGGAGGCACGCTCAACAGTAGGGTTTCCGAGATCGATGAGTCGTCTGAAGCTGGTTTGCCATCTCGGCATGCCTCCTGGCTGACCCAAATTTCCACTTAGTGCGACCTATCTGCAGTCCACGTCCATGTCGTCCATGCTCCATGCTCGCTACTTTGAGATTCCCACAGGAGGTTGAACGTAATTGTCCATAAACACTGAAGGTGGTGGATTCATTTACCATCGAGTAGAATCAATTATAGGAATGCATAGTGCTTTCGGTCATGCCCAAAAGAACAGACGCCATGCGGAATATTATGTATATTATGTGCAAGGGGGGGGGGGGGGAAGGAGGAGAAACAAAGGAAAGGGAAGGAACTATTGATGTCAGCTGCTTTGGGTTTATATGCGGAATCAGCGGCAACAAGTGAAAATGTGGGCCGCACTGGTATTCGAACACAAGATCTGTGTACTAAGCAATTGTTTAACCACTGCGCCATTTGCACTCAGTGTTCATCGCAATGTGCAGACTACCTCGGCACACCTCCTAAATGACCTCCATTCCCAATTAGCTCCATCTATACATAGACCCCGTCCATGTCCTCCATGCACATGACTTCGAGATTCAACGTAATTGTGCATCCGCACTGAAGGTGGTGGATTCATTGTCCATCGAGGTGAGCCAAGTATATGAATGAGTTGTGTCTGTTCTGTCGGCCATGTCGGAAAGAACAGACAACATGCATTCAGATAATTTATAGGAGAACGTTACTTATTGTTGAGCGGTAGTGTTTACCTCAGTCATTGGCAAAATGCATAGTACTACCGACTGGTTGAACATTCACAAATATGCTTACTCCCGAATAAATCCTTGAACCTGCAGCGGAGTGTAAATTTTTCTCTAATTTCCCTACGCACCTTTACAACACAACAATCCTTATGTCAAGGGTTCGAACTCTTACTCCATTCTACCACAGTTTTTTGTCAAGGGAAGTTTCTCAGCACCGTGCACTGACTAAAGATCTAAATATTTAGTCTTGTATTTAACTGTTATCTCTTGTACACCATTACCTGCAATGACATTAGTCCTAATGGTGATAGTGCAGCAATGTATGCACAAGATTCGCTGATTTAGGAAAGGTGGAGAAAAGTATTTCTGGAGTGAAGAAGTGATCGCGTTTGTGAATCGGTATTTCGGTCCTCACAGCACTGATCGCGAATTCGAGGATTCCGGTCTGCTACGCTGTTGTAACGATGCCTACAGAAGTGTAGCAGACCAGAATCCTTTAATAAAAGCATGCCATCTCAGTGTCATTGCAGGCACTATGGTTTCTATCATGTCTGGAAATCATACTCTTTGTTTTATATTTCCTCTGAGAGGTTCTAATCCAGTTATTAATGTCTCCAGAGAACTTTTGCGAACTTACTAAAATTGTTTCAATTACTGGTTTTTGTCGGTATATTATATACTTGAAGTGAGACCAGTTTTCTTTCTTCAGTCGTTATCGCACTGACAAATGAAGTCCGTTTCCTCTTAGATGTGACACAAAGGTGAATACAGAAAAATTTTAGCTCAACTACCAAGCACCTGATGAACAAGTTATGTGCTTCACTCTCTTACACAAGTATATGAACACACACTTTTCCTTCATATTTTTGCCTCGAATAAATGATAAAATAGAGCTCCAATTCAGATGTTCCAAAAGCAGTTACCGACAGGTTTCCGTTGGTTGCAAGGTAAATGTCAGAAATTGAAATCACTTCCAATTTATTCCCAATTGGGACCTTCTATACCCTACGAGCAGAAAGTCTGATATATGACTATAATATACCACGACTGACAATGTGCTGGAGCGTAAAGAGACTACGCTACTCTTTGAGGCGGTGACTGGAAAATAATTTTAAAAAATTCTCCAAATCAAGTATTGGCATGCCAGCTGAGATGGTCACCATCTACCCATCTGTCATACAAATGAGTAAGCTCCATTCATTTGGTGCGCCGTAGTTCCAGCTACAATAGAACGAATGTTTATTAGTTCACCACCTTCACTCTTTTTGAAATACGTACCGATACAACCACAGACATCAGAATTACATTTTACCGCGTTAGAACACAATCTTCATCGTCCAGGTTCAAATCAGGTTTGCTAGATTCTTCAAAGGATTCCCACACTCGCAACTGTAAGACAAACGTCGGACCCAGTAGTCCTCTCAAAATTATTTCTAGCTGGACTTGCCTTGATCCTACATCTTCGAGGAACCGAGTAGACTAGCTAGAAAAACAGTCCAGTGCAATAACTGCCATTCCAAGGTTAAATATCCATTACTCATTCATGTACTGATCGGCCTGAGCTACAGTCACAATCACTCTACGTGCCTGAATAAATCTTCATCACGATGTTAGACGTCTTCAACACTTGTCGTCCGTCACCACATGTATAGATCACCTGTGTCATCGTTTACCCAACGCCTTCATCATGCTTTGCCGTCAACCTGCCGCTGCCGGTCATCACCAGTGTTACCGTCAGAATCACGTCCACAGTCATCCACTGTCACTTCTCTTGTAAATCCTGTTGCCTATTCCTATAGTGTTCATCTACGGTATTGGAGATAGATTTTTCTACCACCACCACCACTATAATGTTCAATCACCTTAATTGTGTTTTTCCCATCACTAACACTTTCCCATCTATCCGTTGCTGCTGCCAGTTCTTTTTATGTACGTGCTAGCAAGCCTTGATGAAAGTTCACTAGTTTTACTTCTACTGGAGGTTGAGCTTTACTATAACACATATAAAATATTAGTTCAGTTGAGTAAAATTCTTCAATGTACGAGTACTTAACTTGTATAATATCCATGTCAATATGTATGACAAAACGTATTTAGTACTATCGCCGAAGAGATTGATAACAGTTAATTACTTTGGGTACTACTGTATGACAATCAAATATAACATTCATTTAACCTTAACTACGGTACACAGTTCTAACTACTGATACTAGTGTACTGTGCTCCTGGATCTGAGCTTTCAAAGAGTGGGGCGAGCTGTGCTGTACTCTGATGGAAGCAGCCTTCCAGCAACGGCGGCGTACCGAACCTCCTGAAGTCGTTTCTTTGCCGACGTCTGTCATTCGGGGCTGCGTCTGGTAGCAACTGTTTTTAGCTTGTGATTCCGTCGTAAGGTGCCAACTTTACTAAGGAACCTCACTCTTCGGACAACAACACATTCCTGCCCTCCCCCCAACCTCTGCACCATTGTTATGTGTTGCTGGGTCATCTGACGACGGCTAAAAGAGGCTTGGATGCGGGCGAAGATGACGAGACAAGGACTGCATTAAAGGCCGGTAGCAGGTCTGCCCCAAGTATCTGACTTGAGAGTGACAGAGAATACTGGCCGAAAAATTGGTCACACATGCGAGGTCACAAGCGCCGTGGTTGGGAGGACAGCAGGCGGAATTCCAGGGCCATCTTGGCGGCTGTCCAGCGGCGGAGCCTCCACGTACATCGGCTCTGGCTGTAGGACCGGCGGCGACGTGCAGGGCCTGTGGGAAGACTTTATGCGATAGAATCGCTGATACAAGAACGCCACAGTTGATTGTGGTGACGCAGGTGCAGCTCAGAGAAGCCTTGAAAGACATAAGACGGAAGACCCGATTCCTGTGTGATGACACCGTACTCCCAACGCTGTTTCCTGCTGAAAACTATGAACAAAATTCCGTCCTGTGGCTGAAACTTTGTATGACCCGGTGGAACAAGCTGCAAAAGGTGTAACTGGGTACAGCGTCGACGACTATGTAATAATTTTGTTGATGACTTCCCGTGTTGTGACAAGTAGAAGTACAAATAAAGAAATGCTTGCTCTTAAGTGTATAAAGAACAGAGCTTCTCAGCGTCACTTTTGAACGTTCAGCTTCACCGTTTGATTGAGGGTGAAAAGGAAGAGTAGTTACATGTTTTATGCCGTTGTCTACAGAAAACTGTTGAAAATCGGCTGACGTAGGCTGTGGTCTGTTGTCCGAGATAGCTACCTCAGGAAGGCATTCTGGAAACAAGTAGAGGACAAAACCATTAAGTACTAGGAGTGGTGACTGGTATCATGGGTACTACAAATGGAAATTTACTGTATGTGTCTATTGACAACAACCATCACATGTTCCAGATGCAAGCATTGTTATGTTCTGCATTTTGGTCCGCAGCTCGTGGTCTAGTGGCTAGCGTTGCTGTCCTTGGATCACGGGGTCTTGGGTTCGATTCCCGGCTGGGTTGGGGATTTTTGCTACCCGGGGTCTGGGTGTTCGTGTTGTCCTCATCATTCAATCATCATCATTCGGGACTGTGGTTAGTTTGGACTGTGTAAAAGTTGTGCAGTTGAGCGCACAGACACTGTTCCACAACATCCTCCTACTTTCTCTGCCATCATCAAAGGGACTGAACCAGGTATCACCATTGAAGGAATGTAGGTACAAATTAACCCAAAGCCAGGTTATGGAATCAGTAAATCCTTGTCAATACTTACCACCACCGGTGCTGATCACTTCGTTAGGATTTCTACTGAATCATACTTCACTATTAGCCTTCTCGTCCAAAATAGTGTATTCACATGAATACATCATCAAGATCCGTTCCATAAGTATATTTTTGCCAATTGTGCTTGATGTACAACACCCACTTAACAAATAACTGTACAAGCCCTTCCACCTGTCTCCAGTCCAAAGAATCCCAGTTCCACAAACAGAGCACAAACCTCAACTTCCGATCAACTTGTAATACATGTAACCAGCATCATCGTACATTATTCTACAAATGCAAACCTAATACTCCCCAAACAAAGCAGAACTCACACTACCCATCTGACCTCTTGACACTTCTATGTATCCAAACAATTTCCTCTCTCCTTCATCAACAACATCCTCAAATTCTCTCTAAGGTAAACTCTACTGCTCACTCAATTTCGCACCTATGATGGAAAAATAGCCTAGTCCCAGAACAAACTCTTCGTTTTCCAGCCAACCGGACTCATTAGTTTAGGTAGTTTCATCTTCCCTACACTTCTGTAGGATTCATAACGAGCTTCATCATCTCCATGTCTCCTAATCAATACCCATATCCATTTCATATCCCAACCCTCTTACACCGTACTCCATACTGCGACTTACGACCTAAGGGCATAGTTCCCTCATCCCACATTTCTATATCTTCACCATCCTTTCAGCTATTCCACACATCCAAGCAACAAGAAGCTGTGCACCTTGAACCAGTGATGTCTCCTACACAATCGAATTACGCAGAGTAGACGCATCTTTTTCAAAATACTGACCTGAATCCCACCTGATGCGTCATAATCGACGGTATCACTTGAACAAGCAGCAGCACCATCGACATCATCATCAAGATACTAACAGCGTCATGATACCTCATTCAGTCATGTTGTAACAATCACAATACTTTCGCTGTGTAAATATGAATTATCACATAACTACCACATGTGCTTTAAACAATGTATTTGTCTTATCTATATATAATTTTGTATGGTTGAAGAGCAGCAACATCGCTGTAGCCGGCGCACCGCCCAATTGAGGGAATAAAATTAACAATATCTAGCTGAGATTTGACAGAAAACAACTTCACTGTACCATGGCCCGATTTCTGAATCAGTGCACTCTACTGGGTACCGAAATAAAAGTTATACAGGAATTGCATTTCAGGGTAAATGATTAGAATGAAACTGTGCTCTCGCGGGTGCTCAGCTGAGACTTCACTCTGCTCCACCACCAGGACGGTGGGATTTTACAGAAGAGAATTGAAAGCCCTACATCGGTCCATCTGCTCATTTGAGTAGGAAAAGGAATGTAAAAGAGAAGACAGGTACCCACATATGATTTCCGTCAATCATAAAATAATGATAACGATAATTTGTGTGTAATTAAGCTCACATATGACAATCCAAGTATGACCGACCGCAATTTATTCTGCCCATGTATATGTCAGTGACCGTATCCTTTAATTTTAGTTTCTGAATAACACCACACTATCCGCTGGAGCAAGAGAACAGTATCGGTGTAGACATTAAGGTATTCATAAGCTCTGCTTAGAGTTACTATTATAATGTGCTTAGCAACATTCATTTTCATTTTGTACTCCTAGTGGGACCGATACTTTCTCATTACCCCACCAGCTAACGAAAATCTGTTCAATCAACTAAGTCGCCGGCAGACAAAACCTTTCACTTAATGTGACTGTATGTGTGTTTGGGAAAGCAAGCTTATCCAGCGAGAGATATGCATTAGAAATTAAAAATATGAGGCTGATATTCCAGTTCATTTACATGCAGTGTTTGTCTCATTTTATTTATTATTAGCATGTAAATTGTGATTGCCGTACATTACAAAAACAACTAACAGCAGTCCATCCGCTCATTAAGTTGGATCGAAGTCTCAGAGGAAGTTCAAAACACACACATACACACACACACACACACACACACACAAACACAAACACACATACACATTGGCACGCGCGTACAAGTGCACGTACACACATACTCGTTCACACATATACAGGCACAAGAGCACGCCCATCAAACATGCGCACGTATTTATAAGCATACACCCATGCAGATAGTGCATAATGAGTTTTCTAGGCGCTTCAGTCTGGAACCGCGCGACCGCTACGGTCGCAGGTTCGAATCCTGCCTCGTGCATGGATGTGTGTGATGCCCTTAGGTTAGTTAGATTTAATTAGTTCTAAGTTCTAGGGGACTGATGACCTCAGATGTTAAGTCCCATAGTGCTCAGAGCCAATTTTTAGTTTTCTTGGAAACTGGGTAACACGATACTTGTACTGAATGTGTTTACGCTGTTGCCACTGCACTTGCCCATTCGCCTTGTTGTAAGTCATTGAATTTCTTGTTCTGGAAACACTGAGCAATGGTTAGCCCGCAGATTAGCTTATTGGCCTCACATGCGGGAGGATGGCGGTTGAAATCCGTGTCCTGCCAATTTCTTTCCCCGTAACCATTCTGCACTTGTGGTCTGTCTCTAACGACGTCGACGTCGATCGGACTTCAAATCCTAGCGTACAGGACTGCAGAAGTGGGTTAGGTGGGGGCCTCCGAGTCAGTAGAGTTCACTAAAATAATATTCGCGATGAAAAGGTGTGCAATTGAGGCATTTTGGGAAGTAACAACCTGCCTGTAAAGTTTCCGAGGGTGGCATAGAAGATTGAAACAGCACCTTGTTAGCATGGACGATGGTAAGCAAGAGGGAGAAGCGATCACGCTTTTGTCCCTCGCTACCCGCGTCAGTTGCAATTCGTGATTCTCTTTTGGCCCTTATTGGCCAGAAACCGTGAATCAAGTACACTCTAAGTGCAACCGAACAGCAGTGCTGACCATGTGAATAGCAGAAGTTCAGCAGCACTTGCTGAAATTGCGGGTGGGCTATGAACCGTCTTCTCAGAGTGTCAACTTGAAGTAAAATTTTTCGGAACATTGTTCTATGAAACAGCGATCTAATAATATTCTAATTTATTTAGTAAACACAGTCGTGATCGCATATAAGTTGTTATTTTTTATTTGTGGATGACCGGTTTCGATCGACTACAGAGATCATCATCAACTCTTCACTCCTTGGTGATAGGAATCGCTGGCTTGGAGCAGGTTGACCGTGCTGGAGCTGAGAACACTGCTCAACGACAGCTCCACGCCAGCGATTCCTATCATCCAGAAATATAGATTCGATGATGATCTCCGATGTAGTTCGAAACCGGTCATCCACAAATAAAAAGTAACAACTTTTATGCGACCACGACTGTGTTTACTGAATAAATTGAAATAAAAGAGCCGGCCGGAGTGGCCGTGCGGTTCTAGACGCTACAGCCTGGAACCGAGCGACCGCTACAGTACCAGGTTCGAATCCTGCCTCGGGCATTGATGTGTGTGATGTCCTTAGGTTAGTTATGTTTAATTAGTTCTAAGTTCTAGGCGACTGATGACCTCAGAAGTTAAGTCGCATAGTGCTCAGAGCCATTTGAACCATTTAGAAATAAAAGAATGGAAGTTCCCAATAAAATTTTTTAAAATTTATTGCCTTACCCCTACATGCAGTTGGTTCCCGTACACTGTATTCGAGAACAACATGCTTGTAGGGCTATTGGTAGCACTCTCCATCCTTCCTTGTTCTGAGAACCTTCCTTGTGCTAGCATAATCTTTATCGCAGACGATGTGGAACAGTTTTGGCCTCGGATATACTGCTATAAGTGGACACTATAAAGCTGTCATTTCAGATACAGTCTGCTGGATGGTGATGAATTAGGCCTTAGTACTACTATCTCCGTATAACTGACACGGTGTGGCGGCTCTTAAAATTATAGTGGTTCAAATGGCTCTGAGCACTATGGGACTTAACATCTATGGTCATCAGTCCCCTAGAACTTAGAAATACTTAAACCTAACTAACCTAAGGACATCACACAACACCCAGCCATCACGAGGCAGAGAAAATCCCTGACCCCGCCGGGAATCGAACCCGGGAACCCGGGCGTGGGAAGCAAGAACGCTACCGCACGACCACGAGATGCGGGCAATTATAGAGGAACCAAAGTTCCAGTAAAAGAGTCGGGTGGACGATGCGGTCGTTTGTGATGGAGCTGTGATTCCAAAATGTAAAAGAGGTCGAAGAAAACAAAGTATGTTATTTTTAAAGAAAACATTCGGACGTTCTCCCTAACTAATTTCGGGAACCACAAAAAATATAACTTGGTGGCCGGTTTACAGTTTGAAACGAATCGTTGCAAGTTGACCAGGCGTAAAACTTGTTGAGACTCTGAGGGGGTGTTATAGATTTGCTAACGTTCCGATGCATTTAAATGAAAAGAGTCGTCGGGCTATAGGATGTTTATGGTTAATGCATTTACGTATAACAAAGTTTCAACATCAGAACACTGTAGGGAACATTGGGAAGACCTGCACTGGATCGACACCTTGTGCAGAGAGAGACACCCGAACCTGAACACAAATGTTTTTGAAGTCATAGTGAAAAGAAGCGATCTTCTTAAGCAGTAAAACCAATAGTTGGAAGAAATGATCGAAAATCGGAAACTTTCGATCAAACAGGTTATTTGTTTCAGCACACGGTAGCTGACCTTTGAGGCCCTTCAATAACGTAAAGAAGTAGGAGCAAGAATTCTATTGTTGAACATGATCGAACTATGTAGGCGGTATCTGTGTGAGTCTAACGCACTGTAGCCACATAAAGAGTGTTAGCGATAGACGTCGTTCGACAGCTGTCTTTTCCCTATGATGCTGTTTGGCGGAAATGACACTGCGGAAGTGGCGTTGTGTCAGCATTCGTAGGGCAAGGCGAGGGCTTCTTCTCGTAAGCGGAACACACGAACAGCAGTGCTAGGAGAACTCGTGCACTTCTCCCGCTAAATTCTTAAACCGTCTTTTCTTCTTCCTTTCCTTTTTGGTCAGTTTACGTGTCCCTTCCGTGTCTCCACTCTAGGCGGCGGTCTGTCCCGCCACGCCATTGGCACCGCTTCGCTTAGTCGAGTGATAGAGAGTTTTCCTGAGGTGATTGTCTCCCTGCTGCACCAGTTCGAAGCGCAGGCGGAGCCGTTAGTGCTGACGTCTACGCCGCGCAGCGCTGCTGTCAATTGTTTCCCGATACGCGGCGGCCAATTTGCCGGTGCTGGCTTTTTGTGCGGCTCCTTCCATCAGGGTGGCTTTTGTCCCGGAACCGCCTGACCCCGTCTAAGGCGCCGCCATCCACAGCCATTCATCACGAGGCAGAATAGAATGTGTCACACTGGAAAAAAAAAAATCTCTTCTCTTTTTTGCACAGAGGCATAATCCATTGCAGCTCTGCTTCTCTTCCAAATATTATCATGGTCCATCTAGCACCGACAAGCTATTGTTCGCTGTTGCTCACCAAAATTGCAGCAACACGAAGGCGACATGATACGAAACATTAAACTGTCATATATATATATATATATATATATATATATATATATATATATATATATATATATATATATATATACTTAGATTTACAAACGATTGACTTTTCAGCACAACCGCAAAAAATAGGCAGGGCGGACAACATCGAAATTCCACATCTACAGAAAGATTGCGCAACTGTTTTCCCATTTAGGTATAGATTTCGAATAACGATAATGTGTAACAAGATTGTGTCGTGTCGTGTCGTGTAGCTAGAAGATACGCTCTCATTGGTCAAGACTATAACTGTCAAGCGAATATGACATCGATGCGTTAAGAAGGGGCATACTAAACCTCGTGCCGAATCTTAGCCGTCCCCAGTGGCCGCGCGATTTGAGGCGCCTTGTCACGGATTGTGCTGACCCTCCCGCCGGAGGTTCGAATCCTCCCTCGGGCTTGGGTGTGTGTGTTGGTCTTAACATGTTAGTTTAATAGTGTGTAAGTCTAGGGACCGATGACTTCGGCAGTTTGGTCCCTTAGGAATTTACACACATTTGAACATTTGACTTATCGAATCTTAAGTGTCCTCGTGACTATTACCCGAAAGAAAGATTATGTTATACCTCTTGTAGCAAGAAGAAACGTCTACAAGCACGTGCTGGAATTCGATATCAGTAGTGCCGTGGCCTAACGTTTATCGTTCCACGATATTGCTGCTCTCATTGGTCAGAATGCCATGACTGTCATACTTATATGATATAGATGTCAATTAAATATTTCTCGGTATGTGACTATATTGCCACGGCGTCAAATGAAATCTAGTTAATTAGGTAGTTAGTAACGAGCTGCCGGCCGGTGTGGCCGAGTGGTTCTAGGCACTTCAGTCCGGAACCGCGCTGCTGTCACAGTCGCAGGTTCGAATCCTGCCTGGGGCATAGATGAGTGTGATGTTCTTAGGTTAGTCAGGTTTACGTAGATCTAAGTCTCGACATTGTAATTCTGTCAGAGACAGCAAAGGACTTGGAAGAGCAGTTGAATGGAATGGACAGTGTCTTGAAAGGAGGATACAAGATGAACATCAACAAAAGCAAAACGAGGATAATGGAATGTAGTCGAATTAAGTCGGGTGATGCTGAGGGAATTAGATTAGGAAATGAGACACTTAAAGTAGTAAAGGAGTTTTGCTATTTGGGGAGCAAAATAACTGATGATGGTCGAAGTAGAGAGGATATAAAATGTAGACTGGCAATGGCAAGGAAAGCTTCTCTGAAGAATAGAAGCTTGTTAACATCGAGTATAGATTTAAGTGTCAGGAAGTCATTTCTGAAAGTATTTGTATGGAGTGCAGCAATGTATGGACGATACAGAGTTTGGACAAGAAGAGAATAGAAGCATTCGAAATGTGGTGCTACAGAAGAATGCTGAAGATTAGATGGGTAGATCACATAACTAATGAGGAAGTATTGAATAGGATTGGGGAGAAGAGGAGTTTGTGGCACAACTTAACAAGAAGAAGGGATCGGTTGGTAGGACATGTTCTGAGGCATCAAGGGATCACCAATTTAGTATTGGAGGGCGGCGTGGAGGGTAAAAATCGTAGAGGGAGACCAAGAGATGAATACACTAAGCAGATTCAGAAGGATGTAGATCGCAGTAGGTACTGGGAGATGAAGAAGCTTGCACAGGATAGAGTAGCATGGAGAGCTGCATCAAACCAGTCTCAGGACTGAAGACCACAACAACAACAACAACATCAACAAGTCTCGGGGACTGATGACCTCAGATGTTAAGTCCCATAGCGCTTAGAGTCATTTGAACCATTTGAGGAACTAGC
Organism: Schistocerca americana; assembly: GCF_021461395.2. Classification (NCBI taxonomy): domain Eukaryota; kingdom Metazoa; phylum Arthropoda; class Insecta; order Orthoptera; family Acrididae; genus Schistocerca; species Schistocerca americana. The sequence continues at coordinate 590,392,620 of NC_060119.1, forward strand.
TGAGTTAACAAATACACGCTGACGAAGGCCTTAGCAACAGTGGCCGGAACTTCGGAGAATTTGGCACACTGACAATGTAGTCATGTACCTAGATGTATTTTATTGACTGTGACAACGGCTGTGAAAGCCTGCGCTTACGTGATGCCAGTGTGAATGGGCATACTCAAAGCCATGACGAATGCAAGAGCTCCATGCTACTAGCACCCGAAAGATTGTTTGTCTTATGCCCCTTGTAGCAAGAAGAAACGTCTGCCAATACGTGTCGGAATTGACTTCAGTAGTGCCAAGGCCTAGCGTTTTTCGTTCCTCAATACTGTTCTTCTCACTGGTCAGAATGCCATTACTGTAATGCAATTATGCTAGCAATGTATTCAGATGAGCCATACTCAACTCCACATAGATTCTCAAAAGCCAAACGCGACTAGCGCCCGAAAGTAAGTTTGTGTTATGCCTCGTGTAGCAAAAGGAAACGCCTGCAAGCAGATGTCGGAATGGAATTCGATATCAGCAGAGCTGTGTCCAATAGCTTAACGTGCGATGATACTGCTTCGCTGCTGGAGCAGAATGCCATGACTGTCTCGCCAATGTGATATCGACGTGGAGACTTTCGATCGACCCACATGGCTAGCAATTTAAAGGACAGACGTTTTGTTCTATCCGCCATGCAGGATAGCATAGCCATATCACTTAATTTGAATCGGGAATGGGTTGGTTTCCAGCTAGACAAGTATCCACACACACTGTACTGTGCTGTTAGCAGAACGACCATTGTTGCGACTTTCCTTGACAAGAGGAAGAGAAAGGTGCGCAGACACTGTTGCCTAAAGCGACAACACTATACTCTTGACATCACGTCGTTTTTTAAGACGAGTGTGGTTCTGTGTAAAGCATCACAACGGGCATATATGTTTATATGTTTGTGAGCGCTCTGCTGAAAATGAACATTACCAGACCTAGTGTGATGGTGTGGGCTACTCATGTGTACATAATGTATAAGATCGGGGACTGCTCTCTGTTATCGATGTCTTCGTGACGTTATCACCTAACAAGATACGTAACACTGTATGTTGTCTGTGGTGTCCCATACTAGCTCGATTCGGAAGGTGTCCGGCTGTTACTGTGGCCAGCACATGAAAACATACGGTCATGCGTTGTTGAGAGACTGGCACGCCAACACTCCCTAGGCATTACGATTGATGGACTGTCATAGAGTTAAGGCAGCATGTAATTTCTTATCCATATCCGTTTTAAGAGATTTCGAGATTGCAGCCGGTCGTCGTAAACTGCACTCCACGATGTTTCGACTGGACACCTGCCAGTATCTTCAGGTGAGCATCGAAGAGTGACGAAGATGTTCTCCGCTCCGGTGAGAGTATTGCCACGCATGCGTTTGAATCACGGTGACACAAGGACCACAGCGCCCGGCGGCACAGCCGTTGCTGGTGGAATTGCGAGATCAGCTGTCTTCAGCGTTGCTACTTGTCATAGCCATGGGAGTATTCTGGCGTCTTCATACGGTGCAAATTTCAGAAATGAGGGGATTCTGCGCACAATCCATCTGGGAGTCACTTTCACGGTTCATTAGATTTCCAACGAAGCATATTTCAGCAGATCCTTTTATAATGGAGTCCCAAAAAGATGTTGCCATGAGCAAAATTAATGTTTTGTCGTACTCCATTGAATGTCAGTTAGAGATACAATGTTCCGCAATTGCAGACTTGCTGGGTTGCAGAAGGCGAGTACAACGTTTGTTCTGTGCAACGTTCTTCCACGGTGCGTATTGTTTGTCCTATATAGGCCATATCACACTGGCTGGATATTTTGTAAATTGCTAACTTCCGCAATAACTAATTATCCTTCACTGATTCCCCCAGGTCCCAAATCTTAGATGGTGGGCCGAAAATCACTTTCATCTGAAAGTTATTAAGGATTCTTACTATTTTGAAGGAAATATTTCCAATGAAGGGAAGAAAAGCCAGGGACTTTGCTGGCGCGTTCTCCTCTTTATTCATTTTCCGGTTCTTGGTTTTAGCTGAGAATGTCATGTTAATTTTCCGGATAAAGTATCCATTGTCTCTAAACACTGACTTTAAATGTGCAAGTTCCTTAGCAAACTAGCTGCATCCGATACTGTATGGGCTCTGTGTACAAGGGTTTTAAGCACACTCATAGTTTTGGATGGGTGATGGCAACTTCAAGAGTGTAAGTACAAATCAGTGTGAGTGGGCTTACGATAAACAGAATCTCCCGAGAGCGTCGCTCTTCCGTCTAACCACATCCAGGAATGGGAGACAAACATCTTTCTCTAAATACATAGGAAATCGAATGTTCTTATGAGTGGAGCTAAGATGATGTAAAACCTCCTTTAACTTATATCCTCGCTGGGGCCACGCTATGAAATTATCATCCACATACTTCTAAATCACAGTTGGTTTAAGGACCGCTGATTCAAGTGCTCTTTCCTCAAAAGCCTCCACAGAAACGTTAGCCACTGTTCAAAACATTCTGGTTTGAACATAAAATAGGTTGAAGAAAGATCGTGCCGAAACAAAGCAGAGATGCCCATATGAAATTGTTTACCAATTAGTGCCCCGGTGTCTCTTTGTAAAAAGAAATACTCCATCAAAACTCACTAACAGATCCGAATTACTTAGGTGGAGAGTCCCAGTATGTTGATAAAATAAGCTGAGTTCCGTGTATGATGTGGACATTTGCCAACCAATGGTCTCAGCAAGAAAGCAAGTTGTTTGGCTAAATCATATGTGAGGGCGTCAATATTACTCACTACACGCTCTGCAGCGCTCTTGGTGCTACTCGACATGGGCAGGATTATGTAGCTATTTTTCTCTGAAACTGTCATATTTCAGAAGATGATATGCAAATTCCCTTGATCAAGTAATCGTTCAGCTACCCTGCCCTGTAGTTGCAGATGTGGATTAACGTACCCAGTTGCTGTTTTCGTTACACTGTTGGCTTTTCTACCTGTCCTACGTAGTTGGTGGAGGTTTCGAAGACTTTAAAGCCTACAAGGTGAACGTGGGTGATAAGAGTGCTTTTAAGAGGAATTTGGCCCTAGAAAGCTGTTGAGCTATTGTCAGACACACTGCTGCAGGTAATCATATTAGTATTCCTGTCCAGTCCTTTCTCCCAGCTCTTTCTCCGGGAGGGTTACTGGATACGCTTTTTCTATCGAAAGAAACAGGGAATTCTTTGAAGAAGGCAAGATAAGACGTCTCTATGCAAGTGTGGCTTCCCTCAGGGCGTGTGAAAGTTCGTTACGTAACCTCAGAATAAACTTTCAGAACCCCGCTTTCTGATTGCCCCGTACTGTTTTCGGGACAGCCCGCAGTTTTTCGCTCTGTGTATGTGCAGAGCATCGGGTAGGCTGTTTTCACAATGGTACCTCGAAAAACAGCCCAGTTCCAGATCTGGCGGGAGGAGCACACTTCGCTTTAGGTATTCATAAAGTAATGACTTCACTTCAGGCTTTTGCAGAGCAAACGCATCTCGTTAGGCTTTTACAGAGTAACGACTTCAGGTTAGGGCAGGAGAAATTACTGATGAGACGAACTTTGCTGCCACTGGAAGGACGTCTGCTTTTAAGCACTAGCAAAGAGAAGGCGTAATTTGAATTCTGCAGCCACCACTGCCTCCGACAACTTTATTCACACTCCGTTTGTTCTGGTAAGATAGGTTATTGTCACACGTGGGTTCGTCATTCAGAGGCAAAATTAATTTGCTCACTTCAGTTCTTTGTTCTCCATGCACATTTTGTTTACCCTGTGGTGTTAGCTCCTATCTTTCCGTATACTCACTACTTTTCGTTAATAACTAATGCAGTCACTGATAGTGTCCACTACTTATTAATGTAACCGTGTTTCATCTTCTTCACACATCTGTGCCAAGCTTATATTTCAGAATTTTATTCCCTTGTCCTTTTCTCAATGGTTTTTTATGAGTGTTAGTGGGTACTCTTATGTGTAACGACAATATATCTAATCTGTTACATTCATTGGTACAAGATCCCGTCTCCTAGTGTGGTACCCATTAATTCCATGCTTAATTTGGCCCACCCCTGTTAACATTCACTTAATAAGACGCTTTCCTTTGCTCAACAGTTTTCTTGTTTTGAATTAATTCGTGTGATTTCTTGGGATGGTTCCTTAATCTGTTGGTTTCGAAAGTTTTGCCCTGCGCATCTTAAAAGGTATGCTCCAATCACAACCGACACCACACACAAGATTTCGCCCTTTCCCGTCCTGTCGTCAACAGCATCACAGCATGAAATTACACTATTACAGAAACCTACGCGCGACAGAAACAGAAACATTTAGGAATGTTCGCTGTATACAATGAGTCACTAGAGTCGGTCAGTTGGCAGCCTTGAAAATGTTTTACTTTGATTCTTTTTCATAATGTAGAGGATTCAGGAGAAATAAGGAATGCCCTTCAAGTGGTTCGTAAGACGTCCAGAGTAAGCAGAAACCGTCAGTTTGGCTTCCCTGAATTTGTATGTTCAATGGAGTAGCTTCACATTAGTCTAGTGAAATGGTTCCAAAATTTTCTGAGTCATTAGCTAGCACCCTCGACCTACCATCAACAACACTAGTATCTAACTAAATTTCAGAAAGAAAAATTATTTTCTCTGAACGGTTGTATTTTTAGAATGGCAAAATATAAATGATATTTAGTTCCTGTAGGTCATTTATTAAACCACAAACAGATGACGAAATGCGTCAACTGGTTCTGCTTATTTTTAAGATTTTTTAGATAATGTTAAAACAATTCTCAGTTCATTGAGTGTGCTATCTACAATTCCTCCTCAGAAAATAAAACCAACTATCCCTATTGAGAATCACAATTATTGCAAAAAAATGCTTTCTCAGCACCACTCCTCTCTCTTGGAACACTTGTTTGCCTGTACCCCTACTTAAAATGAGAATGGAAGCAAGTTAAATGCGTGCGCTATATTTACTGTTTGTAAATAACTTGATTGTTTGGCAACTTAATTCTGAAATAGAAGAAATTGGAAGACTTAAGATTGCCAATGCTTCGTAGCTGATCACCGCTACTAATAATAATATTAATAGTAGTACTAATAATGATACTGTGTGGGTCCTACGGCATCACAATAGCCATTACGTAGTTACTGTGGTGTTGTGCTGTCACTTACAGTCCGACTATAATTATTTGATGGTTGAAGTCCGTCACTTGCCGATACAGTGTTGCTACATCGGCTGCCGCCTAACGCTCAGTAATAAGCGACACACAAACACGGGTGATCACTACAAAAATGCTGTTAATGTGTAACGCGGAGTAATGTTGAAAGCGGCTGGCGCAAGATATGACGGAAATACGAGATGTTCTGTCGACAGCTGATTTTTAGTGACCAATTACTGAACTGCGGTGGACGTCGGGATTTGTAGCCCTGAATTTAAGCTCTTGTCCGTGCCTAGCCACAACCTCGTGATGTGATGTGCAGTGTATCGGGAAGAATGGCTATCAACAGTCAGCGCAGAACTAAAATCACAATCGCTTTGTTCACGGCGATAAAGCTAACCTCTACGAGCCAACTCTGCTGTAAAAAACAAAGTGTAATTTCTCGCTATCATTCATTTCTTACCTGAAACAATCCTTACACTGGCTACTCGAACTGCCGTTTTGCCAACCGATGAGCAATCCTGGTTGGAACTTGGTTGCAGGTTATATGTGATAACATGCAGATTCCAAACGAAAGAAGAATAATGGGAGAAGTAGATGAGTAAGATAAAAAGTCAGTACGATAATGAAAACGCTATGGCAAGGTATTAGAAATTTAAAAAAATACATTTAAACCAGTTAATTGAGTAAAAATGGTAATAAAAGTCTTTCGATTATGTTTAGCCGGCCGCTGTGACCGAGTGGTTATAGACGCTTCAGTCTCTGTTAATTCCCATTGTGAGGTATTAATCAAGTCGGAAATATTTTCACATGATTCACTCTCGTACAAATAACAACTGCGTCAATGCACAGCAATTTAATGTCTTGCGAACACGATGCTACAGCCATCTGCAACTGTGCCATCGTCAGGGTAGCTTATATTGACTGAAGTGATAGATATCAAATATGGATCTAGTTTATTTTGCATTTTATTTCCCTTCTGTGCATTACAATCCTCACCAATTATTGTACATCTGGCCTGTACGTTTCTAAGATGTACGTGACACATAAAGTGAAACAAAATAAATAAGTTACTAAAATACAATCATCTGTAGTCTCAACTATATCAATAAGTTCATCTAATGTCACCTGTCCTCTGAACTAACAGTCAAGGAGTTCAAGCCTTTGTTTATACCAGCATCACTTTTTACAGTTTTGTATACCTCTTACTACTGCATTTCATTTTCTTATAAGGAAATAACGATCAACCTACTGACAAAGTGTAGCTTCAAAAGCAAAAATTCTCTAATACGATTTTTATATGGTTATTTATGAAAAAACAGTAACATAAATTTATGTTCTCAATTATGATATTACAATTTAAACTCTTACATCCCGAAAGATGACAAATACGATTAAGAGCTTAGGGGCGGCGCACCACTCTCTCACTTTAACAACGCTGTAGTCAGATTAACATTCGTATTTTAGGTTATGACCTCGGTGTTCCCCAGTACCACATTTGGTATATATGGTTTATGACTTTTAGCATGAGGAAACTGTTGGCAAAATATTCATATAACTGCATGTCTAGCCTGTAGGGAACTTGTATCTGAGGGGCCATAGTGAAAGCGACGGAGAATAGGGAGAAAGATTGATTGCGGGCCAGAAATGCTGTGTCCAGCGACCTGGCTGTGCAAGTGATTATGGGAAGCAGCACTCTGTGGATTGTACGTGCAGAGGGACTTTGGGCTATGGCACTCCCCTCTCTCACTTAGATTCGTCGCAGGAGGGCACCGATTTTCAAAACATTTTACCTGGGCCAGTCGACAGAAGGTGGCCAGAAGGCAGAAAGTGGGTGGATGAAGCCATTTAAGAGAGACTGCTGTAATCTCAGCTTTTGTATATACATTGGGATGGTCATAGAACACTAGCATTCTCATGTTAGAAGCTAGGACGACACGGACAGAGTGGTTAGTAGACATATTTAGTGGAGCCGGGACTGTAACTCCCCTGATGCCATGAAGTCTCCAAGTTCTAATAAAAAAAAAAAAAAAAAATGTATTTCACGGGCGCGACTGTCTGGGAAGCTTAACAGCCCGCTTTCAGAAATAGAAAATGGTCGGCCGGGGAAGATTAGATCTCTCTATAAATAAGGGTCTGTGGTCCCATCTACTACGTAGACGTTTTTTGCCAAAAACATGGCAATGCTTACTAGGGATGGGTCGTTCGCGAGCTAACGGGTCCGGTGGAACTGTTCACCTAGATGGACGGAAGGAGCGAGGAACTAATTCTACGGAACGACCTTTGATAGTTCACTTCAGTAGCAGGTTTCTATTTATAGTTCCCGGGAAAGGGAAACGGTCGGTCTCTCTCCCCAGCGGCCCTTCGGCCGGTCTCGTTCCGTTGCCGTCTCTGCCTCGGTCACCCTCGGCCGGACTCGTCCTTTTTCGTGTGGCCACTCATCGCAGTTACACTGTCGACTGCGTCACGTAAGTATAGAGTTGTTGTGCGTTTCGTTCGTTGTGCACGCCCATTCTAAATCTGTTTCAAACCTTTCTTGAACTCTGGAATTGAATTCAGTGGTTCTTCTCGTAGTCTATTCAGCGTCCACGACCGATAATTAAAATGTATTTTATAATTACGTAAAGTACATAAAAATTAGATTGTATGTAATACACACATCATTTCAGGTAAAAAAAGTCATATTAGCTTACTTCATTATTTCGATAAACAGCAGAAGACATAAAAAGACAAGGTTTTGTTATTACACGTGCAAAGGAAGTCGGCACGGCACACACGAGGGGCCATTTCCCGTCTTTCTATGATCCAGGGTTAAACAGCATGTTCGTTGTTATGGAAGAAGGCAGACCGAATTACAATCGAATGAAACCCGCACTCCGTAATCGAGTGTCTGGTGTCACATTTTGTAAAGAGAATATGATAACGTCTACAATATTATTTCAGTGGTAGAGCGTGGCGCACGAAAAATCGGCCCGAGTGCTAGATGCTCACTGTCACCCACTAATCGTCACCTATAGTTTCGAAGTAGTTGTTTGCGTTAGCTTGTTTGTTATTCTTTACTGCTTAATTATTACATGTTTATCTATTGGGCTCGTAGCGGTCAACAAATCGTGCGTAATTGGCGAGCAGTTTATACTCGGGGCAGGTTTTTCGTGCACCACCTTACATTATTTCAGTGCGATCAGCCACATAAAGCTATAGTTGGCTAAACGAGAGCTTTTGCAGAATCACAGAAATTAGCTCTACAAGTAGTGAGAGTTCTGTAATGAATAAAAGCTCTGTACTCCAGGGGAGAGGCAAGTTCCCCCTGTTGGCGCTTTCAATCCTTCGAACATCTATACTACTAATTTTAAATTTTTCGTAAGAACCGTATACCATACACAAATGAACGGTGAACAAGTAAAAATGACTGGTTCTAAAAGAAAGAGCAATTACCAGTGAACTAGTTCCCAAGAATGAACAAGTTTGCCCATCTCTAATTGCTTACTGTGAAAACAACGCCTCCCTAGTCTAAAATCTTTTTTTTTTCAGACGAGACAGATTTTGAATCACTGATTGACTCCCTCAGGGTACGCAAAGCAGAGGTTTGCTCCCCCAAAGTGGAAACCCTGGTGCTGTGTCTGGATTGGCTACCAGGCCAACCGAACACTCAAGAGGCGAGGACAGTTCGATTGGTTTATTCAATGTGGAGGAGGTTTCTTTGGCTTCGTGCAAAGTTAGGTGTGATTCTTTGTCGTCTTTGTCTTTTGGTGCTCCCCTAGTGGAGAACTTCAGGTCTTTCCCTAGTTAGTGAGACTTGTGGTCTGTATCATGTGCTCCCAACTGTACCAACAGTGGAACTAAATACTTTCCCAGACATTTTGTGTGTCATGAGGGTGAACTAATTCCTCCTGAGTCGGCTGTCTGACGTTTCACAATTCCGGCACGCACCGTCATGCCTTTGAGTCAAACTGATTTGGCCAGATCAGCGAATGGGTGCATCTCACATTGACATCTGCCAGCATTTTGTGGCTCTGATAGGGAAGTTTCCAACTTTCTAATAATCACAACGCCAGTCTGCGTAGTTTGCAAATCTTCGTGGACGCATTAGAACATTACAGCTGCTGCAGCGCGCCTCTCCACGCCCACAGTGTGCAGTTTTCTGCTGCCACGTGAATCAAGGTGAAGGGGTGAAGTATTATTGTACCAGTGTTGGTTGTTAAATGATACTCACGGCTCCCAGTTCTCTGGTGAACTTGTTCGTAGTTGATACCATTTTAAAAGAATTGGGCTTTATAGTGGAGTCATGTAAATGAAGTCAGATTGCGTTGTAAAAGGGTTCATTAAGAGGAGAATCTGTGTGGTTTCTACCCCAATGAATCCTTTGCCAATCAAGCACCATCCCTTTTCTGATGCGTCTTTGTCATTCTTTGGTATGATTTATTTGTTGGTTGTAGTTATAAAATGATGAAAAAAGACTTGTCATCATCTTTGTACACTTAAATACGCCACTGTTCTCATTGATACTCCCTCACCTATTGACCAATTATTTTCTTGTGGTAACATGTGTTAACAAGCAATTCAAGGTTCAGTCTTATTAAATTAGTTAATTTGACCACTAATTTGTGTTCTGAAAGTGACCACAGACTTAGGCAAGAAAAGTGCCATGAGTAAAGTAACTTATTTCTAAAGAAAATTACGGATGTAGCTCACGATTTGAAGGTTATTGAGAAGATTATACTTTTCTTTATATAAAGACAATAACATTTAACATCACTCAGAAATATATTTAGCAAGCGTCGGCTTGCGGAGCATATTATATACATTTAACATGCTTCTACCGGTATAGTATGCTCCTGGTGAAGAGAGAAATGGCAGGAAAAACTGCATGTGACTTGTGAATGGCCGGCCGGTGTGGCCGAGTGGTTCTAGGCGCATCAGTCTGGAACCGCGCGACCGCTACGGTCGCAGGTTCGAATCCTGCCTCGGGCATGGATGTGTGAGATGTCCTTAGATTAGTTAGGTTTAAGTAGTTCTAAGTTCTAGGCGACTGATGGCCTCAGAAGTTAAGTCCCATAGTGCTCAGAGCCATTTGAACCAACCACTTGTGAATGCATAATGTTCTTCTAGAAGGATGTGCTTAAACAGATAGTCACTGAGGCTATCCGTGCCTTGAAAATATCTATATTATTCTTTCCTATATTAACATGACATTCTGAGAGAATAGCTGAACAGCAATTTGTCTAATACATATGGGCACAGAGAAGTTATATTTTCCATTGGTAACAATGGCATGGGTCAGTTTAATGAAGCGTATACTGACGCCATCTGTTGTAGGCTAGAAGAAAGAAGTAGTACTAGAAGTTTTAAACTCCTCTCCAAAAATCGTTTTTGAAGGACAACAGCCGTATCTGGGCTAAGGGCTCTGGCGTTAGGATTTGCATATTCTGTACAAGGAATAGTAGTAAATAATAACAGCGATGCTGTCACTGTTGGTTGGTAATATTTACTGGCAAAATGCAACCTAACACTAGATTCCGTACTTACGGCTATCCTGTGGGGCCGTTTTTCAGTACGACTTGAGAAGAGAGAGAGATTATTAATTGATCACCGATGCGTCGGTTCTCGATTGGGTTCAGTAGACGTACGGATTGAGCTCGCGTAGGGGTTTTCTTAATCGACCTTTTGACCCGGATTGCCTTCACACAGTCAGAATCTTCGATGAAAATACCTAAGGGACCTATTTGAGTATGAAAATGTAAATGACAGCAGATTAGTGGAATTTCGTAAGAGAAAGATTAACAGATCGGAAGTTGAATACATTAGTGGTCTCCCAAATACAATCGAGGCACCGCGATAAGCAGCGAATCTGTAACAAAGCTCATATAAAATTTGAACATCATTTTTGGTTGGTGAAAGAAAAGATTAAGAAGAAAATTTCTGCATCGTAAAGTATTAATATATTTTGAACAAATTGGCTTTAAACTTCTAGACATTGACAAATACACAATAAATACATGACTTACATCTAATATTTCTTTTGTACATGGCGCAGTCCAATAATCGCTGCTTTGTCAGTCCGTTCCTTCCTAAAATTAAATGTCCTTGCGTGTGCGTAAGTACATTAAATCTTCACCCGAGTTACCGAAACGTTTGTTCGTCGTTTCACATAGTTTTTACACAAAATAAAAATACAACTTGTAGCAATGCTATGTAGTACGTCGGCGACCAAAAGTACCAAGGATAATGAAGTCTCTAGAATATTTCTTAACAAAAGATAGATTGTTCTTTCTTCTCTTTCGCAGCTTCTTGCTATCCCAAGCGCTGCGGCAATGATTTTAAATATCTGCGCCCAGCGGGTCATAGTGTTTATTTAGAGTATTTAAACGCTGGACGCGCGTCTTGGTATATGCGCACATTAAAGAAAAAAAAATTCGTCTCTTTACTCTCGCGCTGTGATGCTTAGCATTTGTACGAACTACAGCTCGTTGGCTGTCGTTTTGTTTCATGACAAATATCTTATATGCAAAGCATCTGAAATCCAATGTTATTACAGGGCCTCGATTTCCAAGGTACTTCAAATAATAATCCTGCTTCCTTAATTAGAAGATAGTAGTATCACAGCGATTCGACAGCCGAGAAAGTGAAAATCTGTTGTACATCAGTTTTCAACATCTTGTACGATATTCTGAACATGAGAAAGGTGGTCACATGCATCCAAAACCCATGCTGAATGTAGCCAACAGTAGCAATGTTGCAGCTGTGAGTATCAGGGCTATACAGATGTCTTTTTTAGTTGCCTAACCACCACTGATGGGTGCTGGTCTAACACTATGTCTTTGAGACAAAGGAGCAAAGCAGTAAGTGGAAACTTCAATTCGCCAACCAGAAATGGCTACGACCCTACCGTCACGGACAAGGTTATCAAATTTTGCCACCACATACCTAAATTCTCACTGCAAGGCACCCAGTAGTGATCCCAACAAAGCTCTCAGTACCCCTCCAGCGTACAAGTTGGCGGCTGCGGTGCAGGTGGCTGGCGGAGTTCCGCTCCGAGCTCGTGCAGGCCACCACATCACAGCCGGCTGGCCTGGCGGCGGCGTGCAGCCTGCAATATTAACGCTCCTGCTGTATCGATCTGCCGCGGTTGCAGCTCCACATCCACACTCAGCGGAAGCACCGCGCTGGGACGCGGTCTTCCTGTAACCGCGCCAATGGAGCTCCCCCAGCCCGAGGCGCTGCGAGTCCTGTCTTTCGCTACACACTGTGCAGTGTACACCTTCAGACAGTCAGAATCAAAAGCGATATTGTGAAGAGGACGAGGACGAGCAGAGGCCTTGTACGAAGTAGTTCATGGAAACTATACAAGTACTTTCAGGTGTTCAGCTAAGTTTGTTCCCATTTTTCTGCAGAACATTCCGACGACCAACCACAATATCAAATGTTTGTCGGGTTTCCAGCCGGATCAAACTGCCATCTGAGCACAATATTTCAGCGGTCCACCTGGCCGCCATCATCAGGTGAGAAAAGCTACGCTGCTCTCGCCGATAACTGACTCCACTCGCAAATGACGGCACCTTTATATACATCGGAATTACAACAGCGCATGCGATAGATGCAGTGCGCACTCGCTCAGTCATTCCTGCTGCCCCTTGCGCAAAAAGAGTTGCAGGGAGACGCTGCAACTCCGGTGGTGAATACTGTCTAAAACGATATATCGTTACAAATGACTATTCATAGCCTGCCGACTCAGATGCTGTTGTTTCTTCACGTCTGATAAAACAGGATTCCACGTTTTACTTAGTGGATATCCCTTATCACGATTAATGACATTATCTGCTACTCAGATTTCGACAGATTCTTTTTGAACACAATCCCAATACCGCGAAGCATTTGCAACTACTTGCGTCTCATTATATAGCATCCTGTGTCCCTCTGTAAGGCAATGTTCAGCCACTGCAGATTTATCTGGTTGTAGTAATAGCGTATGGCGATGATGCTCAATACACCTGTCGTTGACTGTACGAATAGTTTGGCCAATGTAAATTTTCCCGCACTCACACGGTATTTTGTAAACTCCAGACTGCCTCAAACCTAAATCATCTTTGACAGAGCCAAGAAGTGCTCGAATCTTAGCTGGCGTACGAAAAACACATCTGATCTCATATTACTTCAACAGTCTACCTACCTCGACGGACACATTCCCAGCATACGGAAGAAAAGCCACAGACCTAAAGGTGTCTTCAGAAGGTTCAGGTAGAGGTCCAAACTCAAAAGCACGTCGAATTTGTCAGTCCGTATAGCAGTTATTATTGAACACTTCCTTAAGATGTTGCAGCTCCTGTGGTAAATATTCAGCATCCGAGACAGCATATGCTCATTTAACCAAGGTCCGAAGGACTCCTGTGCGTTGAAAAGGTGGATGGCAACTGGTAGCATGTTAATACCTGTCGGTTCGAGTCGGTTTCCTGTAAACCCTGTGTCCAAGAGTTCCGTCTTCTTTTCTATAAACTAGTACATCCAAAAAAGGTAACTTTCCCTTCTTTTAGCTTCCGCACTGCATCTAACGCATCGCTGTTGTAATTGCTATACGTATAAATGTGCAGTCATTTGCGAGTGGAACCAGATATCGGCGACAGCAGCGTAGCTTTTCTCACCTGATGATGGCGGCCAAGAGGACCGCTGAAATATTGTGCTCAGATGACAGTTTGATCCGGCTGGAAACCCGACAGGAATCTGATATACTAATACGCCGGCAAAGTCTACATAATCATACCAACCACAATGGTTTCTCCACGTCCTGCGAACTGTGCTATTATTTGCACTCGCAGCCTAGACTTCAACTACACTCTCAAGGATTATTGATGTTGCGTGGCTACATTCCACCTGTCATGGATGAGATTGCTGGCGAGATTGTAATAAACTGAGTGCCAGACTCCAAAAACTTACATTAAAACGTCATTTCCTGTCATTATATTATTCAACGTCTTTATTTTGACAGATTCCTTAACTTTCTTCGTTTGCATCTCGATACTGGACTCTTATTTCATTACATGACTGTGCTCGAGTGAGCTTATCAAATGCTACTCTGCCACCTCGATACTTTTTAAGAGAAAAAGTATGGCATCGCTGAAGCATAGCGGAAAGCCATAACCTCCATATCACTTCAGGTCTTAAACTTCTGTTACTAACAGTATTGGCTGCAAACAGGTGAGAAAATGTACAGATCCTCTCGTACGTACATATTGTGACGAAACACTTTTGTTTACGTGATTTCCCCATATTAACTTGACAGCAGCCTAAGTTTTATTAATTGTCTTTGTTACCATTGTAACGATGTTGTATTGTTAAAACACGGGCCATCAGATGATAACTTGATGCGAATAGCACATAAACTGTTTATTATTTCAAAAATAATCACGATAACTGTTAATAAATCTATGGCGCTTTGGGAAAAGACTGTTTGTTCCCGCATCGAAAAATGTTTGGTGTTTCCTCCGGAACCACGATTGTACCCAGGAGGATGTGTAATGGTTTCCCAGTTAAACTTCTGCAACGTAGTTGAAACAAGAAGCACGCTCTCTCTGGGGAAGTCATGATGACCATTTTCTTTTATTCTCAGAGTCTGTTACTATTTGAATTTCTGCAACACAATTCCAAAATTAACATACAGTTGTACGTGGGCACTACCCAGAACTTGAAACGTATCATTACTTCCAAACGCCCTTGAATATTGATGGACGGCATCGTTCTCTTGCAGGATAATGCCCGCCAACATGTTCCGACAGTATTTCCACTATGCTGCAGAAGACCAACTGAGTTATTGTTGTTGTGGTCTTCAGTCCTGAGACTGGTTTGATGCAGCTCTCCATGCTACTCTATCCAGTGCAAGCTTCTTCATCTCCCAGTACCTAGTGCAACCTACATCCTTCTGAATCTGCTTACTGTATTCATCTCTTGGTCTCCTTCTATGTGTTTTACCCTCCACACTGCCTTTCAATACTACATTAGTGATCCCTTGATGCCTCAGAACATGTCCTACCAACCGATCCTTTCTACTAGTCAAGTTGTGCCAAAAACTCCTCCTCAATTCTCTTCAATACCTCCTCATTAGTTATGTGATCTACCCACCTAATCTTCGACATTCTGCAGTAAGTTTTGTAATGATCTATAGCATTTACATCAGAGTTGTTTCTGACTGACAGAGGTAGCCAGAGCACTAGCCGCGCCAACGTATGAGGTCATTATCCTAATGATTGCACCTGGGGTTCTCCGCTTGTCACTTCCAAAAGTCGTTTGCTGCAGCACGGGAATCCAGGATTTGTTTATCTTGAGACTTTCTTCTTTTTTGTTAAGACTATTGTCATGTTTACGAATTTCAGTCGTATCGCTGAACAAACGGACGTGCTAGGTCTTCTCCATAGGGACACCTGCATGTCAGTGAATTTTATTTCGTGAACTGTCTCGCATAGCATCGATTTTTCCAATCTTTCAAGCCTGGAATAACGTTTATATTCTAACATCCTCATATTGATGGATCTTTAGGTATTTACTACATATACTTTTTGATACGTACACAGTATGTGGTATACTCTGGACATTGTGAGTAAGCCCCTTTACCTTTTGCCAAACATTCTCCTATCGTCTTCTGCATGTATTATTTTGGTTGTGTTTGTACAAAATATTGTAGATTCTGCCCGTCGCCCTTGTTCTTACAATATTGTCCCACCTCGAGCCAACTTCATCATTCTATTTAGTTTCACGCCATGGGAATGGGGTGATTTATCGCTTGGTCTCATTGGTGAGATAATCACATTATTCTGACGCATCAGTAACTACAGTTACCGTTATTTAAACTTCTTTACATGTACAGTAAATACGCCTGCAGTGATTGAGCTGGAAAACGAGACATAGTTGTAAACCCCAGAAAAAAAACATGTAATTTACTCATGAGAACCCGGGCAGATCAATTGCCGCTGCTACTGCGATGTGCAAAAGGTCTGCAGGGTGCTGAGTTACGTAAATGCTGTTCTAAGTATGACATTACGTATGCTGCCTTGTCGACGTTAAGAGTCAAAGCTGTAGTACACACTTCATTTAATCCCATTTGTTCACAACGAAAATCACGGTTGATAGGTAGATATTAAATTTCATGTCTACCCAAGACATGTACACTGATGAGCCACACAATGTGGAGGTCAGAGGGCAGTCCGCTCTGTGAAGTGGGACAAGGGGCTGCCTGTGGTAGATATGACGACAGAGAAAAGGGTCTGGGAGAACTCAGTTCAGCGCACATTGTTGAACACGACCCCTGTGTCCCCATGCGATGTACGATATTCTCAACTGGAGTGGACACGTGATGGTCAAGACTGGAACGTAAAATGACGAAAAGTGACGCCGGGGAGGATTAATAATTTATTGTTTTATCAAGTTAATAATGATCGCCACCGGGTAAGACGTCATCCTGACAACTGGCTGCTTGAAACAGACACCTGTGCCTCCGGACGCCTGCCCGTGGGAACGGTATTAGGGTATGGGGGAGACTTACCTAGGCTTTCTCGGGACGTGTGATAATCGGAGATGCCGTGGCAGCTGCGAACCGCTACAGTTATTGTGGACCACATGCATCCCTTCATGCATTAACAAAATGTCCAGACACTCTGTGACCAAAATGGTACTGAAACAGAGGATGACAGACTAAAGGCCGAAATACTAAATGTTTTTTTCCAAAGTTGTTTCACAGAGGAAGATGGCACGGTAGTTCCTTTTCTAGATTGTCGCACAGATCACAAAATGGTAGATATCGAAATAGATGACAGAGGGATAGGAAAACAATTAAAATCGCTCAAAAGAGGGATGGCCACTCGACGTGGTGGGATACCAGTTCGATTTTACACAGAGTACGCGATGGAACTTGCCCCCCTTCTTGCAGCGGTGTACCGTAGGTCTCTAGAAGAGCGCAGCGTTCCAAAAGATTGGAAAAGAGGCTCAGGTCATCCCTGTTTTCAAGAAGGGACGTCGAACAGATGTGCAGAACTATAGACCTATATCTCTAATGTCGATCAGTTGTAGAATTTTGGAATACATATTACGTTCGAGTATAATGACTTTTCTGGAGACTAGAAATCTACTATGTAGGAATCAGCATGGGTTTCGAAAAAGGCGATCGTGTGAAACCTAGCTCGCGCTATTCGTCCACGAGACTCAGAGGGCCATCGACACCGGTTCCCAGGTAGATGCCGTGTTTCTTGACTTCCGCAAGGCGTTCGATACAGTTCCCCACGGTCGTTTAATGAACAAAGTAAGAGCATGGACTATCAGACCAATTGTGTGATTGGATTGAAGTGTTCCTAGATAACAGAACGCAGCATGTCATTCTCAATGGAGAGAAGTCTTCCGAAGTAAGAGTGATTTCAGGTGTCCCGCAAGGGAGTGTCGTAGGACCGTTGCTATTCACAATATACATAAATGACCTAGTGGATAACATCGGAAGTTCACTGAGGCTATTTGGGAATGATGCTGTGGTATATCGAGAGGTTGTAACAATGGAAAATTGTAGTGAAATGCTTGAGGATCTGCAACGAATTGACGCATGATGCAGGGAATGGCAATTGAATCTCAATGTAGACAAGTGTAATGTGCTGCGAATACATAGAAAGAAAGATCCTTTATCATTTAGCTAAATATAGCAGGTCAGCAACTGGAAGTAGTTAATTCCATAAATTATCTGGGAGTAGGCATTAGGAGTGATTTAAAATGGAATGACCATATAAAATTAATCGTCGGTAAAGCAAATGCCAGACAGATTCATTGGAAGAATCCTAAGGAAATGCAATCCGAAAACAAAGGAAGCAGGTTACCGTACACTTGTTCGCCCACTGCTTGAGTATTGCTCACCAGTGTGGGATCCGTACGAGATAGGGTTGATAGAAGAGATAGAGAAGATCCAACGGAGAGCAGCGCGCTTCGTTACAGGATCATTTTGCAATCGCGAAACCATTACGGAGATGATAGATAAACTCCAGAGGAATACTCTGCAAGAGAGACGCTCAGTAGCTCGGTACGGGCTTTTGTTAAAGTTTCGAGAACATACCTTCACCTAGGTATAGTATATTGCTCCCTCCTACGTACATCTCGCGAAGAGACCATGAGGATAAAATCAGAGAGATTAGAGCCCACACGGAGGTATACCGAGAATCTTTCTTTCCACGAACAATACGAGACAGGAAGGGAGAACCGATAGAGGTACTCAAGGTACCATCCGCCACACGCCGTTAGGTGGCTTCCGGAGTATGGATGTAGATTTAGATGTATGTGCTTGATGTCTTTGCCAGTGGTGATGGCATATACCAGCAGGATAAAACTATCCGTGTCGCAAGGTCAGAATCGTGATGTACTGCTTTCAGGAGTATTATAGTGAAGTGTCGTTGAGGTATTGGCTACCGATTTCGCCTGATTTGAACCCGATGGAACACGTCGGAGACGTTGTCAGGCGCCAGCTCCACGTCCACAAGCCATCGGTGCTTAATTTATGGGAATTGCGCGGCCTGTGAGTAGACATCTGGTGCCACAAACCTCCGGAAGTATACCAAGGACTTGTAGAAGTCGTGACACACAGAATATTTGTTGTATTGCATTCCAAAGTGGATGAACACTCTTTTGAGCAGGTGGTCATAATATTTTTGTATGTAAAAACACGGAAATCAAATGGAAGAAGGGGACTAAACTTTGTGTGCGCATGATGAAAAACAAAAACACACATTTACAAGTCCATCCTTCGTGACTAATTTGACATTTTCTCAGCTACTAAACTGAAGTGACACTATTGTTGAGGCTTCCTACTTTTTACCTCTATTTCACGCCCAGATATAATCTACTCTATAAATGAGGCATTAAAAAGTAATTTGTAGGGAAGAACGTTCACTTTGGCTAATTGTACGTCCCATCTCTCAGGTTTTTTCATAAGTATTTTTCTGGTTCGTGCATTCTCGCGAGTAATATGGCTTGATTACAGATAACGCAACAAACGTAGGATGAGAATACCATGACACCCATTTCTTACATCTAGTACTCGTCTGAATCATGTGACAGAGGATTTATGTTCACTCTGTAAATACTTTACCGAGGAAAAATCTGTGGTTATTGTGGGTGAGCCAGGCAACAGTATAGGCAGAGATCCTGTGTACACTATAGAGTTTGAATTATCAAAGATTGCATCTGCATAGAGACATACAGATTAGAGTTTTTGACTGTTCTGAGACGACGTGACCAACCACATTTCAACTCTTCTGTCAGGAGAGTTAATTTGGAGTTGGAACACCCTCTTTTACCCGTTGTGGGGTCAAATATTGGTGTGATTCCCGTTGATTCACTCGGGAGATGGGGCTTTACTAGGCATGGCATACACCTCAACATGAGAGAGGGAGGGGGCGGGGGGGTAAACTGGCCGGGCTAATAGCAGGAAATTTAAGGGGGCTGGAATGAGGCATTGCCTTGAGTGTTACAATCCTGGTGGTTGCAGGTGTTGGAGCAGCACATCACTAGGACAGGTAGGACAAGTAGAAGTCAAGTACTAAGCGAATTCTGGACTGAAACAAACCTTCAGTTTGAGAAAGAAACTAAACAGCACGATTCGCGCACAGGGTATCAGTAAACGCAGCTGTTAGTTAAAAATTTTCACCAATCAGCTGAAATTTTATTTCTCCATATTTTATCTCAGTGAAATGCCATCTATCATTAGCGCCTCAAAATATTTGAGGGCTAAGAAGTAAAACTAATGAACTACTTACCTGCATTGTGTATTAAACTCATCCAACCCAGCTGACATAATCAGCACAGGTCGAATGCATGCTAATGTCTTTGTTCCGTGCTTTTTTTGTGTCTTCGTAGTTGCTAACCTACCGTAGACACTACTCTGTCATATTATATGTCAAAGAAAAAGGAAGATTAGATTTAACGTCCGTGAAATGATGTGACTGATCGTATATGTGTTAATTGTTGCAGGATTTAGTTTAGCTTCTTACTTTTGTAGGGCAGAAATGAAGAATGGAGGAGTTCCTACGTTCATCAGGAATTGCTATAAATTTAATAACACAAATATTCATAAAATTTGCCAAGAGCAGCACGTGGAAGCATCTGCAACAGAAGGAGAATCTCATAACAAATCATTCATAATAGTAAATGTGTACTGAGTATCAGTCAATCATCAATCAAATCGGCGATCGAGGATCTTGTAGATCATGCGCCGACCTCACAATGCTCCTCCATAGTCGGCGATCTTGTGCACTTTGGATCCAGTTGTTACGGACTCCCAGATGGCAGAGGTCTTACTGTTACTCATCCTCCCATCGCTTCCTGGGTCTTCAGTCTGAACGGGTACCATCAGGTCTTCCCATAAGTACGGCTTTTGCCAGAGAGGTGACTGGTCTGCTAGCAATGCGGCCTGCCAAGCAAATTCTTCGCGTTTTCAGTCTTAGAACGATGTTCTGTAGCCTCATCAGTTCATACAATTCTTGGCTTTTTCTCCGTCTCCATGAGCTCCTTTCCAGTACAGGTCTAAAGATCCTTCTCATAATTTTTCTTTCGAAGACCAACAAGTTTTCTTCATCCTTCTTTGTTGTGGTTAGGTTTCTGTTCCATACAACAATACTGGCACTATCACGATATTGTATGCTTTAAGTTTGGTCTTAATTGACAGATTCTTGGATGATATTTTCTGCTTTAGACCCAAATAAGTTTTAGTCCCGTTCACAATACGTTGGTTTATTTCCTGTTTTAAATTATTTTGACTGTTGAATCATGTACCAAGGTATTTAAAATTTTCCACTCTAGCAAACTTCCACATTCCTACCTGTACTGGGATGTCATTAGGGGCTTCTCTTGATACCCCCATTACCTCTGTCTTTTTCGCATTAATCCATAACCCGATCTTACTTTCATTTTGCGCTAGGTCCTATACAATTTCTACCATCTCTTCCTCTGATTCTCCTAGAACTGCGTTGTCATCTTCATAACCCAATAAATCTGTCCTACCATTTAGCGTCCTCCCTTGGTTTTATATTTTCAATTGTCGGATTGCTTCCTCTAGCACCAGATTAAACAATAGTGCTGAAATAACATCACCTTGTCTCACATCCGTTTTGGTATGGAATTCCTCGGATAGCTCCCCTTGGTATTTGACTTTGGCTATTGTCTCCGCTGTGCACACCTTAACCATATTTATTAACGTCATTGGTATACCAAGCTCTCTCAGGATGTTGTACATACTTAATCTGTGGATCCCATAAGCCTTTGAGAAGTCCACGAACGTCACCAGAAACCGATGGTTGAATTCCTAGCACTTTTCCCAGATTTGCCTCATTGTGAAAATTTGATCGATGGTCGACCGTCCTTCCTGGAAGCCTGCCTGGTACTCTCCTACAATACCTTTTGCAAATTGCTTAATCTGTTCATAAAACATTTTGAAGCCCTTTTGCCCTATTTCACGACATCAAAGGAAGAATTAGTGGTTGCTGGTGATTTTAATGTAGATTTTCTTGGCTGCTCTTCCAGTAAGAATTTATTGCAGCCAGCAGCGTTGTCAGCTTAATTCATGTTATTAACTTTCCAACTAGAATAGCTGAACACTCAAAGACGGCCATTGATAATATCTTTCTACGAATGTGTAATGAACAAAACTGTATAATAAAACCAATAACGAGAAGCCTCCCAGGCTATGACATGCATTTCTTTTTGTAAATGTTAATACTGATCTGTGTACAAAAATCTACTATATATGAGTTCCAGCCAGTAAGCCAAAAATATATTGTTATAAGAAAATTCTCAAAAGCATAAATTGGAGTGATGTGTAGAATGCTCATAACATGAATGACAAATGCAATACTTATTAATAATGTCCTTAACTTATTTGAAAACTGTTTTCTCCTGAATATAATCCATATTAGACCAAAGTGTATAAAAGAGTGAAGGAATAATGATACCCTGTAAGACAAAGAGAGAACTACCTCTGTCAGTCAGAAACAACTCTGATGTAAATGCTATCGATCATTACAAAACTTACTGCAGAATGTCGAAGATAGTAATGCGGACATTAAAGCAAATGCATTATCAGAAAAGGATAGCCACATCAGATAGCAAAGGGAAGACAGTATGTGTTACAGTGAAGGAAGAGATGGGTAGATAAAGAGAATAAAGGAGCACAAAGCGTTAAGAATAAATGATGCATAGCTAACAGATGTGTGCAGTGTTGATGGAGTTTTCAATAAGCACTTCATAACTGCTGTTGGAGAAATCGACTTGTCAGGTTCAGTAGAAGTGTCATGAAATATCTCAGACCAGTCATTACAATAACTACAATAATATGAATCTGGCTGTCACAACACCAGTACAAGCTATGTTCATCGTAAAATCCTTGAAATCAATAAACTCTAGTGGCTCTGATAATATATCAACAAAGTTAATTAAACAGTGTGCCTCTACATTTAGTGACATTTTAAGTTGTTTATGTAACGAGTCTTCTATCAGTGGATCGTTTCCTGAATGGTTGAAAAATAATGAATTTAAGCCCCTATATATGAAAAGAAATAAATAAAATCATCAAACTTCCATCCAATTTCGCTTTTGCCTACATTCTCAAAAAATTTAGAACAGATAATATACAATTGTCTTCTTAACGATCTCACCACAAATAAAATATTATCCAAGTTACAATTAACATTTATAAAGGGTTTCCATATTGAGAAGGCTATCTGCACATACAATGAGAATGTATTTAATGCATTAGACGATGAATTACAGGCTACTGGTAAATTCTGTGATCTCGCAAAGGAATCTCACTATGTAAATCACCATATTCTTTTAAATTGATCGAATATTATGGTGCAACAGGAAATACGGCAAAAGGGTTCAAAACCTGTACTTCAGACAGGAAATAAAGAATGTCAATAGGAAACAGACGTCTATTAAGCTATTAGACATTATCCAATTGGGAGCCATCTTAGGGCCGTTACCTTTTCTTGTGTATATGTCTGATCTTTCATCAGTAACATTACCAGACGTCAGGTTTGTTTTATTTGTACAAGATACAAACATTGCAGAAA
Organism: Schistocerca americana; assembly: GCF_021461395.2. NCBI lineage: Eukaryota > Metazoa > Arthropoda > Insecta > Orthoptera > Acrididae > Schistocerca > Schistocerca americana. Next base: position 590,415,857 of record NC_060119.1, read on the forward strand.
ATAGTTAATGAAGTATAGCCCTAGAAAAGTCAGCTAATGAAAATATCGTGGCCATAAATAAACGGTTCACGGCCACTTTCCTGTCAATAGCATGCTATATGGAATTCATAATATGTAAAAGGTTTCCTGTCTATATATGCCGAAAAATGTGACTAGAAGCCCATAGAAGAAACTGACAGTTTTAAAGTCTTTGGATTATATGAGTAGCTTGATAATAAATTCAAATACGAGAAACATACCACAAAACTGCTGAAGCGCCTGAGCAAATTTCTATATACTGTTAGTGTCGTCAAACGTAGGCTATATAAAAACAAACAAGCCAGTGTACTATACGTACATTCATTCCATAATGACATACAGGATTATTTCTGGGTAATTCATGAAGCCCGCCTAAAGTTTTCTGACCCCAAAAACGTGCAATACGAATTATTTGTGATGTGAACCTAAGAACATCCTGCAGAGGGCTGTTTAAGGAACTGAGGATACTACCGCTTTCCAATAAAGTATTCCTTAATGAAATTTGTTGTTAAAAATATCTTTTTTCAAACCAACAGCTGAGTTCATGGAATCAATACTAGAACTGATACAACTTTCACAAAGATTTAAAATCACTTACTATGGTTCAGAAAGATGCCCAATATTCTGTTATGCACATTTTAAATAACATGCCAGCAGTCATAAAAAGTTAAACTAATAATAAAATTCAGTTTAAGAAGAGCGTAAAGGATGTATCGGTGGCCGTCTCTTTCTTCTCCATTCATGAATTTCTTGGCAAAATAGATTGATGCGTACATATTGTTAATAAAATGACATAATGTGAGTCTTCGGTACAATCTGATTCTTGTACAAATTTTGTACAGTAATGCGATCATTTTAAAGAAGTGCTGTAAAATCATTTTCATTTTTTTGTTGATGATGCGTGGCTACAATATCCTCAGAATTATCATATGTACCTAAGTGCATTGAAAATTTAATATTTGGCGCCCAGTTTTATATCCTTTTAAATGTAAATATTTGACCGATCCCACAGCCACAAGGCAATCTCGTTTCGGACCTGTAGAAGGTACATTACCAAATCTGTTCTTATTCTGCAAATACTTACTGCGTATTCTTGTTTTCTAATGCACTGCATCCTAGAGGATCTCCACACTATGGATCAATTGGAAAGAAAAGTACATCTAATCTACTTTATGAAGACGTGCTGAGAAGTTGCGTCTTCGACTTATTGTGTGAAAAATCTTAAACTACGGTTCTTATTTTGCAAATACTTACTGCGTATTCTTGTTTTCTAATGTACCGCTTCCCAGAGGATCCCCACACTATGGATCAATTGGAAAGAAAAGTACATCTAATCTACTCTATGAGGACGTGCTGGAATGTTACGTCTTCGACTTATTGTGTGAAAATCTTAAGCTACCTAAATAAAACAAACGTTATTTACATACGACGTCTTCATTCTTCATTCTCCATGTTTGCAGCCTTCTGCCGCAACGGGGCTCCTAATTGCAGCGTGTAACGTGGCGGTGTGTAACGTAACTATGTCGGTGGGTGAGAATTAGTGTGCTGTAAACGACTTTCGATTTCGAAAAATTCGTCCACACACGGAACACCCTCTCCTTCATGACGACAATGCCAGACCAGACACGAGCGCTGCGATATATGCAACAATTCGATGCCTTCAGTTCACTGTGTTGGTTCATCCTCCATACAGTCCCGATTTGGCCCCACCCTATTTTAATTTGTTTCCAAAACGTAAAGAACAGCTTGGAGGACTTCGCTTTGATGGTGATGAAGCGATGCTAGCAGACATTCGATTGAGGCTTCGTCAAGTAAGTCAAACTTCTACAGTGACAGTATCAACAAACTGGCCTCTCCTTGGCAGAACGGCGTTTGTCGTCGGGGTGTCTATGTTGAGGAATAGATATACAGACGCTATCAATAAAAATACAGAATGTTCGTGATGTGTGTATTCTTTACAAAGGTTTAAGAGCTTTCGCGTACAAAATTCCGAGGCATTACTTTGTAGCACGTCCTCATACTACGTCGTTCTCATTGAATACTATCAGAATTGTCGACCACCTCGAGTGATGTTGTGTGTTAGGGAAGCATATACTGGAATATGATTTACTGGACGAAAACTAACGAAGTGAAATTCACTCACGGAGAAGTTGCCAACGAAACATTCGCTCACCCGGTTCTCGAGTATAGAGCACCAGTTCTGAACTGTTGTCAAGCCATACGAAGGAGTACTTTAGGCTGTGAGAGTGCCCCAAGCAAAAGGTCATGAATTTCTTGTAGAAGTCACTGTAAGAAAGAGATGTTTACTGTTAAAATTCCGAAAGCGTAAAACCCGAAAAAAATCAAGGAACATATTACTTCTTCCGACACACACACCCTTTGCAGCAGCAATGACGGTATAGTTACAGAAGTTCAGTCTTGCATTTAGGCGTGCCAACAATCATTTTATTCTGACGGCGTCCGTGGGTGCAACAGAAAGGGGTAAAATGATACTGCTTCACCTGAACACAGCGTTGGGGAGTTTATGATAAAAGATCGTCCTTTTGTGGGCAGAGGTTCAATCATACATGAAATGCAGTACACTATAGATCATTCTTGGCAGGCCAAAAATATAATTTACAAACATATCGATCTGCACTAAGAAATGACGAATAGTGGCACTGATCAGCAGAAATGAATTAAAGACAAAACCAGCACTTGTAAGAATGCGTTATTACGAGCTTGAGAACAAGCATCTTGATGATCTATCAGGCGGTTGCGGAACGCAAATAACTCTACACCACGCTCGTTGGGGTTGCCAGTGTTTCACAAGTGAAGGCATTAAGGTGAAATCAGCATTGAATCATAAAGTCATCTGGACCATTGTTAAGAAACAGATGCTCAGGAACAAAGAGAACATATCGATTATTAACAACTATTGTCTAACAGCAGCTTCAGAGCACTGAAACATTTTTGATGGTGAGACCATGCATTGTAACTGTCAGTCAATGTCATGAGCTACACTCCTGGAAATGGAAAAAAGAACACATTGACACCGGTGTGTCAGACCCACCATACTTGCTCCGGACACTGCGAGAGGGCTGTACAAGCAATGATCACACGCACGGCACAGCGGACACACCAGGAACCGCGGTGTTGGCCGTCGAATGGCGCTAGCTGCGCAGCATTTGTGCACCGCCGCCGTCAGTGTCAGCCAGTTTGCCGTGGCATACGGAGCTCCATCGCAGTCTTTAACACTGGTAGCATGCCGCGACAGCGTGGACGTGAACCGTATGTGCAGTTGACGGACTTTGAGCGAGGGCGTATAGTGGGCATGCGGGAGGCCGGGTGGACGTACCGCCGAATTGCTCAACACGTGGGGCGTGAGGTCTCCACAGTACATCGATGTTGTCGCCAGTGGTCGGCGGAAGGTGCACGTGCCCGTCGACCTGGGACCGGACCGCAGCGACGCACGGATGCACGCCAAGACCGTAGGATCCTACGCAGTGCCGTAGGGGACCGCACCGCCACTTCCCAGCAAATTAGGGACACTGTTGCTCCTGGGGTATCGGCGAGGACCATCCGCAACCGTCTCCATGAAGCTGGGCTACGGTCCCGCACACCGTTAGGCCGTATTCCGCTCACGCCCCAACATCGTGCAGCCCGCCTCCAGTGGTGTCGCGACAGGCGTGAATGGAGGGACGAATGGAGACGTGTCGTCTTCAGCGATGAGAGTCGCTTCTGCCTTGGTGCCAATGATGGTCGTATGCGTGTTTGGCGCCGTGCAGGTGAGCGCCACAATCAGGACTGCATACGACCGAGGCACACAGGGCCAACACCCGGCATCATGGTGTGGGGAGCGATCTCCTACACTGGCCGTACACCACCGGTGATCGTCGAGGGGACACTGAATAGTGCACGGTACATCCAAACCGTCATCGAACCCATCGTTTTACCATTCCTAGACCGGCAAGGGAACTTGGTGTTCCAACAGGACAATGCACGTCCGCATGTATCCCGTGCCACCCAACGTGCTCTAGAAGGTGTAAGTCAACTACCCTGGCCAGCAAGATCTCCGGATCTGTCCCCCATTGAGCATGTTTGGGACTGGATGAAGCGTCGTCTCACGCGGTCTGCACGTCCAGCACGAACGCTGGCCCAACTGAGGCGCCAGGTGGAAATGGCATGGCAAGCCGTTCCACAGGACTACATCCAGCATCTCTACGATCGTCTCCATGGGAGAATAGCAGCCTGCATTGCTGCGAAAGGTGGATATACACTGTACTAGTGCCGACATTGTGCATGCTCTGTTGCCTGTGTCTATGTGCCTGTGGTTCTGTCAGTGTGATCATGTGATGTATCTGACCCCAGGAATGTGTCAATAAAGTTTCCCCTTCCTGGGACAATGAATTCACGGTGTTCTTATTTCAATTTCCAGGAGTGTATAAGGCAGTACGAATTTAGCGTCAAGCGTCAAACTGTTCACTTGATACGAAAGACTTTTACTGGAACCGTAACTCTCCACGGCAACAGAATTCGAGCGGCTTTTACGTTGTTTTGGCGGCTAAGCAAAAAGTGTCAAGCAATTAGGGAAAACTTCATTCCATTTATTGCACCCTTTGATAATATCGCAGGCGGAATAATGAATTGTCTGTATAATAATTTTAAGGTCCAATATTTTGCACTTCACAAAAGCCGCATTACAATTATTGCGTTAAATGACACGCTTAACTGGGTACGACTGTCACTCACTTAGTTTCTGCTGTCGGCTGTTAATCATCTGAGGCATGGGTGGGGTTGAACTTTGCTGCTGGCTGTAACGCTGTCTTGCTTGACATTTTGAGGCCACTGTATACTGAATTTGGGCCTGTTTGCTGACAGACAGTACATGAATGAGTTGCTTTTACGTCCAATTCGCAATCAACGTGCGTGAAGTCAGCAGTTTCTTGACGTGTATGACTCCATATTACATTGCCGAAAGCGGCTGGCGCACATGACTTAATCTACACTATTATAATTTACTGTTATATTTATATCTTTAAGATTTTTTATTTTTGTGGCAACCCATCACGATTCCGTCATTTCATAATATTCATAAAATGTATATATTCAGTCTGAATTTGTGGAAATTCTCAAAATATCTATTTTAAGTTAGCCTAGATCCCAAACATAGCTTTCGCCCGCCTAGCTTTCACTCGCATAGCTTGAATTCATCACTTCTGTAACAGAAGCCTTTTAACTAGTAATGAGGGTTTGAACAAGTGGTATCTTACGGCCCCACAGATGACTGTGCACTGACGCATTTTAGCGTGTGCCAGAGCGGTTTACAATTACAGGTTTTTCGAAAGTGATACGGTACATTGTTTTGACAAGAACGTTTTAAACATTACACTTGTTACTGACAATGTGCATTGGAATTCATCATTTAAAAACATAATTGCCTGTTTCGGGTACCCTGGACGAAACGTCAAAAAATTCTGGAATGAACGAACTAACACAAGTGAACAGTAAAACGCGCTAGTGGTTTCGATTCACCCCTTCTGTTCCCCAAATCCACTACACAGGCTTATACAATTAGCATCAATTGTTTTCATAGTGTAGATGGTAGAGCAACAGACTGGTGACCCATCGGCTACAGGTTTCTGTGGTTTTTTTGTTTTCTTTTTTCCCCTTCGGTTCGATGAAACCAAACGAAGGGAGATCACTTGAATTTGTGCGCTCAACGACCTGAATCGCTAAATTTAATGCTAATTAAATCGGAAATCGCTCTATGTATCGATAGTTTTCCTAATAATTATGTCTGAGCACAATCTACCCTGCAACATCGTTATAGAGTCTTCAAACTGGTCCTGACCACTCTGTATAGACACTAATATTAGTAAAAATGTGTTTCTTTTGCGAATTTCCACAAACTTGGAGCACAGCCACGAAGGATACGCTTTCTATTTTTAATCTTTATCATTTCCTTTCTTCGCATATTTTCCGCAGTATTACGATCTGAAAGGAAAAGATTTGAAGTTTTGCGGCCCACTCTACTGTACGATCCCGCACTGTTTAACGAACAGTATGACTGTCTTGGGCAGTTGAGATATGTGGCAGTGAATATGATCGTCCTGAAACCATATTTGCGTCACAGTCGTGGGACCACGACCAAGTACAGCAACAGTACCGCGTAACGATAAACCACAGACCTTATAGGCAACAGTCACGTCGCTGTCGAATTCCATATCCTTGTGGCAGACTTTCTGCCTTTTACACGAGGTAACACGATCTTTTCGCCGGCCGCGTTGGTCTACCGGTTCTAGGTGCTCCGTCCGGAACCGAGGGACTGCTACGGTCGCAGGTTCGAATCCTGCCTCGGGCATGGATGTGTGTGATGTCCTTAGGTTAGTTGGGTTTAAGTAGTTCTAAGTTCTAGGGGACTGATTGAAAGGGTACAGTACCGCCTGACATTGAAAATAGGTACAACATACTTCATTATTTTTGTCAGAACAACACATTTTTTTTTCTAATAATAACTCAATTTCAATTAATACAGCGAAGCCGGATACCAGTGTGGGAAAGAATGACAATTTATTTATTTAATTGATCACATGTGCACTCCCACAAAATAAATCCCTACATCCAGTTTGGTGAGATCTGTGAAATGAATGAATGTATGGTCGTCTGCTAACCGCAGATAGTGAATGTGAATATATGATCATCTTTGAGACGATCCTTTGGCCACCTTTGGTGGGACCAAAGAGATGAAATTTACCTGAGCTTTGAGCGCCTGAAATGTGGCTGACCAATACGGTAGCATGGTCTTCCCCCACCTCGACAGAGGTGCGAGATGACCGGAAGAACGGCCATGTTTCAGCACTCTGCCGCTGGACCTTGTGCTGTTAAGACCTGTCTTAGTTGTGCTCCGTAAAGACAAAAGAGTGGAGACATGGTATGCATGTGGAATATTTAAGAGTAGTTTGAAATAATAATTTCTCTATTTCAGGAACTTTTGTGGGGAGAATCAAATGTCAGGCAGGTAATATTAATGGGATTGTAGTAATCTTCGGAAGTGACCAACGGTCACAATGAAACCACGTGTAGCAATAAGTTGAAATACTTCCGTGTGCTTAAGTTAAGCTGAATTACTAGCGTGTGTACAATATGTTGAAATATTTAAGAAATAGCGTGTGTACCATAAGTTGAAATGTTTAAGAAATGGCGTGTGCAGGACTTGAAATTAGAGACGAGTACATCCACGTGGTGAGGACTGTGTGAGTCTCAAACTGTGTATGAGACAAAAGATAAAGAGAAGTACTCGTCCATGGTATCAGTTGAGGACTCGCGTGTGTGATGAATACGTTCTTAATATTAATTTGCGTGATATGATTCCGTGTGACGCTAGATTCAAACTCTGAGAGAGAAGCAAGGTGAGTCAGCCGTCTATCCAGCAACGCCACTTGGCTTGCATTGCACAGGAAGACGTGCATATATCTCCAGAGTTCATAGTAGGAAAGTAGAATTACGAAGTAGGGCAGTGTCGTGTGAAACTGGGATAAATATTAATTGAAGTGGGAAAGCTGAAAGTGATAATGTTGTGACTATTCCCTGTGTAGTACTTCGTATTGTAGTGTGGTGTATGTCATGTAATTTGGGTATGTGTGGTTTGCATGGGATAGTACGGAGGTAGTTTCAAAAGATTAGTGGGTTATGCGTGTTCTTTTTGAACTGCTCGGTCTGGAGGAAAGTTTCGTGATGATGATTGTGAGAGTCGAAGTGTGAGAAATAATAAAAGATCCACCAACCTATCCAGAAGGTGCACTGTATCGTTAAATAATTACGAGACCATAAGGTAGAGAATCACCAATGTTGAGCCATGCCCACTGGGCGGAACTTCTCATGTGATATTGTTGTAGGTTATAGAATTTGTGTGTTTAGGTTATAGAATTTATTGGAATAAATAAAAGAGTGAAAAGAAAAAGATTGGTGGCCTTTTCCTTCGAATTGTATGTTGTCATGATATCCAGAATTTATAATGTGTGTGGCACTCATATTCAGTGCGATGGCCACGTGTTGATAAAAGCCGTTAAATAAAAAGGAAAGAAAATGTGGTATTGCCAGTGCATAGTGGACAGTCAGAGTTCTGTAAATTACTGATAGTCAGATGCGTGTTTCCTTTGCGTATTATTCATACAGGAGGATAATTTGTAGCTAAATTGTGAGTACGAGAGTTCATGTTACTTGATAAATAAGAATGATTCCACTCGCTTGGTAGACCACTCAACTTGCAGGCCTGACTGCTTGATGCCACAGTATCAGCAAGGCATGTGGGTGCCTCTCATAATTTCGACCCTGCCAGGATGTTTTGCCAGGATGTTTTGCCAGGATATTTTGCCAGGATATTTTGCCACGATGTTGTGCCAGGATATTTTGCTGTTAAGATTTTTTTATTTGATGGAATATATTGTGATAGCGCTAAGAAGTAATTTTTTTTTGTTTGCGATTTGTTTCTGGATTGGTGAAGATCTTTAATTTTTTTATGTAATTAATTGCTATATCGTCCAAGGCTGGAAGATCGTTGCATAATTTTTTTTGCGTAATGTTCGTAGTAACTAGGTCGCAGTCGAAAAGTGTAGTCACCAGGGAGAATAGTGATTCTGGTGTGAACGTAGCAGTGGGACAGGAAGTAGCTCTCAACCATGGGCTAATGAGCGGGAACGGCAAACACTCGGAAGGGGCTGAATTGTTCAGCGGACCACGGCTAGGTGATCCTTTATGCGGCGGGCTTTGTCCACAAACGGGGGCTTTTCCCGAGGATGCGGGCGAGCCGGGACTAGGTCAGGTATGCAGTGAAAGTGCAGCTACCCTTAGCGAAGCTACGATTTCTCAGGCGAACTAGGTGAGCGCACCGAAAGTAGCAAATGACAATGTGCTACTGCAGTTTTTACAGAGGATGGATAGAGATAATAAGGAAAGATTGGAAGCGATGGATAGGGATAATAAGGAAAGATTGGAAGCGATGAATAGAGATAATAAGGAGAGAGATAGGGAGACTAAGGAAAGATTGGAAGCAAATAAGGAAAGATTGGAGGCAATGGATAAGGGAAATAAAGAGGCAATGAGGAAGCTACACACAGTTATCGATGAGCGTCTGTCCGCAGTTAATAATCGGTTAGATGAGGGGGAGAAGAATCTGGATGCGTTGAAGCAAGTATGTGACGCCGTGAAAGAAAAAGCCAATAATTTGGAGGTACGAATAATTGCAATAGAGAGTGATATTACAGAACGTAGGGACGTGTTGCCAGATGAGCGAATCAAAGAGGTAGTGGAGGACTTACTTGCAGATAAACAAGGGGCATTAGACAGCGTGGAAGCTCAAATCACCTGGCAATAAGTGGCGCTAAATAAACACAGGGATGAAGTTGCGGAGGTAGTGGTCAGAAAGAATAAGATTAGTGCAGATGTAGAAAAGATCAGTATAAGAGGCGAGACAGGTTCTGACAGTACGCAGCGAGAGTTTTATGCCGACCAGGAGGACATACAATCACCATTACAGTTTAAAGAGGCACAATTAGAAATAAATAGGAAACATAGGGAAGAACTAGCACAGTTGCAATTAGCGTGCAGTAGCGAAAGTGAAACACCACCAGGTAGATTGCAGAGGGAGAGTGAGATAAATTCAAAAAACGAAAATAGGCAGAAAGAGGAAGACGAACTCAGAGAGTTAGAAGAACGGCTGTGTCGGATAAAACAGGTGGCAAACCCAACTGGGTATAGTCCAAGGTCGGAAAACATAAATGCGGAAGGAGAATGTAGGAGGCACTTCGTGTCGGTACAAACGTACGCTTGTTTTCCGGATCCTGATAATTACCAACATCCAGGCCTGTGGCTGTCTCAATTTCAAGATTCATTACCTTCATCGTGGGGACCGCTCCTCAAAATGAAGTTTGTGTGTAACCATTTGAGGGACGAGGCTAAAGCGAAAATGCAGGAAGTTATTAAAGACTGTAGTAGCTATTTAAATGAATTCTGGTCGAAAAGTAAGCAGGACCAGATTACGCAAAGCATATTGATGATGCCAAATTGTAACGAAGGTGGTATAAGAGATCCAGTGGCGTGCTATCAGGAAATGCTGAACGAAATAGGTATTTGGATGTGCCATACGAACCTGGGGAGCTCATTAGGATCTGTATAACGAAGCTGCCAGTGAAATTGCACAGAGATATAGCGATAGCAGGTGAGGCGTAGACGATTCTGCGTCATTTCAGCACTTGTCACAAGAATTGGGTAATGAGAGCAATGTCGTGAACGGAGACACGACTCATAGGTCAGATAGCGTCGAGGATAGGAACGGCAGAAACTATCAGAATGACAGGACAGCATGGAATCCTGGCACTTCATTCTTGTCATAATGGATTGAAGGATAGGAGAAACTAATCCAACATATCAGCCCTTAGCATCTTGCCTTAAAACACATGCCGCTGGCACTGAAAATTGTCTATGTAACAGACATACTCCACTGATATGTAGGAATGCAAATACCATACTTCTGATCAGAGAATAAAACACCAGTAATGGCATCTGTTAGGCTGGTCTCTCAGAGCAAGATTTGCAAATTTTTATTTCGAACACTAAAGTAAAAGGACTGTTTCCTCAAAACAAACCAGTTGCTAAAAAAAAATGTTATGTAATAATGCCAATGAGTCCAGTTTAATTAGTGTGATTTGACTATTGCAGGTACTTAACATGTAATGTAAAAAGTAAACATTGTGATCTGTATGGAATAGGGTACGTTTATACTGCTGTTACAGGTAACATCAGTAATGTGATCGAAGTTTTTAAATTAGATGCCATCTGATCTATAGTATGTCACAGTCGTGGTGACAGTTATAATGAGGTGCTGTGTATGGTTGTTCGGAATCTGGTGTTAGTGAAAGGGGCCACTAGCACCAAAGTTTCTAACACTTGGGCTGTCCCATCTCTCCCAGCTTGTATATTCTCTGCACACATTTAATTTTCATGTAAGCTTAGATTCCTAACTAGCAAATTCTTTACTGTATGTAGTGGACCAATCAGAGTGAGGTGGATTGTCCATGAAAATGCTGTACTGATTGAGACGATCAAGGGAAAACAATCTCGTGGGCTTCATCACATTTCTATAATCAAATTATGGAAAAGTGAAGGATAGATCGAAAGTAGGCAAGTTGTGGTAGATAGTCAGTGTATTTATTTGTAGTGTCTAACGTTGTGCAGGGTCAAATCGAACATAAGAATTTTCAGGCGGGATGTCAGGAAGTATGACGGAATAGACTGATCGAATGAGTCATGAACAGGAGTCGACAGAGTGGTGTATGTACGTATTTTTTGTCATATGAATAAGGATCAAGCAGAAACGACGTGATGATTAATCAGTGGATAAAGATGGTAGATAATGAGAGAAGCGACGTAATAAATAGTAGTTGATAAAGGTGATATTTAAGGAGAGAAGTGACGTGAAGCAGTGTGATTAATAAAGAGAGACTCGACGTGATGAAACAGTGGTAAATGAAAGTGAGTATAATTAATAATGTGGAGATGTCTTAGATGTATGTTACAGAGAGGCCTGTGTATGCTGCAATCGAGATTGATGCGAATGGCGAAGGAAGACCAGGAAATGATGGAGTAATCGACGGACGGAAAGCCGAAATACGAATGAAGAGATAAGGACAACTGCACACCGTGAAAGGTCATAAAGGGAGTATGAGATCCAGATGGTGAACGTTGTGGAATACTGACGTAAGATGTAATATAAGTGTAAATCCTATTCTTACTATAACATTTGCTATATGAAAAAAAATAATTTTTGTTGTTGTTGTTGTTGTTGAAGCCTGGTACCAGTATAACTAATCAAAACGGTACCAAGAATGTGTTCACTTATTTTGAAAGATGAATAATTTGTGTATTTTTTGTTCTTAGATTTAATGTCGCAATTCTAAAGTGATATTTAGCAGGATGAATAATCGGTAAAGTGAATGCAGAGGTAAGCCGATGGAGAGAGGTGCCAGAGTGAAAGAACGAATTTGGAGACTGGAATGCTATCTCCGAAACAGCTTCATGTGTTATATGGTTGAGTATAAGGGAGGAAAGGTATGGTATGTTGTCGTGAGTGTGGTGGTGTTATGAGTATAAGGGAGCAAAGGTATGGTATGTTGTCGTGAGTGTGGTGGTATTAAGGTTAGCTGACTTCTAGACCTATTCTGTTAGTGTATTAATGGATTGAATGAGAAGGAAAATGTGATGTCTGGTGAGTGAGAGTCGTAGAGTAGTGTGATCAACGCGCACACTCCTGAAAGGGGATGCTACCGATCCATAACTAAAACATTATTGTGTTATTGTTTGATTTGCATGAACCTCGATGGCAGGTCAGGATCTGACATCATGTGGGTGGTACATACATGTCCTAGAAATGTTGTTATAAAAAGGTAAAATATATAAAGATATATTAATTTCAGTCTGTCACAAGCACAAAGGTGCATTGTATGTCGTAGATTTAGAGTCATCAGTTTCTAAAATGTTTATTGTGCTAGGATGTTAAGTAGTTTACTATTTAATAACATGTGGTAGGTAATTGTGAGCTGTGTAGATTATTTCTTATTTTTTTCTTAGAACACTTTCAAGGGGTACTAATTTCAGTCTGTCACAAGCACAAAGGTTCACAGTATATTGTAGTTTTAGAATAAACAGTTTCTAATATTTTCACTGTGATAGGATGTTAGAGTAGTCTACTATTTGATATTGTAATTATGAGCTGTATAGATTGTTTATTATTCCTTTTGTTTTTTTTTTTTACACTTTCATGTTTTGTGTGAGGGATGACAGGTACAATCAATAGCACAAGTGTGGGCTGTATATAGAAAAGGGATAAGTGTTGATGTATGTGTAGAAAACTAGGGTGTATGATTTTATGTTTTTTTAGAACAAAGATTCTTTTATTACCAATGTATCTAATAGATCATACATGTAATCAGTGAGTATTTAAATACTGTAAGAATATCCTTTTGTCTGTAATGTTGCGAGATGCATGGAAGGGTCTGACTGATTGGGTGTCGTAGCACTGAGGGGCTACACCGATCACGCCCGTACCACATAAGCCAAGCAGACGTCGGCAACAGAGCCGGTGCGCTCCCCACTCCACTGCCGGTCGGGGTACACTCCATGCGCCCGCTACAGCAGGTCAACGGCCTGGGGCGACACGCACGTACCACTGGCCATTCATAAGTTCCGCCACCCTTACGACTGGGGAAAGTATCCCGCGGAGGCAACAGCGGGTGGTTTCTTCTGCTCAACGGCTCGAGCGGCGTCGCCACGGCAGAATGAACGACGCGCGGCAGAGTCCGGCGGGCATTTTTTACCAGCAACTATTAACTAGTACTAGACTGTGGAGCCGTGAAACAAGATGACTGCTCGTTACGTCTCCATAAGGTGGAAAGTGAAGGACTGGTGTTTCCACGTTGTGAGTGGTGGAAAAGATTTTGTCTTTAGCAGACAGGACGATCGTTTTGTTTTGTCTTGACCACTGAACGGTGGGATCCATAAACTTTTGGCAGTGACTTGTTAAGTGTGCTTTGTGAATTGCATGTGGGACGCTTGGTATACTTAAAGAGGGCGGTTGTCGTTTGGTAACTAATTATTGTATGAACGCAAGAAACTAAAGTGGGACATTGACATTTGCGTCTGTAGTAGGAGACATTTCTTTAATTGGTGCGGGAATAAGTGCTGTTTGTTGGAACTTACGACTTTTAATTACACCATGAACTGAAAGGACAGATCTGTGGGTAATAGTAGTTGTAGGGCCATTTCTGGACGACCAGATTCGTGTGGATGGTACTCTGAGAGTGACTATGACATTTGTGTTTAATGTGAGATACAGTTTACTGTTCAGTGCGTGTTCAAAATGCCGATTTGCGTGACTTAAAGACTTTCGTCCGGGTAACCATGGGAGAGCTTTGACACCGAGACAGTGTTTCTAGGGAACCTGTCAGCAACTTTTTTGACCCCTAGAAAATCACAGAATGAAATGATTCTGTGTGACTCGCAAGATAGGGAATAATGTATCTGTACTTGTAATTGTGTAACTTATTTTTATATGTTTCATTCCTGAAGGGACAGCAAGTGTAATTGTATTTTATTAACATTTGTGTTTAGAATAGTTAGTGTGTTTTTTTTTGTTTGTTCTGAGTTATCAAGTTCACGTAGCATGTTTATTAGAATATTTGGTACAATGATGCTTTAATTATTAGCCAGTGGCGTAATACTAATGTAGCGGTTCTTGTTGCATTGGTCAGTAAGGTTGTCACAGGGGACAAGAGTTTGCATTGCACAACAAATATCGGAATTAACTGATGCATTTTGATGTCGTGGGCAGTAATGATCTTGTTGGTGTGTTGACTGAAGCCACTTAATTGCGTTATCGCAGTGGTGATATTTCACATTAAAGTGTAACGAAGGCTAGTCGAAATGCAAGTTCTTGTCGTCTAAATGTGTAACAACAGATAAATGAGCAGTAGAGTAAGATACGAGAGCTACTGGTGGATTCAAGCACTTATTGCTAAACTATTTACTGCGTGTATTGAGCAAAGTTGATGGACTGACTAGCTCAGCAGCAGGTATTTGTACTGGTGAACAAGGATAAGGTTAAACTCACAGTCGAGTAGTGGTGGCAATTGCTTAAGTGATGATAGTTAATGAGATATGACATAATGTCTTAGATTGACTATATTACGTAACCAGTATGTAACTTGTGGTATATATCATTGTTTTTCTTCCCAGTTTTTTTTCTCTGTACGTTTGATGTATATTTTAGAGTAATGGTATGGAGCCTGACATTCTACATGTAACTAGTGTACGCAATGTTTTTCTTTTGTTGATTTTGTTTTGTATTTAGACTTTGCTTTGTAAAGGTTTTTACCCCGCAATTTATGAATGTCAGATTACTTGCTCTGTGTTTGGACGGTGAGGTATTTAAAATTTCATGAGTACAATTAGTATTTTTTTATTTGTTTTAGTATTATTGAAGTTTGGATTACTCCTAAAAATAATGGAGATCCCGGTAACTAAGCCAATTTTTATCTCACCATTATTTTTTATTTTTATGATGTGATGTTTTATTTGTCATTTGGATTGGTGTAAATATGTATGTGTACGTTAGTCCGGATTGTGGAGAGTACAATAATGCCACAAATGTGTCAATAATTTGGTAAAGTAACAGCATTTGGTCGTCTATTTGAGGTCTCCAGGGGCTAAGGTCTCCTCCTGGTTATTTTGATGACTAGCTAAGTTTGTTCTAACACAGCTTTCTTAAAAAAATGTTCGGAACTACCCTCGCATTGCAAGGATAGTACCGTGTCATTTTTTTCTGCATGAATAGCTGGTGGTGAAAGGGTACAGTACTGTCCGACATTGAAAATAGGTACAACATGCTTCATTATTTTTGTCAGAACAACACATTTTTTTCTAATAATAACTCAATTTCAATTAATACAGCGAAGCCGGATACCAGTGTGGGAAAGAATGACAATTTATTTATTTAATTGATCACATATGCACTCCCACAAAATAAATCCCTACATCCAGTTTGGTGAGATCTGTGAAATGAATGAATCTATGGTCATCTGCTAACTGCAGATAGTGAATGTGAATATATGATCATCTTTGAGACGATCCTTTGGCCACCTTTGGTGGGACCAAAGAGATGAAATTTACCTGAGCTTTGAGCGCCTGAAATGTGGCTGACCAATACGGTAGCATGGTCTTCCCCCACCTCGACAGAGGTGCGAGATGACCGGAAGAACGGCCATGTTTCAGCACTCTGCCGCTGGACCTTGTGCTGTTAAGACCTGTCTTAGTTGTGCTCCGTAAAGACAAAAGAGTGGAGACATGGTATGCATGTGGAATATTTAAGAGTAGTTTGAAATAATAATTTCTCTATTTCAGGAACTTTTGTGGGGAGAATTAAATGTCAGGCAGGTAATATTAATGGGATTGTAGTAATCTTCGGAAGTGACCAACGGTCACAATGAAACCACGTGTAGCAATAAGTTGAAATACTTCCGTGTGCTTAAGTTAAGCTGAATTACTAGCGTGTGTACAATATGTTGAAATATTTAAGAAATAGCGTGTGTACCATAAGTTGAAATATTTAAGAAATGGCGTGTGCAGGACTTGAAATTAGAGACGAGTACTTCCACATGGTGAGTACTGTGTGAGTCTCAAACTGTGTATGAGACAAAAGATAAAGAGAAGTACTCGTCCATGGTATCAGTTTAGGAGTCGCGTGTGTGATGAATACGTTCTTAATATTACTTTGTGTGATATGATTCCGTGTGACGCTAGATTCAAACTCTGAGAGAGAGGCAAGGTGAGTCAGCCGTCTATCCAGCAACGCCAGTTGGCTTGCATTGCACAGGAAGACGTGCATATATCTCCAGAGTTCATAGTAGGAAAGTAGAATTACGAAGTGTGGCAGTGTCGTGTGAAACTGGGATAAATATTAATTGAAGCGAGAAAGCTGAAAGTGATAATGTTGTGACTATTCCCTGTGTAGTATTTCATATTGTAGTGTGGTGTATGTCATGTAATTTGGGTATGTGTGGTTTGCAAGTGAGAGTAGCGAGGTAGTTTCAAAAGATTAGTGGGTTATGCGTGTTCATAGTAGGAAAGAAGAATTACGAAGTGTGGCAGTGTCGTGTGAAACTGGGATAAATATTAATTGAAGCGAGAAAGCTGAAAGTGATAATGTTGTGACTATTCCCTGTGTAGTGTTTCATATTGTAGTGTGGTGTATGTCATGTAATTTGGGTATGTGTGGTTTGCAAGTGAGAGTAGCGAGGTAGTTTCAAAAGATTAGTGGGTTATGCGTGTTCCTTTTGTACTGCACGGTCTGGAGGAAAGTTTCGTGATGATGATTGTGAGAGTCGAAGTGTGAGAAATAATAAAAGATCCACCAACCTATCCAGAAGGTGCACTGTATCGTTAAATAATTACGAGACCATAAGGTAGAGAATCAACAATGTTGAGCCATGCCCACTGGGCGGAATTTCTCATGTGTTATTGTTGTAGGTTATAGAATTTGTGTGTTTAGGTTATAGAATTTATTGGAATAAATAAAAGAGTGAAAAGAAAAAGATTGGTGGCCTTTCCCTTCGAATTGTATGTTGTCATGATATCCAGAATTTATAATGTGTGCGGCACTCATATTCAGTGCGATGGCCACGTGCTGATAAAAGCCGTTAAATAAAAAGGAAAATAAAATGTGGTATTGCCAGTGCGTAGTGGATAGTCAGAGTTCTGTAAAGTACTGATAGTCAGATGCGTGTTTCCGTTGCGTATTATTCATACAGGAGGATAATTTGTAACTACTTTGTGAGTACGAGAGTTCATGTTACTCGATAAATAAGAATGATTCCACTCGCTTGGTAGACCACTCATCTTGCAGGCCTGACTGCTTGATGCCACAGTATGAGCAAGGCATGTGGGTGCCTCTCATGATGACCACAGATGTTGAGTCCCATAGTGCTCAGAGCCATTTGAACCATTTTTTTTGAACGATCTTTTCACAAAAACCAACATTCAAATACGATTTTCGGATGAGAAACCAACAGCGTAATCTTTCTTTATATACAGAATTTATATGCCATTACTTCTTTGTGCGGTTACGCTGAAATGCTGTCCAGGCAGGCAGTACGTATCATGCCGAACTGAAATTTGTTGCATATCGCCTTCGTGATGTTGCAGTTTTAACGACTGGCAATGTACTAATGCTATTCCGGTTATAACTGCCATATAACGGCAACAGAATACGAGGTAATAGGGGGCAGGTTGACAAATACTACTTCGTTTACTGATATAAAAGTTATTTCACATGACACAACAGCTTGACTGGAGACGGCCGGAACGTACGACCGGAGATCGGTTGGTGAGACAGCCGCGTGGTGAGTGACTATGGCGAAGACGGAGGACCTGCCCCGGCCTTGGCGGTGGCAGAGGCAGAAGCAACAGACGAGCCGCCCACGCGGGATTATGCAAACGAGGATTAAAGGCTCGGCGGCGCTGATAGCAAAACAAGCCCTCCTGCCAGCCGGCGACATCGCAGTCTACGACGCCCCGCCATTCGTTTCCCTGGCAAGGGGCGTCTGACACACGCGTGTCTCTTCCAAGTCAGCTCAGTACGATCAGCTTCAGCTAGCACTTCGCACAAGAGCGCGATTTACAACGTTGCGAATCCGAATAGGGCAATGCACAGTATGTTTTTGTTCGTGTCCGAGTAAAAACGTAAGTAGCGTACTATACTGCTTGCCAGTGTGTGTGATTTTTGGAAGAGAAAGAAACTAAGAAACAAAATTAATTTCATTTTTTTCCAAATCAAAAGTAGCTTCTCACTTAAAACGTACCGGCTTATGGTCATAGTGTAATGCTAGCTTAGCACCCGCTACTTCGCTCGTGCAGCCTGCATGTTTTTTCTTAGATCAGAGTTTTATGTTGTTCACAAATTGCATCACCTTCTAAACTTCTCACGCTAATTAAAACCATAGAACCATGGTCTCCTCCGGATGTACTTCTGACCAAAAAGCAATTCTCTTACTGGAGTCCAAGGTTTTCGTTAACCATGCCTTTTGTGTTCTTGTGCTGATATCTCCGTATAAACTTTCATTAATTATCACATATTTCTTTGTATCTCACCAAGAAGACAAATACCAGCTTTCATAGATTTAGCTTTAAAAATGCTTTCACAATGAAATATTTTTATAACACATTTCACACCCTATTTCAACCAATTAGGGTTTGAATTTCCAAAAACAGTGTAATGCGTATATTTCTTTTATTTCTAACACAGAAAAATAAAAAATGTTCATAGATATAGCTTCAAAAATGGTTGCAAAATGTAATATTTACAGAAAGAATTGCTTCACCGTTTCACCCAATTGAATTTGCAGAATCAGTGGCACACATATTTTTTATTGCTAGCAGAGACGCCAAATGCAAGTTTTCATAGATTTGGCTCTGAAAACGGGTTCACAATGAAATATTTCATAAAATATTTCATCTCCAATTTCACCTCCCTCAGGGGTTGAATTTCCTAAAACACTGCCGCACGTATCTTTTCATTTGTAACAGAGAAAAATGCCAGTTATCGTAGCTCTGGATTCGATAGTGCATTAATGGCGACATACTTTCAAAAAACATCTAATCCCCTATTTCCAAGTTTTGTGGGCGGATCTGAAAATACCTCCTAAACGACGCCTACACTACGACATCAACACCCTCTCCTAATTTGAAGTTTCTGTCTAGCGGTTTGGGCTGAGCGACGATGAGTGAGTGAGCGAGTCAGTCAGTCAGTCGGAAATGCCTTTTATATTAAAAATTTTATGGTATTTGTAACTAGAACAAGGTAACAGCTTCGAGTACATCCACATCTATTACGAAAATGTATATGCCACGTCATCTAAATACTGCAGCAATTTGAACCCAGCTTGGTACACATATCACACACTGTGTTGGAAAGAAGCGCTATAGGTGTAAGAACCATGCACATATCAAAGGGATGTGGGTGAAGGAAGAAGGTAGTGCACTCCACAACGTGCAAACACCCATACTTTATTTACTCATTTTTTGACAATAAGGGCATCTAGGACTTGCAATCGATGTCACATATAATTTCAAACTATTACGAGACTTTTGTCGCTGACATCCCTCAAGAGAAAAAAAAATTATGGGCTGCTACATTTTCCTTATTCATGAAGGAAAACTGCCGCAGCGTGCATGTCCGTTTGATTTATTACTTGCTCTTCTTCGTTACTAACTATATTCCCAACACATTTCGCGCAAGGTATTCAGGTGTACCACTGCATGTAACTGCACGATTATATTATTGTGAGACACATTTTTCAGGAGAGACGACCTCATAAAAATGGAACAACGTGACAATGAAACCCCAGGGCGAAATTCAGTAGAGACAATGCTCATGTATGTGTACAAATATGAGTGAAATATGTTCAACATAATTGTATAATATGTGCGACATGCGAATACGTAGGCAAAGCTACGGATAAACATTTCCTCCTAACTACTGTATAGATTTTGTAGATATGCACTAAGAAATTCTTCCAGTCCATATGTGGCATACAGAAAACCAGTGCTTAACAGTATTGGTTAAAAACAGTCTTGGTTGCAATTTTAGTTTTTTTATTTTTCAACGACGCGTTTAGCCTTATTTGGGCATCTTCAGGCTATCTACATAGAAAACAGAACAAATACATCAATTTAAGAATCGCGATCGCGTTGTGCAGACTTGGATAAGCTATAAGCATGTGTAAACAGATCAACTATTGGAAGAGCAAACACCTGAAATTGGTATTTCTCAGAAGAATCCTTTAGTCAGTGTAGCCAAAGGGCATCGTCGAATATATCGGGCCAACATCGCCTTCGTTAAACTCAGTAAAAACTAGAAATATAAAATAGTAAAATTATTACCTTTTCTAGATGGACGTGAGAGGCACCAAGGTCTGTACAACGCGTTCCCGTTCACAGGAGTGAGTAGCAGAGCAAGATGGGGGGCTCAGGTAGTAACCGTAATGCACCGCAACGACGTGTGCTAGTAGTGACACCAAATACAGAATCAACCCAATAGGTGGCGCTGCGACGCAGCAGTGATAAGAATGAGAAATCGTAAACTGGATATACATGCCCACTAAAACTTCATAAATGTAATGCACATAAAACATTGATAAGATGGAATTATCAGGGGGCAACACCTGTGCAGTAACGTATCCTAAAATTTTGACGAAGTAAAATATAAATGAAGGTGGTAAATTTAAAATGAGAAAACAAGGTGTATAATACAACACACAGATGCAATACATAAACAGAATTTTCGTATCATATACCACGAGAACGAGAACATTAAAAACACAGGACCGTAATTTCAGATGAAGAGGCGGCCCATATAACACTCAATACTGCGTCATTCGGAGCTAGAACTTCTAGCAACAAAAGTTTTTTTATAAAATACAAGTAAAATTATTAGGCTTAAAAAATACACACCAACGTGGAGGACGGACGTTATGCGGATAAACTTCACCCCCCACCTTTTTTTTTTTATAGCTACATTGAAATGTGTAAAATGCGTCATCGTTTAAAGCGACTAACTCGCAAGTATCCTATTTGAATAAAAAAAAAAATACCTAGTGGCTTGGCTAAGAAGACGACATAAGAACAGAGAGGAACAGGGCTCATATTTAGGCAGCATTACGAGAGCTCCAGGATTACATTAATAACACCCATTTCAGAACTTCTAAAAAGGCCTGACTGGCGCCAAATATTTGGCCGTTAAGGAGAGACAAATCTTTGCCTTCCATATGCCTGAATATGTTAATTTCTTCCAAAATGTTTAACTTCTTTCCCTTTTGCGCAAAATGCAAAATCTTAAGATTTTGTACTTGTGGAGGACTAAGGCCACTGGCTTTAAGGTGTTGGGCAAAGGCAGAGCTCTGTTTTACCTGTCCCCATCTATTAAGAAGATGTTCTTGCAATCTAATTTTGAAGGTTCTGCCTGTTTGTCCAACATATCCTGCATTACAATCGCAACACTCCAGCAGATACACCCCCGATGCCAAAAGGTTGTTCCTTTTAGGTGATTCATTATGTATGTACATAAACTGGAGTTTGGTAGCCGGGGAAAATACTATACGAGAGCCCACTCGCCGGAAAAGTTTTGCCAACATTCTGGAATCTTCGTGAATGTTCCAGGCTATTTCCGAACATTCCAGAACATTACGCATCAACGTGGAACATTCCGGAACATCGTGGAATAGTGGAATGCTTTCGAATACTCTCGAATGTTCTCCAGTACTCTCGAATGTTCTAGAAATTTCTAGAGGGCGAAACTTCCCAGCTCTTATATCTTAAAAAGCACCCCCTTCACGTAAAAAGGGGAACCTTGTTTATGGGTGGGGTATAGAGGCCTACCACCCATATAACTCCCTTGATCATACCGCGACTCGTTCCTGAGTTTTAGCAGCACACTCATTCTACAGTTACTTTAATAATACATGTTGATTATTGTAATATTCACATACCAGTAGTCGTTATAGTCGAACTTTTAATGCTGCATGGAAACTGCAGACAGTATTCACTACTAGCAATGACTGCACATACACTCCTGGAAATTGAAATAAGAACACCGTGAATTCATTGTCCCAGGAAGGGGAAACTTTATTGACACATTTCTGGGGTCAGATACATCACATGATCACACTGACAGAACCACAGGCACATAGACACAGGCAACAGAGCATGCACAATGTCGGCTCTAGTACAGTGTATATCCACCTTTCGCAGCAATGCAGGCTGCTATTCTCCCATGGAGACGATCGTAGAGATGCTGGATGTAGTCCTGTGGAACGGCTTGCCATGCCATTTCCACCTGGCGCCTCAGCTGGACCAGCGTTCGTGCTGGACGTGCAGACCGCGTGAGACGACGCTTCATCCAGTCCCAAACATGCTCAATGGGGGACAGATCCGGAGATCTTGCTGGCCAGGGTAGTTGACTTACACCTTCTAGAGCACGTTGGGTGGCACGGGATACATGCGGACGTGCATTGTCCTGTTGGAACAGCAAGTTCCCTTGCCGGTCTAGGAATGGTAGAACGATGGGTTCGATGACGGTTTGGATTTACCGTGCACTGTTCAGTGTCCCCTCAACGATCACCAGTGGTGTACGGCCAGTGTAGGAGATCGCTCCCCACACCATGATGCCGGGTGTTGGCCCTTTGTGCCTCGGTCGTATGCAGTCCTGATTGTGGCGCTCACCTGCACGGCGCCAAACACGCATACGACCATCATTGGCACCAAGGCAGAAGCGACTCTCATCGCTGAAGACGACACGTCTCCATTCGTCCCTCCATTCACGCCTGTCGCGACACCACTGGAGGCGGGCTGCACGACGTTGGGGCGTGAGCGAAGACGGCCTAACGGTGTGCGGGACCGTAGCCCAGCTTCATGGAGACGGTTGCGAATGGTCCTCGCCGATACCCCAGGAGCAACAGTGTCCCTAATTTGCTGGGAAGTGGCGGTGCGGTCCCCTACGGCACTGCGTAGGATCCTACGGTCTTGGTGTGCATCCGTGCGTCGCTGCGGTCCGGTCCCAGGTCGACGGGCACGTGCACCTTCCGCCGACCACTGGCGACAACATCGATGTACTGTGGAGACCTCACGCCCCACATGTTGAGCAATTCGGCGGTTCGTCCACCCGGCCTCCCGCATGCCCACTATACGCCCTCGCTCAAAGTCCGTCAACTGCACATACGGTTCACGTCCACGCTGTCGCGGCATGCTACCAGTGTTAAAGACTGCGATGGAGCTCCGTATGCCACGGCAAACTGGCTGACACTGACGGCGGCGGTGCACAAATGCTGCGCAGCTAGCGCCATTCGACGGCCAACACCGCGGTTCCTGGTGTGTCCGCTGTGCCGTGCGTGTGATCATTGCTTGTACAGCCCTCTCGCAGTGTCCGGAGCAAGTATGGTGGGTCTGACACTCCGGTGTCAATGTGTTCTTTTTTCCATTTCCAGGAGTGTATAATTATTTCTGGTTTTCCTTTCCTTTTATTAGAGTGAGAGGGCCCTACAACTTTCTGCAGCCTTGTGACCTCTTTCTAGTTGGCTGAGGACATGCGAGTTAACTTGAAAGAACCAGTGAGTAATAACCTGGTTCGGCGCTGGAAGCAGCCCTCCCATGCATATAGAGGACAGAGAAGTCGTCATGTCCGACCTCTTCACAGCATGTGCCTCAAGAGTGGCCTGTGTACCATAAAACTGCGTTGTGTTGTACTTTATGAGAAATAAATTTTAGAAAGATAACACCTAAAGTACAGTGTAGTGAGAAACTGTGGCACGGGACTATTTTGGGCGACCACAGCATGAAAGAGTGTTCGTTTAAATTCACGTGTCTCGGACTCTGACTGTCCAACAATAATTATTTCAGTACAATGTGCATTTCTCCATGTGTGCCTACGTGGGATCTCTTTTCTTAAATAAGCTTTGTATGGGAAAAATTTTCTCCCTTCCTCCCCACATCACACCATCGTCGGTTAACGACGACAAAAACCACGATAGTAGAAACTCATTAAATTTATTTATAAATTTGTTATTAGATGGAATTCACATGGTCTTCTGCAATTGGCCATCGAGGTTCCTATGCTGCAGAGCCACCTACTTGCTGTTGGACCGTCAAAGATTAGTTACTTCCTACTGGGCGTCACAGAGAGGGATGTCTCCATCTTAGAGAAGAGTACAAAGTGTGCGCTGGACTCAGAATTTCCACGCGTTATTGCCACCATCTTATGCGATCACACAATTTAACAGCGCGACGCGCACGTTCACCACGTGCCGCGCTGGTCCTGTGCATATTGAGACGCGTACACACTCTGCACACGCCGTTTGGCGACGCTTTGCGCAGACAAAACCAAAGCGCGCGAATCCTGTAATTTTTTCAAATGATTTTACGGAAACTATTCAGTAAGAAGATTTGTAATGAATGGTGAGAAAGGCTACAGGGATCATGGAGCATACATGACGTTCGACTTGTAATGAGAGTGATGCACCTTCAGTAGCACGCTAACCATCGTTCTCTGTGAGCACCTGTAGGCTTATGTAGCGATGCTGGACAGTGTCACAAGTCAGCACACAGACTACTGGCTTTCTTTCTATTCTTACACTTTCGCTCTGTGCTGTGAACAGGATCGATGAGGCATAAGAACATGACAGTAGTAAATGTAGACTGTAACTGGAGATTGCAACTCGAGGTCACTGCCGCCTTTGTCACTTAAGTGAATTCAAATACTCCTTTCTGAATAAACTTGTATTCTCACTGACTTCATTTTGCAATGGAAATTTGGTCTGTTTGTAATAGATCACCAATTGCGTGATTAGTGAAAAACGTTGTACAATTGTACAATTTAAACACTGAAAACCCATTGTTGCAGCTAGAGTGTATTCGAGGGACAATGATGAAACATAAAAGCCTTCTATGAACACATAAAAGCATGAATGTATATATATTTTCCATAAAATATTGTAAATAGTTATAATAAATTTCATATCCAGATTTCTTTCTTTCTAACCAGATATCACCAACACTAATCTTCACAAGGACTCCCAGCAAGTAGCAGCTCTGATGTCCACAAAAAATGTCTCAGATGTGTGTGTGTGTGTGTGTGTGTGTGTGTGTGTGTGTGTGTGTGTGTGTGTGTGTTTGTTGCACCTATCCAAGTGTAGATAATGCAATTTTCACTCTTTGAAGTAATACATATCTTCGAACTTTACTCTGCTCTTACGTAATTCCCGTAAAGTATTCGGAGGTAAATAACTTTGAATGTAACGCAGTTTTTTGCAAATAGATTGAGTGATTTTGAGGTTGGCAGCACTGATGCACGTCTGTTGCTGCATATGTGTTATTAGTAGAAAACAGACACTAATTTAAGGGAAAAATAATTGCCTGTAGCATATTTTATATGTAAGTCAATTCGTTTGTGTCTCCTTCATGTAGGTAATTGAAAATTTCGTGATCTGAGGCTTTGTATTTATATTACCACATGAAATCATATCTCATAAAGCAGTCCCTATTTTGACAACTGTAAACATCGTCTAATTTCAACCAGTGTTCATGATCAGTAGTAAGTAAAAGTTATAGATCATTGTAAATAAGTTAATTAACACATTCTGCTGTTAGGAGTGTGGTGACTCCTGTTTACTCAGATATAACTTTTACATTGTAACATACACCTGAACTGCTAACCAATATGCTTCATTCTTGCATCTTGTATATAACAGGAGTTCATCATCGGTGAAATGTGTTATTTTAAGTGTATCGTCTGTGTTGGAATCCGTGACAAGTGTTGGTGTTTCTGTAGTGAAGTCAGACAGGGAGTGGTATGTGTAGACTTTTTTGGAATTCCACTGGTGCAATTCTAATGGGGAATTGCATGGGGAACTCAACAATTCTCTCCCACAGATCTGTAAGTTCTGGAAAAATGACAGGAGAAGCGCTGACCATGAAGTAAAGATTTCTTTCCTTGAGGCTGAATAAGATTACGCGAAATTTGAGCTAGATGGGTTGAAGAGGGGAAAAGGCTTTGGGAACTGGTTACAGGTAACAAATAACGGGCGAAAGAGGAACAGCTCAACAATTTCTTCATCTACATGCATGAGCATACAGCATCTATTACGTTTGACTTGTTATCTGAAATAGTAGGGAATGAGTATCATCTAGCTGTAGGTCAAAACAGGTTACAATGGAATTCTAGCAAAGAAACTATGTGTAATGCTTACCAAAGCTGAGTAGGAAGAAAAGACAGTTGTTGCTAGGTAGGAGCTATTGCTGAGGTATGTACCAGATGATGTAAGACAGATTAAGCACAGGGTACCAACTCACAAATATTGTGAAGCCAAATGCTAGCCTTAGGCAGGGGTCAGAGGATGTATGAAGTTTTTACGAGGATTTTGATAAAGAGAGATGATCATAGTATGTGGAGCGGGAAACTGAGCTAAGTACAAAAATTACAACATTATGGTGTCCTGAATGGAAGAGGAATAGCAACTTCACACTCCTGTGTGAGTTATGTGGAGGTCCTGGAGCACCTCGACAAACTATGGTTAACAATGAAGTGAGCTGTATGAACACAGAGTGCTGCTGCAGACTGAAATGAAATCTCATATGAGTGTAGCGCCTGTCGCTGCAATTTGGAGATGGCTGCCAACACCTGAATAAGGGGAAGCGGCACAGGATCGATTCCTGAGCTTCTGCAGAAAATGTACAGGAGGAAGGGGCAGCAACCATCACACAAAGCAAGATCACTGTAGTTAATGGTGACATAAGTGTACCTTCTGTAGGTTACAGTCAGGAATCAGGCACCCTTTTGTGAAAGACGTTAAAACAACAAAACAGCCCCCAAAAATGCTTAGTGCAGCAAAGAAAGTAAGATTAGTTTCCTTCATCAGAATATCAGAGTACAGAGTAATAATGTAAAGGAGTCTCACGTCTATTCAGAAAATTCAGAGACCTCTTTAAAGAAGACATACTGTAACAATATAAACACCAAATAACCACAGAGTTAGAAGAGTTAAATATGAAAGATTACACTCTAGCATCTTACTCATATAGAACTTATATGGGAAAAAAGAGGAGTTTTCACATATGTTAAGATAGAAAAGAAACTGAAAAACAACGAGATGACTAGATTTCCTAGTGATCAGCACATAGAAGTGTATATTTGCAGGTTAATACTGAAAACTAGTTCACTTTCATTACTATGTTGTCACAAAGCAATGAGTAGTTAAAAGTCTGTGGTGATTCGAATGTAGAGTTTTTGAATGTTATCTGTAAATATTATTAGGATCATACAATTTAATCTCAGTAGCTAACTTTCCAATAAAGGTGGATAAAGACAGCAGAGCTCTCATTGACAGAAAATTACAGAACGTGCACATTATGTCAGAAATCAGGAATTTTGGTAACAGACTTACAGCTATTGGGAATGTAGAAAAACGAGGAACAGGACAGCAACCTACAGAACACTATGGAGTCGCCAATCAACCTACAGAACTACATAACACTATTAATTG
This sequence comes from Schistocerca americana, assembly GCF_021461395.2. Lineage (NCBI taxonomy): Eukaryota > Metazoa > Arthropoda > Insecta > Orthoptera > Acrididae > Schistocerca > Schistocerca americana. Next base: position 590,443,492 of record NC_060119.1, read on the forward strand.
AAATAAACTGGCTACTTATTATCAGTGACAGGTAGTGGTTATGTTTAATTATCATTTGTTAAATGTAGTAAGAAATATAGGGACCAATAGTTCAAGGGATTAATCAAAAGAGTATCTTGAACAATCAGTTTACATAACATACAGTAGTATGATGTCTTGCACACTGCTGACATTTATTTTCCAAAATTTTTATGGAGGTCATGTACCCAAGAACAGTATCCCACTTGGTCAACAATAATATCCTCAGTAAGGCACAGATTTGATTTAAGAATGGTTGCTCATCTGAAAATGCCATTTACACATTCACTCACCCTATTTTATAAGCACTAAATAACACAATAGCACATTTTGACTGTGTGACTCACAGTATTCTCGAGGTCAAACTGAGGTTTTTGGAACTGATTGTATATCAAAAGAATGGAAAATGTCATATGTAAGTAAACTGCTGTAGAGATCTGTACTTAATAATCCAAACAATATAACCAAGGGAGATCCTGCTGAGTGGAGAGAAATCACTTATGGGATTCCACAAGGAGCAATCTTAGGCCTCCTTTTTATTCTTATATATGTAAGAGACTTCCGAGATACAACAAGTAGAATTATCTGCTTTTGCAGCTGACATTAATATTGTAATCAAGCCATACACCAGCAGAAGACCTGTTAAATAATGTTCTGAAAAGCATTATTGAATGGTTTTTTGTAAATAGTTTCACTCTTACTTTCAAAAATACACAACATATTGGGTTCTGCACATCTAGATTTACTGCACCAATGTTATATGTAACACATCAAAAAGTTTAGGTGTCCATATTGATGAGACCTTAAACTGGATAAAAAACATTTTGGAACTCCTAGAACGACATAGATCATCCACATTTGCACTTCGAATCATTGCAAAAGTTGGAGAGAGATAAATTAGTAAGTTCCCAGGCTTTATGTATTTTCATCGAGTAATGCCATATGGGTTAATGTCCTGGGGTAACTCAACTTTAAGAAAGGAAGTATTTTTTCTCAAAAAGGTGCTTCAAAAATATAATGTGGAGATCACGGACAATTATTTTGTAAACATCTGTTTAAAGAGTCAGACATTGTGACTATTACTTTACATTATGTTTATTTCTCATGAAGTTTGTTGTAAATAATAGACTGCTGTCAAAAGGAACAATGATGTACATAATTAAAATACCAGAAGAAAAAAATGGCATTTGTTACTTCATATCAAGGTTGTGTCGAGCGCAAAAAGTGGAGGGCAATGCTACTACTAAAATTTTTGATCACTTTGACAGTCATATAAATTATCTGTTTGACAGCAAAGTTAAATTAAACTAAAGAAGTTTATGTACTGTAGAGGAAATTCTAATTCTGTAGCGTGTAATAAGTAATGGATAGGAATTATTAGCACACAACAGTAACTAAGCAAGAAAAAATGTAGATTATTAGTGTGCATCCATATTTACATATCACAGTGTACTGTGAATCCAATATGAATCATTCCACATAATTACGATTAGTAGTACAGATGATTCACAGAACTAAAAAGCCGCTAAATGCATCATTTCCTTAGCATTCTGAGGAAATAAGGGGGTATGCATGGGTATGCAACTCAGAGGTAAATAATTTTCAACATAACAGTATTCGATGCAAATAATTATTTCTTTTATCCCTATTCAAGTGAAGCTTACTTTTGAACCTGTGTCTAATCCAAAGGAACGTTATGTAATTTGACAGCTACATTTTCATCGGCTGTCTCATTTTATTACTGCAGTGTGGTGTGGAGGGGGAAAGGAGAGTTGGTGTAAGAGCCACAACTGGGCTAATTCTACCATCTTCAATTTTGGTTTCCTGGGGAGAGAGGAGGGAGATAATGGGGTGTGGCTTGTCCATGATAATGTGACTGATAAGGCTTATTATATCACTGTTAAGTGAGTGACATCACCGATAACGAAGCAGGGCTTGTGAAATCATGGTTGGGAGAAATGTGATTTCCACATGATCAGATTTCAGCAGACGTTTGTTGGTCAAACTGCTAGGGAATGCAGATATATTAGTTTTTCTGTATTGCCTCACATGAATCTACATTTCTCCAGAATCCAAATAAATCTTCCCAGAGAACAGCTTCTACCAGTTTTTCCAGGCTTCTATAAATAATTCGTGCCAACATTCTTCAAGCATGACGTACTAAAATGATTCTGTAATCAGCACCTGACCTCTTTGGAACTGTAATTGTTGCCTTATGTTTGAGGTCTGAGGGTATTTCGGCTGTCTCATAAATCTAGCACACCAGATGGAATAAGTCTGTTGTATATGGCTCTCTCAAGTACTTTATTAGTTCTGAAGGAGTGCCATCTACTCTGTAGACTTTCTTTCAACTTAAGCTTTTCAGTGGTGCGTCAAAAACGTCTCTCACAATCGTATTCAGAAAGTAAAAGTTTCGTTCGGAATCACAGAATTCATTTAGCACTTTGACCTTTCTCTTACAAAGAGAAGGAAGAACGCTTGCAGTTGAGTCATTGCCAGATAATCCGTTAAGCAGCGAAGCTTTCAAGAGAACATCAAAGTTCTTGGAGAACAAAGTTGGTGCCAGCAAAGTTATCTACGTTTTCAGACAAGACAACTTCAAAGTTACATAATTTCCACGAAAGCCTTATAGCAAAGTTACCCATCAGCTGGCAAAATTTTCTTTAAGCCGATGAGCTCTAAAAGTCTTTCCTGTAAGGAAAGAACTATGCTTTTAAAACTAGATGAAGTATAAGACATACTGTTAAGTAACTATTCTAAATGATGGTGATCATAAAACTCTTTCTACGCTGACAATGTACCCTCACTATGTGAATATACCTTCTACCAGTTTTATTAATACTTCAGTTTCTCTAGCTACTTAACAATACTTTCCTAATGAAAAATGCAAGAGGGTAAAGTTTCTACGGTAGTAGCGGGCACATAATTAGTTACATTACAACATTTACACAAACATGTCAACATAATGCGAAATTGTCTGCATAGACATACCATTTAGAGGATGGGCCAACACACACACACACACACACACACACACACACACACACACACACACACACATATATATATATATATATATATATATATATATATATATATATATATATATATATATATATATATATATATATATATATATATATATATATAAGTTGCTATATTTTTTTAATGTGACTCCAGACAATATTGAGTCTAAAACTTGAACTGTAAGTTCCATTATGAGCAGTGATGTAAAATAACTGTGGAAGAGTCAATATCTCACCAATGTTGCTGTATGTTGCGAAACTGTGAGGAATTCTTCTCGATGAAAGGCTTATTTTGTTTTTAAAGAAAAACTAATCAGACACCGATTCCTGTCAGATCTCCAAAGTTAAGCACCGTCGGATTTGGCTAACACTTGGACTGTGACCATTTGGTCTGATGGGCGCTGTTTGAAGGCGTGCTGCAGCACTCAGCCCCTGTGAGAAAAATTGAGGAGCTACTTGATTGAGAAATAGTGGCTCCAGCCACAAAAATTGACAGTGGCTATAAGAGCGGTGTGCTGACATTCTTCCTCATGTCCGCATGCAATGACGCCTGTAGGCTGAGGATGACACTGTGGTCGGTCAGTACCGTCAGGGTTTTCAAAGACCTGGTTGGATGGAGTTTAGTTTAGACAGTTGGTGTAATGAAACAGGGTTGAATTAAAGTTACCTTACATAATAGTCGTAGGTAGGAAGCAATCAGCACTCTTACACTTTTTTGGTGTAATTAGTTACAAAAGGTGCAGGGGCAATGACTGTGAGTGCATGTTATCATCAAGCCACACCCCCTCCCATCCCCTTCACCCTCACCCTCCGCTTCGATCACTACCACTCATCTCTCCCTCTCCAGCGAATCACAGCATAGTACTAAAATGAAGCAACCAATAAGAAAGTCATAATGGAGGAACTAGCCCATTTGTACTAGTGTAAAAGTTAGAAAAAGCCGAATATTTTATCCACCATTAAAATGAAAGAGCCAGTTACAATATAGCTCCATCTGTGCTGTGCTCGAAAGTATTCTAACAACTTGAATTATTTATCAAAAACAACACATAACCCACTTCAAAATTGCGCAAAATGACGAAAATTTTGGCAGCTGTAATTTTGTTACCAACTTCAAAAAACCTTTGCAGATTGATTCACCAGCAGCATTGGTAAATTTCATTGGAATCTATTCATCAGTCGCTATGGAATATTACAACGAATGTGTAATGTACTCTCTATATATGGTTAAAAAGCAACATTTAATTATCTATTGTTATTAAAAAATTAGTAATATATAGTTGTGAAACTCGAGGTTTAGCTTAAATACTCTTCTGCAAAAATCCAACACAACAAAGTAAAATCAACTTCCGCCCTTATACTGCTACTGCTCGTCTTCATCAACAGATGGTTCTACTGGTAAAATGTTCTAGGTTCCATAGATTTATCACTTTGTAAGACAGAACAGTGTCTAAAATTAATTATTTAATGCAAGTTATATGCTGGTCAAACGTCACAATATTCTTTCCAAATGTACGAAATGCACAGATGACACAAAAATTGCAAAGTTTACACCAAATTAGTGTCAAAAACATGATTGTGAGATCTAGTGGCATAATATTTTCATGTCTAAACACATGTTACTGCCAAACAGGCAGGTGAAGTTTTCTATGGATTATGACAACGAATATAAAACACACTCTCCATAACTAGTTAAATAGGAACGTTTGATTAGGCAGTGCTATGTGAGATCTAATATAAAACATATTCTCCACAAAGAGTCAGAAACCAATTTGCAGACTCTCGTAAGAATATCGAACTTTCGGTTTTCGAGTACAGTTTTAGATATGAGTGTAACATTGATAATCTTTGGTGAATTTCAAGCTACAAGTGAGGTGTGCTGTAGTGCCCATGTGAGTGTTTTTTGCAACCAATTATTATGTACTGTAGACAACTTTAATGTGTAGAAGAAAGAACTAACTGCACTCATCCAATACCCTATAATTTATTTAAGCACTGTGAATAACTTAGCTGTATGTATTTTAATAATGTTGACAGTTAAAATGCAGGTATATTTAATTACACAGTTAACAGAGCTCAAAATGGTGTGAATCTTATATAATTTAGAAATAATAAAATTTTATTTTCCTTGAACTTTTGTAGAGATCTATAATTAATTCAAAGCTGTGTTATATCTTAAACCAAGTATAGTACAGAGATCGAACTATGAACATTGCCATCTGTTGTTAATGCCAATAAGTAGGAGCTTAAGCGAATAGTTTGTTTTATTTTACATTTTTGACACTTTGTGGAATACTATTCAAAATAAAATTCATGTTAGACAACTTATTATTAATTCATTAATAACTTTGGAGAGGCAGGTGTTGATTTTTAACTCTATGATAATTATGTCTTATATTACATTGCATAAGCAACTGTCTGTTTTAACTTATTTATAGAGAGTATGTTTCATACTCCTTATTTTCCATCAGAGGTGTGCACGCTTGTTTAGCAGGCCACATGTGCTTAGGCATGGAAAAAAAACATTTGGGTACTTACTGTAGAGTTCGTAATTACGTTTTTGACACTAGTTAGACATAAACGTCGCACTTCTTGCGTTGTCGATGTATATTTGTAGTCTTGGAAAAATATTGTGACATTTGACAAGCGGAGTAAATGTGGCAAATTATAATTTGAGGCACTGTTGAATCTTACACTATAGTACACCTGCAAAGCTATGAACATTTTACCAGTGCAGCAATCTGATCTGATGATGAACACAGGCAATATGACCATAAAAGCAATTCATCTTATTTCACTTTTTTGAAGTTTTCCAGAATAGCATTTTAAGTAAACACCTTGGCTACTATACATTACTAATTTGTTAATTTCATTGGATAAGCGGATCTTGGTTTATAACTATTTGTGGAGAGTATGTTATATACTCATTCTGATATAACACAGCAAATGATTCATAACTTCCAATGAAATTTACTAATACAACTAATGTGCAAGTCCATTAAAGGCTTCTGAAGTTAGTAATGAAAACATAACTGCAAACGTTTCCGCCATTTTACGCAGTTGGGACTCCTTTAAAGTGAATGAGGTATTTTTTAATATATAATTCACGTAGTTTGGATACTTTTCAGTACAGGCTAGATGGGGTGTTATTGTAACTGGGTCTTTCACTTTAACAGTGCCTAAGATATTAGGTACATATTAAAGGGGAGGAGTGGGAGGTGATACATTACAGAGTGTGTGTGTGTGTGTGTGTGTGTGTGTGTGTGTGTGTTCAGGTAACTCAGAGGCATATATCTTTGCCATTTTCCATGAACTTGTCACTTCTATGAATCTTAATACTATGCCATAATTGGCTGTATTGGGGATGAGAGAAGAGGGGCATGGCTTGTTTTTTTAACTTTCACAATAGCACAGTTGGCCTGCTTCAACCATATTGGACATTTGATTGGTTGTTTCATTTTAATATTGTGCTGTGATTGGCGGGAGAGGGACAGATAATGGAAGTAAAGGGGAGAGGCGGAGGGGAGGTTCGCGGTTTGATTACATTGCGTCTGCTACTGTGAGTGGGCAACCCCACAGCAAATGTTAAATTTAGCTTTAGGCCCCATACCTATACTTGTCTCATACATAATGTAGGAATGTTCAAACGTAATAGTTGTACATTTTCTTGAGGTGTACTGTGATGAACATTTGCCTGATGACATGTCAGAAGAACAGCAGAGGAGCAACAAGACCATATTTATTGATTTTAAGAAGGAGACGTCCTGCTGATGACGTGATGGCAGAAGGAATGAGAGTCGATGTGGAAGACAACGGGATCAATTATTAGGATCAGAATTCATCACCCGGTAGATATGTGATCAAGTGAGTCAGAACGGAACACACCTTTGCAGTTTCTAAACTCATTGCCGAAAGTAGCACCAGAATGACTTACCAGATTGCTGCATGAACTGTACTGTACTGGCGCCATACAGTCAGGCTTTCACAAAACTACCTGCTACACAATCCTGAATAGAGCAATGGCAGATAACTGTGAGAACGATATTGCGATCGGCTTAACAGACCATGCATCAAAATTGCTGACTACAGTATTGTAAGAAACTGGGAAAGAAATTAAAGGATCTGCTGGATTACGATCCGTTTGGCTTTCGGAAATGGAAAGTCACAGCAGACTCAGTTCTGTTGCAACAGATAATGGTGCAAGGCTTAAGGTAACTCAAAACAAGTTCACACGATATGGCGACAAAGAAAAAGTCTTCACATAGCAAAACAGTGCAAGATATTCGAAACTCGTAGAAAAATACGAATTAGCTATCGGGAAACAATGACAATGTATAACATATTCAAGATCCAAGAAAGAACAAGAAGACTAGAAAACCGAGAACGAAATGATCGGACAAAAAGAAGTGTGAAACAGGTATGAAGTCTTTCGCCCCTGCTGTTCGACTTTTACAACGAAGAAGCAATGAAGGAAATCAGATAACGGTTCAAGAGTGGGATTAAGAGTCAGGTTGAAAGAATATCGAGATAAGATTCTCAGATGACATTGCTCTCTTCAGGGAATGTGAAACAGAATTACGGGATCTGTTGAATGGAATGAACGGCTTAATGAACACTCACTAAGGATTGGAAGTACGAAGAAAGATGAATTGTAATTAGGAGTAGTAGAAAAGAGATAGGCGATAAATTTAACATGAATTCCTGCCCAAAAATTGTCCACTGGCGTGAAACCTAAGCCTTAATTTGAAGAAGAAAACTCAGAAGACGTATGTTTGAAGCACAGCATTGTATCGTTGTGATTCATAGCCTGTGGGGGAACCACAAAAGAAAAGAATTGAAGTGCCTTAGATGTGGTGCCATAGAAGGATGTTAAAAATTGGATGGACTGATAAGGAATGAAGAAGTTTTTCATAGAAATGTTGAGGAAAGGAATACATGGAAAATACTGACAAAAAGAAGTACAGGATGGTAAGACATCTGTTAAGACATAAGAGAGTTGTTTCAATGGTACTAGAGGGAGCGGTAGAGGATAAGAAATGTAGAAGACAGATTTTCGAATACATCCGACAAATAATTGAAGACGGTGAGTAAGTTTTACTCTGAGATGGAAAGATTGCCACAGGAGAGGAAGTCATACCGGACTTAATCATACCTATCAGAAGGCCGATTAAAAAAAAAAAAAAAAAAAAAAAAAAAAAAAAAAAAAAAAAAAAAAAAAACACTGTCTTGTAACGACTTAAGAGAAGCTGTGTATTCATATTTGGAAACATGAAGAAGGGTGATAGCTGCCATTATCCAGCAGTGGATGACGAACAGAGGAATAGTAATAGTTGTTGGAGGTAGTAGAAATTAATTCCAATATAACATTTCATGTAACACCTGTCCACTTTGTATTGGTTACAGAGATAGAGATGGTTACAAAAATATATTTTCACCTCGTGTGTTGTTGCTCCAGTTGCATTGAGTTTTTTTTATCTAATTCCATTTTTGTCTTTAAGATTAAATTGTCAAGTCCTGCTTGAGTTTACTCTACTGATTTTTCAGCTGTGGTTGTGAGCGTGATTTGTTGGTTAATTCTTTAGTGTAGTTGAAGCATGCCACATGCGTTTACGAGTGTTCAGTATGCCGATGTGATACTTGTGTACGGACTGTGTCATAAAAACGCCGCTCCTTTTCAAGATAATGCGGTTGACGATTCCATAACCGCAGTATACCAGGTTCCAAAGCGTTCACATGCGATTTCACTAAATTACGTGTGATTGGTGCAGTGCGCAGCAGTCATCTCTCACCTGAACCTTCAAATAAATGGAGTGTTCAAATGGCTCTGAGCACTATGGGACTTAACATCTTAGGTCATCAGTCCCCTAGAACGTAGAACTACTTAAACCTAACTAACCTAAGCACATCACACACATCCATGCCCGAGGCAGGATTCGAACCTGCGACCATAGCAGTCACGCGGTTCCGGACTGAAGCGCCTAGAACCGCACGGCCACCGCGGCCGGCAAATGGAGTGTTGATAAAGCAGAAGATGATATTAAGATAGTTCAACGGCGTCCTTCAACAAGCATACTCAGAATGAAATTTTCGCTCTGCAGAGGAGTGTGCACTGATACGAAGCTTCCGGCAGAATAAAACTGTGTTCCAGACCGAGACTCGAACTCTGGACCTTTGCCTTTCGCGTGCATGTGCTCTACCGACTGAGGTATCCACATACCACTCAGGACCGCTTCTTGCAGCTGTACTTCCGCCAGTGAGAGTGGGTGGCTCAGTTGGTGGAGCATTTACACGCGAAAGGCCAAGGTCGCGAGTTAAAGTCTCGGTCCGGCACACATTTTTAATCTGCCAGGAAGAAGCACACATAGAATTTCTTAACATATCAGTGCTCCACATACGAGAAAATTGAGGCCTCTGTGTATACACGGTCTTTATCCTTTTCATTTGCAAAGGACTCAACACGATTCTGTTGGAGATGAAGATACATGATTGGATTTTAGTCGTTGGCCAGTCGCAAAAAAAGTAATTCTCTTAAAACGGTGTACTGATGAAGCCTCATGGCGTGCAATGGAATAAAGAACAACATAAATTACGTCGGTGGTCTGAAGAAAACTCATGTGCCTTCATGAAGACACTTTCAAGAACACTTCTGTAAATCTGTTGTGTGGTGTGGTATGATAGACCACTGTAGTGATACCGCGTCGTCTCACAGGACTTATCTACCTTCCAGCACTATAGGAGGAGGTTGCCTTGCTTGTTCTTCCAGCATGCCGTCGTCCATACACATTCCAGTCGTAAGATGCCACCGTCTAAACCTAACGTTCTTCATAAGATGGATCTGTAGAAATGGCCACGACTTTTTGTTTCCAAGTTCACCGGAACTTACCTGTTAGGATTTTTAATTGTGAAGATAGGTGAAACGCTAAGTGCTGTCATAAAAGAACGGCAAGATGACCTCAGAAAAGTTATTCGTAGTTTTGTTACGAGAATACGAAAGTGCGTTGATGTCGAAGGAGAAATGTCTTAAAAAGCAGCTTTGAATTTGGTAATTTGCATTTGTTGAAAAAACTTCCTGTGAATTAGACTATACTCCACGTCTTAAAATATTTACTATTTCCCCTTGGAAACGTTGTGTATGATAAAGAGACTGAGCGTATCGGATCGCTTGGGGATTTGTTCTACCCATGTTGTGAGTAATAGTTAATTACTGCGCTGCTCTATGACTGCGCGATATAAAAAGCAAGAACGGTTCTGAAAAAGAGGTAAGGGAAATAAAGGGGTAGCTCTCATAGTGTATAACTGCGTCTGGTTTACAACTCTAGGGCGCGGGGAAGTACATTCCGCAGTTATTTTCATTATATGTTCCTGTTTGGAAGCAATTTTTCCATTCAATTGGCCACGCGCTGTCGACCAAAAAAGAAGGAACACTGCGCCGGCATCGACCTGTGCCGCGACCGCTCGTCCTAGCTGCGTGGCTGTGGCTGGGCATCGCCCGCCGGGAATTCACGCCGACAGGAGACGCCTTAGGCCAGCCTGCACACGACAGACCACGCGGCCAGCGGCCTCTTCTCCTTGCTGTCATTAGAATTGGAGAGACTTGTTACTCTTCTTGTCTCAGAATCAAGCCACGTATATGAATTAGTGAAGCGCATATTTATGACATGTTACAACTGCATACCCGGCTGGGTATCTGAATCAATGCTAGAAAACTATTAAAGACTCGGGAAATTTTAGACTTGTATCGAGATAGTTACGAAGCATAGGTGACCGCTTTATTTTGCAAATTACGAAATTGTTTCAATAGACTTGGAAAACGATGTCACTTTCTAGACAAATTTCAATTTAATTTGAAGTTAAAGTTAGTTTTGTGATTGAGAAGTATTTGATTCAAGTTGGAATGAAAAATTTCTAAGTTTATCTGAAGCGGGGGAAATTACGTAGAAGACAGTGTACTTAGTAACACACGATGTTTTTTGACAGGTGCTTGAGTCTAGCGGCTGATTTTAGAATTAACCGCAGGGTAGCCCTCTAGAGACCATAATTTTATGCAATGTTCTACAGCTTTACTGTCGTTAGGCCAACAGACTTGCCGCAGTGGTCACACTGGTTCCCCTCAAATAACCAAAGTTAAGCTCTGTCGGGTTGAGCAAGCTCTTGGATGGGTGATCAACCGATCTGCAGAGCACTGTTGACAAGTAGGATGCTCAAAATCCTTGTGAGCCAAACTGAGAAGCTACTTGATTGAGAAGTAGCGGCTCCGGTCTCGTAAACCGACTTAGGGTCGGGAGAGCGGTATGCTGACCACATGCCCCTCCATATCCGCATCCAGTGACGCCTGTGGGCTAAGGATGACACGGTGCCCGGTCAGTGCCCGTTGGGCCTTCCTGGTCTGTGCGGGTGAAGTTTCGTAGTTTATTGTTGTTAGACAGGAGGTTGTGTTTAGCGTAGCACTTGTTAAATATTTATGATGCATAGAATGCTGTATATTTTTGGAACGGGTTATATAACACTTGGACAGATAAGTCACACTTCGTCGGTGGCGTAACCTGAAACACAAGAAAGTCTTTTACCATAAGACATTAGATAGTTGCAAAGCAATTGAAATTCTTTAATGTATTAACAATTCTAATAATTATTTTAAAAATTATGGAAAGATGTGTGTGATGCTCCGTCTTTGACAGTAATGGAATTCTGCGTCCGACCGCTTCCGACTCCCCTCGACAATTGGTCGCGAAAATAATATGTTAGACTCAGAATTCGTGTACGCACACAGCAGAATCAAAGACTTACAACTTTCATTCTGATCATTTTGTACCTTGGAACATGTTTTCAATTATACAGTGTAATTTTTGCAGCTTCAGTAAAAGACTGAAGCACATAAAATTGAGTAACATTATTTAAAAATGAAATAAGAAAAAATATGAAACACCTATTGCTGGGCTAAGTAAAACCGCAACACTGAAATGTCTACCAAGGTACAACGCACTACACTACACTTCTGCTGGCTACGTTGTTCCTAAACATCTGTTGTTCAGGAAAACACACTGATATTGTTTACCTTTAGTAAATGTTCAGCGCTACAATTGTTCTGAATATCGTGGACAAGCTCCTTGCCTTATGTCCTAGTATATATCTCACATAGCTGCCTTTCTTAATGATATGTAATAATATATTAATATTGTCTACTACACCAAAAATCATGGAAACACCACGTGAAACCTCATGGAATTAGACACATTTCGGAAAAAATGCAGTTAAATTTGTAAAATAAAATAAGAACAATTCGGCGTAAATTATAAGAAGCTACATCGTTTGTGGCATACAGAAGTGAAAATTGGACTCTGGTGTCAATCCAAGCAAGATGTGCAAGGATGACAGAAATGAAATTTTTATGCTATATGACAGATTACTCACTTTTTTATCGAAAGAGTCGTGCTGCATTCAGAGCAGAATTAAGTATCCAAAGCGTTGAAAATATAGTATTTAAGAACAGAAATAAGTTATATCACTATTTTAATCCAAGCTACACAGGGCACTAAGGACACACCAACCAGCAAGACACCAGAGTTACAGACGCTCCTTTAAAAGATGAACGGATCAGTTGATCAATCTTCCTCTCCGCGAAAACTCCGCTAAATTTGGTTAACTGGTTACAGTGCGCATGCAAAATGCAGAATGGCTCCTCAGACAGAGTATCAGAACCTCCAGTATGGGGTTCAACAAACATTCTCTTTGCTGGAAAAGCGATCTTTGAAGTGAGCAGTTATTGTGGAGTCGCTATCAGATTGCTCAGATTGCAGTATTTCGTCACAGAGCCTACTATTTATATCATGTAATGCAACATTATTATATTTTATTACAATAAAAACAGATAATCATATTGTTGTTGTTATTACTGTTGTAATATTCAGTTCGAAGAGTGGTGTGATATAGCTCTCCACGATACTCTATCGTGTGCGTGCCTCTTCATCTCCGAATAACTACTATAACGTACATCCATTTCAACCTTCTTACTGTATTCAAACTGAAACGTCCCCTTAGAAAATTTAATGATTTACTGTGCTGATAAATCTCTTACATTATTTGATTTTCAAACAGCTGAGCAAAACTGAACGTACTCAAACATTTCGCTCCTTACCTATTCTGATCAACACTAAACTAACACACAATATTTTTTAGCGCAACGCAATCTGACTGTCAATAATCCCTACAAAAGAATGGCCCTGACTAAAATTAACCTATACCTTTCACAAATCACTTACCTCACAAAAATCTTCGTTACTCGAACTACTGCAATACAGCGAGCGCCACTACTGCCAGCTAAATAAAAGATTCTAACTACTGAAGGCACTAACTACTGATAGGCATAGTTAGCAAATGAAAGATTTTGATAGAGAACAAACCATGTATTTACCTTAATAGTGTTCAAAAGTAGTCCATGATATCCAATATTACAAATTTACTCTTTTTGATGGACACTCGTCCAGATCGTCCGCTCTCAAAATTCCGCCATCTCTCTCCCCACATCCACCACTGCTGACGGCTCACCTCCAACTGCGCATCGCTACGCGCTGTTAACAGCCAACTGCCCAACACTACAATGGCCAATATTCTAACAATGCCAACCAGCCACAGATTGCACACAGCACAGCCACTGATTTTCATACAGAGCGCTACGTGACGTTACCAACATAAAAACCTAAACAGCCTACCTACAAAACTTTGGACTCACACTACAGTTTTCACTCACTTCACTTCCCTCCAGTACTAATATGATGATTCCTTGACGTCTTAGAATGTGTCCCATCAACCAGTCCTTTCTTTTAACTAAGTTATAGCACCAGCTTCTTCCCTTCCTTGTTACACTGAGTACTTCCTTATTATTTACGTGACTAGCCCATCTAATCTTAAGCATTCTTGTGTAACATCTTACTTCATAGGCTTCTATTCTCAATGTTTCTAGGGTTCCCTTTACTGCCTGGTCACTTGTCCAAATTGAATAACACAGAGGAATCGCTACAGAACTGTCTATCTTCTCAACCACTTCTTCTCTTTCAAGCACTTCGACTCTTACTACTGCTGCCTGGAATCTGTACAAGTTGCAAATGACCTTCCGATCTCTGTATTTTGCAGCTGCTACCTTCACAATTTCAAAGACTGCATTCTAGTAAACAATGTCAAAAGCTTTCTCTGGGTCAACAAATTAAGTAAACGTTGGTTTGCATTTCTTCAACCAATCTTCTTACATAAGCCGTAAGGTCAGTATTGCCTCATGTGTTACTACATTTCTCCGCAACTCAAGCTGATCGTTTCCGAGGTCGGCTTCTACCAGTTTTTCCATTCTTCTGTAAATAATTCGCGTCATTATTTTTCAGTCATGAATTATGAAAACTTTACTTCCATAATATTCACACCAGCCAGCAACAGCTTTCTTTCGAATTTGAATTAATATATAGGTTTTGAAGCCGGACGATATTTTACTTAGGCTGCAAATCTTCCACATCAGGTTGATTAGTTTTGTCATGGCTGGCTTTCCCAATCTTATAAATAATTATGAGGGGCCATATTTAGATTTAGGTCTTACAGGACTTTGTGAAATTCTTCGCACAGAATCATCTGTTTCATCTCATCTTCACCTAATTCCTCTTCTCTTTCTACAATATTATTCTGAATTTGTTTTCCTTATATAGACCCTTCCACCTTTTAGCATATCCTTGTTTGCTTGGTACTAACCTGCCATCTGACCTGATTTTCATGCAGCTGCTTCCCTTTTCTCCCAACGTCCCTTAATTTCCTATAGTTGGCATTTATATATTTGCAAAGTCAAGCATTTCTTTACAGCCTTACATTTCTCCTATAGCCTTTCCTGTTTATCAGTTTTGCATTTTCTGTCAGCCTTGTTCGTTGGACATCAATATTCTGCTTCACATGTTTCTTTTAATGCATTTTTACAGACATACGTGTGACCGCCGACTATGGTCGGCGTAAACATGAAATAATCACTCACAGATGGCAAGTGGCAGCGCTAACAGTCGAGGGTATTTAAAGAATGTCGTGGGGTGGGTGGAAAGCGGTGGAGGGGTGAGAGGAGGGAGCGAGCGACACGCACAACAGTGCAGTCATTGTCGTATTGCGGAAACGGAGCACTTAATCTGACGTCCAAAACGGCGTGACCATTGGATTTCGGCCCGAGGGCGAAGACATTTCCGAAACGGCTAAGACTCAAGCTGTTCGCATGCCGCCATGATTACAGTACACAGAGGTAATTAAAAGTCATGGGATAGCGACATGTACAGGTAAACATGGCGACTGCATTGCGTTTACAAAGTATAAAAGTGCAGTGCATTAGCAGCGCTTTAATTTGTACTCAATTGACTGATGTAAAAAGGCTTCCGACGTCATTATGCCACACACCAGGACTTAGGAGACTTTGAACGCAGACTGGTAATTCCTCTCATCACAGACAACGAAGTGGCCGATGGCCTTCACTTAACGGCCGAGAGCAGCGGCGTTTGCTTGGAGTTCTTAGTAGTAACAGCAAGCAAAACTGCGTGAAATAACTGCATAAATCAATGTAGGACGTTAGGCGAACGTATTCTTTAGGGAAGTACAGAGAAACTTGGTGTTAATGGGCTATAGCAGCAGGCGACCGTCGCGAGTGTCTTTGCTAACAACACGGCGTCATTTGTAGTGCTCTCCTGGGCTCGCGACAATATCGGTTGAATACCAGACGACTGGAAAACCGTGATCTCATCAGATGAGTTCCGATTTCTATTAGTGAGAGCCTATGCTAGGGTTCGAATGTGGCGCAGATCTCACGAAGCAGTTGATCCAAGCTGTCAAAACCGAGCGAGGTGGCCCAGTGGTTAGACACTGGACTCGCATTCGGGAGGACGACGGTTCAATCCCGCGACCGGCCATCCTGATTTAGGTTTTCCGTGATTTCCCTAAATCACTCCAGGCAAATGCCGGGATGGTTCCTCTGAAAGGGCACGGCCGACTTCCTTCACCATCCTTCCCTAATCCGATGAGACCGATGACCACGCTGTCTGGTCTCCTTCCCCAAAACAACCAACCAACCAACCAACCAAGCTGTCAAAAAGGCACTGTGCAAGCTTGTGGTGTTTCCAAACCGGTGTGGGCTGTGTTGACATGGAATGAACTGGATCTCTCGATCCAGCTGAACCGACTGTTGACTGTAAATGTTTTGTCCGGCTATCTGGAGACCATTTTCAGCCTTTCACGGACTTCACGTCCCCAAAAAACGATGTCATGTCAGCAGGCAACAACTATTCACGGTTGGTTTGAAGAAATTCTGGAAAATTTGAGCAAATGATTTAGTCACCCATATCAGCCGACATAAATTATATCGAACATTTATGGGACATAGTCGAGAGGTCAGTCCGTGCACAACATCATGCATCGCCAACACTTTCATAATTATGGACGGCTATACAGACAGCATGGCTAAGTATTTCTGCAGGGGACTTCCAACGACTTGTAACTCCAAGCCACGTCGAGTTGCCGCACCATGCCAGGCGAGAGCAAGTCCGATACGAAATTGGGAGGTATCACACGACTTTTATCACTTTGATGTATATCGTGCATGGCAAAATGGCGCTATCCAAAGCTGTCGCCGAGGCAACTGTTTGGCACCGCATGTCACCGATCACAGTAATGGACAGCGACTCCAGAGACATGTACATGCGAACAGATGTTCAACTGTTGAGCAACTGACCACCCAGATGAACCAAGTCTTTCCTGAACAACTGTTCAATGAATGAAGCTGAGTATGGGCCTCATCGGATTTTCACTGTTTTCCATTTCACGACAGACCCGACCTTACTTTCGAAATAACACTCTCATATTCTCTGGAATCGACATTACCATGTGTGGTGGATGTTGTTTCTGGTATCCCTATCATTTTCTGCCTTCTTTGTTGCATTCGCGAATGGTACGTGGGGAGATTGCCGATGAACTTGAGTATGATTTCTAATTTTTCTGATTTTCTCGTCACCGTCTTTTCACGAGACCTATATGGAAGGAAGCACTATATTACTGAACTTTTCGTCCAACGTAGACTCTTCCAATTTCAACAGTAAGATTCCCTGTGGTACATAATTATAGCGATTGCCACTGGAGCTTTTTGGGCATCTCCGAAACGCTCTCAGGCTTACTAAATAATCGTGTGGCGAAACGTGCCACACTTCCGTGGACCTTATTTATCTCTTCTGCTAATCCCACTTGCTAAAGATCGCACACTGGTGTACAGCACACAAGAATCGGTCGAACAAGTGCTTTGTAAGCCATTCATTTTGTGGATAAATCACATTTCCTTGAGATTTTTCCAATATGTGTCTGCCAGGCATCTGCTCTGCCTACAATTTGTTTTATACGGTCATTCTACTTAGATCGCCCCGGACGGTTATTCCTAAATACTGGTGGTAACTATTTCCAGTGATTTTTCATCAAAAGCATTATTGAACACTAACGGGTCACTTGTAGTATTTGCTCGCAATATACTACATTTATTTACTGCCAATCCCTCCACCAATTATCGATCCTCTGCAGGATATCCTGTATTTCCATAACGTCTTCTGGCGTTGTTTCCTTCCCTCAGAAAGCCTCATTCGACCTCCGAAGACATCACTAGTCTGTCTGCTGCTACTACTTTGCCCGTCCACTGCTCGTGTTGGTGGATGCCACAGCAAATGACTCATTAACCTGTCCCTTCTTCTGGTGAGTGTCCCCTCATTTTTGATGTTAACCAAGTCGTTAATCACAATCGTGTTTTCTTTGTTTATCCTTAACACGTATTCTGCTCGAAGTATGCCACGTAGTTCCCTTCAGCAGATCTACGTCTTATTTCAAATTGATCAGAAGGGATATGTTGCCTACCAATCTTAACACTGGTTTCTGTTTCTTTTATACTTTAAGTCATATTTGGAAATATTATGGCACTGCGTTTACTGCATTCTTGTATTTTAGTTTCTTACGACTCAAACAATTTGTGACAAATGCACACAACACGTAGCATACCCTTGACACAAAAGAATTTCTAAGTGGCTTACTGTGTTAAGAAATTAATAATACGATAGCAACGAACCGTCTAGTCTCTTTGTTGTTATTGATGTGGTCTGCAATCCAAACATGGGTTTGTTGCAGCTTTCCACGCTACTCTATCCTGCGCAAGTCTCTTCATCTCCGAGTAACTATTGGAACTTACATCCTCCAGAATCTGTTTAGAGTATTCATCTCCTGACCTCCCTCTACAATATTTACCCTCCACGCTTCCCTACAATACTAAATTGGTGATCTCTTGATGCCTCAGAATGTGTCCTATCTACCGATCACTTGGTCTAGTCAAGTTGTGCCACAAATTCCCCTTCTTCCCAATTCTATTCAGTATCTCCTCATTAGTTACGTGATCTACCCACCTAATCTATAGCATTCTTCTGTAGCATCACATTTGAAAAGCTTCTACTCTCTTCTTGTCTTAACTGTTTATCGTCCTTGTTTCTCTTCCATACATCGCTACTCCATGCAAATACTTTCAGAAAAGACTTCCTGGCAATTAAATCTATACTCGATGTCAACAAATGTACAAATGTGTTTGAATTCCTAAGAGACCAAACTGCTGAGGTCATTGATCCATAGACTTGTACACTATTTAAAGTAACTTATGCTAAGAACAACACACACACACCCATGTCCGAGAGAGGACTCGAACCTCCGGCGGGAGTGGCCATGCAGTCCGCGACATGGCGCACCAAACCGCGCGGCCACACCGCGCGGCTCCATATTAACAACTTTCTTTTGTTCAGGAATGCTTTCCTTACCATCGCCAGTCTACGTTTTATACCCCCTCCACGTCGTCCGTCATCAGATATTTTTCTTCTCAAATAGAAAAATTCATCTACTAATTTAAGTCTCTCATTTCCTAATCTAATACCTTCAACATCCCATGATTTAATTCGACTACATTCCATTATCCTCGTTTTGCTTTTGTTGATGTTCATCTTTCAAGATACTGTTCATTACATTCAACTGCTCTTCCAAGTCCTTTGCTGTCTCTGACAGAATTACAGAGTCACCGGCAAACCTCAACGTTTTTATTTATTCTCCTTGGACCTTAATGCCAACTCCAAATTTTTCTTTTGTCTCCTTTACTGCTTGATCAATATACAGAGAGAATAACGTCAGGGTAGGCTACAGTCCTGTCTCACTCCTTTTCCAACCACTGTTTCCCTTTTGTACCCCTCGACGCTTGTAACTACCGTGTGGTATCTGTACAAATTATAAATACTTTCGATTCCTTTATTTTACCCCTGTCACTTAAGAATTTGAAAGAGAGTATTGCGGTCAACATTATCAAACGCTTTCTCTAAGTCCACAAATGCTATAAATGCAGGTTTTTCTTCCCTTATCCTCTCTTCTAAGATAAGTCGTAGGGTCAGTACTGCCTTCCGTGTTCCTACCCTTCTACGGAATCCAACCTGATTTTCCCCGATGCCTACTTCTACCAGTTTTTCCATTCGTCTGCATAGAAGTCGTGTTGGTATTTTGCAACCGTAGCTGGTTAAACTGATAGTTCGGTAATTCTCATACCCGTCCACAGCTGCTTGCTTTGGAATTGGAATTATATTCTTCTTGAAGTCTGAGGGTATTTCACCTCTCTCTTACATCTAGCTCACCAGATGGAAGATATTTGTCGTGGCTGGCTCTCCCAAGGCTATCAGTAGTTCTAACGGAATGTTGTCTTTTCCCGAGGCCTTGCTTCGACTTAGGTCTTTCAGTGTTCTGTCAAATTCTACACGCAGTATGGTACCTCCCATTTCATCTCCATCTATGTCCTCTTCCATTTCCATAACATTGCCCTCAAGTACATCACCCTTGTATAGTCTTTCTATATACTCCTTCCACCTTTCCGCTTTCCCCTCTATGCTTTGAACTGAGTTTCCCACTGAAATCTTCATATTTACATACGTGGTTCTCTTTTCTCCAAAAGTGTCTTTAACTTTCCTGTAGGCGGCATCTATCTTACCTCCAGTGATATATGCTTCTACATCCTTACATTTGTCCTCTAGCCATTCCCGCTTAGCCATTTTGCACTTCCAGTCGATCTCATTTTTTAGACGTTTGTATTTCTTTACGTCTGCTTCATTTACTGCATTTTCATATTTTCTCCTCTCGTCAGTGAAGTTCAATATATCTTGCTTTACCCAAGGATTTTTATTAGCCCTCGTCTTTTTACCTATGTGAAGCTGTGCTGCCTTCACTATTTCATCTCTCAGCTACCCATTCTTCATCTACTGTATTCCTTTCCCCTGTTCTTGTCAACCGTTCCCTAACGCTCCTTATGAAACTCTCTACAACCTCTGGTTCTTTCAGTTTATCTAGGTCCCATCCCCTTAAATTCCTTTCTGCAGTTTCTTCAGTTTTAATATACAGTTCATAACCAATAAATAGTGGTCAGAATCCACATATGCCTCTGGAAATGTCTTACAATTTAAAACCTGGCTCCTAATCACTGTCTTACCATTATATAATCAATCTGAAACCGTTCGGTGTCTCCATATCTCTTCCACGCGTACATCCTTCTTTCATGATTCTTAAACCAAGTGTTAGCTACGATTAAGTTATGCTCTGTGAAAAATTCTACCTGGTATCTTCCGCTTTCATTCCTTCCCCTCATTGCATATTCACCCACTACTTTTCCTTCTCTTACTTTACCTACTATGGAATTCCTGTCCCCTATGATTATTAAATTTTCATCTCCGTCAACTATCTGAATAATTTCTTTTATCTCATCATACATTTCTTTAACTTCATCATCTGCGGAGCTAATTGGCGTGGTCAGAATCCACATATGCCTCTGGAAATGTCTTACAATTTAAAACCTGGCAACTAATCACTGTCTTACCATTATATAATCAATCTGAAACCTTCCTTGTTCTACTGTGCTAGGCGTGGGCTTCGTATCTATCTTGGCTACAATAATTTGTTAGTTATGCTGTTCGTAGTAGCTTTTCCGCGTTCCTATTTTTTATTCATTATTAAACCCACTCCTGCTTTACCCCTATTTGATTTTGTATTTATAACCCTATATTCACCAGACCAGAAATCCTGTTCCTTCTGTCACCGAACTTCACTAACTCCCAATATATTTAACTTCAACCTATCCATTTCCCTTTTTAAGTTGTCTAAGCTACCTGCACGATTAAGAGATCTCGCATTCCATGCTCCGAACCGTAGAACGGCAATTTTGTTTCACCTGATAACGATGTCCTCCTGAGTAGTCTTCGCCCAGAGATCCGATTGGGGGACTATTGTACCCCCGAAATATTTTGCACAAAAGGATGCCATCATGACCTAACCAAACAGCAATGGTGCATGCCCTCGGAAAAAATTACGGCTGTAGTTTCCCCTTGGTTGCAGCCATTCGCAGTACCAGCACAACAATGCTATTTTGTTTGAAGTTACAAGGCGTATTCAGGCAATCATCCGGACCTGTTGCCCTTGCAAACTACTGAAAAGGCTGCCGATCCTATTCAGGAACCACACGGTTGTCTGGCATCTCAACATATACCCCTTCGTTGTTGTTCGGTTATCTGTATTGCTGAGGCAAGCAAGCCTGCCTAACAACGGCAAGGTCCATGGTTCATGGGAGGGGGGGTAATCTTATTAACTTGTCGGTGTCCGATACCTTGCTGTGCTGAAACCTGAAACTCCACCGTAAAGGAGAACACTGAGGTTTTGCGTAGTCCTTTGTTCAGGTTCCCACCTGAAAGGAAAGAAGGAAGGATAAAAAGAATAAGGTTTAACGTTCCGTCGATGAACGGTCATTACAGACGAAGCACAAATTCTGATCTTGGAAGGATAGGGAAGGAAATCGTCCCACTGGAAAGGAACTATGGCAGAGTCTGTCTTCATTCGTTTAGTGAAATCTGAATCCATATGCCCACAAGTGAAGTTGATACTTATTTCCCCAAACTCCGAGTCCATTATTGTACCATAGTGCCACGACGTTCGTTGCGGAAGCGACACGGATTTTAACTGAAGGAGAATTGCATGTTGCACACAACTACCTTCCTTATTTCACTCATTGTTTTGCTGTTTGTACCAGTGATGAATGTTCATATTACCATTTGAAAGCTCTACAAGTTGAGCTTTTCTTTCTTTCTGTATTCAAACGAAGTTAATTTTACGCTTTTGTTGTCTTGTTTTAACAACCTTCGATTACCTTTACGTATAGGATCAGTGACACTTTTGCTCGAATCTCTTCCGTACCAAGTCCATACTAAATCCTTCTGCGGAATACTCTGGTCCGTAGCATTAGGAAAGCTACAGTTTTCTCTACTATCAAAAGGAAGAAAAGACGTACCTCTTAAAATAATGGTGCTTCTCTCTTTCGCACTTAATACGAATACACATGAAACCGGCTTTCTCAGTATCGTTAAAACAACTCTTTACAACTGTTTAATCACATTGCATCAATTTTCTTCGACTTCTTCTCCTTATACGTTTCTACTATGTTATCGCTACAATAATGCAAGATTTGGAGACGATAAAATTTAAGTAATACAGAAATTACAATTCCTGTTATATAAGAATATGTACGTCTACACAGTCAAATGTAAAATGTCTGAGGGTGTTGAAGTGTCAAATAATGCAGCAAATGAATGAATATCACGCTAGAAGGTGGCAGACGGGGTGGAAGGGAATTACACAAAGCGCAGGCTGTGTGATTGTTGTGTATTATGTTGCATACTACTCTTGCTCATAATGCTGAAGGGCGATCTGTGCAGTTTTTGTAATTTAGAGACGTGCACGATATACTTCCCTTAGCTATGGTAAACTTCAGCTATCTGCTGTTTCTCATTCATACTCTCATACTGCATTGCGCATATGGATTCGCTTACGTTGAATTCCTTGAAATCCTTGCGAAGGGCACAGTAAGAAAAACTCGTGCACTTCATGGAGCTGAGTTGTAGTTCTCCCGTTTTTGGCCCATTTTTTGCGTTTAGGTAGCTATAAAACGGAAAGAGTAACGATCTGTATAAAGCTCTCGGCTACGTTCACCTTACCCTTTGCCGAAACTCGTTCTGCCTCACACATCAAGCTACGTATTACATTCAGGACACGTTCTCTTGGAATACGTGGTCGATAAAAGAGGCTGACGTTTATCTCCGACGTCGCTGTGGCAAGGGATAACGTTGACTGTAACAGCGTCTAAAAAAAGGACAAGGGAAGATGAGACTCTGCGCCTTTATATATGACAGAACTTCCAGCAGCAGAGTGATGCGGGATGCATACAGGGTACCGTGTAGGAGCCGTGCCGCCGGGAGCGTAAATGCGGACGGTGATGGAGCGGCGTCCCTGTTGGAACGACGCCACCAACACGCCCACCGCTAGCATCACCACAACCACCACCGGTGCCGCCGCCTGACACCACGTGTGTGGTCGGGACTTACAACACTTTGCTGGCCAAGGAACCTAGTGTGCGACAGTTTCTGGAGGAAAATTAGACAAAGCGCCAAATAAAGTCCGTAATATTTCATCTGTGGTGTTGACAGTTTTTACAAATTTATGTTTTGTACTTAATCTATCCATAAACGGGAAAACACTGTCAACTGAATAATATGGATGAATATAACGATATGTTTTAAGAATTATTGCGGGTTCTTCTATGGATGAGGCGAGAGAAAAATGAAAAAGATATTCTGCTTTTTTGTAGAGTAGTGAGGTATATAGTATATTGCGATTTCATTCGGTCGGGCAACGAGACTTTTGGAATGTTATACAGTACAATGGCCACGATGTTAGGACTGAAAAATTACAACATTGACAATGAAACCCGTTACACTTTCAAAAAAATGGTTCAAATGGCTCTGAACACTATGGGACTTAACATCTGAGGTCATCAGTCCCCTAGAACGTAGAACTACTTAAACATAACTAACTTAAGTATATCACACACATCCATGCCCGAGGCAGGATTCTAACCTGCGACCGTAGCGGTCGCGTGGTTCCAGACTGAAGCGCCTAGAACCGCTCGGCCACACCGGCCGGCGTTATACTTTCACCACGGGACTGCATTGAATTAGCCGTTCGAGCTATAGAGTTTCACTTACATGTCAATTCAGTTGGTTTAGAAACGTCTTTGTTATCCGCAAGCCAGTGCTAAATCCACAATAACATTTTATCCGATTTCCGTCACTGCGATATTTTTAGAAAGAACTGTACGAAGCTGGATTGCAGGGACTTTATTTCACAGCATTATATCAGTACTTCTACGCCGTGGGAATGAAAGAAGAATTTTAGCTTAGTTTTGTTGGCGCGAGTCGTAAGTACGGCTTCAAAGTTAGTAAACAGCTACGTTTCTCTCTGTCACAGTGTCGCAGTGTCTCATAAATTTAACAGTCCATCTGGTAACTCACGGGCACTCCATGGTGTAATTAAGATAGAAAACATTTAGCGCTGCCAGTATTGGAGGTTACGGAGTGATGCTGTGTGAAGCTACAGAGGGCGGTGATATCGATGTTTTCAGGGCATCTGGCTTAGTTGCAGTACCTATCTCGACGTGACTCTTCAAGCTTTCCCGGCGGATGTGTTGCAAATAGTCTTCACGGGTTTGCCGTCGGATCACGTTGTGTAAATTCCACAATATTGCCTCGGAGCAACTGTCCGACATCTTCAGGTGGTTCAACCTTGCTGATGGCTTTGTACGACTGGCGGTACCGCACGTCGACGCCCAGTTTTTAGATCACGCGCACGAAGAATGCGCAGGCACGGAAATCAGAGATTTGATTTGCTGATAGATGGTGCCTTATTCAAACTCCCTCAGCCGAAAATCGCACGGCGGCTCACCTGCGGGTGCGCTGTACGTTGCGTTCGCCAACAGTGCGGGCAGACGTTACTACCAACGGCCGTACTAGACCAATGTTATGACGGGCCTGTTATCGAAGAATCTGGATTTTCGTGTCGTGATTTAATAGCAGCCTATGCAGGGTCCAGTCTGTGCTCAGTTGAAATCCCTCATCCTTGTTGGTGAGATTATCGGCTGTACGAATATGTATTGCTTCCTTAATGACGCAATCCCAGAAAGATGATGCCGAGGATAAAACTTCCGACTTTTCATAAATCATCCGATGTCCTGCATTCAGGCAGTGTTACGCAATTGCCGACTTTTCGGTTGAAGAAGGCATGTATGATGCTGATGTTCATCGCAGCGTTCTTGTACTGTGTGGCGTGTCTGGCCTATATACACTGCCCCACATTGACAAGGAATCTTGTACACACCACATTTCCTCAGGCCGAGGACACCCTTAACCGAATCCAACAGCTTTCTCAGTTTTGCAGATGGTTGAAAAATACACTTAATTCCATATCATCCGAGGACTCTTCCTATTCTTGACGACATGGCACCAAAATAAGGCAGAAAGGCCAAAGTGGCGGGTGTCTTCGTATCTTCGTTCTGCTCCATAGATTGAATTCGCCTGGACCTGAATGCATTACGTATCTGTCTCTCAGAATAACCGTTTTGTCTGAACACTGTTTACAAATGTTGTAGTCCACTCGACAGGCTTTCAGGATCATATATCACATGTGCTCTATGAAGCCTTCTGTCTCTTTTGGTGGCCAATTATTTTATGGAGGGCTTTGAAGAAAAGCACTACAGTCAGCCACTCTCGAGCTCCCTTGTTTTCTGCGGTATGTGTATGATACATTTGTGGTGTGACCACATGGACTTGATACTTTACCTACGTTTCTTTAGCACCTGAATTCGCTGCAGTCGAAGATAAACTTCACAGTGGAAGTGGAAAAATATGGTACTTCACCTTTTCTTGATGTTTTGGTACGAAAGAAAGCAAATGGAACCTTGGGACACAGCGTCTACCGCAAGCCAACGCATACAGATCTATATCTGCAGGCCACAAGCTGCCATCATCCTGCACAATGCGGTAGTGCATTACGTATATTAGTTTATAGAGCACATAGCCACCAGTAAGGTTGAACCATCTGAAGATGTCGGACAGTTGCTCTGACGAAATATTGTGGAATTTGCACGACGTGATCCGGCAGCAAACCCGTGAAGACTATTTACACTTATCTGGATCTTTCACAAGCAGGAGTCAGCATTACATTAGAATCTGTAACATTAAATGAGTATCAGAAGTCTGAAAAAGAATATTTCCTTCCTTCTGCGAAAAGTCTCGAATTGAAACAGGAGAGCAACATACATTTTCAACCATCCTTTTACTAACTTAATTCTCTTTCTCTCTCTCTTCCTCTCTTTCGTTCATGCTGGTTTTGAAAGGAAAAGAACAAACTGGACATGAGACGCTTACTGAAAAATAGAGGGATATGCCAAAAGAGTATTAGAAGTGATGTAATTTCTCGTTTAAATGCACGGAGGGAGACCAGGCTAAGAAAAAAAGAAGTCATTAACTATGTACAGGATCAGCGTTCTTTGAAATCATGTAAACGACAGAACACGTAAGGCAGGAGGCATTTGAACCTTGCACCTTGCGATTACGAGTGTAGTGTTTCATACACTACAACACCTCGCTCGTCTAAAGATACTGGATCAAGATCAACCAAATCCGGCATATAAAAAACAACCTTCATGAGTATCAATCTAGCTCCAATAGAAGCTTAGCTGTGGAAAACATTTTTTTTTTTCCAGCTGATGCGATATAGGCTGCCCTGCATGACAGATGTGTTGAGCTGAAGTAGAATGGGCCTGCTTTATTGGCCTGTTCTGCAGGGAGCCTGCATATTAGGGAGAAAAATGTGTTTTCCAATACCCCGATGTGTAGTTTCCCAGCATCACAGGTGTGTTGTGGCAGTAGTACTGAGCTGCTTTATCGACCTGTTTTGCAGGGGATATGCACTAATCAGCCAGAACATTATGACAGCCAGTATGTATACGTTTGGCGTGGATAACAGCGACAATGTATCATGACTTGGAGACAGTGAGGCCTTATTAGGTCACTGGATGGAGTTGACACTACGTCTGCACACACGAGTGACCTAATAGCCTTTAAATTTTGGGAGCGGGCCAGGGGGTGGGGGATTAGATTTGCCACATTCGTTCCTCAAACCACTCCATCACTATGCTTGACTTGTGACATGGCGCATTTTCTTTTTGAAAAATGCCGCTGGCATCGGCAGTGTCAGTGGTCTGCAACCTGTGTACAATACTCCTTGGTCGTCATGGTGCCTATCGCGAGGTCCACTGGACCCATGGATACCCACGTTGATGTTCCCCAGACCATAATGGAGCTGCTGCCAGCTGGTCTCCGTCCTGCAGTACAGGTGTCAAGGAGCTGTTCCCCCCGTAAGATGACGAATTTGCGCCCTCTCATCGGCGAAATGAAGAAGGTAATGGGATTCATCAGACCAAGTAATACTCTGCGACTGCGCCATCATCCACTGCTAATGGTCACGTGGCCATATCAGTCACAGTTGCCAATGTTATGGTCTTACATTGGCACGTGGATGGGTCGCTGGATGCGGAGGCCGGTCGTAGCAGTGTTTAGTGCACTGTGTTTTTAGAGACACTTGTGCTTTGCTCATTATTAACCACTGATGTTCGTGTGGCGACAAATCGCTTTCTGTCCAGTTTTACCAGACTGCCCAGCTTACTATGTCCGACATATGTAATGCAGGGTTTTGCCAAGAGTTGAAGACACTCACCACAGCAGTCTTCGAATATTCGACAAGTAGTGCAGTTTCTGAAATGACCGTGTTGACCCTCTGGGCCACCAAAATCTGCCCTCGGTTGAAGTCTGGTAGATCTACGCCTTCCCCATTCTACACACGTGCAGTTTTCTCACTGATACTACATGCTCCATGTACATGCTGACTAGGAGTCATTTATAGCCACGTAACGCAGCTATTGCCTGGACAGGTTTGTATAGACAATGAGTATGCTCTTATATTGTTCTGGCTGATCAGTGTATAATGAAGGCTTTCACGACCGGATGTTTCAGCTGTCCAGAATTCGGCAAGACTCAGCACAACCAGGAGCACCTCCGAAGATGTCCAAAAGAGGTCGGAACAGGGTGTCCTCGGATTCTTTCGCGGCGAGTTGACTGGATAAAATCTTCTCGGTTTTCAAGCCGCATCGTTTCCAGAAAAGTTCTCAAGCTTTTCACGGCTAGCTCCGCCATCGTCGACAGGAGTAAAACTACTAACTGCCGGGGTCACTAAGTACATGAAGTCAAGGAATTCTGAAATCTAGGCAGCAAAGTAACCAATGACAGGCGGAGCGGAGAGGACATCAGAAGCAGACTATTGCTGGCAATAAGGGCGTTTCTGGCCAAGGGAAGTCTACTAGTATCAAACATAGGTCTTAGTTTGAGGAAGAAAGCTCTGAGAATGTGCATTTGGGCATAGAATGGTATGGTAGTGAAGCATGGACTGTGGGAAAACCGGAACAGAAGAAAATCGATACGTTTGAGATGTGGTGCTACAGACGAATGTTGAAATTTAGGTGGACTGATGAGGTAAGGAATGAGGAGGTTATGTGCAGAGTCGGAGAGGAAAGGAATATATGGAAAATGCTGACAAGAAGGAGGGACAGCATGATAGGACATCTGTTAAGATATCGCGGAATGACTTCCATGGTACTAGAGGGAGCTGTAGAGGGCAAAAACTGTAGAGGAAGCCACAGATTGAAATACTAGTTAGAAGACAAATGACAAAAAAAAGCACCTACGACTGCGGGCGCTGGCTCCAGTCAGAGCCGAAACGACGAGTCCTTGGAGGTGGAGGCAGCTCCGGTCCGCCGCGGGACCAAATGACGTGAGATGGTGCGAGGGGCGGCGCCGTTAAGCATCCGTCGTTGCTTCCTTTCGACATCCAAAGTCCGCCCCCATGCCCTACTTAGAGTGTAGCCCTGGTCTCTGATGAAATTGTTGCTGCTCATTTTAACCTTAGGCGCCTCTTTTATGACAGAGTCCAGTATGTTGACGAATGAACCAAGTCTCTTGTGTTCTCAAACTGTATTGTGTCCGTTTTTGGGACAATGCTCAGCTACGGCCGATTTGTTGAGCTCCTTCTACTTAATATGTCTCTTGTGCTAGGTACAACGCAATGCAGCTGTAAAAATTGTCTGGCCTATATAGATGCTGCTCACTCAGGGAACCACACAGTCTGGGCAGACGAAAAGCTATGGCGTCTTTAACAGTGTGCAACATATCTCGTATTAGGTGGCGGGCCGGAACACTTGTCTCAGTCCATGTCTCTGCAGTACACATCCTAACTTGCTGCTCTTAGTCTTACAGTATGTAAGACAGGAAAGCCGCCTGCTTGGTTTCTTCAGCCGATACACAAGGCGTCCTTCTTTGGTGACACCTGGAAGCGTTTGCAGTGTCCCTTTTGCCGTAGCCATTCTCCCCGAATAGGTGCCTCAAGTGCTGCATTTCAGACTGTAGGTGGTGGTCGTCAGAAATAACTTTGGCTCTGTATATTAACGTGTTCAGGATAGATTTCATGTGTGCAGGGTGGTGAAAACTACAGGAGGTCAAGTATCGATCAGTATGCGTCGGTTTCCTGCTCATATACTCAACTAACAAGGGAACCTCCCAATCGCACGCCTCTCAGATTTAGTTATAAGTTGGCACAATGGATAGGCCTTCAAAAACTGAACACAGATCAATCGAGAAAACAGGAAGAAGTTGTATGGAACTATGAAAAAAATAAACAAAATGTACAAACTGAGTAGTCCATTCGTAAGATGGGCAACACCAAGGAGAGTGTGAGCTCGGGAATGCCGTAGTCCCGTGGTTAGTGTGAGCAGCTGCGGAACGAGTGGTCCTTGGTTCAAGTCTGTCTTTATTTTAGCAAAGTTATGATCTGTCCGTTCGTTCATTGACGTAACTGTTCACTGTAATAAGTTTAGTGTCTGTATTTTGCGACCGCACGGCAAAACTGTGCTATTAGTAGACGAAAGGACGTGCCTCTCCAAAGGGAACCGAAAACATTTGATCGCAGGGTCATAGGTCAACCGATTCCTCCACAGGAAAACACGTCTGATATATTCTATACAACACTGGTGACGGCATGTGCGTCACATGACAGGAATATGTTGGCGACCCACCTAACTTGTACACTTGGCGAATGGGTAAAAAGATTCTTCTACCTTGCCCGATTTAGGTTTTCTTGTGGATGTGATAATCACTCCCAAAAAAGTGATGAAAACATAAGAGTTTGTCACATAAACTGAAAATAAATAATTAATCTTCTCAATCGAGGGAAGACTTGCACCCAGGACCTCTCGTACCACAGCTGCTCACGCTAACCACGGGACCACGGTGCTCCTGAGCTTACACTATCCTTGATGTTGCCTATCTTGCACATGGACTACTCAATTTGTATATTTTGCTTATTTTTTTCATAGTTCCACACAATTTCTTCATGTTTTCACGATTGACCTGTGTTCAATTTTTCAAGGCCTATCCACTGTGCCAAGTTATAACTAAATCTGAGGGGGGTGCGATGGGGAGGTTCCCTTGTAAGACAGCTAAGGACGGTGCCCTGCCATCCTTATAGATGTCAATGGTAAATTTAATGTTTGGATGGAGATCGTTCATGTGATCCACGAACTGTTGCAGTGTATTTTCATCGTGAGACCATATCAGAAAGGTGTCACCGACGTATCTAACGAAGCATCGCCGCAGATTCAGAGCCTACTCCTCTAAGTGCTCCATGAAGAAATTCGCGATAGCAGGAGACAGTGGTCAGCCCATTTCTGTGCCATCCGTCTTTTCATAACATTCGTCGTGGTGCAAGAAGTATCTCGCATGGCGGAACAGCTTGACCATTCCAGGTGGTAACTGTTGCGCTAAAGGTTCGAGCATGTTTTATACTGGCACCATCGTAAAAAGTGACACCACGTGCAAACTAATCATTAAGTCATTTCGACCTATTTCAGTTTCTTGAGCCGTTTCAACAAATGTCTGCGAGTTTACAACATGGTGTTCACAAAGACCCAGTATTAACGCTAATAATCCAGCAAGATGTTTTGCCAGTCTGTAGGTATGAGATTTGATTCCACTAACAATGGGCCTAAGAGGAACATGTTCCTGATGAATCTGCGGCAGTCCACAACGCCTGAGAGGTCTGGCGGCGCGATGCATTAATTTCTTCACCACTTCATCTGGTAAACCAAATTCCTTTAATATCTTCCGTGTCTTCCTATGGCCTGTGTCGGATCGCGACTGAGCTTCCGATACGCATCTTTTTCTAATAAATGTGCACCTTCAGGTGGTGTTCTTCAGAACCATGGTGGGATTTCCTTTGTCAATTGGTAAGACGACTAAGTACCCGTTCTCACGCAGTAGGCGTAAGCCATGTCGTTCCTTCGGGCTTTCGGTGGCTTAGCTTCCGACAGTGTATGGCTAGTGGTTAGTCTGACGTCATCAGCTGCGTCGTGCGACAGATGCCGAATGCATTGCTCTATGCTACTAATAATCTCCAAAATCGAGAGACGTTGCGGGACTGGTGAAAAATTAAGGTCTTTACTCATCCTGCCACAGAGCCGTCGCACAGTTCTTATTTGGAGAGATCAACAACTGTTCTGTGCGCCTTATTTTCTATGTGCGTTGAGCGGTCAAACTTGTTACATTACTTAGACGTTGTCTGCCACAAACTGTGACTACGTATACCCACTCCCAATCGAATGGCAACAAAGCTGATGACAAAAACAGCTTTCTGATATTAAGATCAAGCTCATATCTTGTCTGTCGTATCCGCTGTCTCACTATGGCGTGACTCTTCCTGTTGAAAGTTATTTCTGACGACAATCACCTATAGTCTTAATTGCAACACTTGAGGCACCTGTTCAGCAAGAATGGCTACAGCAAAAGAGACATTGCAAACGCTTTCAGGTGTCACCGAAGCAGGACGCCTTATGAATCGGCAAAAGAAGGCAAGCCGGCGGCTTGCCTGCCATACTGTGGGGCAACGAGGAACTAGTTAGGACGTGTACTGCAGAGACATGGATTGAGACCAGTGTTCAGGCCCTTCCCCCAGGATACGAGATATGTAGAGGCGCCCGCATCTCGTGGTCGTGCGGTAGCGTTCTCGCTTCCCACGCCCGGGTTCCCGGGTTCGATTCCCGGCGGGGTCAGGGATTTTCTCTGCCTCGTGATGGCTGGGTGTTGTGTGCTGTCCTTAGGTTAGTTAGGTTTACGTAGTTCTAAGTTCTAGGGGACTGATGACCATAGATGTTAAGTCCCATAGTGCTCAGAGCCATTTTTTTATGTAGAGGCCTGTTAAAGAAGACATAGCTCTTCGTGTACCCGGCGTGTATGATGTCCCTTGCGAGTGCGGCAGCATCTACATATGACAGACAGTTCGCACAATTACAGAGAGTTGTACCAGGCACGAGAGACATATTAAGCAAAGTGAGCTAGACTGCTTAACGCTTGTAGGGAGGCGGAAGCCGCAGTTTCAAACGTGCCGCCGTCCCCACGGGCCATCTGAAGTCACTCGGCCCACGGTGGGCCGGAGCTGCTATGAGCTGCCCAACTCACCTTGCGCGCACGCGTCTTTTCCGCCCTATTTGATTGGTGCCAGCGGTCTTAATCGTAGGTATATAAGCGGGGAATAGTGCCAGACCCGGAAGTTAATAGTTTTACTTCTACGACGATAAAGGAGCTAGCCATCGAAAGGTCAAGATTTTTATTAGAACTGACGTGGGTTGAAAACCGAAGAATTTAATCCAGGAGACGGGGAGCAAGAGGGTATGTACAGAAAGAGATGAGATGGGAGTGGATGGGAGGGATGGAATCAGAAGAGATGATAGAGTACGAGATGGGTGGGGACTGGTGGGAGAAGGAGCTTGATGAGGAGATTGGGAAGGAGGAGATGATATGTGAGATGTAGCAAGGAAGAAGAGAGATAGGAACAGAGGTTGGAGGAAAGGGATAGCAAGTGATGTGCAAGAGGAAATAAACAGTTGGGGACAGGAGGAGATGGACAGAGAAACAAGAAGGATACGTAGATGTGCAAAATGCAGAGGGAAGAGGAGATTGGTAGAGTTGGGGCGTGGGGGGGGGGGGGGGGGGAGGGGGGAAGGAGATCAGTAGAGAGGTGTGAAAGAAAAGAGAGGCAGAGGGAGGAGATGACCAGAGAGGGGCAGACTGGGGGAGAGAGGGAGATGGGTCAGGGAGGGTGGCGAGGAGGAGATGTTCAGAGGGGGAGATGAGTAGTGATATTGGGGAAGAAGGTCAGAGAGGGGGAGGAGGAGGTGGGGGGAGTGCGTGGGTGAGGTTGGGATGGGTGTGTGGTTGAGTGAGGCCAAGCATGGGGAGAGAAGAGGATGTGTGCATCATGTGTGTCAAACACATGCATAGGCAGAGCCACAGGGAAAAGGCCAGTGTATATATATATGAAGCAGACTGTATGCATGTATTTATTTACATACACAGAAGCATCTAGAAAACTGTAGACACTTTTATAGTTGCTATGTTTGCAACAAAATCACATATAGCCGCAATTTTGAGCTGTACCACTGGTCATTGTTTTCTCAACAATTCTTGGCATGCGTTGTCAGCAGATGACAGTGCAGGAATGCTTTAAGTAGAATTGTCGTTTGAGCAATAGTAAGCTGTACTGAAGTGGTTCTGGAAGTATGAAAACATGATGGAAGTACAACAGTAACAGGATAAGGTATATGGAACTCAGCTACCAAAACATATAACAATTTACTGTACTTGGGTAAATTTGAAGCCAACGGTACTCTTCTGGATATGCATAAGGAAAGATCTGACCGACCAAAAATATCAACAAGTCCTGTTTCCTGCGCTGCTGCGTTGCAACATTTTGCTACGTCACCAAAAAAATCTGTGCAGCAGGGAGCACCTGAAAGCAGGGTAAGCCAATCAAGTATATAAGAAATTCTGAACGCTTCAAAGTGTAAAGTATACATTTCAAGATAGCTGTATGCTATGAATGTGGATGACCCAGATCGAAAGATGGAGTACTGTGGGTGGTATTTAGACATTGTTCTTGAAGATGCACTGTTTTAAGGGTGGTTATCCTGTCTGACGAGTCGCAATTCAAAATGAACGATAGTGTAAATTGCCGCAACTGTATGCGCTGGGCTCCTCAAGAACCTCGCGTTAACGTGGACAAACATATTAATCTATCACGTGTTAATATGTGGTATGGTCTGTCATCACACAGTTTAATTGGCCCATTCTTCTGTGAAACTACCGTAACTGGTGAGGTCTGTCCTTATATGCTGCAAACATCGATTTCACCTATCATCCAAGAGGTGTTTGGAAACGAAAGATTTTATGTACAACAAGATGGCGTTCCACCTCACTACCACAGGAATAACAGAATCTACTTGGATGAAAATCTACCTGGACGACGGATAGGTCTAAGAGGAGCAGTTGCGTACCCACCACAGTCCACAGACATTACACCTCTTGAGTTCTACCTATGGTTGACCCTGAAAAATGAAGTTTATGAGCAGAAGCCAGCTACATTGAACGAGCTATGAGAAACCACTGAGGCGCCCTAAGGGGCTATCACACTGGCAACACTAACAGTCGTAGTTTGGTCAACAGTATAGCAGCATCGAAGTTGTCTGGCTGCTAATGGTGGGTCACTTCAAACACATAAAATAACGGTATGTCACTTTGTTCCCTAAATGTTGGCTGTCAAAGTGTCTACATTTTTCTGGACCCATCTATATATATGTCTAGGATCATCTCCCAAATGACATGGTCAATTTCATCGACGTTTGACACACAAACAGCAGTATGATCAATGTAGAGCTTGTAACCACCTAGTTCTAGTAGGAGTGGAGATATGGGAAAAAACGAGTTGAATGGGAATGGTACTGGGCTGTCTTATTGATCTGCTATGCAGGGCAGCCTACAAGTCTTGGGAAAGAGATGGTTTCCAATCTCTCAACATGTAAGCTGCCCTGCTCAGCAGGCATGGTGTGCAGGAGTAGTATCAGCACAGTTTATCGACCTCTTCTGCAAGGGGCTATTTGTGAAAATGGGCATGGCTAAGTGGATAGTACCAGCATGCCTTGTTTGGTCTTTATCTGCTGATGCATACAGCTGAGTAGATAGGTGAGAGGAGAGAGAAGATGGATATTGAGAGAGGGGAGAGGCAGAAGGTAGAAATGTTAAGGAGGGTGCACAAGGACATGGAGGGTATAGAAGACGGGCAGGAGGAAATGAACAGACATTTGGCAAGGAGGATATGGACAGAAGGAGGCAGGAACAAGATATGCTCAGAGTGAGGAGGTGAAACATGGGCAAAGAGATTGGGAAAGAGAAACTGAAGAGACAGAGAGATTGTGAAGGCGGAGATGGACAGAGTGAGGTGGGATGATGAGGTCGACAGAGAGATGGTGAGAGGAAGTACTTGACACACAGAGGGGAGGAGGAGATGTATGAACTGCATTAAATACATACGCAAGCAAAGACGTGCATAAAAAGCAAGTATATCTATAAAAAAACAGCATGTTTGCATGTATGTATTTACGAATGTATGTCTGGGGTCCTCCAAAACCTCTGGATCAGTTTGATCTAAATTTAACGTCCAAAAAGAAAAATTCATGAGTGTCAGCATTGTGGGGATTATAATCTCCTAGCTCCAATAGGATCGGAAGTATGGACAAAAACGGATTTTTTTCAGCCCTTTCCACACAGACTGCCCTGCACTACCGGAATGTTGTGTAGGAATAGTGTCAGTCTGCATTTTCGACCTGCTTCGAAGGGCACCCTACACATCAATTGTAAGTGAAACTGCTGGCTACGTTTTGGGTGAGCTTAAGGTACCACGCCACAGAAAATTTAGTTGTAAAAATTTCGAATATCTTTACTTCTGTTTTTAATTTAGCAAACTTCACAAGTAATAGAAAAAAATTTGTATTTTTATTATTGACATAAGCTGAACCAACTTGATATAGTTGTTCTGAAATCTTAAATCCAATAAGCATAGCAGAAAAGACATTAATCTGAGTTCTTGTACAATGTTGATTTAACAATTATAAAAGGCCTTCACCATAGCAGTTTAGTCTCTGTTTCCGCTCATGAGCGCAACTATTCCAATGTTTAGTAACAATTCGATAATACAAACAGAATAAAGAACATCATCACTATTAAATAGTCACAAGATACAACGTATTAATGCAAACGAATATGGAGCAAAAACAAACCTCACATTAAATTATTCAGTTGAAAACAGAGTGATTGCCCAAGCAGAAAAATTATTTCATTCTAATGTACACTCTCTAATCAGCAAGTAACTAACCATAAGGGTTTAACCAATAGCTTGAAACATTAAAGTATTAAAACCATTCTATTTCTGTAGCAGAAATGTTAAGCAGTTTATAATAGGACCAGTAAAGCCTTAACTTATCAGATAACGCCCATAGTTTACCGTACAGATTTGGTAGATCTGGTTTACAAATCTATTCTTCATTTATTAGCAGAGCAGGGAGCGCAACAGGAAGTGTAAGAGGTGTAGAAGTATGAAACTGGAATTTGGTTTGCAATAATTACACGTCTGTTGTTTGAAAATGATGAAAAATATTTTATTTAAAATAATCTCCATTGCCATTTCTCTCACCACTCCGACAAACTATGAATGCCACTGCAAGAAAACAATTCTTCTGAAGCGAACCACTCAAGACCCGTTTTCGCATATTTTCGTACGAGTTAAAGTGTTTTTCAGCGAGAGCGTGTCCCAGTGATGCTAACAGATGAAAATCAGTCGGAGCCAAGTTTGGAGAATAAGCCGCATGCCCTAGTATTTCCCAACTGAACGCCTCAATCGTTTCCCTATTGTGTGTGATATTGCCTTATCATGGAGCAATATGACTGTGTTGCCTTTTTTTCATATTCCGGCCTTTTTTCAAGTAGATCTCGATTTAAATTGATCATTTGCTGTTGGTAGCGATCAGTGTTAACGTTTTCACCAGATTTTAGCAGCTCATAATAGATGACACCCTTCTGATCCCACCAAACACAAAGCATTGTCTTCTTTCCAAAGCGATTTGGTCTTGCTGTGGATGTCGATGGTTTGTCTGGATTCACCCATGATTCAGGACGCTTCGGATCCATTTTTCATCACCTGCCACTATTCGATGGAGAAACGACTTTCTTTTGTATCTGGCGAGGAGCATTTCACAAGTGATCTTTCAATTTGCCACCTGTCTTTCATACAGTTTATGCGGAACCCATTTTCCCGCTTTCTGAACCTTTCCCACAGCTTTCAACAGACGAGAAACGGCTCTCTGCGTCACATTCAATTTTCCCGCAAGTTCCTGTTGAGTTTGAGTATGATCTTCGTCCAGTAAGGCCTAAAATTCGTTGCCTTCGAAATGTTCGGTGGTTTCCCGCGCTAGTCGTTTCTCACGTAAAAATCACCACTTTTGGATTTATTGAACCACTCGAATTTCTGTGTTTTTCCAAGAGCGTGTTCGCCGAAAGTTTAGACAAGCATTCGATACGATTCTGCAGCAGTTTTCTTCACATGATTTCGTAGGCATAAAACTCGACATGTTTACGGGTTCGAAACAGGTACCGATGAATGGAGCTTGAATTAGTGTTTGTTGGCGTTCGTCGTCATCCGTTAGAGGAAGCAGGCTGCAGACGCAGTCTCACGGGTCCTACACTGACGGCTAGCACAATCTATAGGGAAAGTCTGGTTTCATACTTCTGTACCTGGGGTAGACTAGTGTCTACGCAACATACGGTTTACATAAAACTGTAATTCGTTATAAATATTTAAAAGATAAATCATGATGACTGATGATTTAAAAGAACGTAATAACGATTAAAAACGTCAAAAACAAATGTATCTGGTAGGATCAGGCTCGCCTAAGAAATTAAGCTTCAAATACACTTAATTTGCCGACAAAATAAACACAAGTGATGATCACTTTCAAGTGTGCAGTCAAGCGAGTCTTCAAAATGCTTAAATTAGTTCCAAAACCTGTCCCAATCACCAGTAGCCCATATGCAACAGATTGTAAATGACGTCAAGATGCTGCACAGATATCTGGGTACACCCTGCACTGACAGGGGCAGCTTCACTCCACTAGGCCATGTCGCATAAATTATCAAAAGTGCCCGAAACGTGGATCTATACTGTAGTCAGAACAGGTTGACCCAGTGAAGGTAGCAGTCTGCAGAGCTTGACCACCACATCAGAGTGGTCTATAGTGTCTCAGACCAAAGTCGTCCCTCTGCAGCTTGCAGACATGCGATTTAACTGTGCCTCCACTAAGCACTTGCTGACCACTCAGAGTGACAGTCTTATGTCACTGGGCCATAGTGCCCTGCACGGCAGTCGTGTTATGTTGGAGTAGTATTGGCCTTCTTTATTGATCAACTTCGCATGGCAGACTATACGTCAAGAGCAAAAACGGTTTTCAGGCCGTTGACAAGTAGGTTGTGCTACAGGACAGGCGTGTTTTGAGAGTCTGCTTTGCAGGAGCTACATGTCCCCGTGGGTCTTTCCATTCAGACATTGCCCACATGTGAGTCTGACATATTTTGCAAGCATCTCCTCCTCCTCCTCCTCCTCCTCCTCCTCTCTCTAATCACCTCTTCTTTCCCCATCGATCTGTCCGCCTCATCCTACCACTATCCATCCATCACCTCCTCCCTCCTCTCTTTGTCCGTATTCTACATCCTTTCTGAACCCGACAATCGATACAGAGCAAAGGAACTTGGGAAATCTGCAGAAAGCTTTAAGCTGCGAAGCACTATCGACTACAAAGTCATAGCGATGTCTGTCAACGTAGCTATTAAAATAGTTTTTTCTCTTTTTTCACTGAAACGTCAACGTAGCACCTATAACACTGAGGTATTTCCATTGTGCTGCGTAGGGATGAAGAAGAGGATATAGAGGATGCAGGAGGTGATGTGTGCAATAAATGTGTCGAACGCGTATGCCTTTTTTCCGAGAAAAGAAAATAAAGAATCGATTTCGGTCCGATTCCAAGTGTGTTTCTGGAAATGTTATTAATTTAATTTCTGGTTTTACCATCTATCTGAAAGCTTCCGGTTTCTCCAAGTCTCTTCACATAAACAGACTTCTTTCATGGTTCTATACCAACTGTCAAAAAAGATTAAATTATGTTCTGCGTAAACTTCCACCAGATGGCTTTCCCTTTGTTTCAGGGTTAAGGGCCGATATATCATATCATGGAAAACAACTTTTCTTAGAGACAAAATGTTCGGTGACTCTTCCAAGCGACTCTAGATCTGCATTTATCCCGCTGTGAGACAAGGTGGTCGCCAAGAAGTAGACCTATCCGTCCGAAACAATTCGACAGCCACATATATCTTTTTTCAGGGCTCCGAAAATATGGAAATCACATGGGGAAAGATCGGGACTGGAAGATGTGTAAAGGCCCCCCAGCGAAACTTCTGCTTTGTACTCGAAATAATCTTGGTAACATCTGGACCCTTGCTTCGGTTGAAGACGTGCATGCCTGGGTACAATCTTGGTTCCGTAGGCAAATGCAAACATTTGTCTACGAATGCATGGGGGTCAATGTATTAACAGTTATGAGGATTTCTTTTGAAATAATGAGCAGCTTACTTACTTTATTTCCGTCTGTCTCGTTTTAATTTGCTGCCCCTTATACGCGACTGCCGTCGCCATCTTGACATCAAGCTTACGCAGTAACATGAAGCGGGAAACAAGGCGAAGTTCATCGTTCCTCATCGCTGAATTGTTTACACATGTATGGGAATGTTGGCAAATGACTCTTCCTCCACACAACTGACGAGGCAGAGTTCCAGTGCAATGCTGGTTTTAGGTATCACCTTCTCCCACCCGAGAGTGAGAACCCAGTGAAACTTTAACGCAATGCTTTTCAGAACGTTGCTGAGGCAACAGATGTGTCTGGGAGAGAAGAGAAAGATAACGTCTCTTCTAATTACCAGTGCATTTCAGAACTATGATAAAAAAGATACGGCGAAGTGAAGCGAGGTGTTCTACCTCGTGTGAAGCAAATCTGGAGAAAAGCTGGCGCTCTGCACTACAGAGATTATAAATCTTACGAATTTATCAGACTGATAATTGTAACGTTGCTGCTAAGCATCCTTTCGGGTCAACGGATGTCACTGTCACTTTCGTTGTACGTTAGAGATCTACTACCAATCACTAGCTTCTGTTTCTTTGAGGCAGTCACACATTTATTATCATAAGATGGTCATAACCTGGATATCGGTCAGAAGCGTTTCATTCTTGAACGCTACTCCGAGATATAGAAGAGAAGAATCTGCCTGATCACGTACGTCTACTATTTTCAAGACGCCGTCCTTTAAAAAATGTAAGCTGTTTGTCATACGTTTAAAAAATCGAGGTGACACTGACAGCTCGAGCTTACAGTGTGCTGTGGGTCCTGCAACAGACGATCATTGGGATTCTTTCCTTTACTTCTTTGTATATTTTCTTTCATCGTAATTATAAACAGGTACTAGTTGTGCTCTTTTGCAGACAGGTAGAGCTTTTTGTCAAGCGACGTATGTCCAGTTAATATCAAGTGGCCAAAGGAGCTAGTTTCATAGCAAAATTGATATGAAATAATAGACAAGGTGTTTAGGATGGCAGCATAGAGTAATTCCAATAAAACATTGCATTTTTATTTTTTACAAAGATAACCCCTACAGCTGAAGAATTTAACCCAAACAAACGACCACAGAAGGTGTTAATCAATTGCAAACGATCAAATCGAAATTTGACTTTCAAAAATTCCACTTACGACTTCAGCGAATTTTCACATACTCTTGACAATACCACCTAAACCTATTCTGAGGTCGTCTTGTCGTCCTTTTATGGGGCAGCACTACTCATAATACGAACTATCAGCTCTTCTCTTGTGTTAACTTTTTCTTTACAGACCTCACCTTTCACCCTTACCCAAAGGCAAAAATCGAAAATTAAGAAACGTGGCCACTTATGCCACTCCCTCTTCCAAGGAGCGTTAGATTCAGCTGATCAGCCATCTGACAACCAAAACGTGCTGGGTTGTCATACTGAAAGAACATACACATCAAAGAACATACACGTCAAAGGATACTCTTTCAGTAATGCTGCAAACTGTATAAACCTCGACAACATGGCCCTATAAGACAATTCGGCAACACAACAAGCTTAATCACCGAATAATCTGTTACAACACTATACATTTATCGGCAAGCGTTCTTGGAACTGTGTCTCCACAAAAGCATGATGTTTTAGTTGAAGCATCGACGTGAGTTGCGATGTTTTTGATTTCATCAATGTTCGTCTCTACGTCAAATATGTGGAACTGTTTGTTAAAGACATGGATGAGGTCATGCATACCTAATGACTGCTGTATTCTTGTATGTGGGACACTGATACGCGTAAAAATTCTGCGTGTATTTGTTGAAGGAATACGTTGTGCAAATTGAACAATGTCTTCTACTTCAATAACATGCCGTTCATTTGAACGTTAGAGATGAGTTGTGACTGTTACACAGTGCACCAAACTCACGTAGTTCAATGAAACCAGAACAGAATTATTTTGAATCTCGTGCTCTGTGGTAATGAAAGTATCTACCGAAATGTCAACAAGCTGCAGCCGAATTTCCATTACAAGACACAACAACAAATACCACATCGGCAAACTCAGCAGCCGGGAGAATTAGACAAAAATCACAATCACAACTGAAAATTCAGTTGTGTGAACTAAAGCACAACTTCACAACTTGAACTTAAAACAAAAATAGCAGTCGTTAAATAAACTCATAGCAGGTTGAGTACCAAGACACGAAATGTAAGTGTGTGTTCGTAAATCCAGCGGGCTACTAGATTTGTTACCGGTAGGTTCGAACAATACGTAAGTATTATGAAGATGCTTCGGAAACTCAAAGGGGAATCTCAGGACGGAAGGCGACATTCTTTTCGACATACGCTGTTGAGAAAATTTAGAGAACCGACATTTTAGCCTGGTTGCCGAACTATTCCACTGCCACCAACATACATTGAGCGTAAGGACCAGGAAGCTAAGATACGAGAAATTACTGCTCATACAGTGGCATATAG
This sequence comes from Schistocerca americana, assembly GCF_021461395.2. NCBI lineage: Eukaryota > Metazoa > Arthropoda > Insecta > Orthoptera > Acrididae > Schistocerca > Schistocerca americana. The sequence continues at coordinate 590,485,605 of NC_060119.1, forward strand.
AGAGCCGTTTCTCCCTCGCTCTATATGCAAGTGTAACAGGAAAGGAAATGACTATTAGTGGTACAGGGTACTTTCCGCTTGTCGACTATCTATGTAGATGCAGATGTAGAACCAACTATATCTGCGAGCAATAAAACCTGGACACAACGCATATTTCATTCGAATCAGTCCATTATGTCGCCACCTAAACTATTTATTAATCCTCCCGAAACAGCCTGCATGTGATGAGAATTCCAACAAAATCTGGTGCGTTATTTGTATTGGGCATTGTATGCTGTCTTGAAGTGTCAGATATGCGAATTTCAGAAGTGGTAGTTGGTGAGTACAGCGGTCAAACGTTGGCAGGAGGATGTTCGTACTTTGGTCTGTTTTTAAGTATAGAATTTAACATTTTGGTATTGACTTTGTTGTGTTCAATTTCAGTACCACAGTGCGTGCTAGAAATGGATAGTTCACAGGCTAGCACTAACGCTTCGTGCAGCCACATACACTTCCGTACGAAGACAGATATCAGCCAGTTTTCTCACCCTCCCCTAGCGGAAGTTGTTTAACGGAACGCCGCTGTCATCACTTTATCTCGTTGTTAGTTACTTAAACTCTACAGTACGAGTGGGGTCTTTAGGGTAGAGGGAAAAGAACCTGCTTTTGAGCTTGTATCATTGCAACACGATACTTCATTCTTTCACAGTCACTTGACAATATGATTTTAAAATCAGTTATGTAATTATATGTACTTACGAGCACTTATGAAACTGTAAAATGTTGCCTGAAGAACAAGCAACAAATGGCTAGGTCAGAGCTTTGGAGTTTTTGCTAGCAATGCAAGGGAAATACATACAATACGAAATCCAAAGAATATCTTCCAATGTGATAACATCGTTGTCGTGAGGACGTGCTGTTCTAGTGATGGAGGCAAAGCGGGGATGTGTCAGTCATCTGTGGTGGGACCTGGGCGTGAAGTGTTGGCGATCTAAGGCCAAATGGATATTGTTTTGGAGTTGGTTTTGTAATTTGTAACTAGGCGAAATATGAAAGTAAGCGAGCACGTGTACTCATATACGTGGTTATAAGAAGGCTTGGTAATTAAAGGAGATTAGTATGTGGCACAAAGTTATTCAAGCTTTTCGTAAACCAAGTGGAGCTTGTAATGGATCTGGGAGATGTTATTTTTTTACCGTATTTGTCGATACTGAATTGAAAATGTTTTCTTATATTTTTGTCAGAATTTATTATAATTTGTCTTATTATATGTTAATTTACTTCTGTTTTTGAGAGTAAAAGCATATTGATTACTATTAGAAAATGTATCGAAGAATAGCAAAGAAACTGATTGTGTAAAATATCTTTGACGTTGGAGTAGTCTTTGACTATAGTCAGTCCGAGTCGGAAGCTAACTCTTGGTGTGTGTTGACGGAAGGACAATGTGAAGGTCGCAGTCATAAATAATTTTGAATTATGTTAACTATTATTTTTGTATTATCTGAAAAGAAGAAACTACATTGGAAGAAACTGTATTTGAAACACAAAAATGAGAGAAACACGCTGAACCACGTCATTCCTGCAGCCGACATAGATGCATTGTGGAATCATACTTAGACAACTGAAGCCAAGACTAATATCGCCTTGCAAACGTCTAACGGAAAAGGTACTGTCACGAAATATGGCAAATTTAAGTAAATAAAAAATAGTGACCATATTTTCAACTTGTGTCTTAGCCGGGAAGCCATATTTCAAGCTGTTGCCAATAATGTATACCATAAAAAGCTTTACCATTATGTCGCACCCCAAACAACTTGTCGCAAAATAAAGTCCAGCCAGTTATACTGTAGTTGGCTACAAGGCTTTCCATCGAAGTAATTAATTTTTTGTGTGTATTGTAGTGTTGTTTAGTCAAATCGTAAACTTAGTGAATCTACATTTACATCTACATCCATACTCCGCAAGCCACCTGACTGTGTGGCGGAGGGTACCCCGAGTCCCTGTATCGGTTTTCCCTTCTATTCCAGTCTCGTATTGTTCGTGGAAAGGACTGTCGGTATGCCTCTGTGTGGGCTCTAATCTCTCTGGTTTTATCCTCATGGTCTCTTCGCGAGATACACGTAGGAGGGAGCAATATACTGCTTGACTCTTCGGTGAAGGTTCGTTCTCGAAACTTTAACAAAAGCCCGTACCGAGCTACTGAGCGTCTCTCCTGCAGAGTCTTCCACTGGAGTTTATCATCTCCGTAACGCTTGCGTGATTACTAAATGATCCTGTAACGAAGCGCGCTGCTCTCCGTTGGATCTTCTCTATCCCTTCTATCAACCCTATCTGGTACGGATCCCACACTGCTGAGCAGTTCCTTTGTTTTCGGGTTGCATTTCCTTAGGATTCTTCCAATGAAGCTCAGTCTGGCATCTACTTTACCGACGATCAACTTTATATGATCATTCCATTTTAAATCACTCCTAATGCGAACTCCCAGATAATTTATGGAATTAACTGCTTCCAGTTGCTGACCTGTTTTGTAGCTAAATGATAAGGGATCTATCTTTCTATGTATTCGCAGCACATTGCACTTGTCTACATTGAGATTCAATTGCCATTCCCTGCACTATGCGTCAATTCGCTGCAGATCCTCCTGCATTTCAGTACAATTTTCAATTGTTAAAACCTTTCGATAAACCACAGCATCATCCGCAAGAAGCCTCAGTGAACTTCCGATGTCATCCACAAGGTGACTTATGTATATTGTGAATAGCAACGGTCCTATGACACTCCCCTGCGGCACACCTGGAATCACTCTTACTTCGGAAGACTTCTCTCCACTGAGAATGACATGCTGCGTTCTGTTATCTAGGAACTCTTCAATCCAATCACACAATTGGTCTGATAGTCCATATGCCCTTACTTTGTTCATTAAACGACTGTGGGGAACTACACTCCTGGAAATTGAAATAAGAACACCGTGAATTCATTGTCCCAGGAAGGGGAAACTTTATTGACACATTCCTGGGGTCAGATACATCACATGATCACACTGACAGAACCACAGGCACATAGACACAGGCAACAAAGCATGCACAATGTCGGCACTAGTACAGTGTATATCCACCTTTCGCAGCAATGCAGGCTGCTATTCTCCCATGGAGACGATCGTAGAGATGCTGGATGTAGTCCTGTGGAACGGCTTGCCATGCCATTTCCACCTGACGCCTCAGTTGGACCAGCGTTCGTGCTGGACGTGCAGACCGCGTGAGACGACGCTTCATCCAGTCCCAAACATGCTCAATGGGGGACAGATCCGGAGATCTTGCTGGCCAGGGTAGTTGACTTACACCTTCTAGAGCACGTTGGGTGGCACGGGATACATGCGGACGTGCATTGTCCTGTTGGAACAGCAAGTTCCCTTGCCGGTCTAGGAATGGTAGAACGATGGGTTCGATGACGGTTTGGATGTACCGTGCACTATTCAGTGTCCCCTCGACGATCACCAGTGGTGTACGGGCAGTGTAGGAGATCGCTCCCCACACCATGATGCCGGGTGTTGGCCCTGTGTGCCTCGGTCGTATGCAGTCCTGATTGTGGCGCTCTCCTGTACGGCACCAAACACGCATACGACCATCATTGGCACCAAGGCAGAAGCGACTCTCATCGCTGAAGACGACACGTCTCCATTCGTCCCTCCATTCACGCCTGTCGCGACACCACTGGAGGCGGGCTGCACGATGTTGGGGCGTGAGCGGAAGACGGCCTAACGGTGTGCGGGACCGTAGCCCAGCTTCATGGAGACGGTTGCGAATGGTCCTCGCCGATACCCCAGGAGCAACAGTGTCCCTAATTTGCTGGGAAGTGGCGGTGCAGTCCCCTACGGCACTGCGTAGGATCCTACGGTCTTGGCGTGCATCCGTGCGTCGCTGCGGTCCGGTCCCAGGTCGACGGGCACGTGCACCTTCCGCCGACCACTGGCGACAACATCGATGTACTGTGGAGACCTCACGCCCCACGTGTTGAGCAATTCGGCGGTACGTCCACCCGGCCTCCCGCATGCCCACTATACGCCCTCGCTCAAAGTCCGTCAACTGCACATACGGTTCACGTCCACGCTGTCGCGGCATGCTACCAGTGTTAAAGACTGCGTTGGAGCTCCGTATGCCACGGCAAACTGGCTGACACTGACGGCGGCGGTGCACAAATGCTGGGCAGCTAGCGCCATTCGACGGCCAACACCGCGGTTCCTGGTGTGTCCGCTGTGCCGTGCGTGTGATCATTGCTTATACAGCCCTCTCGCAGTGTCCGGAGCAAGTATGGTGGGTCTGACACACCGGTGTCAATGTGTTCTTTTTTCCATTTCCAGGAGTGTATATAGAACGCCTTGCGGAAGTCAAGAAACACGGCATCTGCCTGTGAACCCGTGTCTATGGCCCTCTGAGTCTTGTGGACGAATAGCGCGAGCTGGGTTTCACACGACCGTCTTTTTCGAAACCCATGCTGATTCCTACAGAGTAGATTTCTAGTCTCTAGAAATGACATTATACTCGAACATAATATGTGTTCCAAAATTCTACAACTGATCGACGGTAGAGATATAGGTCTATAGTTCTGCACACCTGTTCGACGCCCCTTCTTGAAAACTGGGGTGACCTGTGCCCTTTTCCAATCCTTTGGTACGCTACGCTCTTCTAGAGACCTACTGTACACCGCTGCAAGAAGGGGGGCAAGTTCCTTCGCGTACTCTGTGTAAAATCGAACTGGTATCCCATCAGGTCCAGCGGCCTTTCCTCTTTTGAGCGATTTTTAATTGTTTCTCTATCCCTCTGTCGTCTATTTCGATATCTACCATTTTGTGATCTCTGCGACAATCTAGAGAAGGAACAACAGTGCAGTCTTCCTCTGTGAAACAGCTTTGGAAAAAGACATTTAGTATTTCGGCCTTTAGTCTGTCATCCTCTGTTTCAGTACCATTTTGGTCACAGAGTGTCTGGACATTTTGTTTTGATCCACCTACTGCTCTGACAGAAGACCATAATTTCTTAGGATTTTCTGCCAAGTCAGCACATAGAACTTCACTTTCAAATTCATTGAACACCTCTCACATAGCCCTCCTCACACTAAATTTCGCTTCACATAATTTTTGTTTGTCTGCAAGGCTTTGGCTATGTTTATGTTTGCTGTGAAGTTCCCTTTGCTTCCGCAGCAGTTTTCTAACTCGGTTGTTGTACCACGTTGGCTCTTTTCCATCTCTTACGATCTTGCTTGGCACATACTCATCTAACGCATATTGTGCGATGGTTTTGAACTTTGTCCACTGATCCTCAACACTATCAGTATTTGAGACAAAACTTTTGTGTTGAGCCGGCAGGTACTCTGTAATCTGCTTTTTGTCACTTTTGCTAAACAGAAAAATCGTCCTACCTTTTTTAATATTTCTATTTACGTCTGAAATCATCGATGCAGTAACCGCTTCATGATCGCTGATTCCCTGTTCTGCGTTAACTGTTTCAAATAGTTCGGGTCCGTTTGTCACCAGAAGGTCTAATATGTTATTGCCACGAGTCGGTTCTCTGTTTAACTGCTCAAGGTAGTTTTCAGATAAAGCACTTAAAAAAATTTCACTGGATTCTTTGTCCCTGCCACCCGTTATGAACGTTTAAGTCTCCCAGTCTATATCCGGTAAATTAAAGTCTCCACCCAGAACTATAACACGGTGGGGAAATCTACTCGAAATATTTTCCAAATTATCCCTCAGGTGCTCAGCCACAACAGCTGCTGAGCCAGAGGGCCTATAGAGACATCCAATTACCATGTCTGAGCCTGCTTTAACCGTGACCTTTACCCAAATTATTTCACATTTCGGATCTCCGTCGATTTCCTTCGATACTATTGCACTTCTTATCGCTATAAATACGCCTCCCCCTTCACTGTCCAGCCTGTCTCTGCGGTATACATTCCAATCTGAGTTTAGGATTTCATTACTGTTTATGTCTGGTTTCAGCCAACTTTCTGTCCCTAGTACTGTATGGGCGTTGTGACCGTTTATTAATGAGAGCAGTTCTGGGACCTTTCTATAGACGCTCCTGCAGTTTACTATTAGCACATTAATATTGTTATTCCCTGTTGCATTTTGCCTACTCCTACCTTGCCGCGTCTCAGGAGGCATCTTGTCGGGTCTAGGGAGGGAATTCTCTAACCTAAAAAACCCCAATGTGCACGCCACACGTACTCTGCTACCATTGTAGCCGCTTCCGGCGTGTAGTGCACGCCTAACCTATTCAGGGGGACCCTACATTTCTCCACCAGATAGCGGAGGTCGAGAAATTTGCGCCCCAGATCTCCGCAGATTCGTCTGAGCCTCTGGTTTAAGCCCTCCACTCTGCTCCAAACCAGAGGACCGCGATCGGTTCTGGGAATGATACTACAAATAGTTAGCTCTGATTCCACCGCGCGAGCGAGACTTTCCGCCTTCACCAATTCCGCCAAACGCCTGTACGAACTGAGGATGACCTCTGAACCCAGACGGCAGGAGTCATTGGTGCCGACATGAGCAACAATTTGCAGTAGGGTGCACCCAGTGCTCTCTATCGCCGCCGGCAGGGCCTCCTCCACATCTCGGATAAGACCCCCCGGCAAGCAGACAGAGTGAACACTGGCCTTCTTCCCCGACCTTTCCGCTATTTCCCTAAGGGGTTCCGTCACCCGCCTAACGTTGGAGCTCCCAATAACTAATAAATCCCTCCCCCCGTGTGCCTGCTCGGACCTTGCTGAAGGAGCGGCCACATGTCCACTCACAGGCAGAGCGGGCGATGCCACACGGCCAGCCTCCACATTTACCCTCTGCCTAGTGCGCCGCCAACGCCGCTGAACCCGCCACTCCCCTTGGGGAGAGGGTGGTCCAACCGCGCCCGGTACCCGCGAAGATGTCTCGACAGCAGGGACAGTGGGTGAAGCATGTAACACCTGGGGTGTACCATGCGACGCACCACACTCCCCACTGCCGCTACACTCCGAGGCAGCAGCCTGAAGACGGCTGACCGCGGCCATCAACACGTTCAGCTGTTCGCGAACAGTGGCCAGCTCCTCCTGCGTCCGTACACAGCAGTCACACATCCTATCCACCCTAAGAAATCAATTTAATGTAGAGAGTTAATCAACTTTTAACTAGACTGCTAATTCACTAAAGGCGGCTGATTGTTGACTGAACTGTGGTTGCTAGCCACTTCTTGTAGAAAATAGCACTACCTGTCTCTGGACTGTATTGAAAACAAACACTAGCACTACTGGCACTATGGCGACTAAAGGGACTCTCTGACTGTATTCAAAACAAACACGAAATCTATGGAACACTATTACTAGCACTCGACAATTAAAGCTTCCTAGAAGCAAAAACACACCGAAGAAGAAGTGACAAGTAAGAAAAATACAGTTAATACTTAAATTAAGGTAGCTCGCTGCACAGCAGACGTGAAGCAGACGGCAGTTACGACGACACTGAAGTAATTGACTCGAGTCATGAACCATCAGCAGGGTCCCAAATTTTTCACCAAAACTTCCGGGAAAGTCAGAAGTGAAAGAAATAACTAAAATAAGTTAAATCCAATTCATTTTACGGTTAACTTCGTTTCAAGTAATTATTGGAATGAGAGGTCGTAGTAATTGCAGTTTCTCTTACAGTGTTTTACTTTTACTACAGACAATCAGCCAAATCAAAAACTATTTAAAGGAAATTTATGTTTCAGTGGCAGAAATACGTTGACGCTACTGCACCCACAGTAAATTTGTGATTTTATGTTGTATTTTACAAATAATTTCATATGCTTAAATCCTCATAAAGTTGGCACAGTCAGATGGTTGTTTCTATAAATGAAACCATTTATGATCTTAATTTGGGAAGTAGCTATTAACGAACATTAATTAGGTTGGGTCATATTTTTGCAACTTTTCAAGCAGACCTTATACCGAGAGTTACGTAATTCAGTAGAGTTTCCATAAAGTGAAGTGTCACTGGTCATTACTGTTTTTGGTATTCAGAACTATAAATAACATGAGTGTATTCCACATTAACATAATTTTGTTGATGCTCACGTGTCTTAAAAAGCTGGCGCCATTGCGTTTTATTCAGTTGCCGCATTATCATTCACTCCTACTTATTACGTGATTTCAGAGTCATGTCTGTCATTAACTAGATTCGTCTTTGCTCGTTTTTGACTGCAATTATACTCCACTCTAAATTTATTCAGCCATTTAACTATTCTAATTTGTTGCTATCTACAGTAACCCGATAACTTAGGAAAAACGCGTGCGTTAATGATCAGGATATGACTACCATTATTCTTTCGTTAAACATTCTTCCTCGGAACTGATGTCTTCTTTCCATTGACTGCCGCACCCTAGGTACACATGTCACAAAACCTTTCATACACCGGAGAGTACAGGTACGTTATAATTTAAGGTGGTTTGTGCTGAATTATAGAACATCGTGAAACAATGCAACAGCCGTTTGGTCATAGGAGTCACGCTAACAGATATCTCGCAACGCCAAGGAAGTACTTAGCGACGCTAAGCCGAACGTGAGCAATACCTAGCCTTATTAAACAGGTGCGTGACAGTGAGGAGAGATGACGTGAAAGTGAAACGGCAGCAGCGGAAGGAGGCCGCCCGCGGAAGCAATTTTCGGCGATGGGAGAGAGTGAGAGAGCGTGTGAGGATCACGCATAGCATCGCCTGTGGCGGACGTCACCAAAACAGCATTACACTACACGACTTCGATAATTTCTGTCGTTCTTTACACAAGATATGTACCTGTATTTACACTGAAGTGCCAAAGAATCTGGTATACACATGTGCATTCGAATACAGAGATATGTAAACAGGCAGAATACGGCGCTGAGGTCGGCAACGTCTATATAAGACAACAAGTGTTTAGCCTAGTTGCTGGATCGGTTATGGCTGCTACAATGTCCGAAAGAACAGACACCGCGCATTCACATAATGAACTACGTGTACCAAGTATTCACTGTAGTACTCATCGACCGCGATTTCGAGGGGAAAGGAGATTACTTCCGGGGTCCTAGCACCATGTCGGAGATGACGCAAAAGGAAAGCTAGCAGTATGACCAGCACAGAACGCAAATAGTTTTCATCACTATCGGTATACTTCACTCTGTCCTTCCCAGAGTTCAAATGTAAAGGGTAGTTGTAATTAAGCTTGCGGTACGTGAACCAGTCTAGGCGGAAAACTGTGTGCCGTACGGTAACTTGACAGCAATGACGTTCAGAAAAGAAAGTGTGTGAAGTCCTATTGGACTTAACTGCTGAGGTCATCAGTCCCTAAGCTTATACACTACTTAACCTAAATTATCCTAAGGACAAACACACACACACCCATGCCCGAGGGAGGACTTGAACCTCCGCCGGGCCCAGCCGCACAGTCCACGACTGCAGCGCCCATGCCCGCTCGGCTAATCCCTCGCGGCAATGACGTTCAGACTACACGCTGCTGGATTTGCGTTGTTAGTAGTGTTAGGGTCATGACTTGCTGTTAGGCGCCGGTACTGGTACGGGAGCGTAGGGATGAAACACATACATCAGTGTGCATTACAGTTGCAGGTAGTCGACATGGATGAGGGCAAAGTCAGCAGGGTTTTGCTCGTAAATAAGTTTAATCAAACCAACAGAAAAAGTTCTGCGGTTCTTCACGAATATGAACTCATGAATGGAATGTGGAGAGGTCGTCTTTCTGCACAGAGGTTGAAGAAAATGATTCAGAAATTTGAATTTAACTGGCCATTTGGGAATTACTCCTGCGACAGACCGATGGCCAATTGCGGCACGAGTTGTTGAAGAAGCTACTGTTGGTATGGCTGAGAATGCTGCACGCAATGTACGATCTTCACGCTGTGCACGGGCTGTATCAGACAACTGAAAATTCCATGATCCACCGTTCGAAAAATGTTGCGAACAATTGTGCAACGGCATCTGTACAAACTTCTAGGCTGTCGTTTATGCGGATGGTCGCCACATTGAGCAACGATTCTAACCTGGAAAGTAAACATGGTACGAGATTAACAAATGTTATCCTGTCATGTTATAAATATGGATGTCGCTGGTCTTCTCAATTTGTGATGGATTATTTATGACGAATTTCACTAAAGAAAATATGTATTCTGACGGCACAGTTAAAATACCTAGCTCTTTGAAGAGGTACTTACGTGACGTCCATGGGTGAACATCACATTTTATTCTTACTACTCGATTTTTTGCAATCAATACTTTCTTTCAAAGTGATGATTTACCCCAGAAATTTATTCTGCACAGCATTAACCACTGCACTTCTTTTAATCGGTGGGTTAGCACGGCAGCCGCTAAGTGGATTTACGATTTACGGTCAGTAATTAGGTAAGATTCTGTCCTATAAAAAAGAACATTAAATCTTTTTATATTATTTTTAAATGCCAGTGACACACTTATAATCATGCTGTAATTTCGCTATGCCGTTGCAAGTGCTGTGTACACCTATGCAACTCTTAAGAGAAGGTAAACTTGTTAGCCATGCTCGCTTGTAGACAACTTTTATTGCCGATTACTGGTTTCGGCCAGCATGGTTATATCTCGATATTGCTGCTATTCCGGCTGTACAAGAACTATGCTACGTGCAACTGTCGTTGGGAGTCTTATATGGTTGATACCACTCTTATCGCGTGTGACAAGAGACTTATCTGAAGAACCGGCCTTGTTGGCAGGCAGCGAGTGGACTTGAAACACTTCTTCAGTTTTACAAAACCTGCCTGACAAGCGATAGTCCACTATAGTTTGATCAATTGTTTACGATGCTGATTGAGAAGGCACGAAATTGTACGGCATTCGGGAAGAATTCCGTAAATAGATTATTTTATCCAAGAACGAAGATCCCTTTCAAATTGTAGGTAATGTGTACCCAATATGCTGAATACTTGGTTGAAGAAAGCTACATATGCATCTATAGAATTTGAGATCTTTGTCTCTTACTTTATTAAACTGTAATTTGCAGTTTACGGTAGGGCAACAAGTATTCCTGGAATCAACTACTAAAATTAAATTTGAGTAGCCAGAAAGGGGTGTCTAATATTCAGAAATGCCAAAATTTTGCTTCTTAGTGTAACTGAAGGTACACGTTAGTTATATCCGTTGCAGAATGCATTTGCCAACATCTCTTCCACGTGCTGAATCAGGTAACATCTATATTAGGTTTGTGTTGGCAGAGGGGTAAAAATAGATGTAAATTCTTATTGTTCCATTAGGGTTTTTGATCACCACCATGGACGAGGTCTACTGTTTACATGCTGTCAGTGTCGCTATGGACTTGCTTCATTGAGCAAGACGCATCCTAGACCAGAAAAAAATAAGGAGTGTATTGACGGTGACTCCAACTTAAATTACGGATCGCGTGCATGGTTTTCTTTGTCTTGAAACACACACGTGCTCACGCTATATCTGTATGTGTACCTTAGTAGCCGCTTTCTGTGAGTAATACGTGCCGGACCATCATGTGAGTTAAGAAAATATAATGCTTAATGTCAGTGAAGAGTTAGTAGCCTATCAACAACATGTCGATTTTACAACTACTTGTAAAAATGTATCGCGATATTCACCGCCAGAGTGGAAACACTTTACTCTCAATCCATCTCTGTATCTAGATTTGTCTTTGACTACTTTTTAGAATTGTCCGTCATGAAGCCAACATTTGCATCGACTTAATAATCATTCAGTATGTGCGGACACCATGTAGGGAAAGAAAGCTGTTGATCAAACCAGGATGGTTTTCAAAATCGCATCTGTTTCTGTTAGTACCATTTCGCTTTCGGTACGGTTGATGTTGCTGTTGTGGTCTCCAGTCCTGAGACTGGTTTGATGCACCTCTCCATGCTTCTCAATCCTGTGCGAACATCTTCATCTCCCAGTACCTACTACAACCTATATCCTTCTGAATCGGCTTAGTGTATTCATATCTTGTCTCCCTCTACGATTTTTGCCCTCCACGCTGCCCTCCAATACTAAATTGGTGATCCCTTGGTGCCCCAGAACATGTACTACCAACCGATCCCTTCTTCCAGTCAAGTTGTATCACAAACTCCTCTTCTCCCCAATTCTATTCAATACCTCCTCATTAGTTATCTACCCATCTAATCTTCAGCATTTTTCTGAAGCACCACATTTCGAAAGCTTCAGTTCTCTTCTTGTCCAAACTATTTATCGTCCATGTTTCACTTCCATACATGGCTACACTCCATACAAATACTTTCAGAAACGCCTTCCTGACACTTACTCGATGTTAACAAATTTCTCTTCGTCAGAAACCCTTTCCTTGCCATTGCCAGTCTACATTTTATATAGTCTCTACTTCGACCATCATCAGTTATTTTGCTCCCCAATAGCAAAACTCCTTAACTATTTTAAGTGTCTCATTTCCTAATCTAATTCCCTCAGCATAACCCGACTTAATTCGACTGCATTCCATTATCCTCGTTTAGCTTTTGTTGATGTTCATCTTATATCCTCCTTTCAAGACACTGTTCATTCCGTTCAACTGCTCTTCCAAGTGCTTTGCTGTCTCTGACAGAATTACGATGTCATCGGCGAACCTCAAAGTCTTTATTTCTTCTCCAAATGTTCAAATGTGTGTGAAATCTTATGGGATTTAACTGCTAAGGTCATCAGTGCCTAAGCTTACACACTACTTAACCTAAATTATCCAAAGGACAAACACACACACACACACCTATGCCCGAGGGAGGACTCGAACCTCCGCTGGGACCAGCCACACAGTCCATGACTGCAGCGCCCTTGACCGCTCGGCTAATGCCGCGCGGCATTTCTTCTCCATGGATTTTAATACCTACTCTGAATTTTTCTTTTGTCTCCTGTACTGCATGCGCAATATACAGATTGAATAACATCGGGGAGAGGCTACAGCCCTGTCTCACTCCCTTCCCAAGCACTGATTCCCTTTCATGTCCCCCGACTCTTATAACTGCCATCTGGTTTCTGTACAAATTGTAAATAGCCTTTCGCTCCCTGTATTTTACCCCTGCCACCTTCAGAATTTGAGAGAGAGTATTCCAGTCAACATTGTCAAAAGCTTTCTCCAAGTCTACAAGTGCTAGAAACGTAGGTTTGCCTTTCCTCAATCTATTTATCTATTTTCTAAGATAAGTTGTAGGGTCAGTATTGCCTACGTGTTCCAACATTTCTACGGAATCCAAACTGATCTGCCCCCAGGTCGGCTTCTACGAGTTTTTCCATTCGTCTGTAAAGAATCCGTATTAGTATTTTGCAGCCGTGGCTTACTAATTATTAATCAATCAAAAAGACATTCAATTGCTGATGTAAGTAATTGGTTATATCTTACACGAACACCATAATCTGATGTCAATATAGGTAACCTGAAGTGATATGAAAACTCAAGTAATCATAGTACGATAATTCGCTACACAAACGTGGGCCGAAATTAATCTACACTCCTGGAAATGGAAAAAAGAACACATTGACACCGGTGTGTCACACCCACCATACTTGCTCCGGACACTGCGAGAGGGCTGTACAAGCAATGATCACACGCACGGCACAGCGGACACACCAGGAACCGCGGTGTTGGCCGTCGAATGGCGCTAGCTGCGCAGCATTTGTGCACCGCCGCCGTCAGTGTCAGCCAGTTTGCCGTGGCATACGGAGCTCCATCGCAGTCTTTAACACTGGTAGCATGCCGCGACAGCGTGGACGTGAACCGTATGTGCAGTTGACGGACTTTGAGCGAGGGCGTATAGTGGGCATGCGGGAGGCCGGGTGGACGTACCGCCGAATTGCTCAACACGTGGGGCGTGAGGTCTCCACAGTACATCGATGTTGTCGCCAGTGGTCGGCGGAAGGTGCACGTGCCCGTCGACCTGGGACCGGACCGCAGCGACGCACGGATGCACGCCAAGACCGTAGGATCCTACGCAGTGCCGTAGGGGATCGCACCGCCACTTCCCAGCAAATTAGCGACACTGTTGCTCCTGGGGTATCGGCGAGGACCATTCGCCACCGTCTCCATGAAGCTGGGCTACGGTCCCGCACACCGTTAGGTCGTCTTCCGCTCACGCCCCAACATCGTGCAGCCCGCCTCCGGTGGTGTCGCGACAGGCGTGAATGGAGGGACGAATGGAGACGTGTCGTCTTCAGCGATGAGAGTCGCTTCTGCCTTGGTGCCAATGATGGTCGTGTGCGTGTTTGGCGCCGTGCAGGTGAGCGCCACAATCAGGACTGCATACGACCGAGGCACACAGGGCCAACACCCGGCATCATGGTGTGGGGAGCGATCTCCTACACTGGCCGTACACCACTGGTGATCATCGAGGGGAGTCTGAATAGTGCACGGTACATCCAAACCGTCATCGAACCCATCGTTCTACCGTTCCTAGACCGGCAAGGGAACTTGCTGTTGCAACAGGACAATGCACGTCCGCATGTATCCCGTGCCACCCAACGTGCTCTAGAAGGTGTAAGTCAACTACCCTGGCCAGCAAGATCTCCGGATCTGTCCCCCATTGAGCATGTTTGGGACTGGATGAAGCGTCGTCTCACGCGGTCTGCACGTCCAGCACGAACGCTGGTCCAACTGAGGCGCCAGGTGGAAATGGCATGGCAAGCCGTTCCACAGGACTACATCCAGCATCTCTACGATCGTCTCCATGGGAGAATAGCAGCCTGCATTGCTGCGAAAGGTGGATATACACTGTACTAGTGCCGACATTGTGCATGCTCTGTTGCCTGTGTCTATGTGCCTGTGGTTCTGTCAGTGTGATCATGTGATGTATCTGACCCCAGGAATGTGTCAATAAAGTTTCCCCTTCCTGGGACAATGAATTCACGGTGTTCTTATTTCAATTTCCAGGAGTGTATTATTACGCTTTCTAGTGTAAGTTACGGGATGCCGTGGTACTTGTAGAATTATCTCATGTAAGATTCTTTATTATAAATAAATTACTACTCGTAAATGTCATTCGTGCAGGCATTTTACATGTATACTTGAAGTAGGCCAATAGTGAGGACAAAATAATTTTTTTAAAAAAGTTCACAGCCTTAGCAGAAAATAATGTATTATTTAAACTGAATTACTATGAATGTGGTTTGAATCACGAGGAAATCTTGATTTATAAAAGAGAAATGAAAGTAATAAACCGATAAAAGTAACAGATTCAACATTCAACAAAACAAGAATCTTATTCTATTGTTTGCTCCTGTGAACGTTTACGCGTTATGCAGGTCTTGGAGTCACTCACGTCCATCTAGAAAGTATTTACTGAGGTTAACGAAGGCGATGTTGGCCTGATGTACTCGACGATGCCCTTTAGCTACACTGTCTGAAGGATCGTCTGAAGAAATACCAAATTAAGATCAGCCTGAAGATGTCTAAGTAAGGTAAGACGCGTAGTTGATAAATAAAAAAACTAAAATAGCAACGAAGACTGTTTTCAACTAATATTAGTAACTTAATAAATCCCCGTAAATGATGCGTCAGCCGGCCGCAGTGGCCGAGCGGTTCTAGGCGCTTCAGTCTGGAACCACGCGACTGCTACGGTCGCAGGTTCGAATCCTGCCTCGGGCGTGGATGCATGTGATGTCCTTAGTTTAGTTAGGTTTAAGTAGTTGTAAGTTCTAGGGGCTGATGACCTCAGATGTTAAGTCCCATAGTGCTCAGAGCCATTTGAACCTTGTTGCGTCAGTTTTCAGGCATCTTAGTTTTATGGCGAAATTTCTCCTGTGTCATGTCACATAATGACGTAGTTTTGCAGGCACCTTCAGTGGTATATGTGGATATTGTTTGCAAAGTGAGTTGCTTATAGAATTAGTAGTGAATAAGTTATAAATTACAGCTTCGTTCCTAATGCAGCAGTATTACTCAATGACCAACGAGACTGTAGTAAGCAACAATCATGTTCTCTTTCATCATTATGTGTAGGTCGTCAACGAGAAAAATTTTCGAGAAGCTTTGAAATCTTGTCTAAAGTTTGTTGCAAGCCACTGCACGCTCTCATTCTCAAATACTGAATGAGTATAGTTCTGACACTTGCGGGCGTAGCATTACGATTATTTCACCCTCCAACTCCCCTCTCCCCAACTCCTTTGCGAAGTAGTACTTTATAAAGTAGGGTACGTTCTTCCTCAGAGTTCAAGCTATATTCTTACGAAATTTCATCGAAATCGAATCAGCAGTTTAGTGTAAAAAATTAACTCCAAGAGTTATTTCCGCATTTACAATATTAGTGTGGATTTGTGATTACGCTTTCAAATCACTATAACCCTTCCCCACCTCTGCCCCCCTCCCATCGGCGTCGCCATACACATGTGCACACGCACACACAAAGACACATTACTAATAAACTAAACATTGACTCGTTAGATACGGCGTACATGAAAACATTAACTTACAAAGGCTGTGCTTTCTTGTTCTGGCATTCTACAATGTCATATTTCTTCGATCTAATATAAAAACACAGCAATAAGTTAAAAACAGTTATCAAACAACAAGCCTTACAATTTTAGGAATGTCGGAATTTCGTTAATCACACTAAAAAGCAGACAAAGAATCAGGATTATACTCCACATAGGTATGTTCAGATTTGGAGCGTCGTTCCTAGCTTTCAGTGAGGTTTTCAAGAAGCGAATTATGTTTGTGTTGTCACTCATGACTGGTTCTTTATTTTGACTTCACTTATGATATGTGAGGAAATAAAGATAGGGAATTGAAATTAAGTGAACAGTTGAATGTAGGCAACAGCGTGGAGTACAACACGTTGTTTAACATAAACGGACAGCCTCAGCCGAACAGAATAGTATAATTTAGTTGATTAACGGACCCAACAACTGAAAAAGATCAATTAGTAAAAGCAAAAATAATTTTGCACAAAGTCAAAAATAGCTTCAGTGTTCTTAAAGCTGGTTGATACTTCCTCTGATAAAGTCTAAACAAAATTGAATCAGAAATTTAAAACACAAGTCCCTATAACACTGCTTCAGTTTAACGCGGCTATGTGAATGTATTTGAATTCACTTCATAGTTGGCAGATGTGTAAGTGAGTTATGTTTTCATTTGATGTTAGAGCTGCGCACCGTGTACATGCAATTTTATTCATATGGGCCCTTCTCTGTTTCGAGCCGCTGGAAAAAAACTCCTCCCTCACGCTCTGACTGCATCTGTAGGTTGAAAACCACCAGTGACAACTGCTGGAACAGCTTATAGTAGAATGCGCTACTCGAACGCAACTTTAGCTCTGCGCATACGCGTAACTGTCAGAAATCGCTGTTAGAGCAAACCTGCCACGCCCGGTTAGGCTACAGGAATGCTCCGCCTGGAATACAGTAGCTCTCCGTAAAGTGACAGCTCATCATTGTGAGTAATTACACTACCTCTTGCAAGCAAGAGTTCAGAGAGTGCTGGAAGACAGAGAACCCGGCTGGTAGCTGCTGGAAGCCCCGGCAGGGCTCGGCGTGTCAGGCGGAAGTCCCTCGGGAGAGCGGCCTGCCGTAACCGTGTTATTGCTCCCCGGCAGAAACGATCCCGCGGGACTGGGGGAGCGCCAAATGTCAACCAGGACCGGGCGTGGAGTAGATGGAACGTGGGAGCAGGAGGAGGGGGGGGGGGGGTGAGAGGCTCCTCCTGTTACTCCTGAGAGCAGCAACACAAGGAAAAGTGCAAGGAGGCCGTTCCCTCTCACAACTTTCTTTGCTTTTCTCAGCCTGGCGAGAATCTGCCTACTCTCATAAGAAAAATCAAGACACCATGTGATTTGTCGAACAAGAAAAGCCGTTTGACAATGTAAAAAGTACAAGATATTCTTTTAAATGGCTCTGAGCACTATGGGACTCAACTGCTGAGGTCATTAGTCCCCTAGAACTTAGAACTAGTTAAACCTAACTAACCTAAGGACATCACCAACACCCATGCCCGAGGCAGGATTCGAACCTGCGACCGTAGCGGTCTTGCGGTTCCAGACTGCAGCGCCTTTAACCGCACGGCCACTTCGGCCGGCACAAGATATTCTTAATTCTCAGAAAAATAAGATATAAAGGAAGACTCGTACTACACTACTGGACATTAAAATTGCTACACCACGAAGATGACGTGCTACAGACGCGAAATTTAACCGACAGGAAGAAGATGCTATGATATGCAAATGATTAGCTTTTCAGGGCACTCACACAAGGTTGGCGCCGGTGACGACACCTACAACGTGCTGACATGAGGGAAGTTTCCAACGGATTTCTCATACACAAACAGCAGTTGACCGGTATTGTCTGGTGAAATGTTCTTGTGATGCATTATGTAAGGAGGAGAAATGCGTACCGTCACGTTTCCGACTTTGATAAACGTCGAATTGTAACCTATCACGATTGCCGTTTATCGTATCGCGACATTGCTGCTCGCGTTGGTCGAGATCCAATGACTGCTAGCAGAATATGGAATTGGTCGGTTCAGAAGGGTAATACGTTAACGGCGTGCTGGACCCCAACGGCCTCGTATCACTAGCAATCGAGATGAAAGGCATCTTATCCGCATGGGTGTAACGGATCGTGCAGCCAAATCTCGATCCCTGAGTCAACAAATGGGGACGTTTGCGAGACAAAAACCACATGCACGAACAGTTCGATGACGTTGGCAGCAGCATGGACTATCAGCTCGGAGACCATGGCTGCGGTTACCCTTGACGCTGCATCACAGGAGCGCCTGCGATAGTGTACTCGACGACGAACCTGGGTGCACGAATGGCAAAACGTCATTTTTTCGGATAAATCCAGGTTCTGTTTACAGCATCATGGTAGTCGCATCCGTGTTTGGCGACATCGCGGTGAACGCACATTGCCGGAGTTGCCGTGCGGTTATAGGCGCTACAGTCTGGAACCGAGCGGCTGCAACGGTCGCAGGTTCGAATCCTGCCTCGGACATGGATGTGTGTGATGTCCAGGTTAGTTAGGTTTAATTCGTTCTAAGTTCTGGGCGACTGATAACCTCAGAAGTTAAGTCGCATAGTGCTCAGAGCCATTTGAACCATTTGAACGCACATTAGAAGCGTGTATTTGTCATCGCCATACTGGCGTATCACCCTGCGTGATGGTATGGGGTGCCATTGGTTACACATTTCGGTCATCTCTTGTTCGCATTGACGGCTCTGAACGGTGGACGTTACATTTCAGATGTGTTATGGACCGTGGCTCTACCCTTCATTCGATCCCTGCGAAACCCTACATTTCAGCAGCATAATGCACGACCGCATGTTGCAGATCCTGTACGGGCCTTTCTGGGTACAGAAAATGTTCGACCGCTGCAATGGCCAGCACATTCTCTAGATCTCTCACTAACTGAAAACGTCTGGTCAATGGTGGCCGAGCAACTGGCTCGTCACAATACGCCAGTCACTACTCTTGATGAACTGTGGTATCGTGTTGAAGCTGCATGGACAGCTGTACCTGTACACGCCATCCAAGCTCTGTTTGACTCAATGCCCAGGCGTACCAAGGCCGTTATTATGGCCAGAGGTGGTTGTTCTGGGTACTGATTTCACAGCAACTATGCACCCAAATTGCGTGAAAATGTTATCACTTGTCAGTTCTAGTATAATATATTTGTCCAGTGACTACCCGTTTATCATCTGCATTTCGTCTTGGTGTAGCAATTTTAATGGCCATTAGTGTGTATAAGGAGCAATGAAACGAAAACGAGACACATGAAAAATGTTACCAAATTATTTAGTATTTCAATAGTAATCGCTGTAACTGTTAATACACTTATCCCATTGTGGGACACGATGGTCAGTGTCTTCATGGAAAAATGTTTGCGGTTGCCTTCCGAACAAACATACACAGGCTTGAGCCTATCGCCCGATGAAAATCAACAGCCATGAATGTTTTCCATCGGGGCTCCCGAAATATAGAAGTCACATTGGGAGAAATCGGGACTATGTGGAGGATGTGTCAGAGGGTCCCAGGGAAACTTCAGTAGCGTAGTCGAAACTACGTCCACAACGTATTGGCTGGATGCTAACCACTAACGGTTAGACATTCCTCGTGTAACTTATAAGCAGCCTGTATTCAAATGAAAAACTTGAATCTTTGAAACCTATACAATACTACTTTCAGAAAGAAATACCCATTTCTTTCCTGAATTACCTATAACGGCTCCGTTCGAGCAAGCAAGCAAAGGTATCATAACTGCATTCTGATTTGAGCGCTATTAATTATTTCTCACAAGGGAACCTCCCCATCGCACCCCCCTCAGATTTAGTTATAAGTTGGCACAGTGGATAGGCCTTGCAAAACTGAACACAGATCAATCGAGAAAACAGGAAGAAGTTGTGTGGAACTAGAAAACAAATATGCAAAATATACAAACTGAGTAGTCCATGCTCAACATATGTAACATTAAGGATAGAACTTCCTCAGTAGCGCCGTGGTCCTGTAGTTAGCGTGAGCAGCTGCGGAGTCAGAGGTCCTTGGTTCAAATCTTCCCCCGAGTGAAAATTTTAATTTTTTATTTTCAGACAATTATCAAAGTTCAGGCACACATACACACAATCAACTTCGTTCTCCAAAATTCCAGGACATGTTCAGATTTGCTTGGACATATGCAGGATTTGACGGTGTACACACGGAAAAATTTGAAAACGTTAAAAACGTATGTTTTGACAGAGCACAGGGAAATCTGTGCGACTGTTGCAGTTTATGTGAAAAACTCTTATGTTTTCATCACTTTTTTGGGAGTGATTATCACATCCACAAGAAAACCTAAATCGGGCAAGGTAGAAGAAACTTTTTACCTATTCAACAAGTGTACAAGTTAGGTGGGTCGACAACATATTCCTGTCATGTGACGCACATGCCGTCACCAGTGTCGTATAGAATATATCAGACGTGTTTTCCTGTGGAGGAATCGGTTGACTTATGACCTTGCGATCAAATCTTTTCGGTTCCCATTGGAGAGGCACGTCCTTTCGCCTACTAATCGCACGGTTTTGCGGTGCGGTAGCAAAACACAGACACTAAACTTATTACAGTGAACAAAGACGTCAATGAACGAACGGACAGATCATAACTGCGAAAATAAAGAAATAAAATTTTTCACTCGAGGGAGGGCACTTGAACCAAGGATCTCTCGTTCCACTGCTGCTCACGCTAACCACGGGACCACCGCGCTCCTGATCTCACTGTGTCCTTGATGTTGCATATGTTGCACATAGACTACTCAGTTTGTATATTTTGCTTATTTTTTTCATAGTTCCACACAACTTCTTCCTGTTTTCTTGATTGATCTGTGATCAGTTTTCCAAGGCCTATCCACTGTGCCAACTTATAACTAAATCTGAGGGGGGTGCGATGGGGCGGTTCCCTTGTCAGAATGCAGCAATTTTACTCTTGAGCCTTTGAAAGTACCTACAATGTATTTAAAAAAAATAAACATGTCATAAAGCCTTAATGAAGTCACACTGATCCAGTTAGGTTTGCCGCCAACTATTTTCACATTAAAAATCAGATATTACGTCTTTGATGCACAAGGTACTGACTGAGTGGTACATTCTCGAGAAATACGGTAGTCAGAACGTCTGAACTGTTCTAACTCCAGAAAAATGAAATGTTGCTAACATGGTAATACGACTGACTTAGACACAAGTAAGCACAGTTAATATATTTAACACTAAATCTAAAGTTTAATCACATAAATAAATCTCACTCTCTCAAAGCTAAGCAAGCTTTCCTCTCCTAAGATGAAGTTGGAAGGACCGTGCAGCCTTCTGTTCGTAGTAGCCAGACCTACTGCGCAGCGTTGGAGACGTTCCTCTTGCATTTTATATCCAATACGTAGAGCGAGCGTTCAATAAAGCCTGCTCAAGATTGAGTTCGTCCATTGAAGACGAATTGATGTTTGTTGTAGCAGAACTACTTG
The DNA here is from genome assembly GCF_021461395.2 of Schistocerca americana. Classification (NCBI taxonomy): domain Eukaryota; kingdom Metazoa; phylum Arthropoda; class Insecta; order Orthoptera; family Acrididae; genus Schistocerca; species Schistocerca americana. Next base: position 590,507,536 of record NC_060119.1, read on the forward strand.
CAAAATGCTTCTGCTGCGCTGTTCCCTCTCCGCAAATCGGCTTAACACACACTGACCCTAATTGTGCACTCGCTCACTGCCTGTTACAGACTGCACCGTACGCGAGCGCGCCTTCGTAATGTGTGATTCCCTAACTCATAGTACAAGAAAATGTTCAGAAACTTTCAAAGTAATGTCTTACTACTGACGAGATCAGGAAGCTACAATTCTTACAGTATCTTTCACATACACAATTGTACTTCACAAGCACATGGTGACACAGAATAACGGGAATATTTGAAATGAGTAGTGGCAGCCCTGGGCAGGTGAGAGTACTGCGTGTTAGTAACAGTGAGGGAGTAAACAGTCCGTCATTTCAGTAATCATGGATCAGTGGAACCGACAACACCGTGCGATAGCCATAAAAATGTTTTATAAACACAATGATACTTTGGTAGCGTCGCAGAGAAAGCTACGACGTTTTTATAATTTACGACGGCATAATGCCGTTCCGTCGAAAAACGCGATAAAATGTTGGATTAATAACTTTAAAGAGATTGGATCTGCCCTCAAGAAGAAATCAGCAGGGTGACCAGGAAATGTGCGCTCCCCAGCGAACTTTCATGTTGCACGCGATCTGTCTTACGGAGTCCACAATTCCTAATCAAGCAGCAGTGGTTGGAATGCCCCAAGAGAGTGTTCGCAGAATTCTTAATCTTGATTTAAAATTTCATCCGTACAAACTACAGATGGTGCAACGACTGAAGGACAACGATGATCGGTTACATTTACGATTTCTAAACAAGTTGTGGATGTATCAGATGAGGCACATTTTCATCTCACAGGGTATGTGAATACACATAATTACCGTTACTGGGCAAACAAAAACCCTTATGACGTACATGAGCGCCCTTTACACGCTAGTAAAGTGACAGTATGGAGTGTTGTTTCATCACATGTGATTATCGGACAGTATTTTTTCGCAAATGAACAGGGGAACACAATAATTGTCAATGCCGATCGTTACGTGGAGATGTTACGAACTTCCGTTACACCTGCATTGAACAGCTTTCCAAAAGTTCAAGAAGCCTGGTTTCAACAGGATGGAGCGACATCACACACTGCACGGCAATCAGTGGTATAACAGCAGATTTCACGAATGTATTCATAGAGGAAGAAGCCATCTACAGGACATAATTTTTAAAAAATTACAAGTGCCGTCAATGTTTCGTAAATGGCAAAGTTGTAAAGTTTGAATTACTATCAGTGCCATTTCTTTACTTCATCACTTCTAGGATTATTGGATTGTGGAAATGTTCCCGTTTTTCCTTTGCCACCCTGTATTAATAGTTGAAAATGAAACAAAATAAACAATAGAGTAATAAACACACAGCCAATCGCTGTGGCAGAGTGGTTCTGGGCGCTTCAGCACGGAACCGCGCGACCGCTACGGTCGCAGTTCGAATCCTGCCTCGGGGATGGATGTATGTGTTGTCCGTAAGTTCGTTAGGTTTAAGTAGTTCTAAGTTCTAGGGGACTGATGACCGCAGATGTTAAGTCCCGTATTGCTCAGAGCCATTTGAACCATTTTTTAATAAACACCCAAGACATTAAGTGCACTAATTCGAAACAGACCTAAAGAACAAAGGTGTAAATAATACTCGTAAATAGGAGGTAAAAATGTGTAATGTGTATGAATTTAACATTATTGGGACTCTACAAGGAGACCTGCCCCCTCCGAGCTGGTTCGAGAACGCGATCGCACTCCTAAGAATTTTACCAAAGTTTGGAAGTGTCGGTGGCGGCGGTTGCAGACTGTTCGTCTAGCTAAAGCAGGAAGAGAAATTGGACAGAAATACGGAAACACCACGAGAAATGCATGCATGAATATAAATGCAGGTGCTAGTCAATCCTTCAGGTTGCGCCGTTCGATTTGGCCACAGACGGCAGCAGTCCGATGTCCTGTACACATTGTATGCGTCAGTCGTGATCAGAACAGTGTTCGTTATAGTTGTGAGGGCCTCAAGTCGGCACTAAGTGATCCTGTGCTAGCCTCTTCATCTCAGAGTAGCACTTGCAACCTATGCCCTCAATTATTTGCTATATGTATTCCAATCTTTGACCTCCTCTACAGCTTTTGCCCTCTTCAGCTCCCTCTAGTACCCGATGTCTTAACAGATGTCCTGTCATCCTGTCCCTTCTCCTTATCAGTGTTTTCCACATATTCCGTTCCTATCCGATCCTGCGCAGAACGTCCTCATTCCTTACCCTATCAGTCCACCTAATTTTCAACATTCGTCTCTAGCACCACATCTCAAATGCTTCGATTCTCTTCTGCTTCGCTGTTCCCACAATCCATGTTCCACTACCATACAATACTGTACTCCAGACGTGCATTCTCAGAAATTTCTGCCTCAAATTAGGCTTCTAGTTGATATTAGTAGACTTCTGTTGGCCAGAAATGCACTTTTTCCATTGCTAGTCTGCTTTTGATGTCTTCTTTGCTCCGTCCGTCACTCGTTATTTTACTCCCTGAGTAGCAGAATTCCTTAACTTCATTTACTTTGTGAGCATCAATCCTGATGTTTCTCGCTGTTCACATTTCTACTACTTCTCATTACCTTCGTCTTTCTTCGATGTACTCTCAATCCATACTGTGTACTCATTAGATTGTTCATTCCGTTCAGCAGATCATGTTATTCTTCCTCACTTTCACTCAGGATAGCAATGTCATCAGCGAATCGTATATTGATATCCTTTCACACCGAATTTGAATGCCACTCCTGAACGTTTCTTTTTTTTTCATCAATGCTTCCTCGATGTACAAAGTGAACAGTAGGACCAATAGGCTACGTCCTTGTCTTACACCCTTTTTGATACGGACACTGTTCTTTGTCCTCCATTCTTATTATTCCCTCTCGGCTGTTGTACATATTGTATATGACACGTCTCTTCCTATAGCTACCCCTACTTTTCTCAGAATTTCGAACATCTTGGGCCATTTTATCGAACGCTTTTTCCAGGTCGAAAAATCCTATGAACGTGTCTCGATTTTTGTTTAGCCTCACTTCCATTATTAAGCGCCACATCTGAATTGCCTCTCTCGTGCCTTTAGCTTTCCTAAAGCCAATCTGATCTTCCTCTAACGCATCCTCAATTTTCTTTTCCATTCTTCTGTATATTATTTTTGTAAGCAACTTGGAAGCTTGAGCTTGTCATCTCTTTCGGTCTTCGGAACTGTGTCCATGATGCCAACCCAAAAGTCAGATGGTATGTCACCAGACTCATAAATTTTACGCACCAACCTGAATAGTCGTTTTGTTGCCACTTCCCCCAATGATTTCAGAAATTCTGATGGAATGTTATCTATCCCTTCTGCCTTATTTGATCCTAAGTCCTCCAAAGATCTTTTAAATCCTGTTTCTAGTACTGGATCCCCTATCTCTTCTAAATCAAGTCCCGTTTCTTTTTCTATCATATCAGACAAATCTTCCCCCTCATAGGGACTTTCAATATATTCATTCCACCTATCCGCACTCTCCTCTGCATTTAACAGAGGAATTCCCATTGCACTCTTAATGTTATCACCCTTGCTTTCAAGGTCACCGAAGGCTGTGTATGCTGGATCTGTCCTTACGACAATCATTTCTTTTTCGATGTCTTCACATTTTTCCTACAGCCATTTCATCTTAGCATCCCTGCACTTCCTATGTATTTCATTTCTAAGCGACTTGTATTTCTCTATTCCTCTGTTTCCCAGAACGTTTTTGTACTTCCTTTTTTCATCGATCAACTGAAGTATTTCTTCTGTTATTCATGGTTTCTTCGCAGTTACCTGATTTGTACCTATGTTTTCCTTCGAAACTGCTGTGGGGCCCATTTTAGATATGTCCCTTCCTCTTCAACTGTACTACCTACTGAGCTATTCCTTATTGCTGTATCTATAGCCTTAGAGAACTTCAACCGTGTCTCGTCGTCCCTTAGTACTTCCGTATCCCATTTCTTTGCGTATTGGTTTTTCCTCACTAATGTCTTAAGCTTCAGCCTACTCTTCATCACTACTATATTGTGATCCGAGTCTATATCTGCTCCTGGGTACGCCATACAATCCATTATCTGATTTCGGAATCTCTGTCTGACCATGATGTAATCTAATTGAAATCTTCCAGTATCTCCCGGCCTTTTCCAAGTATACCTCCTCCTCTTGTGATTCTTGAACAGAGTATTCGCTATTACTAGCTCACATTTGTTACAGAACTCAATTAATCTTTCTCCTCACATTCCTTGTCCCAAGCCCATATTATCCTGTAAACTTTTCTTCTACTCCTTCCCCTACAGCTGCATTCCAGGCTCCGACGACTATTAGAATTTCATCCCTATTTACATACTATATTACCCTTTCAATATCCTCATAGTCTTTCTCTATCTCTTCATCTTCAAGTTGCGGCGTCGGCATGTGTACCTGAACTATCGTTGTCTGTGTTGATTTGCTGTCGATTCTGATAACAACGACCCTGCCAGTGAAGTGTTCACAGAAACACACTCTCTGCCCTACCTTCCTATTCATAACGAATTCTACTTCGGTCATACCAATTTTTGCCGCTGTTGATATTACTCTATACTCATCTGACCAGAAATCATTGTCCTCTTTCCACGTCACTTCACTGACTCCTACTATATCTAGATCGAGCCTTTGCATTTCCCTTTCCAGATATTCTAGTTTCCCTACCACGATCAAGCTTCTGATACTCCACTTCCCGACCAGAAGAACGTTGTCCTTCCGTTTGAATCGTAAATTTAGCGTTTCAAAACTTCCTCTTAAATATTTACTAGCGATTCAAAATGTTCAAATGTGCGTGAAATCCTATGGGACTTAGCTGCTAAGGTCATCAGTCCCTAAGCTTACACACTATTTAACCTAAAATATCCTAAGGACAAACACACACCTATGCCCGAGGGAGGACTCGGACCTCCGCCGGGACCAGGCGTACTAGCGATTCACCAAGAGCGTTAGCACATTTAATAATACTAGGTGAGCGTGGAAGTAGTTGCCAGGAAGTAACTGATGGGAAATAAAATTACCTTTAACACATGTGAATTCCTAAAAGTCTTTTCAAAAAAAGATTTAAAATTACAATCAGAAAGAACCCTCTAAATATCAAGTTACAATTATTCAGAGGCAGAATAACAATTTTTTTTCTTACAGTAGGAGCCTTCGGGCTGAGAAGCTTCCGCCCCCTTTCAAGACGGCCGTAGTCACGGCCGCTCACAACGACCTCTGAAAAACTACACTGGTGCAAATCTGCAACACACCAGATTACTTTAAACTAAAAATTTTAACAACTCACACAAACACATTAACTATGCACCCCGTAAGAGGGATGGAAATGGTACAAACACTCACACTAAGAAATTATTTGCCACCAAAAGTGCGATTTGTTTTTAAAAGGGCACTTACGATGGAAGGGTGGCAACTTTATAAATATGACTACTTAAATAAAACCCATGGAATTCAGACTTATATAAAGTGTACAACATGCTCTACATTACACATATACCGCCTCGCAAGATAAAAACATATTTAAGGAATTCGGTCTTTACCTTAATTCTATAAATTCGTTAACACCGAAACCGACAAACATGACAGAGTCAGCTATTAACGTTCGGCAGACCGACAGACAGATAGACAGGCACTAACTGCCTAAGAAATGCGGACGATAGACAGGCAAGCAAGCTGGGGACGAGAGACTGACCAAGGAAACAAGTAGAATTTGAGAAGTAAATGAAACAACATATCAGCAGTCACTTAACTTCTAATAAACGGCGATGTCTGGCGAAGACCTGGCGCAGCACCCCCAAGACGCTCTCCCGAACCGTCCGCTGCCAGCCGCTTCAACAGAAGCAGGAAGGCGCGCCGATCTCCCTTCTAGATCGATGTCATGGGTTGACTCCTGTTGCTTTCGTGTCGGCCGCGAAGCCACTACTCCTCGCTATACGGCGCGGCCCACTGGCTGCCACGTGGCGACTTCGCATGCGCCGACGCTCAAGACGGACAAGTCATCTTGGGTCTCAGTGTACGACCGACCAACCGATCGATCCAACCGGCCTTAAGGTCAATCCGAACGACAGACATCCTGGCACTCCAGACGGCAGACCGACATTGATTAAGCGATCACTCGGTCCGACTCACCCATGCAGAGGAAACATGCCCTCAGGCTACTCGACATCCCTGCCCCGGGAAGAGACCGACCTACCGATTAATCCGACCGCCAATGTCCATTGCCTGAACAAACTCGAGCAGACTGGCGGTCTAACACATACTAGCACTCCGAACGACAGACAGGCACTAGCCACCTCACCAATGCGGACGAGAGACAGATCCAGACTAACGTAGCTGACCAGACTCGCCTCGACTCACAGACTAACAGACGTGGCTGACCAACGGCCTCCGACTCACTCCGACTGACCGACTCAGACTCACCCCTTAACGTACGGCAGACCGACAGACAGACAGACAGACACTGACTGCCCGACACTGAGCCGGCTGACCAACTGACTAGACTCAGACTAACAGAGTCACCCTGCCGAGCTCATAGCGCCCCTTAAATGCACGTGAACAGGCAACTTTTCCCCTTTCCCACCAGAGGGAGACACCAAAGCTGCGATTGCCACAGCGGCGCCACCGCCAGAAACGGAAGGCGACTGCTTTACACTACGCGCTGCAGCGAGCTCTTCAAAACAGCAATTTTTACCACGGCTCACATTTGTTTATTGAATTTTTTTCTCATGGTAACCTCCACCTTGGCAGTCTGCTCCCATATATCCGAATATTTTGCCAATGGAGAGATCACCATGACACTTCTTCAATGTGCGGTTTTCATTGCCTTCTGCATCCTCATGTTGATCGTTGCTGATTCTTCCGCCTTTAGGGGCAGTTTCCCACTCCTAGCGCCCTGAACCTCTGTCCGCTCCTCCGCCCTCTTTGACGAGGTCGTTCACAGAATGAGAGGTGACATCTTATGCCAGAAGTCTTAGGCTGCATAACTGCCAAGGATTATGTGACCATTTTAGCTGGTCAGGTCCATCTCATGTTACAATCATTGTTCCCCAGTGGTAATGAAGTGTTCCAAGACGGCTGGACCCCTATTCAGACGGCTTGCATAGTCAAGGACTGCATCTGTGAGCACGTGAATGCATTATAGCTCCTCCCCCTGCCGTAACAGTTACCGGATCTTTATATTATTGATTCCTTTTCTTGAGCGATCGTTGTCCATTTCCACCGTCGTTATATGAGCTTGAGATTATTTTGCAAGATGAATGGTGGAAAAGTCTGTTGAAAACCATACAAGACGTGAATTTATCAATTCCGAAACGAATGACAAATGTTTTGAACACCCACGGATATTCTGCGCCGCAGTTGGCATGTTAATGTGTTGTTAGTTCGGTGTTGCCATATTTTTTTCCATGCTCTGCATGTTCTAAACAATTCGCTTTCGAAAGTCTCACAGTCAATGCGCTGGATATGTGGATATCGTCCCCTGCGAGAAATCCACCAGCACAGCAGTAGATATGTAGGGGCAATATCATTTATAAAGGAGAAGACGGAGTCGTACTTACTTCTGAAACGTCCCCCTGAATATCTCTGTACATCGAGTCGAGGCGTTAATAGTTTTCTCGAAAGCACCACCTCCGTACCTCAGTTACATCATGACATCGCCCACACCATGATACAGCCGCCAAGACACCGATCCGTTTCTGAGATGTTCCTAGCGTTCTGCAGGTTTTGTTTCGGACCAATGTATGTCGAAAGTCACTTCGATCTGCCAACAAGATTTATTTCCTGCTGCAGCACCGAGTATTCTAGGCAACTGTATTGAAGGCATCGATGGATTTTTTTTTTTTTCGCCATAATGACCAGATTTGGGCCCTGTTGTGAAGGTTGTTGTTCTTAGACAATAACATGTCATGCATCGCGGATACGTCGCTAAAGGTCATAAAATTACTCTTTGTGTCACATTCAGAATTATTGCATTTGCCATATCTAACTGGCCATTTCCAAAGCAACTGACGATTTTACCTAAAAACAGTAATGAATTTTTTGAGGTATTAATTCTACAAATGTGTCAAAGGAGTACTATAATATGCAGCTTCTTATACAGTTCATCCTCATCTTCACTCTCCCCTTTTTCATAGTTGCTTTCTGCGAGAAGTATTCAACGAAGTTGGTATAGAGGTCGTCATGTAGCGTACATAATGACTAAAACTCACTGTCGAAGGACTAAAGTGTGACACTGCTAACCTATGAGTTACATGGGAAACCTCTGTTAAAAGTAGACTGATTATCATATGGCATGGTTGTAAAAGGAGTACGTCAAAGATCTTCACGACAGAGAACATGGCTACAAAGCATTATAGACGAGGTAGAGTTTGTTATGGAAGGTATTGACAAATCGGTAATGGAGTTATAGTTTCACAATGCACTAAACCGTTTTAGCTCAACGAAGATGATGTGATGCTTTAGGAATTTTGAGAAAGAAGTAGATGATATAGGGGACAGGTTGTTCGATTAGGTAGTTATAAGGGATGAAACAGTCTTAATACAGCGTACTTCAAAAGTATCACTACGACACTCTCGGAAAACTTTGTTAAATGTGCAAACTGTCGGACGATCAATCTGACACGTCATGTCTCTAAATACAACTGGAGTAATATACAGATGAATAATGAGATTGAATAATTACGAGACGTAGGGCAGTATCATTTCTTAAGTTGTAACTTATAAGAAGAGCCTTGTTCCCCTTTCGCTTAGCAACAAAAAGAAAGTGAAACATCTCCATACACTTTGTGCTACAAGATGAAGCCTCTGCCAATTTGCGATAGACGAAGATAATTTTTCACGTGAGCAGAAATGAAGAATTTTCTTTCCAAAGTAATATCTATGCCTTAGCGTAAAAAATTAATGCCTGTAAGAAAATAAAGGAGAAATCGAAAGACAACGTAAAACACAAATGATGTTAACACAAGCTGCACAGGCCGGTGCCTACGTTTGAAGCGAGAACGTAGCTGACGTAGTTAGCAGCAACCGGCGTAAATATTCCAGTGTTCCACACTTACTCAACTTTGGTTTGTATACGAAAGTTTCAGATTTCGCTGTTTGATGCACTCAGCTGAGTTCTTGTTCAGAGTCCGCAAGCTGCCCCTAACGAAAGCAATTATGAAATCTACGTGGAGAAGTGCTAGTGGACCAGAGTTATTCTCTGCTCCATTATTTTTCTACGTAAACTTTACTATTTTGGCAGAACAGCTGAAACTGTGCACTTCCATGTATTAACGGGAGAAACTGTGTTACCTGTTCTCATTCTACAGAAAATATTAGACGTAAAAATAAAGAAATAATTAGTACTTAAACTGTAAATGCAATGACAAACGAAAAACGCTAGGGAATTTCATTTCTCTAGCTAAATCAGATGATGCTACTGTTTCCTGACAGCGTGCCATTTAAGATGTCGCAAATGAAGTTGAATATTTTACTTCATCATTCAATGAAAATTTTTTCATTATTGTAAATATCACGTTATTATGCTCATTGAAGGTGGATAGGGGAGAAAGGGAAAGAACTACTGATGTAAGCTGCATCCACACTTTATTTGAAATCAACGGCAACCAGTGAAAATGTGTGCTAGACTGGGATTCTAACCCAGAATCTCATGCATTAACCACTCCACCTTCCGGACAAAGTATCTATCGCCACTGGACGGACTATCTAGGCACGCCTCCCAGCCCATCCAATTTCCATTTAGCGCCATCTATTTGCAGTCCCTGTCAATGTCCGTTATGCTCACTACTTTGAGATTCCCACAGGAGGACGCGTGCGTCCGCACTCAAGGTGTTGGATTCATTGCCAACCAAGGTGAATCAATTTTATGGAGGCAATGTATGTGTTCTTTCACACATGTTCGAAAAAAAGGCAGCACACATTCACGTCGCCTCGATGGAAAATTAATCCACCACTTTCAGTGTCGATGCACAATTACGTTAGACCTCCTGCGGAAATCTCGAAATAGTAAGCGTGGATGGCATGGATGGGGACTGCAGATACAGTAGTGGGCGCTAGGCGGAAACGAGGGTCGGCTGGGAGGTGAGCCGAAATAGTCAGCGCAATTTCTATGAACACTGTATGTGGATGGTGCAGATATTAAAGCCATTCCCTCGTAAGCAGGAGATCCTGGAGTCGAGTTCTGGTCACGCACACGTTTTCACTCGCCACCACTAACTCCACATAAATTCCTGATGCATAGTTCCTTCCCTTTTCCTTCTCTCCCCTCCACCATCAGTTTACACGATATTTATCACAGCTGGGGATTTCGCGTGATGTATGTTCTTTCGGACATGACCGCACCACACGTTCATATAAAATCACGTTGTGTAACAATAGTGCTAGAAATTTATGTGAATTTTTACCTCGTATCTTCATGGAATGAATATCAACGTGACAAATTCCCAAATTACAGTATTGCAGTGTCTGTGTTGTTAAGAAGAACGATGCAACGTTTCTCCGGGTATGCATGCATATCCCAAGGAACAGGCACTGCGTGACTTTAGCCGCTATGAAATACATGAAGGGTATTCGCAGTTGCGAATACAAACAAATATCTGCTTTATAAGGGGGTTCGAGTGCCAGCTCGACACGAATTTCACTGTCGTCAATCCCTCATGCAGCTGATGGTTTTTCATGTTCGCAACTGCGAATACATTTTATGTGTCCCATATTATAGTTGTAATTACAGAACGACATTCAAAATTTTCCAGTTTTACCTCTATTTTAATTAAAAATGGGTGCTAACATATCTCATTATTGAACCTGTAGCACTTCTCTGTTTATGCTGTATATAATTAGGTGTTCTTGATACTGACTTTCAAACTGAACTTATAGAACATACAACCTCTCACTTTTCTGATAGTCTTTTTCACACTGCACATATGAGGCACAGCCAGTTGATAGAACAAAATCACAAATCATGGCCCTTCTGTACTGCATATACACTATGCGATCAAAAGTATACGGAAACCCCCAAGAATATACATTTTTCATATTAGGTGCATTGTGCTGCCACCAACTGCCGGGAAAAACATGTAGTGTGACGAATCACGGTACACAATCTGGCGATTCGATGCCAGGGTGTAGATATGGCGAATGCCCGGTGAATATCATCTGCCAGCGTGTGTAGTGCCGACGGTAAAATTCGGAGGCGGTGGTGTTATGGTATGCTCGTGTTTTTCGTGGAGTGGGCTTGCAACGCTTGTTGTTTTGCAGTTTTCAGAACCATATCATTTGTCACATGATCCTTCCATGAGATTCCCAAGATGCTCCGTAAGCACCGCAGATGAAAGCCATTGAGCTTTAATTTTTGTTTGGCATTCGACGTCCAACCCTAGCTCCATACAGGAGATGATGATGATGATGTTTGGACTGTGGGGGCCCGCATCTCGTGGTCGTGCGGTAGCGTTCTCGCTTCCCACGTCCGGGTTCCCGGGTTCGATTCCCTGCGGGGTCGGGGATTTTCTCTGCCTCGTGATGGTTGGGTGTTGTGTGCTGTCCTTAGGTTAGTTAGGTTTAAGTAGTTCTAAGTTCTAGGGGACTGATGATCATAGATGTTAAGTCCCATAGTGCTCAGAGCCATCTGACTGTGGGGCGCTCAACTGCGTGGCTATCAGCGCCCGTACAAATTACCAACCTGTTCTCAGTTCAATCTTGCCACTTGCATGAATGATGATCAAATGATGAGGACAACACAAACACCCAGTTGTCCCGAGGCAGGTGGAAATCCCCGACCCCGCCGTGAATCGAACCCGGGACCCTGTGCTCGGGAAGCGAGAACGCGACCTCGAGACCACGAGCTGCGGACATATACAGGAGAGTACTCAGCACACATGATTGATACACAAGTATTTTTGTCGACTATGTAAGGTGTTTGTTGTCCCATACTCGTGTTCGGAGCTCTCCGAAACTGCTGGGAGCCTTTCCTATGCTTGCATTTATCTCCTCATCCAGGGAGAGGTCTTCTGTCATTATTGAACCAAGATAACAGAATTTATAGACTAACTTCAACAAGATCCGTCCAGTTTGATGACAGGCGAATCTGTGAATCCTTGTGCCATAACAACCGTCTTCTTTACGTTTATAGGCATGGAGAAGAGCTTGCATGCAGTAGAGAATTTATCCAGAAGCTCTTGAGTCGCTACATATGCAGTTTCCAAAGATACCGCAACCAAAGATACTGTGACATTATCGACTCCAATTAAGCAGAAAAGTCATGGGGAACCGCACACTTGCATTACTATTCTTTCGATGAATAATAAAATTATGATAAATTAATCGTCACTTGGGATCAATACGTTGCTACATAACAACACTTGAGTGAGGACGGGACGTTAAATTTGTAGATGGCTCTTCTGCACGTGAGGAGTTCGATCGTGCATGGTTGATTTAAGACCTTCAAGAAGCAATGACATTTCATGAGGTACATTAAATTAGCAGAGACAATAGGTGAAAACTGTGTACAATAGCATAAGTTAATGAATATATTAATAAGATAAAAGAGATGTTAAAGGAATAATTCCTCAAGATCATGATGTAGCCTAACTACTGGATTAAAGTTTACTATCAATTTATTCAGATAAATCAAAAAGTTACTTCCAGTGGTAGCCATAGTTAAACATATCAAAGGAATAAGAAATTAAATGATTCACTTAGCCGTATAAGCAGAGCGGTCGTAGGCAGTGACGAATGTAAACCGAAGGGATTGTGCAGTGAAGCAAACCATTCTAACTGAATTAAATCCCTAAAGTTCAGTAAGTCTACTCAAGTTCATGTCTTTCTTCATCTTGCCAGTGGTGTACTACATACTGTAATAATCATCTTACAAACATTAACTTCCTACACTGTTATTAAATAAAGATAAACAAATACACCATGGCAGGAGTTTAGTGACTGAGGCCCATACTAGCACTCACTGCTGAAAATATTTCGCGAACAGGTGCTCACAGAAATAATTCTACGTCCAAGCGAACACTTAAACTCGTGCAGTTCACTATCCAAACATGAGTTACAGAACAACGTTATCCGCCGGCCGCGGTGCTCTAGCGGTTCTAGGCGCAAAGTCCGGAGCCGTGCGACTGCTACGGTCGCAGGTTTGAATCCTGCCTCGGGCATGGATGTGTGTGATGTCCTTAGTTTAGTTAGGTTTAAGTAGTTCTAAGTTCTAGGGGACTGATGAACATAGATGTTAAGTCCCATAGTGCTCAGAGCCATTTGAACCATTTGAACCAACATTATCCAACAGAGATAAGAACATCTAAAGACGCAGAAAAATGCTCTGTCCAGCCATTTAAAAGCTTGGATTTGTGACCAACTGCTAGGGTCAAATGAGCAACGTAATCAACTACTACGGTCAAGTGAGCAGCTTACAACTATACTAACTATGTTACAGTAATATGTTTTACAATCTTTATATCTTTCTAACATACATTACACATACTTTCAAATAATTTTCAGTTTGATACTACATCATTAAACGCTAAATATCACAGAATCAACAACTTCTATTTCTACTTTATACATCTTCAACGGAACGCCGTACTAATTATTCAAGTTCATGTCTTTCTTCATCTTGTCAGTGCTGTAATAATCATCATACAAACATTAACTTCCTACAATGTCATTAAATAAAAATAAACAAATTAATATAATAGTACAAATTATTCATACTGATGCTCTTCTATGGAGTGTATGTCGAGAAACTTTTACAGTTTCTCTGTACATGTAGCAGTTGCCGTCAATGTGTATCGTAATACTATGTACTTTGTAACATAAGTTACGGATTTTATGAACAATTGTGTTACATATACATATCAATAACTTTGTCAGTACTTGCTTCATACGTGTGGCAGTAACTTTAGTGAGTTCATCTCTTCATTACGATTTTAATGCTGTCATTAGATTCCCTGTAGTATGTCTAGAAGATATTTTTGTGTTTTTTAGTAAATATTCGACGCTTTAGTCTTACCACAGTCAAATCCTGGCCATATTGCACAGCTCCCACAACATTTGGCCCCACAGTTTACTTAACCACCACAGTATTTCCAAGACGCCAGTGCACAGTAGCCGACCGGACAACTACCCCCTTCTTTCACCGCTTAATGCAGTGGCTCGGAATGCTGCTCAGCCTCAACTGATATCAGCCCAACCCACTTCATGGCATCCTGCTACCTGCATGACACTCAACGAAATCCGCCGTTTTAGAATAACTTGCATAACCTAAACATCACTCGTAATGGTACAAGCGGAAACCAAGCAAGAAATTTTGTGTAATTATATTCACGTGGGGACCATGGTATTTAGAACTACTTTGGACAGGCTGCACTGCAAGCTGTAGGTGGTAGAAACGGTAATTTTCTACATTTATCCAAAGTCCTTAGTCTACCTGTTATTTAATACGAGTGAGAGGCGACAACAAATTTATTTACATAATATGCCTGCCAGTACCAACTTTTTGGCAAGCGCGTGACCTATGTTTCGGAAGTAACGCGTGTTTCGCGGGTCCAGTATCCTCTTCTATCATCCATTTTATTTGTGTCAATTACGTAAACACTAAAGCCACATTCTGGATGACCACTGTATTTTGATGTTCACTTGTCCCGCACTTAAATCTTAAAGTTTATAGCGGTCTGCTGGTAACTCGAGACGTGTTCTGGTCCGCTTGGAGTTTCTTACTTCCCATATTGTTTCTTTGGAGCCTCCTACGCTTCTACTCGTAGTGTTTTTCAATGCCTTTTAGGAACGCAGTTGATGTATGAGTTTTTCCCACGCCCGGGTTCCCGGGTTCGATTCCCGGCGGGGTCAGGGATTTTCTCTGCCTCGTGATGACTGGGTGTTGTGTGATGTCCTTAGGTTAGTTAGGTTTAAGTAGTTTTAAGTTCTAGGGGACTGATGACCATAGATGTTAAGTCCCATAGTGCTCAGAACCATTTTTGATGTATGAGTTTGCGAGACTTACATTTTCAGTAACGTGGAATCGTACATTTTGTATGTTTGATATGTCGCTGTGTGTTTGCTTGCATTATCCGTTATGGAAACCACCAAACTTCTTACTATTTACAGATCAATTTAAATTTACTCGACATTGTTGTTTTTCATTTTACACACTCTCCCGTAATCCTCGGTCTATATTTCCTACAGTAACAATCTAACCTATTCGTAACGGATTAAGCTATCTACACTGCACCACACAGGTACACTTTTGTGCAGCGTTTTGCGTTAATTTTTCGTTTTGCGAGTCCAGGAGATACGGCGCAGGTGCACAGATAGATTCCATTGAACAAATTTTTGCTGACTAATCGTGTTGATTCATTTCAGAACTACAGTCAGTAAAATGGGTTTCTATTGCACGTCAGCTATGGGTTCTGTCACTGGTAGAGGTATATTGCTAATTGTAAGTAAGGAAGTAAGTATATACTCAATACTTGGTAATACGAGAGTCATTTCAATAGTCGTGCACACTCCGCTTGTGCGACCGTTACGGTGGCGTGATCAAGATGAATTTCATGTCAGTTCTGAGCGAGACTGTTGGCGTGGCAGCCGTATATGTGTTTACTGGTTCGCTTGGCTGTGTCATTATTCATTTTTAAAATGGAAGCTGAAACC
Source organism: Schistocerca americana (assembly GCF_021461395.2). NCBI lineage: Eukaryota > Metazoa > Arthropoda > Insecta > Orthoptera > Acrididae > Schistocerca > Schistocerca americana. The sequence goes on from NC_060119.1 coordinate 590,523,218, forward strand.
GAGTCAGGTCGGATTACACGTAGCGACCGGCTTTCATATATCAAAATCTATTCCCTACGTGGAAAGACCACAACGGAAATTTACAACGCTGAGAGAGAGGTGTTTAGGATCACAGCACAGTCTCATGGTGGTCTGCTAGTTTTCATTACGGTAGGATAAACACTGAGAACAACCCAAAAAGTGGAAGGCCATCAACTGCAACAGACTCTGCCCCTCAGGTTATTGTTAGCGACATTTTGAGAGAGGATCGATGAAAAAAATGTGAAGACGTTGCACCTGAGGCCAGAATGTCTGTCACCTCAGTTTACAGAACAATAACCGAATAAATAAAGATGAGAAAATTTGCTGTCAGATAGATTTCGCATGATCTGACGGAAGAGCAGAATGCTTGTCGTAAAAGAACTACTTCTGCATTATCGAACAGAAGGAGAACAATTTCTGAAAAGCACTGCAGAACTTGATGAAAACTGGATATGAGATTTTGAGCGAGAAGTGAATTCTCGAATCGTCACAATGGAAAAGTTCCTACTCTCCACTCTCGAAAAAATTCCGCTGCCAACAATCAAAGGTTAAAATGATGATGATCAGCTTTGCTTATGACAGTAATCGAGTCATAGTACGTCTGCAACAGGCGCGTACGACAAGCGCTTTCCGAAAAATGTTTTGCGCCTGAAAACTCGTCAAATTAGGCGTGAGTTGCTTGCAGCTGGTGTTCTCATTTTGCACGATAATGCAAAACCACTTATTGCCATATAAGTGAGAGAAAAGCTCGATGACAAACATGGATGGAAAATATTTCCCCGCCCATGATACGGTCCTGATATAAGCCCACCAGACTTTAGTTTGTTCCCCAAACTGAAAAAAATAAAGGGAATACAGATGTTGTCAAAACGTTGGGAAGCTGTCATTAGCAAGAATGTAGATTTTACTGAAGACCTGTAAAGGTACTTTTTTAAAATAAATTTTTTTCTTCAGTTCTGTCTTACATTATGCAGAACTTTTAAAATGACCCTCGTACTTTCACACTTAGAGCGAAGTTCTCGTACCATTTTGAGACCACCTCGACGCTGGAAACAGAATATAATCTCCTCAGAATGGTTTCCGCTTTCTGGATAGATCAAAAAATGGGCCAATGGGACTTAACATCTGAGGTCATCAGTCCCCTAGACTTAGAACTACTTAAACCTAACTAACCTAAGGACATCACACACATCCATGCCCAAGACAGGATTCGAACCTGCGACCGTAGCAGCAGCGCGGTTCTGGACTGAAGCGCCTTGAACCGCTCGGTCAAATCGGCCGGTTGGATAGATCAGTTGGAACTAGATTTGTAGATCATCTGTATTAAATGCCGCCACATTTGACATCGCCAGATATTCCACTCATTTAGAGAAGTCGGGCGAAATTGCGAGCTGACACTTGTTGATGGCAGCACTGATATCTGCAATAATTTGCGGAAGGATTGCACTTCTGTTACGTTGAAAAATTCTTTTTAGTCGTCGTTGATCCAATTCTTGCAGGATAATTTTCCGGTTGCAGCGATATCGGAGATTTGATGTTTTACCGGATTCCTTTTCACGAGACACTCGTGAAATGCTCATGCGGGGAAATCCCCATTTCATCGCTTTCGCGGAAATGCTGTGTCCCACCGCACGTGCGCCGACTATAATACCACCTTCAGACTCACTTAAATCTTAATGACCTGCCACTGTAGCAGCAGTGACCGATCTAACAACTGCGCCAGACACTTATTTTCTTATATAGACTCTGCCGACCGCAGCGGCGTATTCTGCCTGTTTAAATAGCTCTGTATTTGAATACTCATGCCTATACCAGTTCTTTTGGCGCTTCAGTGTACATTATATGTTAAAGAGGTACATTATAAGTGCTCCTCGTTGCTAAAGTATATCAGTAACACAAACGAACGGAAAATTATTATTGCAGTGCTTAAGACATGATATTAGATCTACTACTGTAAAACTTGAATTATCAGACTCTTTGTAATTTATCACCTCTTCAACACTTCACTAGTATTTCTGTTCTCGTTGTGTATTTTATTAAAACGTGTGCATTGAAGACGGTTGTATGGCGAAAAGCCCGAAAACAAATAATTTCCTGCTATTTATTTTATGTGGTCATTCCACTTAAGGTCTCTCTGGTTAGTTACTCCCAGACATTCTGCGGTACATACTGTTTCCAGAAATTTCTCTTCAATAATGTGCTTGTACAGTAGTGGGCATCTTTCCCTACGTATGCGCAATGCTTTACATTTATACGCGTCAAAGCAGTATTCATAAAAGCTGTGCAGGCCATTTTGCAAATCTACATTATCTTCTGGCATTTGTGTCTTCTTATAAACAACAGAATCATCTGCAAACAGAGCTTCCGCCAGATTCTGCTGGATAATTACATACATTGTAAACAATAACGGTCCTATCACACTTCTTGGGGATATCGCGAAATTACCTTTTCATCTGCTGATTTTGTTCCTTTAAGAAAGAAGTGTTGAGTTCTGTCGGCAAGGAAGTCTTGAGTCCCGTCGCAAATGTGACGTATTTTTTTCTTTTTTCAGTTAAACGGCAGTATGGAACAGTGGCACCCTCCTCACGTCGAGGAACATCAACCTGAGGGCCGTTGTCTACAGAACCGTAGATCTCATGGAGGAACTGAGTGAACTGAGTTTTCCGAGATCTCTGTTTACGCTATCCATGTTGATTTTTGAGGAGGAGATTTTTCATTCTCCAAAAAAGTCAGAATACATAAGGATAAAACAGCTTCTATAATTCTACAACAGACTGACATCAACTAGATTGCCCTACAATTACGCGTACCACAGGAAATAAAGAACATCCATAGAAGAGAAGCGCAATTCGTTACAGATCGCTCTAGTAAGTACAAAACCGTCACGGTGGTGATCGATGAACTGCAGTGGCGGAACGTCTAAGAGAGGTGTGGTTTACTGTTAAAGTTCCGACAGCGTACGTCCTCTGAAGAGTCATCAGTGTAATGCTCCCTCCTATGTTTATCTCGTGAAAAGACAATGATGACAGATTGATTCGAGTCCACACGGAGGCTCACCGGGAATCGATCTTCCCATTAACCATTTTTAGCGGCTTGAACAGAAAAGGGGGGAAAGTGACAGGGGTATATAGAGTACGTACTTTCCGCCATACACCGTAACGTTGTTTGCGGAGTACAAATGTAGATACGAATACATAAACGTTCTGCTAAGTAATTTTCGGGAGTGTTCAACAATGTGAGCTGACAGTTGTGCTCCGGCCGGCCGGTGTGGCCGAGCGGTTCTAGGCGCTTCAGTCTGGAACCGCGCGACCGCTACGGTCGCAGGTTCGAATCCTGCCTCGGACATGGATGTGTCTGATGTCCTTAGGTTAGTTATGTTTCAGTAATTATAAGTTCTAGGGGACTGATGACCTCAGATGTTAAGTCCCATAGTGCTCAGAGCCATTTGAACCATTTCAAAATATTAGAAGTCTGTTTGCGCATTTCAAAAATGTTTTCTATGTTTCCTCTGATTTGTTGCAACTGTAATTTTGAAATATCTTCCTTTTTCCTTCTAGTGCATTCTCGCATTCTTGATTCCACTAAGGCTGTTATGGTTTTTTGTGAAGAGGGCTCAGATATTTTGCTGTTTTGATGATTTTAGTTTGAAATTTCTCCCAATCTTCTGCGTGTTGTTCTTCCTATTTTTCAGTGATTTTGGAGTTTTTTATTTTGTGTTGATCAAATTTTGGGATCAGCGGTGCTGTTCTTTTGAATTTTCTATTCGGTATGAACTTAATTTTTATTCTGGTTAAATAATGATCCAACTCCACAGTGGTACCGTTGCGTACTTGCGCATTTTTGATAGTCATGTGGTACTAGAAATGACGTATGGATAATCGCCACGTTTTTGTTTTTTGAGATGTTTCCGAAGTGAGGTTGACTTACTTGTAGGTTGTTTTGTTGAGATAATTCAATGAGTCGTGTGCCATATCTATTGATAAATTTGTATGCTGGATAGTTTACCACTGCCTCTTGTATCTGTGTTCTCTGCCACTTCGTGCACTGAGGTCACCGAGTAGAATTTTCACATCATCATTTGGAATCTTGGCCGTCTCTGTTTCAATTTCTTCTCAGAGTCTTTCTTTTTTTTCAGGCTCTTTTTTATTATTACCATTTGTTGATGCTTGTACATTAATAAAGGCGTAGTTTTTGTTTGTGCGTTTCATTCCTAGGGTCATTAGCGGATTATTAATGGCTTTCACATCTATTACTGAGTCCAGGACTTTTTCTTCTACAATAAAGGTCGTTCCAAATAGTACTGCTCCTTTGCCAATTTCCTTGTTTTTCCTCTTTTGAAGATTCTGTAATTATTGTAGTCTATCGTTTCTGAATTTGTATAGCATGTTTGTACAAGGCAAGAATTTTAATATTCTGCTGCGAGAGATCTGTTGTGAGACTGTGTAATTTTCCTGCTTGAATGCATGTCTGAATATTGAAAGTACCCATATACCTGTGTATTATTCGTGGAAGTTTACCAGAGCACTCCGACTTGTTGTCTTGTCTATATCCAAGCTCCCCAGAATCCGAATGCTTGGTTGCCACTTTTTAGTTGGTGGATTGTCCACCTGGAGTAATTTTGTCATTACTTGTACGAGTCATGTTTGCTTGTCATCAATTGTCAAGCTTTGCTAGTTGTGTTGAGCCAGGGATTATGAGTTCTTGTAGCAAATGTTCAAATGTGTGTGAAATCTTATGGGACTCAACTGCTAAGGTCATCAGTCCCTAAGCTTACACACTACTTAACCTAAATTATCCCAAGGACAAACACACACACCCATGCCCGAGGGAGGACTCGAACCTCCGCCGGGACCAGCCGCACAGTCCATGACTGCAGCGCCCCAGACCGCTCGGCTCATCCCGCGCGCGGCTTCCTGTAGCATATTATTATTATATTATTATATAACAATAATATTATTTTTGTTATTACTATTATATATTGCTCATGTACAACAGAAAATGAGACTTCGACTAACGAAGAGTGCTTTGGTATATGTAAGAGTCTAAATTTCGTAATCGTTCTACGTGAAATGAATGTACAAACAAATCAATTTACCCAGTAGGGCAACGAGGGAACAGTGCCTTTCTTTCAAAGATTTTCATTTTGATATGCTGTATCCATAACAATTTTAGTGGCTCTGCCAGGTAAGACTCCAGAAGTGCCTATCTGAATCCATTCGCTGTCTGTTGACACATCTACTCCATACACTGAACCAGTACTTAGAACGGGTTAAAAGAGTATATGTTGTATACAAATTCATTTTGAGACGCACTGCTCTTTTTGAAAACCCTTCCAACAAAGCTAAGTCCTGCATTCGCGTTACCGAGTACAGATTGTACGCATTTCTATTGTTTAACATTAACTTTACCATTGACTCTGAAAAAGTCAAAGATGTGACATGCTGCATTTCTCATTACTGAACTTCAAATCGGCAACCACCAAAATGTATGTCATGGTTATGGACATCAAAGTGCATTTACCCACATGAAAGTAGACCATCCATTCATTGCATAATTCGTCCCTTTCCGCATTTCCCTATGTTGATCCAACGATGATCCCTCTTGTAGACCACAACATAGTCAACGAACTATCTCGTGGTCCTGTCTGATAAATCGTTTATGTTCTCATGTTGATTCTTGTGTCACTACTTGGTGGAACACATTCCTAAATATAAATAAAAAGCACAAATATTGTGTAATCTCTTCCAGAGCGTTTACGTGCTTGTATCTACATCTATACTCCGAAAGCCACGATATGGTTTATGAAGGAGGGAATTGCATGTACCATTGTCACTTTCTCCCTCTTGTGTTCCAGCCACGAATGGTTCACAGTGAGAACGATTCCTGTTAAGCTTCCGTGTAGGCTCGAATCCGTCTGTCGTCGTGGTCTTTCCGCGAGATATACGTAGAAGGAAGCAACATATTTATTGAATCTTCTAACATCATACGCTTTCAGAGATTTGACCGTAATCCCCACTGTGACGCAGTACGCCTCTCTTGCAATGTCTGCCACTGGAGGTGATTGATCATCTCTGTGACGCTTCCATGGTTACTAGGTCAACCTGTAAAGAAACGCGATGCTCTTCTTCGGATCTTCTCTATTTCGTCTATCAATCCTATCTGCTATGGATCCCACATTGGCGATCAGTATTCAAGTATTGGATGAACGAGGATATAGTAAGGTACCTCCTTGGTGAACGGACTATATTTCCTGAGGTTTATTCAAGAGAATCTCAGTCTGGTATCTGACTTTGCTGCGCTTAGTTTTACGTGGCCGTTTCACTTTAAAGCGCTGGGTACCCAAACACCTAGATAGTTTATGGACGTAACTGCTCTCACTGACAGTTCTGCAGTGGTATAATCATACAATATCGGGCCTTTCTATGCACACGCAATAGTTAGTTGTTATTGGTGAGGGTCAATTGTCGCCCCCTGTACCAAGCACCGACCATCTGCGGGTATTATATTTAAAAAATTAGTCGTCCTGTTACGCTGCATTTCGAAACATCTGATAATATTTTTATTTCTGATGGGTATTAGCCTCCCACTATTGCGTGGAAGTTCTATTAGTCAAAGATACATTGATTCAATTGTATAAACCTGAAGATTGTAAAATTATATGTGATTATTACTGATACTGAGCTGAATACCATTTGGAAATCTAAGAAGAGGTTCAGCTACCATTTACACGATATCGTTTGTGGACAAAGCAAGCTGAGTCTTGCGCAAGATGTCTTTCCTCTTTCCATTCTGATGCTTTGAGGAAAATATTCTTCTAGGAACGTCATAGAATCAGAGCTCAGAAAAGACAGTCACCGACTCACCTTAATTGTGGGCGGAGGATATCGACTCAAATATAGAGAGAAGAAGAATGATGTTCCGGCTGGACACCGGGAACACTGCCAAATCAGCAGCGCAGAAAAGTCTGATCAGAACACATGGCGCTTCGTACAGTGATAAATCTATGCAGACAAGTTTATTTGGAACGCTAACCCAGCAAAGAGTTTCCGCGAAAGGGCAGGTTGCGTGCGTGCCGCCGCGTCGTAAACACTCCGCGGCGAGCGACGACGTTGCTCATATATTCGGCAGCGCTGTGAATGCAGAGAGCGAGACTCGCGGAGCCAAGTTCCCGTTTTATCGTTCTATGGTCATCAAAATAATACGAACAAAACATGTAAAATAAGTGGTAAAGCAGGGAAATTTCTCCGACAGAGAAGCCACGAATCAGTCCTTTCCACTCTCCTGTCTAACTCACAATTGCTAAATGGTAATTACATTAAGTTTACATTTACGATAATAGATTAGGAGTGCTCGTGAAATTACGAACCTAAGGAAATCAGTTACAAATTGTTAAATTTATACGAAATTCGATAAAATTAACTCATGAATGAACGATATTAAATGAATTTTCCCCCACGGTCTGACACCACCAATGGCGGCCTGAATAGAGAACTATCAAACCCGCGTGTGTGGTGAAATGTTCTGGACCGTGAATTAAAGGTTACTAATAGTTTGCAATATGGCGATATTCTGTAAAGGATCCGAGCCATTACTTTGAATTTCAAGCGGTAGCTACCTCGGCGGACAAGGATAGCAGGCTTTCCCGCCTTTGCAGAATTGGTGGCTCTTCCGTCTTCCAGGTTCTAGAACCGGGAACCCGGACTGTCAGAGGATGGAATAGACTGTAATGATGGTGATGTTTGGTTTATGGGGCGCTCAGCCACGGGGTCACGAGCGCCCGCAGAAAGTCCCAATTCTTTCACAGTCCAATTTTTGACGCAGTCCAATCTAGTCACTGTCACGAATGATGATGATGATGACGATGAAATGATGAGGACAACACAAACACCCAGTCCCCAGGCAGAGAAAATCCCCTACCCGATCGGGAATCGAACCCGGCACCCAGTGATCCAGAGGTAGCAGCGCTAGCCACTAGACAGGAACAGACTGTAACCGCCACTCCTTTTAGGTCGCGGGTGCTTGCAGTGGTGAGACATCCGAGTTAAGAAAAATGCGAGAAATGCTCTCAGCTTCCTATGCGGCCCATGGTTCTTATGTGGAGCCACATCGTGACAGCAGCAGTGCAGGTGTCTCTGCCATTTTTATTGACGTTGTGCTTCCTTCTATTACTTGGTAGCAGCAATTGACCGAGCCGTTCGTGTTAATACTATTGTTACTCAATGGAATGCTTGCGGTAATTCGGTCGCGGTTTCGAAATAAAAAAACCTTTGCATTGCGATCGACGGTTTTATCCAAGCTGACGTGATGATGATGATGAGTCCCACACTTCTTTACAGATCGTAGGGGAGCGACGCGGGAGACCCGCGCCGCCTTACTAGGCAAGGTCCTAGTGGAGGTGGTTTGCCATTGCCTTCCTCCGACCGTAATGGGGATGAATGGTGTTGATGTCTGCCTTTTTCATAAATGCGCGACCGTGCATAACATATCCACACCCTTGAGTGTCAAACATGGGATTTGCGCTTCATACGTTTTTAGCTTGGTAATGGCCTCTGTTTTCTCAGTCTCAGCCAATCGAATTCCAGTAATAATCTACACATCGTTATAAGGTCATGTAGTATCTATTGCATTGTCCTCAGATCCACCGCTGGGGGACCAAGAAACATTTTTTCTTGAAGGCCTACCATATCTTGAAAATTTAAAGCTGGCTCTTCATGGGGAATTCTGAACTTAGCTTGCCCTGAAATTTATCCCAAAATTATTGAATGTGGCTCACTGGAAACGCAGTCTGATATTAGTATAGCTAAGGAGTCATTAATGCCAACGGCATTGCCGCAATGGTAACACCGGTTCCCGTCAGATCCCGTCAGAAGCGCTGTCGGGCAGGGCTAGCACTTGAATGGGTGACCATCTGGTCTGCCGAGCGCTGTTGGCAAGCAGGGTGCACTCAGCCCTTGTGAGGCAAACTGAGGAGCTACTTGATTGAGAAGTAGCGGCTCCGATCTCGGAAACTGAAATACGGCCGGAAGAGCGATGTCCTGACCATATGCCCCTCCATATCCGCATCCGGTGACGCCTGTGGATGACACGGCGGCAGGTCGGTACCGCTGGGTCCACCAGGACCTGTGGGCGGAGTTTACGTTTTATGGAGTCATTAATCGATTTGACCTTTGCACGTCCGCTTGCCTACGTGCAGGGGCATGCCTAAATGTAAACTGCAGTGATGTTATCAGTGCCTCTGAACCCATAGCATCAAGAAAAACGAAAAACACATGGAACATCCGCGTTGACAAAGTACAAAGTTGTATCAACCCTAGATTTACCTCTGGGAAGGTCCAGTAGATACTACAACGAACACAAACGATAAAAACGCTTTTATTGGAGTTTGAGGTAAGTTTACACTGTTCATTTCTTCCACTATTTCGCACATAGCGTTCAAAATTCATAACCTAACATTATAATTTTCACTTGGTTCAATACGGAATGATACATCTCAATGTGCAATTGAGTATAAGCTTCGTTTCACTGTTCTGACTAATGTTTATGTTAGGCTGCAACAGGTTCTGACTAACTAAGAATATTCTGTCTTTACAGGCGATGATTAACAAGTGGGGCTTATCGGCATTGTGCTCTGACGTAAGTAATCTTCCGGCAGCGGCGGCGTATAGAACATCTTGAGTGCGTGTCTACGTCGACACCTGTCACTCGTTGCTGTGTCGGGCAGTGACTGTCCTTACGGTTCTGTCCTGGGGTACCAACTTTGCCATAGGACCTCGCCCTTCGTTCGACATTACAGTGGCGGCTGGCCGAAAGTTAAAGAAAAAGAAGACAGATGTTACTCGCAGGATCTCTTTTAGCATCCGTTACAAATGAGACAGCCAAACACAGCGCTTAGAACGGCAAGATGAAGCGGTACGAAATTTTATTAGCTTTCATTAAAATGAAACAATCAATGACAGCACAGTACTTTTTTTTATCTATAGCGAAACACTAATCATTATATAGAGGTCACCATGTTCGAGATTAATGAAATGTTTTGCGCCATATTCAAATGTATTCGCAATACTATAGTATTTAAAAATCATACTTTAGCTTCTATACCGTATTACCTACATTTATAGCGTTTATTACACACGCGCACGCACACAATGCATAATGTTCCACCTTTACTCTCCCAATGTTTTCATACATCACTAAAAAAGTATTTATGTGAAATACTCTAGTCTCTTACCAGTAAGTTTCATCTTCGATCTACATCAGCCAATTGCTTCTCTCTCTCTCTCTCTCTCTCTCTCTCTCTCTCTCTCTCTGTGTGTGTGTGTGTGTGTGTGTGTGTATGTGTGCGCGCGCGTATGTGTGGTATATAGTCCACTAACGTTTATGTCAAATAATATACTGCCTTATCATCGATAAATCTCATCTCTTTCGGATTACGTAAATATCGTACTGCCTGAACAATAAATTTCGTCTCTATCTTTGTACTATATTACAGAGAAAATAGGAAGAAAAAAAGATTCAATGAAAAATAATGTAGGTATAAAACTTTTTATAAAAAGATTACAATCTTAAGCAATTTAGATGCACACTTGTTCGACTGCACCCGTTTACATGCACTCTGCCAGTGAAAGGGCATTTCAGAGTTTAAACTGTCCAGTGAATTTTGCAGTTAATATTTTCACACTTTTCACAGATGACAATAAAAGAACACTGTAGATATAGAAGAGATTGCATTCCAACAAATCAGATTTTTCCATATACACTAAAATCACAGTTTGTCTCACCGCAAAAACCGCTTTGAAATTTTATGCTCTCACACAGTGAAAACACGTGAGTCTAATTCACATTCTTATTCATCAACGTCATCTGCTTTAACATTTGTAGGATATTATCTATTGGAAACAATGTTACAGTTCGAGCAAGTATGTCAGCATTTCCGTCGGCGTAATGAAATCAAAATGACACTGAATTACTTTTTGTGTGCAAATTGTATAGAATCTGTATAATGTGTCCTCATTGGAACAATCAACCAGCTCGTTACCCTGGAACAGAAACGGTTCAATGTTATAAATATATACTCATAATATTTATCATGCACTTGAAAAGTAACAAAGTTTTTTGAATCAGTAAAACACTCAAAACCGCTGCATATTTATAACGCAGTTGGCCATAAAAATAAGACAACGTGGGAAAATGAGACTCATTTCCATGGACCAACCTGTGACATAAATATGGTCAGTTGGAAGAATAGACAAGCGAACCATGTAAAGTGATGAATTTACTAACACCAAAAGAACTGAATAATCGTTCTAGTGTTCCATATGGCTACACAGAATGAATTACCTAACATGGAAGAATACTATGCAGGCGACTAAATGTATTCAACATAGGAATTCGCACCATCACAAAAGATATGCTCAGAATAACATTAAGAAGATGGTTACCGAAATTTTACGACTGTGTGTGTGTGTGTGTGTGTGTGTGTGTGTGTGTGTGTGTTTGTGCAGGTGAAAACATTAAATTGTCTCTCTAAGTCGAATGGGAAACGCGATATGACCTGTTAGTTTAATTTAGCATAGCTTGAAGAATACGAAAAATTCCAAAATCCTAAATGAAACGATAATGCACTGGACTCGCATTCGGGAAGATGACGGTTCAAACCCGCGTCCGGTCATCCTGTTTTAGGTTCTCCGTGATTTCTGTACATCGCTTCAGGTAAATGCTGAGATGGTTCCTTTGAAAGGACACAGCCGACTCCCTTCCCAATGCTTCCCTAATCCGATGGGACCGATGACCTCGCTATTTGGTCCCCTCCCCAGAATCAACGAACCAACCAAAAAGCAAGCAGCTATCCCAGCAAATCATTTCAAACAGCATGTGGAATGCACCTATTCCGAAGCATCGAAGATAGGTGTCTACCTTAAAACCATTTGGCGAAAAGTTACCAACCAGCGTCTAGACCAGAAGTTGTGTGAAACGAACCAGAGTAAGATATTTGTTTCACAGAAATCGGTCCTCCAACTGAATTTTGGCGTCCAGTCTCCTGATTGGCTCTCACGAGTCAAAGCCTCACAAGCGACAAACAGAAGTCACGCGATGCCACGGAAAAATATCGATGGCAGACGAATTCATCTGCGACCGAGATCTTCTGAGGAATCAGGTGACTCGTATTAACACGCAATTGCTCGTAATAAGAAACAAGGCTATTCAGGAAGCAGAAGTGTTTCATTTCTATTAAGAAATATACTTTGCCTCACGACAATGAAAATGCATGACACTACAAGCCACTGCTCACAACATTGTTTCGTAAAGAAGCCTACACCTAAAATAACTTAACTGTTTTAAATAATGCATATGGGTAGTTGGTCATGCAGACTACAGTTGTATCATCTTCAATCCTCTTGCAATTCACAGTGCTGTTATGTATTTTGTTACCACTTGATTTTATCTAATGTTAATGGAAGACGCCAATTTATTGACTAGTTTAATTTATCACTTCAGTGTTAGTAAGCTTCAAGTCCTTTTCATGTTTTTCACAAAACTTAATATGATTTCTATACTTTATTTACTAAACAGTGTTTACTGTGGAAGAACAAGAACTCGACCTAGTTTCACTGACGACTGCTGAACGAACTCCAGTGAAAACGCTACAAGAAATGGAGAAGTTAACTGTTGACATTCCAGGGAGTGCGTTGTAAGGTGTGAACTGCGATTCACCGCTGAACACAATGCAACGCCATTGATCAGTAGTCCGTGTGCCACCACCCCGAACGCAGCCGTTTGTGCTGCTGTGTTGACGGCAACCTATGCACGGAGCAACCTATGCACGGAACTGTAATTCCCTAGTCCAGCAGCTGCGATTCTGCGACCAGTGTCACAGAGTGTTACTGGGAGTCCATCACTTGTCTTCGGATGACAGGCGCAGCTGTGAAGGGGTACGAGGAGCTTAGTGGGCAGCTACCGTGACGATGAGTGTACCTCATCTAGCGTTCGCTGGCAGTCCAACATCGGGCCGCTGTGATATCAGAATACCTTACAATTCTGGAAATTGCACGATTCGATCAGCCAGCCAATTGGAGATCCACAATGGAGCCCCTTTCAAATTCCATAAGATCCGCTAACGTTATCCTATGCGACTACATGTCATCTCCGTACCTTCGCGGTGATCGTGCAACATCTGACGCTGTTTATTCTCCATATATGCTCTGACAGGCTGTTAGTTTTCGCTGTCAACTTTGATAATGACTCTTATAAAACTTTAATACCTATTCCACTTAGTGAACAGTGGTTTCCAACAAGTGATAATATGAAGGATTGCACTTAACTTTGCTTCGTCAAAGCCCCTTTTGGCCGTCTTTATAGCGCAGCATCCGGTACCGGCTGCTTTGCCTTCCGGTTTTAGCATATTTGCTGGATACTTTTGGGAAAATTTCAGCACTAACATTAACAACCGTTATATCAATGTGGTCATCTTTTCAGCTTCGGATTGTCGTCAAAATATAATATAGTTTCCTTAAAATAAAACTTACTTCAGTACCTCGACTGATACGAAAGAGTGAAATATATTAACCATATAACAAAATTAGGTGTCCTATTGAGTAATATCACTTGCTGAACACCTCGTTTCGATATCTTGAAATATTGGCGAGAGGAAATATGAGAAAATTTGAAGAAATCTAAACACTGAACAAGTGAGTGATCGAATGATTGTTTGTTCATCCCAAGAGATCGTCCTGAGGCTAGGAAGTAAATGCGTCCTCTCCGCACCACATGGACTGATGCGAAGAGGACACCTGTTTCACCAGGCAAATTCTAATTAACCGGAAAATACGTAATTAGCCGGAAAAAATTATAATTGCGGTTTATAATAACTGCTTTGGACAGGTGATATGTGGAAACTTAAGTCAGACGTCTGTGTGACTGGAGCTCTGAGTTACAGTCGCAGAGTTAATTAGACTCTCTCATCTGCAGAGCTCCCCGCCACACAGGAGTAAACATCGATGAGTTTCCATTTACTACTGCCGTATGCACCAAGTAATTATAAACTGAAAGCGAGACGGGAAGATCCGAGAAAGTCAGCAACCTCGACCTTTATAAATGTAATGTGCCAGTTGTCTCACACCCACTATGTTTATCAGTTCATGGCAAAAGCGTAACAGGGTGGTCGTTCGTTGGATAGACAAGATCACTTGAAAATACGGGCTCCAATCCATTTGGCAATTGTACATCTCCGTTTTCTGTCCATGTTCGATATGCAACTGTAAATAGAGCAACAGATGTCGTAATCTGTGCACTAAACGTAAACCAAGAGTGAAACCAAGACAGTCGAGTAATTAACCAAGGTTATTCCAATCACAGCGGTATGATAGACTATGTATGAGGAGCGTTCAATAAATACTGCAACACTTTTTTTCCCTCGGTCAATCACGATTGAAAAAATGCAGAATGTATTGTGAAACATCGTGGAATTATTCCGCTTCCGTTCCTATAGGTTCATGAAGTTCTGACAGGTGGCGAGGCATTACCTACCCTTCAAAATGTCGTTCGAAGCCGAGAGACGACATTCAGTTTCTTTTGGCGGAAAATGATACCATCATTCACATTAACTAGCGCTTACAGAATGGCAGAATGCCTCTGCAGACTTGGCAGTGAACAAATGCACGGTGAATCGTTGGGCGAGCGGTCCGTCATCGCAACAAGCTCGCGCAAGCCTGTCCGATATCCCGTGTCCTGACAGGCCACACTCAGCTATGTCTCCTATAATGTTGTATCGAAGGATCACAAGCACTACACAGTTGAACGTCTCTCTTCGTAGTGCTGAGGCAGTCGTCCACCAGTTGGACTGCTCTAAAGTGTGTGACCACTGGGTTCCCTGCCGCCTAACTGAAGACCACAAAGAGCAATGAAGGATCATCTGTGCGAAATCGCTTTCGCGCTACGGGGCTGATCGTGCCAACATTTTGTCGAACATCGTTAGAGACGATGAAACATGGGTCCATCACTTCGAACTGGAAACAAAACGGCAGTCCATGGAGCGGAGCCACATCTCCTCTGAACAAAAACTTCACAGCTGCACCCTGAGCCGGTAAAGCGGTGACGAAGGTCTACTGCGACTAGAAGGGTTTATTCTGTTTCATATCCTCCTTCATGCTCTGACGATCAACAAGGAAGTGTATCGTTATGTCCTCAGGAAACTGAATATACAACTTCAGCGTGATCCTCACCACAAAATTCCAATCGAACTTCTCCTTCCCAGTGATAATTAGAAAAGAAAAAAAAAAGGAATGGTTGCATTACTTATTCAACGCCCCTTGTAGTTCGTACAGCACGACAAAATGAAAGACTTTCTTGCCGCATGCTGTAGCTCCGTGCGAGAAGCGCGACCCAGTGACACGCCGGTGACATCCCTAGCAGTGACAGGTGGCTGTTGTCGCTGTGAGATTCAGCATTTCTATTGCTATCGACATCCGCTGTAAGAGGGTATACTGCATGGCGAGTCAAGCTTTTGAAATCAAATCAGGGCTAACAGTGATGGACAGTAAATGCCAAAGCAGACCGTTGGAAGTTGGAAGTGTTACTTCATAAACACCACTGTCAGACACGCCCAAATTCATACTCCACGCTTGTGAGACACGTTGATTAAAATTTCATACTTCTGAGAGCTTATTTTCAATACCAAAAACTGCTTTCCTCCAAATGAAACGTGGTTACTTGCGTGTCTGTCGTTACCTAGTTTTCAAGCGGATGTCGCAAGACGGAGTGCCGGAATACGTCCACGAGCAGCTTCTCGCTGTCGGACTTTTGAGAATGGTCGACTCATTGACGTGAGAGACACGTAAGCATCATATCGACTGATCCCACAGACAGTTGGCTTCCGTGCATTGAATCCAGAACGAATGCTGACGAGATGGACTGAGGACAACGATATGGCAAAAAGAGGACGCACGGGTTCTTCGGAACGTCTAAATGGTGAAATAGCTCGACTGGCTCCGACAAATAGACGCACATCAGCTGAAATCCTGGCGGAGGTTCAGGCAGTGTCACAACAGACTGGCAGGAACACATTTCTGGATGCAGGTGTGAGATCAATTGGCTTTTGCTGCTGGCACCAAATCACAGACAACGGAGACATTGTGTGGAGCCACAGTGAACTGGAATACTGACTGGAATTCCGTCGTATTCAGCGATGAATGTCGCATCTATTTGTGACGGTCAGATTGGTACCAACATTTGCGTTGACTACTTGGTGAAAGATTATAGGAAGCAGCGACAATCTAAACAAATAAGGTTCAAATGGTTCAAATGGCTCTGATCACTATGGGACTTAACTTCTAAGGTCATCAGTCCCCTAGAACTTAGAACTAATTAAACCTAACTAACCTAAGGACATCATACACATCCATGCCCGAGGTAGGATTCGAAACTGCGACCGTAGCGGTCGCGCGGCTACAGTCTGTAGTGCCTAGAATCGATCGGCCACTCCGGCCGGCAAAACGAATAAGGTTTCAGTTCTCTAATTCGTAATGTGTGGAGTTATTTGCTACGACCCGCGAGGGATAGGTTTGGTAGATTTTGAAGGGTAGCTGCATCCTTAAGTGAAAAGGAAGTTAAAGCCTGTTATACCATCGTGCCCAGAGTACTAAATGGATTATTCTTGTATTAATTGTCGCTACATTCCAGTTAGCTCTACAAACTCCTTTATTGTTGAACAAAACATAAATTCACCTGCCGGTCTCCCGATTTCTCATTCATAAAGGGCGTCCAGCGGGTTGTAGGAATATTTTCGTATCAGCCTCAGCCAGAATTTTTCAGGAACACAGAAAGGGTTTCAGTCACGGCAAGAAAAGGCTGTTTCCTCCCATTCAGTAGCAAATACAAGGCAGTACTCGTTCTCGTGGTAGTGACAGCTCATGGCAGTACTGATGACAGAAATGATTTTCGAGTAAAATGAAATTCTGACTATATAATGCTCGTTATGTGATAAACATTTCCACAAAGTATGATAAATACTGAACAAGTGTTTCATAGGGTAAAGCTTTCTACTTCCATCAGTGTGATACATTCACGAGGAAGTAGAATTTTTTTGTCCTATTATAATACTCTTTACTATTCTCTTTCGTTGAGAGACTTTAGTAATACCAGATGGTTCTGCTGCTATGTTCTCGACAACCTGGACAAAGGGGGAAAACTAGGACAAAATTTGCTGAATGAGCATTTTCCCACACCGATTTATAACACTGTTTCTGCCACATGGTACTTTTATTAAGCTGGAACAGAATGTCGTGCACGCTATCTATTTGTCAATAGTGCACGTGTACTTTTCTATTTATCAGTTTCCCAGTTACCTTTACGTTACGAGACTGATGCATACGTGAGTAACCAGCATAACTTCGTCGCAGAAAGTTGTAGAAAACCTTCTAAGAACGTCATTAAGGTCTGTAGTTGTCCATATGACATGTGGACTTAATCCAGACCTGGAACACCTTCCAAGACGGAAAGTAAAGAATTAACAGTGATTAGAGAAATTGTTAAGCTGTAGAACTCGTTTATGAACTTAAGTTTATGACCAATAGATAGGCTTTTCAGTGAATTTCCTTGTAAGTGCGCGTACGTCCGGCTGTGCAAACGAGAAATTATCTTGCATGAGAAATGATCTTGTTCTACTCTGCTCTCATATGATCACAGCGACGGTGCTGCGTTGTGAAAATTATGTTTTGATTATTAACAACATATGTTACATGTGGGGGAAAATGGTGTTGTTTTGAGGGGGAAATAGCGGTTACAATCATCTTACCTGAATCATGATTGTAAAACTCTGACTTTACATTTTATTTCATTCCATAACAACTTTGAACATTTCACCACTAATACCATAATACTGTACATAGTCTATTCGATAATCAATCAAGTTCATAGTCACAATAACAGGTTTAACGCTCCTGCTAACTAATAATAAGGACTATAACCTACTGGGAAAAATATTTAAATAACATGTTCTGTGCAGAAACAAGAACCCTTCAGTCAGTATGCGACAATCCAGGTTTTTATCACTCAATGAAACGTAACCCCATCTCCATAACCACGCCAGAATGCTGAGACGACACATAAAATCTTAAAAGCACGATTATTTCTATCAAAATATGAGATCCTCAAGTACGACATATAGTTCCAAATAATCCAGGAAACTACGTAACGACCAATAAATACGAATTAATACCAACGAAATGAAGAAAGGAATTGTGAAAATATACGTCGAAGAGGAAAAAGAAAACAAATAAACCATGTGATCAAAAGTATCCTGGCTGAAAATGACTTACAAGTTTGTGGCACCCTCCATCGGTAACGCTGGAATTCAATGTGGTGTTGGCCCACCCTTAGCCTTGATGACAGCTTCCACTCTGCAGGCTTACGTTCAATCAGGTGCTGGAAGGTTTGTTGGGGAATGGCAGCCCAATCTTCACGGAGTGCTGCACTGAGGAGAGGTATCGATGTCGGTCGGTGACGCCTGGCACGAAGTCGGCGTTCTAAAACATCCCACAGGGGTCCTATAGGATTTGTAAGTAGGCTGTGCTTTGTGCAGTCTGTGGCTGGGTGGCATTGTTGGAATAGTCGCCATTGTAGTGTTGGGCAGTTGGCTGTTAACAGCGCATAGCGTTGCGCAGTTGGAGGTGAGCCGCCAGCAGTG
This sequence comes from Schistocerca americana, assembly GCF_021461395.2. Lineage (NCBI taxonomy): Eukaryota > Metazoa > Arthropoda > Insecta > Orthoptera > Acrididae > Schistocerca > Schistocerca americana. Next base: position 590,541,918 of record NC_060119.1, read on the forward strand.
GTGGATGTGGGGAGACAAATGGCGGAATTTTGAGAGCGGGTGATCTGGACGCGTGTCCATCAGAAACAGTACATTTGTAAGAATGGATGTCATGAACTGCTATATATATTATGACTTTTGAACACTATTAAGGTAAATATATTGTTTGTTCTCTATCAAAATCTTTCATTTGCTAACTATGCCTATCAGTAGTTAGTGCCTTCAGTAGTTTGAATCTTTTATTTAGCTGGCAGTAGTGGCGTTCGCCGTATTGCAGTAGTTCGAGTAACGAAGATTTTTGTGAGGTAAGTGATTTGTGAAAGGTATAGGTTAATGTTAGTCAGGGCCATTCTTTTGTAGGGATTATTGAAAGTCAGATTCCGTTGCGCTAAAAATATTGTGTGTCAGTTTAAGCACAGTCATGTACAATATTTCTAAGGGGACGTTTCATATGTCGACCCTTAGCCGAGGATACCTCACGGGAATCTTCTGATTTTTTCTTGTAGTTTGTGTAATTAGTGTAGCTTTTGTTTATTGCTAGCGCGTAATTGTAGAGCGAGAATCTCCTTTGTAGTTGCAGTTTTTCATTGTTGTACAGTAAAAAAGTTGTGGCATGTAGGTAGATTTGCACCAAGTATTTCGCAGCTGCACTAGCAATTAACGAGACATTATTTTCTATGCTATGTTAATGTGATTTCTTATTTTGCTCTTCAAATTGTGCTTTTCTGTGTTGTTGTGTGAAATATTGTGACAATAATGGCGTGTGAAAAACGTAATACTAGGTTCCAAAGTAAACTGAGAAATGACAGTGAAGACGAAAGCAGTGTGTTAGCGCCGACCAGTAATGAATTATCTAATGTTCAAAGTAGTAATTTGGTAATTGTGCATAGGGAAATGGAGCGGCCTGCAAATAATGGTGTAGGCAGTGAAACAATTCGAGAACAGGGAAGCATTATCGATCGATCGGTCGGCAACAGCTCGCCTCTGGAATCCTAAATGACAGGACACAATCTTGCAAATACTGTAGATTCAGCTTTTGTGTCCTCACCGTTTTCTCAATAAGTCAAGACACATTTTCTGCTTTTCAAAATGCGAATATTGGCGGTTCAAATGCACTGCCGAATAGCATTGAGGAACATGTTTCAGACACCAGTGCATTGTTATTACAGTTAATGCAACAAATGGGACAAAGGCTACAAAAGTTAGACACAATGGAACAAAATCTTCAAAAGCTAGACACAATGGAACAAAATCTTCAAAAGTTAGACACAATGGAACAAAATCTTCGAAAGTTAGACACACTGGAACAACACCAGAGACAAACACAGCAACAGTTAGACGTAATGGAACAAAAGCTTCAAAAATTAGACACCACGCTTGAACAAACACGTGAAGATTTAACTACTGAGTTACATATAATCGAATCGAAATGTCAAAAAGTTTGTAATGACGTAAAAACACAAATTTGTGAGCGTTTCCAACCTATTTTTTCGCGGCATGAAAATACATTACAGAATCACGAAGCAGCCATAAAAGAACTTCAAACTATTGTTCATGAAAATCATGAGACCTTGCAAGCTAAAATTGACTCAGTTGCAGCTACCGATTCGGTTATGCAAATTGCAAAAACTCAGGAAAACTTAAAGGACACATTAGATACGATTTCACCACAAATGGACACTCTGAAACTTGGTTCAGAAAAACACACTGAGAAAATAAGTTCACTATCGGAGAAAGTAGCCGAACTTTCGGATCAGTTCACTAACTTATCTGCAAAGGTGGATGATGATCTGAATGACACAAGACCTGTAGCCTTCACCGACACAGAAAAGTATGAACAAATTAAGAAATTCAAACAAAATTAGAATCAAATTAATACGCAACACAAAAGAGAAATCCGGGAAGTACAAGATCAGTTGGCACAAGTAATACAAGAATTAGATATTTCAGAGGACACTCGCGCTCTAACACAGGAAGAGGGACTTAGAAATACGGAAAAGCCACAAAATAATAACACAGGGCATTTCGGAAATTATGAAAGAAATTGGCAAGGTGCACCGAATTTTGAGATGGAACCGCCGACACGACGTAACAATGACCGATATGCTACTCGCCGACACGATGATTTTGACTATAAGCTGTTCATTATTACACGTAAATTCAAAACATTTAAGAATTCTGGCAACGACATTCATCCACAAGCGTGGCTTCATCAATTCTCTCATTGTTTTCCTCCCAACTGTTCATTAGAGCACAGATTAGAATTTATGTGTGGCTACTTAGAGAATGAACCAGCTGTAAGAATGCGATCGGTCATTCACGATTGCCACAGTGAAGGAGAATTTTATCATGCCTTCCTCTCAACATATTGGTCTCAAGCCACACAAGACCGAGTAAAACATAACACCATAATGATGAAACATTTCGAACAATCTGAATTTTCCAGTCTTGTGAAATATTTTGAAGCCATGTTGCACAAGAATCAGTACCTGTCAAACCCTTATAGCCCCTCAGAACTCATCCGCATTTGCTTAATCAAATTGCCTGAACATTTACGACATACAATTTTGGCAGGACGTTGCAAAGACGACATTGAAGCTTTTCAGGGACTGTTACAAGAATTGGAAATTGACACTGACAATCGCGGAACGCGAAAAGAGGAGCACAACAATTACAGGTCACACCTGTCACAATTCCGCGATGACAGAAATAATAACTGGACACGTATTTGAGTGATTAATTTTGTACTTAAAACATTTATTTTTAAAGATTTTTCAATTACAGTGATACAAAGGTTTTCCATGATACATTTCATTCCATTGCTGTAATCTGTAACACCTGAGGGTATAGTTACATTAATCCTCGGGGGGGGGGGGGGGGGGGGGGGTACACGCTTACTTTGTGTACCATGTGTGTGGCAAGCACAAGGAGCCCTAGCTAATATTGTATTTGCATATACAACTTTACACATCGGTACCATATTTCTCCAACACAGAATTAAACAGCTACCTGATTATTTAACAGAGAAACAAACATTTTTTTACTACGTCAGTGACAGATGTTTATGCAATTACACAGTTGGATAACTTCACACTTATGAAACGTCCCCTTAGAAAAATTATACATGATTGTGCTTAAATTGACACACAATATTTTTAGCGCATCGGAATCTGACTTTCAATAATCCCTGCAAAAGAATGGCCCTGACTAACACTACCCTATACCTTTCACAAATCATTTCCGTCACAAAAATCTTCGTTACTCGAACTACTGCAATACGGCGAGCGCCACTACTGCCAGCTAAATAAAAGATTCAAACTACTGAAGGCACTAACTACTGATAGGCATAGTTAGCAAATGAAAGATTTTGATAGAGAACAAACAATGTATTTACCTTAATAGTGTTCAAAAGTCATAATATATATAGCAGTTCATGACATCCATTCTTACAAATGTACTGTTTCTGATGGACACGTGTCCAGATCATCCGCTCTCAAAATTCCGCCATTTGTCTCCCCACATCCACCACTGCTGGCGGCTCACCTCCAACTGCGCAACGCTACGCGCTGTTAACAGCCAACTGCCCAACACTACAATGGCGACTATTCCAACAATGCCACCCAGCCACAGACTGCTCAAAGCACAGCCTGCGATTTTAATACAAAGCGCTATGTGGCATCACCAACATAAAACCTAAACAGCCTACTTACAGCATATTCAGGTCAGGACTCTGTGGAGGTCAGTCCATAACAGGGATGTTATTGTCGTGTGACCACTCCGCCACAGGCCGTCATTAGGAACAGGTGCTTGACCATGTTGAAAGATGCAATCGCTAACTCGAATTGCTCTTCAACAGTGGGCAGCAAGAAGGTGCTTAAAATATCAATGTAGGCCTGAGCTGTGATAGTGCCACGCAAAACAACAAGGAGTGCAAGACCCCTCCATGAAAAACGAGACCACACCACCGCCTCCGAATTTTACTGTTGGCACTACACACGCTGGCAGATGACGTTCGCTCTACCCACACCCTGCCATCGGACCTCCACATTGTGTACCGTGATTATTCACTCCACACAACGTGTTTCCACAGTTCAATCGTCCAATGTTTACACTCTATACATCAAACGAGGCGTCGTTTGACATTTACTGGCGCGATGTGTGGCTTATGAGCAGCCGCTCGAACATGAAATCCAATATTTATCACCTCCCACCTAACTGTCACTGTACTTGCAGTGGATTCTGTGCAGTTTGGAATTCCTGTGTGATGGTCTGCATAGATGTGTGCCTATTACACATTACGACCCTCTTCAGCTCTCGGCGTCTGTGTCGACGAGGTCGACATGTATGCTTTTGTGCTATACGTGTCCCTTCACTTTTCCACTTCACTATCACATCGGAAACAATGGACCTAGGGATGTTTCGGAGTGTGGAAATCTTGCGTACAGACGTATGACACAAGTGACACCCAATCACCTGACCACGTTCCAAGTTGTGAGTTCCACGGAGAGCCCCATTCTGCTCTCTCACGATGTCTAATGACTACTGAGGTCGCTGAAATGGAATACCTGGGAGTAGATGGCAGCACAATGCACCTAATATGTAAAAGTATGTGTTTGGGTACATCCGGATACTTTTTACCACATAGTGTACATCTATACTATGCACGAAATCAGTGACCATTTGAAAATGCATCGTGAATGAGTTAACTGGTCATGTTATGTACAGGTTGTGGACAAAAATATGAAAACGCCTTAATCACATTACTAAGTTTAACCCAAGTGCGAAAGCATTTGGCATTCAAAACCGTTTCCAGTCGTCTCGGAATGGATATGGATGGGTGCTCTGTGGTTTTCAAGGGAGCCTTATGCACCCCTGCTGCAAAATAGTGGCAGGTTCAGTTAACGATGACAGAAGTGATAGCCATCATGTGCTCGCCTTTCCAAACTAGACTATACAGACCCAATAATATTGACATCTGGCTACGGGAACCTAGGTGAGATGCGAAAATTCATCCCCCGCCCCCCTTGCTCACAAATCTAGTCATGACTCGCTAGTGTAAACAGGGGTCCTGTCTTCTTGGAAAACATCATCATATTGGGGAACAAACATTGTACCATGGGATGGGCCTGATCAGCCGACATGGCCACATCACTCTTGGAAGTAATGTCGTGATGATCTCCATTGGCAAAACATTCCGTAGTAGTCCCTCATTAGGATCTCTGGGAGGGGACCGCCAAGTGGGAGATTACCATGATGAAAAGACTGAATAATCAGCGAAAGGATAACGTTCTACTAGCCGGGGCGTGGTATGTCAGAAGCCTCAATGTGGTAGTGAAGCTAGAAAATGTGAAAAGAGAAATTCAAAGGCTCAATCTAGATATAGGAGGTGTTATTGAAATGAAATGGGAAGAAGGCAAAAATTTCTCGTCAGATGTGTATAGAGTAATATCAACAGCAGCAGAAAACGGTATATCGGAAATAGGATTCGTTATGGATAGAAAGGTAGGGCAAAGCGTGTGTTACAATGAGGAGCTCAGTGATAGGGTTGTCCTTGTCAGAATCGACGGCAAACTAACACCGAGAACGATAGTTCCGGTATACATGCCGACGTCGATGCTGAAGATGAAGAGACACAGAAAGTATATGATGATACTGTAAGAATAATACAGTACAGTACATAAAGAGAGATGAAAATCTAATAATTATGGGGGACTGGAATGCAGTTGTAGGGGAAGGAGCAGAAGTAATGGTTACAGGAAAATACAGCTTGGAACAAGGTATGAGAGGAGAATCCTCTGTTCATGAGCCAGAGGAGGAGATGGAAAAGGCCGAGTGATACTGGAAGATGTCAGTTACATTACATCATCGTCAAGCAGAGATTCCGAAAACAGGTACTGCATTATAAGGTGTACCCAGGAACAGATATAGACTCACAACACAATGTAACAGTGATGGGGAGTACGCTGAAGTTAAAGAGATTAGTCAGGAATAATCAATACGCAAATAAGTGGGATACAGAAGTGCTAACGGATGACGAGACCCACGCTTGAAGTTCTCTAAAGCTATAGATACTGCAATAAGGAATAGCTCATCAAGCGCTACAGTTGAAGAGAAACGGACATCTGTAAAAAGGGCAATGGCAGAAGGTGGAAAGAAAAACATAGGCAGAAACTGTGAAGAAACCGTGGGTAGTAGAACAAATACTTCAATTTGATAGATGAAGGAGGGAAGTACAAAAATGTTCAGGGAATTTCAGGAATACAGCAGTACAAGTAGCTAAGAAATGAAATAAATAGAAGGTTCAGAGAAGCTAAGACGAAATGGTTACATGAAAAATGAGAAGAAATTGAAAAATAAATGATTGCCGGAAGGACTGACTCGGCATACAGGAAAGTCAAAGCAATATTCGGTTACATTAAAAGTAAGGGGTATAACATTTAGAATGCAACGTCAATTTCACTGCCAAATGCAGAGGAGAGAGCGGATAGGCGAAAAGAATACATTGAAAGCCTCTATGAGGGGAAGATTTGTCTGATGTGATAGACGAAGAAGCAGGAGTTGATTTAGAAGAGATAGGGAACCCAGTATTAGGATCAGGATTTAAGAGAGCTTTGGAGCACTTAAGATCAAATAAGGGATAGATAACATTCCACCAGAATTTGTGAAATCATTGCGAGATGTGCTAACAAAACGACTATTCGCATTGGTGTGTAGAATGTATGAGTCTGCCGACATACCATCTGACTTACAGAAAAAACATCATCCCCACAATTCCGAAGAGTGCAAGAGCTGAAATGTTCGAGATTATCACACAGTCAGCTTAACAGCACAGGCATCCAAGTCGCTGACAAAGAATAGCATACAGAAGAATGGAAAGGAAAATTGAGGATGTACCACATGACGATCAGTTTGGCTTTAGAATAGGTAAAGGCACAAGAGATGCAATTCTGGCGTTGTGGTTGATAACAGGAGTATGACACGCTTATAGGATTTGTCAACGTCGAAAAAGCGTTCGACAATGTAAAATGGTGCTAGATGTCCGAAATTCTGAGAAAAATAGGAGTAAGCTATTGGGAGAGAAGAGTAATATACAATATGTACAAGAAAGAAGAGGGAATAATAAGTGTGGACGACAAAGAACGAAACTGTGCACTACATCCCGGGATGGGACTTTGTCTCCTGAATAATTTTCTGCCATTCCTCTCTGGACTTCGACGTGGACCACCATTTACGGAAACTGACTTTGGCAGCGTCCTCTCCAACCTCGTCGCTCCATCTCAACCTCGATCGTCCTCTTGCTCTTCTTCCTCCAGGTTCACCGCAGCAGGCTTTCCTTGCAGGATCTGTCTCATCGAGTCGCATTGCATGTCTAGGCCATCTCAGTTTACACAGCTTTATGAACTTTACCACATTATCCTCCTTACAGCAATCTTAAAGTTCGTCATTTTTGCGCCTTCTCCAGGTCCCATTATCATACACAGCTCCAAAAATCCTCCTCAATATACTTCTCTCAACTAACCTCAGTTTGTTTCAATCCTGATTCGTAATTGTCCACGTTTCTGAGCCATAAATAAGTACTGGACGTATCAGCGTTCTGTAAAGTGGGCACTTAGTCCCTCGTAATATAAGCTGGGATTTAAAATGTCGCAACATTCCAAAGTAGCATCGATTAGAAGCACTTATGCAGCCATAATTTCAGTAAAGGTGGTGCCATTTGCTTCAGTCTTTGAGCCTAGATATGTGAAGCATTCCACTCGCTCAAATGTCATTCCATCAAGGGTTATTGTGGGCTGTAAGGGTTGGTTAGTGCCATTATACATATACTTGGTCTTTCCTTCATTACTTCTCCGGCCCATCTTCTCTGCACTCAGTTTTGGAGCTGAAAATGTACTTTGTAGATCTCTTTCTCCTTATTAAATCCAAGTCATCTGTATATCCCAGAAACTGTACAGACTTATAGTAGAGGTTCTGTAAAGTTTGGAAGGTAGGAGACGAGATACTGGCAGAAATAAAGCTGTGAGTATCGGGCGTTAGTCGTGCTTCGGTAGCTCAGATGGTAGAGCACTTGCCCGCGAAAGGCAAACGTCCCGAGTTCGAGTCTCGGTCGGGCACACAGTTTTAATCTGCCGGGAAGTTTTATATCAGTTTTATAGTAGATAGTTCCTCTTGTATGAATACTCGATTCGCGTACCACCTTTTCAATCGCCAGGTTGAATTGTAGGCAGGAAAGCCCATCTCCTTGCCTTAGCCCAGTTCGAGTGCGAAACTGAGGTGATCGCCTGGGATGCACTCGCATTCTACACTGGGGGTACTTTAGGGTGACCTCTATTAAACGTACAAATTTTCCAGGCACTCGAAATTCCCACATTGCATCATAAAGTTTGGCTCAGTTTATTGTGTCATATACAGATTTAAAGGCAATGGTGCACACAAACATTGAATTCATTGGTTGGATTAAGAACGGTGTAAGACAGGGACGTAGTCTTACCCCCCCCTCCCCCTCCCGCCCCCCAGTTGAACCTGTACACCGAAGAAGCAATGATGAGAATAAATGAAAAGTTCGGGAGTGAGGAAGCACTGCATGATCTGCTGAATGGAATGGACAGTCTTATGAGTACAGAACATGGATTGAGATTAAATCGGAGATAGACGAAAGTAATGAGAAGTTCAGAAATTAGAACAGAGAGAAATTTAACTACCTAGGTTGCAAAATTACCAATGACGGACGGAGAATTACGACATCAGAAGCAGACTAGCACTGGCAACAAGGGTATTCCTGGACAAGAGAAGTCTTCTAGTATCAAACATAGGCCTTAATGTGAGGAAGAAATTTCTGAGAATGTACGTTGGAGCACATCATTGTATGATAGTGAAACATGGGTTGTGGGAAAACCGGAACAGAAGTGAATCGAATCATTTGAGGTACTACAGACGTATGTTGAAAATTAGGTGGACTGAGAAGGTAAGGAATAAGGAGGCTCTGCGCAGAATCAGAGAGGAAAGGAATATGTGGAAAACACTGATAAGGGGAAGGGACAGGGTGATAGCACATCTGTTAAGGGTATACGGAACGCCCTATGCTTACAATGTTAAATTGAACTAAAAGTTAGGAACATTTTCTCATTTTTTATTTGGACGATACTCTTGATTTTTTCACAGAACGCAGGGATATGTTCTGCTTTTATGCTGAATTATTAATTTTGAAAAAATAATGTATAGTTTTTCAGATATTTTATTTTTTGTAAATGTTAAAAAAAGTTATACATTTTAACAAGTATTTTAAAATTTACATCCATTAATACAAAATAATTCCACATATCTTTTAATTTAGATATATTATAAGGTCTTAAGGAACAACTACAGAAAATTTCATCTTTGTCCTATAAATAGGCCCTGAGAAAATGTACCTTATACACAAAAAAACTAAAGTTACAGGAAATTAGCTTCAAAGTTTTTACTTCAGTACAAGCCTGCTCCATAGCTTGTATCATCAGAATCGTCCAACAGCTTCCTCTTGATGGCTCTGCTATGCTGTCTAGCCATCTTTGAATATACTTTTATGGCATTATCTGAAGACCTGAGCCGTTCCTTGTCCAAACAAAGCATAGCTGCGGAAGTCCGTACTCCTACACAGAGCCCCAACTTCTGCAGAACTTTGCACTTTGTTACATTGCCCTGATTTAATGATGAAACAGCATCATAAACACCAAAGTGAAGTGTGTTTATTCCCACAAACACAGTTTTAGGTAGTCTATTCCATATCACATGGTTCACACACTCATTTGGATTTTGAGTCCGGCCATGAAGACATTTCTTTAGTAGACTAATATCTGCGAGGTCTCGGAATATTGTTTTTTTTTTCATCCATTATGGCAGGTGGCAGGTGATGAGGGTGATTGTATTGTTTCTTAGTTACCTTGCCTCTGTTGTACTTGCACCAACTATCGTCTCCTTTTGGGCATAGCCCATGTTGGGGATTCTCATTGTTTGAAGCTGTATGAAAAAACAGAGCCCAGACTGCTCTTCTCATTAATTCTGCATCTGCTGTATTCTGTCTTATTGCTAGACCATAGCACTTCTGAATATGATCTATTGGAGCATATGTCAGTCGATTTTTCCCATCTAAAGTTTTTCCATCACTCGATTTCTTGCCTTTCATGCTAGCCTTGAGCCGTCGAAGTCTTGATCCCATCCTTTTCTGAACATGGCCAATACACTCCAGTTTGGAAATTTTCACATCATTACCATAGGGTCTCAGTTCCTCAATTTCTTTGAAAGCCTTTGAGTCACCATCTCCAAGATAATTTATGTATCTAACGTTGTACCATTTTACTGAGCGTTGATAAATACTTGTTACACCAGCAACTTCCATACCATCACTTGACCCATAGTAATTTGCCATGCACTCCCCTTCATGTTTATTTTCCATTTTCTCCTTGCATCTGCAATGTTTGGAAAGTATTGCCACATCAACTACCTTACCAGTGTCCACACTTGTAGCTGTTACTGCACCATTCAGAGATGTGTGGCCTCTCTTCTGCCAGCTACCATCAAAAGCTATGGACAAGTCTCTGCTATTATTATTTTCAACAACTGCTTCCTCAACAGCATCTTTCATTTTTTCCTGTGCCACATCTTCTACAGCAGAGCCTATTGCAATTATGTGTTTGTTAAATTTTGAAGGTGGAGGAGGGAGGTTCATCACACCACACAACATGGCACCTGCAGCCCTGCCCTTTCCTATACACCGTAATCCATAAACCAGTCTAATGTTTATATTGTATAGTTTACCTGTATCTGCAGTAACATGAGAGGAATTGAAGAAAGTAACACTGTGTTTGCAACAACTGCACATCAACTCTAATTCACAAGCGAGTCCTACATGTAAGTTTGTTTTCAATGAAACACCACATTTTCCACATTGTTTGCAGCACACATTGTTCTCCAAAACGTCTGATAATAAAGAGACGTTAATTACCTCATATTTTGTAGTCCCAGCATTTAGTGTCTTGTATTCTTCTTCAATTCCAGCTAGTTTTCTTCTTGATGAACTTTCCGGTGTAGTGGCAGCAGCATCACTCAATGTATCACTACCAGTGTTGAGGTTAGTCGCTACTGGGACATCAGATACTGATGAAGATGAATCAGACGAATTTTTAGTACACTTTACTTTCTTGCGCCAATGTACACGCTTTCTAAATACCTTCAGACTAGGTCTTGGCATGTTGAAGGAAAGAAAACTCAATGACTTCTCCACATACTACTTTCACAACAATGACATGGATGTACTCACAAAGGAAACAATACAAATGGTGCAGAATCTATTGTCAACTGTCTAGCAGTGTAGCCAACAGAAAAGCTAACTCTCTTGTGCTCAATTATATGTCTAGCAAGGCTGTCTATATCAGGTATATTTCACGTCTCATATACAAGGTGCGGAACATCGTGTGTCGAAATTATTTTAAAAAATTATTTAAAATAGTTCTATTCACGTCATCCAAATATTTTATACATGGTATTAAACGGGAGAGTCTAAATTTTTCGAAAATGCATTTACCCAAAAATCGATTTTTTCATCGAAAAACTCATTCCGTATACCCTTAAGACATCAGGGAACCACTTCCATGGTACTAGAGAGAGGTGAAGAGAGCAAAAACTGTAGATGTAGGCAGAGATAGGAATACATCCAGCAGATAATTGAAGACGTAGATTGCAAGTGCTACTCTGAGACAAAGATGTTGGTACAGGAGAGGAATTCGTGACGGACCGCATCAAACCAGTAAGAAGACTGATGACTCAAAAAAACAAAAAAAGTCTGTATTGACGGTAGTTGGTATTCCACCTACTAAAGAGTTTACTGCTGCCTGAACTGCTGTTCAGAACATTATGTGGAAATTTTTGGAAATTTGTTATAAGGTCTTATGGGACCAAACTGCTGAGGTCATCGGTCCCTAAGCCTACACACTATTAATCTAACTCAAACTAACTGACGCTATGGACAGCACACACACCCTTGCCCAAAGGAGGACTCGAACCTCCGACGGGGCGAGCCGCACGGACCGTGACAAGGCACCTTAGACCGCGCGGCTACCCCGTGTGGCGAACATTTTGTGCTCAACATTTAATCGTTATATAACTCACCCCTTACGTCAGTTCCTTCGTTATAACGAAATACGTTCGTCATTCATTTCGTCCCCATTCCATTCCGCAGCCGATATCCGGGAGCAGGACAGGACACTTTTAATTTGACGCCTGATTTTGTTGTTGAGGATGCTGATTGGTATCCTCGACTATTCGTATTTGTTGGTTATTACATCTGGCTTTATGCTGTTGGTCTTGCCTGCCGGGAGGTGGCCGTGAAAAATTTAACGACGGTGATCCCTGAAAATTAGTCTGCCACTGACTTCCATTTTGGTTCAAATGGTTCAAATGGCTCTGAGCACTATGGGATTTAACATCTGAGGTCATCAGTCCCCTACACTTAGACTACTTAAACCTAACGTAACCCAAGGACGTCACACACATCCATGCCCGAAGCAGGATTCGAACCGCGCAGCAGCGCGGTTCCAGAATGAAGCGCCTAGAACCGCTCGGCCACAGCGGCCGGCTCCCATCTTGGTTTAGGTTTTGCCCTCAGTATCCCTGATAGGGCGAGCGTTTTTTTTTCTGATACCCAGGGTGATATCTTTGGTTATTATTTTTATTTGTACATACAAAATTGGAAATGTTCTAGTTTTGTGTTTGCGCAATGTCGTTTTTGCCATCGCCAGACGTGGCACCGTTGCTACTCCGAGAGTGATTCCTACCATTGTTGTTGCGGTCTGCATACTATTGCGGGCCGTCACTGCGTTTGCCGCTCATGCCTTTCACCTCTTCTTTAATTAAATCAAGCGAATCCACCACAGACAAAAAGTTTTCCAAAGTGTCTTCGGTCGCCTGCTTTAGCTTTTCCGAATATTTGGCGATTTACCATTTAAAATTCTTATCACATCTTTGACTGATATCGGATTGTCCCAATACCCTGTCTTTTCAGTGTACTTTTCAAAATGCTTCCAATGACGTCTCTGCTGGGCATTATGAGTCTTTGGATTGAATACTTTACGTTTTATACGTGCTTGAATATGTGGTGACCAATATTTGTTTAAGAACGCCTGTTCGAACAGTTCACACGTCGAACAGGGTTTCGCCTTTGCCGCGTCCCATAACGCAGATTCGTCCTGCATGTACGAGTCAGCAAACTTAATTTTCTGTCGTTCGTTCCACGCCTTTGGCAATATGCCTTTAAGACTGCGTATAAATATCACAGAAGTGGAAACTTTTTTTCTGGAATACATATCTGAAACTGACTATGTCTAAGAAGGCTCTATTTTAAAGCACGGCTGCTAATTTCTGTGCGGCGCGCGCAGAACAGGAACTGCATCCTGCACATGTACCATAAGATCCTGTTTCATTTTGCAGCTGCAGGTTGTACATTGGGGTACTTTCCTATACGTTTGCGGCCTGTGCATGGGCGCCTGTATTGTGTCACGCGGCGTGTTAACAGCTCTTTCGACATGTTATTTGAGGTCGGTTACTTGAGCGCGCCATTGGAGTAAATGTTCTGCTAAAATTTTCCGGATTTCGCCAAGTTCAGTACGAATATTTTCTCCTGCAGTTTATGGCTCAGGCACGACTTCTGGGGTTACGGCTTGCAACGCAGCGCGTGTTGGATGTTCGACCTTTTTCGTTGTTTCGGTGTCTTTTTTAGAAACCTATTCCTGAAATGCTTTATAATATTTTTCTCCCTGAGTAGTTAGCTCTTGTGTAATCTTCTGACCCAGCTCAAGAGACAACTTGTTTTCCCCCTCAGTGATGTACGGGACTTAAGTCTTAATTTCTGATGGCTTGTGTTTCATTTTTGTGACATCTTCTGATACTTCACTCACGATATCAGGTATCTCGCGGTATTTTTTAGTCGAATTTGAAATTTCTGTTTTGACTTCTACCAGTGCCGCGATCAGTGAATTTATATTTTCCACTACGGCATCGAACTTTGTATCGAATCTTATGCACTGACGACTCGCGAAAGCGACATTTTACTGTTTTAAATCATCATATTGCTGTCTGAATTTATCTTAGATGCTTTCGGATTGATATCTGAATTTATTTGCAATGCTTTCTGATTGTTGTTTAAGTTTATTTTCGATTCTGTTCGATTGTCCTCTGACAAATTGCGTAAAATTCGCAGTAATTCGTGCAATCAAATCGTCTAATAGCGAAGCTGACTATGTTGGCGTCATGACCGGTTCGCAGATTTGCGACTGTACATCCACTCCCTCGAGCAAGGCATTTACATTTTGTGCTCCACATTCTGACACTTCCGTATTAGAACTTAAAATTAATTGCATGAATCGATATAACTACGCACTTATAAAACCAACAAAGAAATACATAACTCTGCAGAAAAGTGATTTACAATTACGAAAGACAAGGTGGATGCCTAATTACAGAGACAGCAGAATGGCTAGCTCTTCTTCTTGCCAGTACGCTGTGCAAGAGTAGCCATTTTGGCCTTCTGGGGCAATAATGCTTTATAAGAAAATCTTTTACAGAAACAGTAATGAAAATAATTATTTACAAATGATGTATTTATTGAGCCACACATTAAATACGCAAGTTATGAGAGACGTTGCCGAAATGCAAAGGCGGGTTAGCAGTCCTAGTGTCCCGTAGCTTTCCTACAGCACGGCGTGTGAGGACCTGAATAATTTTCCGGTTTCTTTGTTAACATTTAATTTCCATCCGTACGCAGCATCTCCAGATATGTGGATTAGTACATCCTCCCACAGATTGGATACTTGGAAAAGAAAACAAACATATGTAATTCAAGTAAAATGATATTGCCGCACCCCATGTTGGTCACCGAAGTGACTCGTCTCCTCACAAAAGATTACTAATATCTGGATTTAAGTAGAAACTGAACTTAATCACTGGAAATAAAACTGTTGAAATTAACTGGAGCAGACGGCCACTGTTGACGGGGGATACATTTTGTTAGTGGCCAAAATTACTTCTAGAAAAAGGCTGCAAAATGTAGTGAAGATTACGTCTTTTAATGCCGTCATAAATTTTGCGGGACCGGCATCTGCTATTTACGGGCGATATGGAATCATAGCTTGGAGACTGCGGCGAGATCATTTATGGTTCCGAGCTTGCACTCAAGTTGGCAAAACGCTTCTTGATGATCGGCAGTTAATGTCAGGGACGCTGGAGCAAGTTGATAATGAATAAATGGGAGAATACTATTTGTATTCGGCCATTGCATTTCCACGGCCACCATCCGTTAAGCTCGTATTGGTCGTTGGCTGTAATAAAAAACATTTTATGTATCTTATCTCTATTAGGAGAACAGTTAAAATGAAAACTCATGAGACTTAACTAGGTAATATTAATTTAATTACAAGTAGTTCTAAAGCTAATATGTGATACACCAGATTTGTCTACACAAAAGAAAAATTAATTGCTCATACGCAAGGAACGCATCTATAGTACGTCCAAAGAATAACAGGTAAGAGAGCAGGAGTGCTCTTGACTTACTAAAAAAAAAAAAAAAGTTTCTTCGACGTTACATTTACATAAAATTACCTGGGTCTGTCCATGTAACACTTCAGGTTGATTGACTCCACGCGGCGGTTGCGTATAATCCGTGTTCACAAATTGAGCCTGAATCGGTGGTGATGATTTGCTGCCACGATGCGATAGGGATTCTCCGTAGCTCATAGATGTGGGCTGTAAAGGTTGACTATACCGCCTCTGGTAAAGGCACTCGCATTAGTGAACAGAATGAACGGTAGAAGTCTCAGCAGCATGGGGGCCTGAGCGACAAATCACGACGTGACCGCCACTGCAGAGGCAAGTCCCTACGTAATAAGGTCTGCGGGTAGTGACAGCTGTCGTGGAGAAAGTTCCACACTGTCACCTGGCTTATCCCAAGCTGGGGGGTCATTTGCCTGGAGCTGATAAAGTGTCAACTGCAAAGATGCTTTGTCTACACCTTCAGGTGGGTGTACTTCCCTTGGAACGCATTTCCGATCATAAGTGCATATGACCTATTTTGTTCCTAACCCTCTCAGCGATCGTTTCTTGCAGTTTGCCTTACAGAGAGTCTTCACAAGAGGAACCAACTTGTAGACAATGTAACAGAAAGGAAGTTGAAGTGGATGAAGAAGAAATGGGATATCACAAACAATGTGACAATTGCCCAGGAGGTAGGTGCGAATGTTATGGACGCAACAGTTTAATAAGCTATGGTTGCCAAATATTGACGTTGGTTATTTACAGAAGAGTGGAAATACTGGCTGGAACCGACAGCTATGATGAACGGTTCGGGTTCTGGTGACGTGTGGGGAAACGTGAGGAATACTGAACTTACGACATGTCTTAGAAACTAGAATGATCAACAGCAAAACTTCCATAGCTCATCCACATTTAGAGAAATCTTTGGAAATTTTTTTAAAATGATGCTGCCGCCATTTAGTGTGATAATTTTTATTTTATTGTTATACGATTCTGATTTAATACATGTTTATTACGACTAGTTGGTGGTTTCATTTAAAAACTGTGCTCTAGGATCCAGAAATGAAACTCAGCAATATATTTATGCGTTTGAGAGATGTTGTCACTTTTACTGACAGATCTGGCCTATACGACGAGATATGCTTTTTGGGCAAGGACTTTTATTTCACACTTGTCTGATGTTTTTTGATATTTAAATAAGTTTTTGTACTTGAAAATAAGCCGGCCGGAGTGGCCGTGCGGTTTTGGGCGCTACAGTCTGGAACCGAGCGACCGCTCCGGTCGCAGGTTCGAATCCTGCCTCGGGCATGGATGTGTGTGACGTCCTTAGGTTAGTTACGTTTAATTAGTTCTAAGTTCTAGGCGACTAATGACCTTAGAAGTTGAGTTGCATAGTGCTCAGAGCCATTTGAACCATACTTGAAATAGCCTAAGGCCGGAATCTGGACCGTACAACAATAAAATAAAAATTATTACAGTCAAATGACGGCAGCATCATTTAAGATATTTACCGTGTTTCTGGTTCCGGCCCGCCGCTGTGGCCGAGCGTTTCTTCGGCGCTTCAGTCTGGAACCCCGTGACCTCTACGGTCGCAGGTTCGAATCCTACCTCGGGCATGGACGTGTGTGATGTAAAGACCCATAGTGCTCAGAGCCATTTCAACCATTTGGATCTGGTTCCAGCCAAAATAAAAATTATCTTTCGACAGTGTTGACTGAAATAAAGTCTTTGAAATACTGAAGGTAGCATAGTGATATATACAGAGCTAAAGGTTATCCACAACTGATACAGAAACCACACTGCAGTTACAAGAATGTAAGTACATGAATGGGGCGCGGCATTTCAAGAGGTGTGGAGACAAGACTTTAGTATATCCCGATATTATTCCGCATGTACACTAAGCCGAGGAGAAAGTTCGAAAGGAAATTAAAATTCATGGAGACGAAATAAAAACTTTGAAGTTTGCCGAGGACATAGTAATGCCGTCAGGGACGGCAAAGACCGTGAAAGAGCTGTTAATCGGAATGAGCATTGTTTTTGAAAAGAAAGTATAAGGTGAACATCAACAGAAGTAGAAGAAGGGTAACGGAACGCAGACGAAATAAATCTGGGTAAGGGAATTAGATTAAAAATGACACATTGAAAGTAGTCTATGAGTTTTGCAATTTGGGCAGGAGAATAACTGACGATTGTCAAAGCAGATAGAATCTAAAATACAGCGTGTTAACAGCAATAATAGCGTTTCTAGAGGAAATAACGTTGTTAACAACGAATATAAATTTAAATGGTGTGATATATTTTCTGAAGGTCTCATTTGATAGGACGTGTCCTGAGCTATCAAGGATCGTCAGTTTGAGAGTAGAAGAAAGTGTGGGCGGCAACACTGTAGAATCAGACCAAGTAGTAACTAGAGTAAGAAAGCTCAAATGGGTGTAGGTTGCAGTAGTAATGCAGAGATGATGTAAAGTGTTCAGGCTAGACTCTCTTGGAGAGCTACAACGAAGCAGTCTTCAGACTGAATACCACAACAGGAACATCAAAAACAGTAGTGAAAGCCCCGGCATGTGATGGCAGTATACATACCGAGTGTGTAAGTGAAAGGAACATTGGCAACTGCGCTGGAGAAGGCACTTGTACATGGCGACTGTTGTACCGGAAACAATAGGTTAACAACTGCTTAGCGCAGGGAACCGAACCCTATTCTCTGTAAGTGGCCTTCCGGGATGGAGACTGAGTAATGAAACTCGGCGACAAGAGCGGAAGGTCAGCACTCCTCGCACGTGTTGCGTTGCGGTGAGGGCAGCGCCGCTGGTGAAAGCATGCCGCCGGCGGAGCAGCGTACCTAAAATTGTTTCTGGATAATTAACCGAGGAGGAGCAAGAGGGAGAGGGAGAGCGAGAGAGTGGCGGGCCAGAGCCCCGCGCTGTCGATAGCCGGAGGTCACGGCCCCGCACCGCCAGCTCTCGCAGCCCAGACGGGGTCCAGCAACCTGCGGTTACTCGCAGGCTCGGGGCTTCCGCTGCTGTTCCGAGTGAGGCCAGGAAGGAGGGCAGCGATCAACTCTCCCGCACCTGCCTATGGCATACGCAGGGTGCTCCATGCACGACAGAAACGCTCTTGTGAGGAAATCGGTACCACGAAGGCAGGCTTCACCAGAAAACAAGTGCGTTTCATGCACAATAGCTCTATCGGGCATAGACCGCAGTTTCCAGCTGCAGCACTGACAGTGAGCCATAGTAGCTGAATTGATCAGTTGATGCATTGTCGTTCTACATCCTCTTCCATGCCTATATTTCGCAAGGCACCTTAGGCAGTTTGGCGGAGGGTAGCTCTGGCACCAATATAATTTTACCCCTTATTTGTTCATTTAGCAAATGGTGAATAGGAACAACAACTGTCGCTAAACATGTGTATGAGTTCGAATTTCTCTGATTTTTTTCATAGTGGTCATTCCGCAAGATATGTTTATGGGATGTAATACGTATTCCAACTCTTCTTCGGAAATTCAGCAGTAACGTCCTGATGCCCGAAGTCTCCCTTGTAGCGACTATCACTGGAGTTCGTTGAGCACCTCAGCAATTTTCTGAAGCTTACTTTACGATCCCGCTCTTTGCTGGATATTCCAAGTCTCTTCCGTTAAGCGTACTTGCCAAGGGTTCCAGACTGATGCACAGTATTCACGAATCTGGCGAATATGTCTTTTGTAACAGATAGGAGACGAGGTACTGCCGGGAGTAAAATTGTGAGGACGGGTCCTGAGTCGTGCATAGGTAGCTCAGTTGGTAGAGCGTCTGTTCGCGAAAGGCTAACGACCCGATTTCGAGTCTCGGACCGGCACATACTCTTAATGCGGAAACCCAGAACCTACTCTGTAGGAATCAACATGGATTCCGGAAACAGCGATCGTGCGAGACCCAACTCGCTTTATTTGTTCATGAGACCCACAAAATATTAGATATAGGCTCCCAGATAGATGCCATTTTCCTTGACTTCCGGAAGGCGTTCGATACAGTTCCGCACTGTCACCTGATAAAGTAAGAGCTTACTGAATATCAGACCAGCTGTGTGGCTGGATTGAAGAGTTTTTAGCAAACAGAACACAGCATGTTGTTCTCAATGGAGAGACATCTAAAGACGTTAAAGTAACCTCTGGCGTGCCATGGGGGAGTGTTATGGGGCCATTGCTTTTCATAATATATTTAATGACCTAGTAGATCGTGTCTGAAGTTCCATACGGCTTTTCGCGGATGATGCTGTAGTATACAGAGAAGTTGCAGCATTAGAAAACTGTAGCGAAATGCAGGAAGATCTGCACCGAATAGGCACTTGGTGCAGGGAGTGGTAACTGACCCTTAACATAGACAAAATGGTTCAAATGGCTCTGAGCACTATGGGACTTAACTTCTGAGGTCATCAGTCCCGTAGAACTTAGAACTAGTTAAACCTAACTAACCTAATGACATCACACACATTCATGCCCGAGGCAGGATTCGAACCTGCGACCGTAGCGCCCGAGCGGTTCTAGGCGCTACAGTCTGGAACCGCGCGGTTTAACTCAAGCCGGCTTAACATAGACAAATGTAATACATTGCGAATACATAGAAAGAAGGATCCTATATTGTATGATTATATGATAGCAGAACAAACACTGGTAGCAGTTACTTCTGTAAAATATCTGGGAGTATGCCTACGGAGCGATTTGAGGTGGAATGGTCATATACAATTAATTGTTGGTAAGGCGGGTGCCAGGTTGAGATTCATTGGGAGAGTCCTTAGAAAATGTAGTCCATCAAGAAAGGAGGTGGCTTACAAAACACTCGTTCGACCTATACTTGAGTATTGCTCATCGGTGTGGGATCTGTACCAGGCCGGGTTGACAGAGGAGATAGAGAAGATCCAAAGAAGAGCGGTGCGTTTCGTCACAGGGTTATTTGGTAAGTGTGATAGCGTTACGGAGATGTTTAACAAACTCAAGTGGCTGACTCTGCAAGAGAGGCGCTCTGCATCGCGGTATAGCTTGCTGTCCAGGTTTCGAGAAGGTGCGTTTCTGGATGAGGTAACGAATATATTGCTTCCCCCTACTTATACCTTCCGAGGAGATCACGAATCTAAAATTAGAGAGATTCGAGCGCTTACGGAGCTTTTCCGCGAATGGAACAGGAAAGGGAGGTAAAGACAGTGGCACGTGAAGTGCCCTCCGCCACACACCGTTGGGTGGCTTGCCGAGTATAAATGTAAATGCAGATGTAGATGAAGAAGCTTCATATCAGCACACACTGTGTTGCAGAGTGAAAATTTTACTCTCCAAACATCCCCCAGGTATTGTCTAAGCCATCTCCCCGCAAATCCTTTCTACTAAGAGTGCTAGACCTACAAGTTTTGCAAGGGAACTTTAGCAGGACATACTGGCGGATGTGAGGAGGAGTCGTGAGTCGTGCTTGTGTAATATATGCCGGCACTATAGCTCAGCGTGCTCCATCAGATGGTTAGCTGCCCTCTGTAAAAAAAAAAAAAAAAAAAAAAAAAAAAAGAAGTAAGTGAACGCATGAACGTAACTCGATCGGGTGTTATGGGAAGTCCGCCCTTAACGAGTGCGACGAACAATAATGAACAAAATTAGACAAAAAAAAGTTGGTGGAGCGCTTGTCTCTGAACGGCAAAGGTCCCTAGATTGAGTCTGGGACTTGGATAAAGTTCTAATTTGCCAGGAAGTTTCATATCCGTTAAAATCTCATTATGTCTTTTGTAGGCCACTTCTTACGTAGATGTATTACACTTCCTTAAAGTTATCCAGTGAATCTGAGCCTATCATCTCCTTTTCTTACAATTTAAGTGGTGACTTTAAGGCGCTCCGGATCGTATTAACAAAGAAGTTGAGGTTGCTGGCGATTTTAGCACATATTTTCTTACAAACTTCTCCAGTAATTATTTGGTGGAGTCAGTGACATTGTCATTGAATATAACTACTACAGTAAACTTTCCGAGTACGATAGCTAAATTCCCTAACATAGCTTTAGATAATTTTCTTGTAGACAAAACAAAGAAAAAAATTAAACCATGAGACCAGTAATCAACAGCCTGTTACACGATGACATACATCGTCTTGTTCTAGGTGTAAACATTCAGCAGGTCAAAAAGTCCACTACGTCTCAATACAGCAGGGCAGTTAAGCTAAAACAATTTGAGGTTTGCAGGAAACTGCTCAGAGATGTGAGCTGCATAGATGCCTACAATACTAGTGACACGAATAAAAAAAAAGAAAACAGCAGATTCATGAATAAATTCAGTGTTTTCGTCCAAAACTAAATCAGATTAAACAGAAATCTACAACAAAACCATCGATTATTCATAGAATAAAGGTATCTCGTAAGATAAAAAGAAAACTCTGTGTGCCTAAACAGCTCCAAGTTAATGATTTTTAGCGGATTACAAGGAATACTAAAGAATAGTAAGGTAAATAATTGAGACATCTAAGCAAATTGGCTAAGTATTACAGTGAAAGAGGAGAATGATAGAAATAGAGAGGAGTAGAAGCAGAAAGCTTTAAGAGTAAATGCTATGTTGGTGACAGATGGGTACAGGGTCACGAAATGTGTTTAACAAGTACTTTATATCTGTTACTGATAGTAAGGAACTATTAGGGTCTGTACATAGTTCCCTATTATACCATATAAATATAACTTCAGCTGCATGAATACGATTGTGAGTTCACAGAAAGAAGAAAAAGTCATCACAAAATGTTTAAAATCAAAGCATTCTAGAGGTAATGATGAAATATCAACGTAGTTATTTAGAGATTGTTCTTTTGATTTCAGTAAAATATTAAGTTTCTTGCGCAAATATTTTTCATCCGTGAGACACATCCTAATTGGCTAAAATATGGTGACGTGAAACGACTATTGAAGGAAGTGGATGAAGAAATGACCTCAAACTACAGTCCAGTTTCACTTTTACCTTTATTCTTGAAAATCACACAAAAGCTATTTTACAGGCAGCTTCTTTAACCATTTGATCACGTATAACACACTGTCCAACACAAAGTTAGGGCTCTGATACAGAAATAGCTATTAACACGTATAGCGAGGAAATAATTCATTCATTAAATAATAAATTAGAAGCCGCAGATATTTTCCGTGACTCGGCATAGGGCTTTGATTACGTGAATCCCATCCTTTCATGTAAACTGGAATACTTGTGTCTCACATTGCTACAAAATGGTTCAAGTCTTATCTCACAAACAGGATACAAAGTCCGTCAGTATAAGACATCTGTGAATTAATCTGTCGGTCATAAAGAAACTGGGAAATAATTACTTATAGTGTCCCCCAAATGGTTCAGCTTAGGATCATTGTTTTGTCTTGAGTACATTAATACCAAATTAATCATTTGCATGGTTTTTTTCGTTTGCAATGATACAAGCATTGCAATGAACAGCAAGGCGAGCATAGTTTTACAGTGAGCTGCTTGTGGCGTTTCCGTGCCCATTACTAAATGGTTTATAGTCAAGGCACACCCATTAAGCTTTGGAAACGTTTCCACCTAGCTTATGTATAAAACGGGGAGCACATACAGGAGAGGTAGACTGTTAAATTCATGGGATTACAACTTCATAATTAATTAAGTGGGAAACAGAATACCAAAGAAATGCTGAAACATCAAAACCAGTCATTTTTTCGATATTAATGTTATTGGAGATAGATGATATCAAAATCAAAATGCTAGTACACTTTGCCTACTTTCACTATATGGTATCATGAATTGTCTTATTTTGTGGCAACTACTCAAGTTCTGGGGGTCCAAAAGCGTATAATACATACCGTTTATGGTGATAAATGACGAATATCTGTTCAGGAAAATGGATACAGTAACTCAGTGTATTTATTCCGTAATGAAATTCTTTTTAAGTGATGCGTTCATTTTCCCAGCAAACAGCTCAGTTCCCAGAATCAATACCAGAAACAAGAACAACTTATATAAAAGCTTTTTCTTTATTCCAGAAAGGGGTCCATTAGTCGGGAACACACATTTCCCATAACTTGCCACCAACCATAAAAAAGTTTAGCTACAAATAAAGTTCAGTTTAAGAAAAGCCTGGAGGACTTACTTCCATTCATTGACGTATTTCTCAACAGAACCAGTTGGTGTAATGCATGTATTAATTCTCTAATTATTATTGTTACAGTATATTTTTAGTAATCACGTAATGCAGAGAACCTAATTTCATTGTTTTTACAGTTTCGCCAACAGCATAATCGAGCAGTGTTGGATTTCTTCGTCTATTTACACACAGTATTTTATATTCGTTTACGTTCAGTGCCAGCTGCCAGTACCTGCATCAGCCATCGATCCCCTGTAGGTTTGCTGGATTTTGGTATCGTTCTTTCCACAGACCGCAGGAACGTCTGCAGAATAAACCTTCTGATATTATCCTCTAGATCATTCATATATACTATTTTAAGAAATAATGGCCTTATGGAGCTCTTTTGAGAGACTCCAGCAATCAACTGTGTATCTGGTTATTTAATTTCCTATTGATTTGCTTTGCGAGGTTTCGGTAAGTTTGCGCACAGCACTGTGATCAGATGCTACCGGTTTTAAGTGCCAAATGGCACCATAAATTTCTCGATCTGAAACCTATATACCATGTACCAGTGCGTCCGAAAACTATCCATAGAGTCACATTCCTCAACTTTTGAAAGGCGTTCGACTCAGTTCCGCACTGTCCCTTGCTCCAAAAAGTGCGCGCTTACGGTCTATCCGATGGCATATGCGGTTGAATAGAAAGTTTTCTAACTGACAGAGAGCAGTATCTCTTCATGAATGGGGAGACTTCAACAAAAACGAGCGTAACATCAGGTGTGCCCCAGGGAAGCGTAATAGGTCCGCTGCTTTTTACGATTTACATAAACGATCTGGTTGATGGTATTGTCAGCGGCATTAGACTGTTTGCCGATGATGCTACAGTCTATAGGAAAGTAGTATCACACGAAAGCTGTGAACAAGTCAATGACGATTTGCATAAAATAAATGCGTGTTGCAATGACTGGCAGTTATCTCTCAATATTAGTAAGTGAAACATACTGTGTATAACAAAGCGAAAATCTCCATTAATGTACGAGTACAAAATAAAGGCACAGTCTTTGGAAGCGGTAACATCCGTCAAGTATCTGGATTTGACAATTCGAAATGATCTCAAATGGAACGATCCCATTACACAAGTAACGGGTAAGGCGACCTCTAGATTGTTGTTTATTGGTAGAATCCTGAAGCGATTCAGTCCTTCAACAAATGAAATTGCTTACGTTACTTTAGTTCGTCCAGTCTTAGAGTATTGTTTGACTGTATGGGACTCTTACCAGTCGGGTCTGATTCAAGAGATTGATAAGGTCCAAAGAAGAGCGGAAAGATTCGTGACTGGTACATTTAGCCATTGCGAGAGCGTTACAAATATCATAGAAAGTTTGACGTGGGAGACTCGTGCAGATAGACGACGCGCTAAACGGAAGGGGCTGCTCACTAAATTCCAAAATCCGATCTTTGCTGAGGATGTAGAGCATATATTATTACCACCAACTTTCAAATCGCTGGTAGCTACTCGCATATGAATAGCACCTTTTGAATCAACCGCCTACTGGAAATCATAGTGCACAGTCTAGGACAGGATTCACCGGACTCCTCGGGATTTCGTTACGCAGAACAGCAAAGCTTCGCTGTCCGTTATACAGCAGAACACACAAAGAGAGACAGTGTTACCAATACACAGTCAGTCCACATGTGGCCGTTCTCTACATTAGGTACAGGAAAGAAGAAATGAGGCACGAACTGTACCAACGTTATGAGTTAACAAAAGCAAGTTTTAATCAAGCCAATTTATGAAAACGGTCAAATTTTTTCCGGCTTAATACGTTGAAGGAAAATAGTCATCGACGAACATCGAAGCCAATAACAACAACTTATTCGTGTTGTGCTCTTACTGCGTTAGCTCTTGATTTCGTAAACGAATCTTTGAACTGCTTAGCAATTTTATTTCTGCCACTATGTTTTAAGCTACTGACGACTGATGCTCTCATTTCTACATCCATGTTATCGCAGCTTCAGCGAACAAAGACAGCAAAAAAACTTGAGGTGCAGCACTGCCTGACACATTGACATAAAACGTCTGATAGAATTCCATGAATTAGGTGACGCAAAGCGAACTGTCGCCAATACTTTTAGTTTGTCACATTGATAACATCAAGGTCGTCCTCTGAGTTGTGCTAAGACCCAGATACATACTTCCTGATGTTACTGATGACTAAACGTTAAACGAAAATGGAAGCGCTTCACTAATCCAAAGTTCTCTTGGATAAGGACGAGGACATGTCTAACACCCGCACCTTGAGTGGCTTTTATCATCGAACCAAACGACATAGGATCTCTCTGAAATTAGTTTCGATTATCCAGCACAATTCATCGGCACGTTGAACGATTCATGAAACGCCAACTAGTCTCCATAGCCCCAGTTCCAGAGTTTTGAGCTATTACGACACTTGTCTTCCTTCGACACATGTCTTCCTTCGAACAAAATTTATGCCTGGTGAACCAGAACTCCAGCGACAAACTTTACGGGCCTGTTCGAGGATACCGTCTGAGTATTTTAATACGAGGGACCCACGGTCTCCCGCGGTTCGTTACAAAGTTTAGCTTGGTTTCGTATCCCCATCGCAATGAAAACAGTGCACAGCAGTACAAATGTCGGTGGCATGCGCTATGTGTTGCTCACGGTAGCCGCTGTTAACAACTGTTATGGCTCTGGCTCTGAGCACTATGGGACTTAACATCTGTGGTCATCAGTCCCCTAGAACTTAGAACTACTTAAACCTAACTAACCTAAGGACATCACACACATCCATGCCCGAGGCAGGATTCGAACCTGCGACCGTAGCAGTCGCGCGGTTCCGGACTGAGCGCCTAGAACCGCGAGACCACCGCGGCCGGCAACAACTGTTATGCATTTTACTCTTCGCCTGCAGGTCTGCAATTGGTACTGCTCGGTTCAACCTTGGCTTTGTTTTTCCGGGACTGTTAACAGTGCTAAACAGTTGTCTGGATAGTCCGATATGCACCTCATTCCGGCCGCTGTGACCGAGCGGTTCTAGGCGCTCCAGTCTGGAACCGCGCGACCGCTACAGTCGCAGGTTCGAATCCTGCCTCGGGCATGGATGTGTGTGATGTCCTTAGGTTAGTTAGGTTTAAGTAGTTCTAAGTTCTAGAGACTGATGACCTCAGATGTTACGTCCCATAGTGCTCAGAGCCATTTGAACCATTTGAAATCACTTCGAATAGTTACACCCAGTTACTTGAAGGACGTTGCCACTTCCAAAGACTGGGTATTTATTTCACAGAAGCAAGGGCGAGTGCGGTAAAATTGTAATTACATTATTGCTCTGTAGCTTGCCCCCAGAGGCCATGGATCCATGATATCAACATAATCAGAAGGTATCCCTGCACAACCTCTGAAATTTTATCGTTGGAGATCTGGTTCAGCCTGTATGTCGAATCCAAATTGCCATAAAATAACCGGTTAAGTAATACGTTATGCATTGGTACAATCGCTGGACCTGTTCTAACAGCACTTATCCGATGGCAGAACAGAGAAGACGGATCCTGTTTATAACCCTCCATTATGGATCGACACCCTGAAATATTCGGATCTGCCATGTTACATTCTCCACCCACTGGCTCCGTCAGACACTAGGAAGGCGACAACCGTTTTGCATGGAGGATCGTAGATGGTTAGCTTGAAAGCTAAGATTTTATTCTAATTGCCATTTTCACAATTTTTAACATTTGCTGCTGAGATACCAACTAAAACATTAACTAAAATGCACCACAAATGCAACATAGCCGCAAAGTCACTGATTACGCAATTGGTCTTCGGTGTGAGGGATCGCTTCTTATTCAGACATTGCTGTATCTTCAGTCTCAGTTTCTCTTTCGTCACTACTCAGTTTTCTTGAGGGCTCTTTGTTAACATCGTTTGGCCACTAGTTACTACTCACAGAAATTTTCCTCTTTGGCTTTTCGCTCAAGATTTGACTCAGCTTCCTTCCCTGTACTAGCAGAATAATTTGTGTCCATCTGAGTGCTCTTTCTCAGATGGTGAAACTTTAGATGCCTCCGCTGTATGTAACGATCATCGCACTTCATGACCTGTTTAAGGAGCACCGCAAATCGCATCAATCTGAACGACCTAAATCGCGGTAATTTCTCAGTTACTTGTTTCGAGCTTAAAAATCATTCACTAGAAAGGCAACTTTCAAACTATTCATTTTTATGCAAGTACTGAGCCACAAATCTGATGAAAAACATTGTGTTGTCAGTTTATCGATTCATAATCGTCTTATAGTCATTGCAAGGTAAAATGATGCATGTCTGGTAAGAGACAGTTTCGAGGTATAATAAACTGACCAATCAGAGGCCTGTGCAGGTAGCTAAGGGAGTCAGCGTGGCCTGTTGATAGTACAAAAAAGCATTATTCTACTTTGTTTCCATATGTCTCTGCAGAAAATATCTTCCATGTTAGGTACTTGTGGATTGTGTACAGTAAATGAAAAACAACTTCTTGGACTGATCTTTTTCACCAAACCATAAAACCTGATAAGCGTCTGAGTGAGAGACAATACACTACAATCTTTTTTTCGGAGAAGACAATGGGCTGTTTTGTGGAGAACAATGCAAGAACACACCATTAGTCGATCTTAGGCAGCATCACATGGTGTTTTTAATGACAGGAATTTTTCTTATGATAGTGTTATTAGACACATTTGGAGTGGGTGCTCTGGTACAACCCCCTATGAAATAACGATAAGATTTTTTTGTTAGTTGTTAGATCTCCAAACACGCTAGTAGTACATTGTTCACATATGAATCAGAAATAATGATTTTCTGGGAAAAGATCAGTTCAATAATTTGTATTCCAGTTTTTCTCACGCAGTCCACAAATATGAAATAAGACAGTTACTTTCATTAATCAAGGCAACCAAGAGAAATACAGATTTGCATGATACTGTGCATTGCATTTCATGAAGGAAGACAGTAATTTTTTAATACACACCGAAAGATCTAAAATGACACAGGCACCAGGAGGTACTGACGCAAGTATCTACATGTGAAGACGAACCAATACTGATCGAAATATGTCATGTAATTCAAAACGTGCAACTCAGATTGAAAGAATAAATGAGAATTGTTTCTAGTGACGGAAAGAAAATCGGCCATGTGGTAGAAAACGAACCGATAGAGTGAAATTTTATCATGTGACACGTTCTGCCACGACGCTCAATATTGTTACTGCTCTCCAAGAACGGTGCATTCTGTTGTCAGACATGTCGCGGATGTTCACTTGCCTGTCACGCCTCGGTAGAGGGGAAGATGCCGAGGGAAAGTATTCCACAGCGCAATCGTTAAACGCTAGGCTACTATGGGACCTAAATACCTGCCCATTTCACAACCTTACGATCTTCTGTCTCACCCATGCAGAGGAGAGTCGGAAAACCAACAACCTGTGTCTAAAGTTGATGGATAGTCTCCACCTCACATTGGCACTGAGCCGCGCGGAGAGGCCGCGCGGTTAGAGGCGCCATGTCACTGATTGCGCGGCCCCTCCCGCCGGAGGTTCGAGTCCTCCCTCGGGCATGGGTGTGCCTGTTGTTCTTAACATAAGTTAGTTTAAGTTAGTGTTTAAGTACTGTGTAAGTCTAGGGACCGATGACCTTAGAAATTCACACACACACACACACACACATTAACACTGCTTTAAGTAGGAAGAAATGTGACCGCTCACAAGGTCAAGAGGAGGAGGAATGGTTCAAGAAGATAAGTGCGTTCCGTCGACATGTCAGCAATATTTCGCAGAAATTAAACAAAATACTAAAAAACATTTTGTTACAGAAACCTACAGCCACTTACAAAGAGGTCTTCTCGCCTCGGTTTTTCGGAAGCCCGATGTCTGCAGGATAACATGCCGGTGTAGAAAAACCTATATTGTTCGCAACAAACACAGAGTTAGTGTAAACTGGATGGAATATGATTGCTGCACTCGCTTTCGCAGCCCAGTAGTACGCTATAGTTGAGCACTTCGGAGCTTACTAAGCCAACTATGAAAATACGATTGGTAGTACGTTTTATTAATTCGGACGGTGGCTTCCAACTTGGTAAGGCGTGGGACCATATAATTATTTTGATATCTACGGAAAGAGAACTTCGTACTCCTAATCATACGTCTGACGACTACTAATTTCATTACGTTGACACAGATTTAACTTCGTGAGCCTGCAATTTGACAGAGCGCATTCTCGCGACATTACGCATGCGTCGTAGATGGAGCAGTACTCGTCAGAGGGCACTTAAGTCAACTGAGAATGCTCTTGAAGTGTTAAATGTGGAGAATTTTCCTCAACGCCAGTTTTTTGGTATAAAGTTGACGACATGCACCAGCAACCGCGAGCGTTATTGCATCAATAATTGTTGCACTACTAGTAACCGTTCTAACAAGCAATTAATTAATGATCGAGAAATAAGGCCTTTTTTGATTGTAGATTTAGTCAAAACTCTCACCTGCAGGTATCTGGAAGATTGTCTGTCAAAATATCGTCGCGAGATGTCGACGTCACCCGGTTACAATTCCGAAACCTCATAGAATACTCATAATTCCGGGAAAGACAGCTGAGCATTGGCAAAAGAACTGTAAATAATTTTTGACTGTACATTTTCAAACAAAGTTACGGGTATGCTACCTGTATGAAGCAATGAAATTTTGACTCTTTAGAGACGTTTTAGTATTTTTCTAGAGAGATTAAAGCTCTAGATTGGGATTTAGAACTCTCATTGTATTATCTAAAATGTCCGCACATGCAACAGGGCCCATCTACACCTGCATCTACATCTACATGACCACTCTGCAATTCTCGATTAAATACTGTTTCTCTACCGTTCCACTCTTGAACACCATTTGGGAAAAACGAACACTCTAATTTTTCCGTAAGAGCTCTGATTTCTCTTATTTTATTATGATGGTCATTTCTCCCTATGTAGGTGGGCGCCAACAAAATTCCGGCTGTTTATAACTAAAGTGCTGCTACTCATAGAGCTCCAATGCGGGCTGTAGTTATCGTGTGGCAGCGAAACTTGTGTTAATGCGGAACCCATATACGCTGGAAAGAATTAGTTCCAGTTTTGGCCACCAAGTGCAAATTTGGCGCTGTGAATACAAGAAAGACGTATAGAAATCTGTCCATATGTAATGGATTCGGAATGGAACGTGGACAGAAAAAATCAAACACATGAGAAAGGCATTATTTTGATTTTGTCATTAACCATTACGGCTCGTCAAATGACAGTGTGGATGTCTTACAGTCAGTTTACATCGACAGATTTGCACATGCTGGCCAAAATTCGAACTAAGGAGCAGATATAGACTCAGATCGCAATATAGTAGTGATGAAGAGTAGGCTGAAGTTCAAGACATTAGTCAGGAAGAATCAATACGCAAAGAAGTGGGATACGGAAGTACTGAGGAATGACGAGATACGTTTGAAGTTCTCTAATGCTATAGATACAGCAATAAGGAATAGCGCAGTAGGCAGTACAGTTGAAGAGGAATGGACATCTCTAAAAAGGGCCATCACAGAAGTTGGGAAGGAAAACATAGGTACAAAGAAGGTAGCTGCGAAGAAACCATGAAGACAGAAGAAATACTTCAGTTGATTGATGAAAGGAGGGAGTACAAACATGTTCCGGGAAAATCAGGAATACAGAAATACAAGTCGCTGAGGAATGAAATAAATAGGAAGTGCAGGGAAGCTAAGACGAAATGGCTGCAGGAAAAATGTGAAGACATCGAAAAAGATATGATTGTCGGAAGGACAGACTCAGCATACAACCTTTGGTGACATTAAAAGCAACGGTTGTAACATTAAGAGTGCAACGGGAATTCCACTGTTAAATGCAGAGGAGAGAGCAGATAGGTGGAAAGAATACATTGAAAGCCTCTATGAGGGTGAAGATTTGTCTGATGTGATAGAAGAAGAAACAGGAGTCGATTTAGAAGAGATAGGGGACCCAGCATTAGAATCGGAATTTAAAAGAGCTTTGGAGGACTTACGGTCAAATAAGGCAGAAGGGATAGATAACATTCCATCAGAATTTCTAAAATCATTGGGAGAAGTGGCAACAAAACGACTATTCCCGTTGGTGTGTAGAATATATGAGTCTGGTGATATACCATCTGACTTTCGGAAAAGCATCATCCACACAATTCCGAAGACGGCAAGAGCTGACAAGTGCGAGAATTATCGCACAATCAGCTTAACAGCTCATGCATCGAAGCTGCTTACAAGAATAATATACAAAAGAATGGAAAAGAAAATCGAGAATGCGCTAGGTGACGATCAGTTTGGCTTTAGGAAAAGTAAAGGGACGAGAGAGGCAATTCTGACGTTACGGCTAATAATGGAAGCAAGGATAAAGAAAAATCAAGACACTTTCATAGGATTTGTCTTCCTGGAAAAAGCGTTCGACAGTATAAAATGGTTCAAGCTGTTCGAGATTCTGAAAAAAGTAGGGGTAAGCTATAGGGAGAGACGGGTCATATACAATATGTACAACAACCAAGAGGGAATAATAAGAGTGGACGATCAAGAACGAAGTGCTCGTATTAAGAAGGGTGTAAGACAAGGCTGTAGCCTTTCGCCCCTACTCTTCAATCTGTACATCGAGGAAGCAATGATGGAAATAAAAGAAAGATTCAGGAGTGGAATTAAAATACAAGGTGAAAGGATATCAATGATACGATTTGCTGATGACATTGCTATCCTGGGTGAAAGTGAAAAAGAATTAAATGATATGCTGAACGGAATGAACAGTCTAATGAGTACACAGTATGGTTTGAGAGCAAATCGGAGAAAGACGAAGGTAATGAGAAGTAGTAGAAATGAGAACAGCGAGAAACTTAACATCAGGATTGATGGTCACGAAGTCAATGAAGTTAAGGAATTCTGCTACCTAGGCAGTAAAATAACCAATGACGGACGGATCAAGGAGGACATCAAAAGCAGACTCGCTATGGCGAAAAAGGCATTTCTGGCCAAGAGAAGTCTACTAATATCAAATACCGGCCTTAATTTGAGGAAGAAATTTCTGAGGTTGTACGTCTGGAGTACAGCATTGTATGGTAGTGAAACATGGACTGTGGGAAAACCGGAACAGAAGAGAATCGAAGCATTTGAGATGTGGTGCTATAGACGAATGTTGAAAATTAGGTGGACTGATAAGGTAAGGAATGAGGAGGTCCTACGCAGAATCGGGGAGGAAAGGAATATGTCGAAAACACTGATAAGGAGAAGGGACAGGATGATAGGACATCTGCTAAGACATGAGGGAATGACTTCCATGGTACTAGAGGGAGCTGTAGAGGGCAAAAACTGTAGAGGAAGACAGAGATTGGAATACGTCAAGCAAATAATTCAGGACGTAGGTTGCAAGTGCTACTTTGAGATGAAGAGGTTAGCACAGGAAAGGAATTCGTGGCGGGCCGCATCAAACCAGTCAGTAGACGACCAAAGAAAAAAAAAAGGTTAATAACAAAATCAAGTCTCTGATTCCAACGCTCCACTGGCCTCCGTACCAAAGGACCGCAATCGGCCCTGTCAACGAAGCTACGGATGGTGAGCTCTGACTTCATCCCTCGAACAAGAGTGGTGGTATCTACCAGTTCATATGTCCGTCCGAAGTCAGAGAGAATCTCTTCCGATCTAAAGCGGCACACGTCGAGATAAGCTGCTACCTGCAGTTGGCTACAGCCTGTGTTCTTCATGACATCTACATCTACATCAACATCCATACTCCGCAATCCACCTGACGGTGTGTGGCGGAGTGTACCCTGAGTACCTCTATCGGTTCTCCCTTCTATTCCAGTCTCGTATTGTTCGTGGAAAGAAGGATTGTCTGTATGCTTCTGTGTGGGCTCTAATCTCTCTGATTTTATCCTCATGGTCTCTTCGCGAGATATACGTAGGAGGGAGTAATATACTGCTTGGCTCTTTGGTGAAGGTATGTTCTCGAAACTTTGACAAAAGCCCGTACCGAGCTACTGAGCGTCTCTCCTGCAGAGTCTTCCACTGGAGTTTATCTATCATCTCCGTAACGCTTTCGGGATTACTAAATGATCCTGTAACGAAGCGCGCTGCTCTCCGTTGGATCGTCTCTATATCCTCTATCAACCCCATCCGGCACGGATCCCACACCGCTGAGCAGCATTCAAGCAGTGGGCGAACGAGTGTACTGTAACCTACTTCCTTTGTTTTCGGATTGCATTTCCTTAGGATTCTTCCAGTGAATCTCAGTCTGGCATCTGCTTTACCGACGATCAACTTTGTATAATCATTCCATTTTAAATCACTCCTAATGCGTACTCTCAGATAATTTATGGAATTAACTGCTTCCAGTTGCTGACCTGCTATTTTGTAGCTAAATGATAAGGGATCTATCTTTCTATGTATTCGCAGCACATTACACTTGTCTACATTGAGATGCAATTGCCATTCCCTGCACCATGCGTCAATTCGCTGCAGATCCTCTTGCATTTCAGTACAATTTTCCATTGTTACAACCTCTCGATACACCACAGCATCATCTGCAAAAAGCCTCAGTGAACTTCCGATGTCATCCACCAGGTCATTTATGTATATTGTGAATAGCAACGGTCCTATGACACTCCCCTGTGGCACACCTGAAATCACTCTTACTTCGGAAGACTTCTCTCCATTGAGAATGACGTGCTGCGTTCTGTTATCTAGGAACTCCTCAATCCAATCACACAATTGGTCTGATGGTCCATATGCTCTTACTTTGTTCATTAAATGACTGTGGGGAACTGTATCGAACGCCTTGCGGAAGTCAAGAAACACGGCATCTACCTGGAAACCCGTTTCTGTGGCCCTCTGAGTCTCGTGGACGAATAGCGCGAGCTGGGTTTCACACGACCGTCTTTTTCGAAACCCATGCTGATTCCTACAGAGTAGATTTCTAGTCTCCAGAAAAGTCATTATACTCGAACATAATACATGTCCCAAAATTCTACAACTGATCGACGTTAGAGATATAGGTCTATAGTTCTGCACATCTGTTCGACGTCCCTTCTTGAAAACGGGGATGACCTGTGCCCTTTTCCAATCCTTTGGAACGCTACGCTCTTCTAGAGACCTACTGTACACCGCTGCAAGAAGGGGGGCAAGTTCCTTCGCGTACTCTGTGTAAAATAGAACTGGTATCCCATCAGGTCCAGCGGCCATCCCTCTTTTGAGCGATTTTAATTGTTTCTCTATCCCTGTGTCGTCTATTCCGATATCTACCATTTTGTCATCTGTGCGACAATCTAGAGAAGGAACTACAGTGCAGTCCTCCTCTGTACATCCGTACTTCTTCTTCTCTGCAACCATATTCCTAAGGGCCTCTTTACACGCGTAACACTGGAGCTCCTGACTAGCAATAATTCCACCCTCTAAGACTGCCCATATCGCACTGGCTAAGAGGTTTCCTCTGAAATAGGGCATGTGACTGCGTCTGGGTCATGATCTTCACCAGACACAGAGAGCACCTGAAACCTGTTCGTCGGACGGAATGGGAAGGCCATTCGATCGACCTCCGGAACACCTGTCACTGCGTGTCACGTCCTGAAACGACCTCTCACTCTAACAGGGGCGAGAGGCCAACCTCAGCGCGGGAAGTAACCAGCATGGCCACAGTAGTGGACCGACTGGGCTACACATGGGAGGCGCTGGACGTACCCTGGGTCCTCATGTCCGGCCCCCCGTAGTGATATCCATTCGCAACAGCCTCAATCTGCGCGACTAGTGCCAGCACTGTCTGAAGCTGTGAGCAAAGAGTCATCAATTCAACTTGCGTCTGAGCGCAGCAATCCCAATCCGCACGCATATTAAAGACGGCAGAAATATGCACTAGGCAGATATTAAAATGCATAACTGTGCCTGTTAAATGCACAGACATGAAAGAGTAATTTAAGAATTTGAACTAAAACGCGAGACAAATCAAAATAAGTCGCTTCTGATTAGAAGATCTTGATAATTCACAAACGATAGGAATTGCTCTTATCTGAGACAAGAAAGTGCTTAAACAGCACATAACTCGCCCATATCGTTATCATATTCATCAGACAGGTTTGCTGTGGAAATCCACGAAAATTACAAATACACAGGCCACGAAATGACATTGAGACGTAGTCTGACGAAACAATGGATTCGATGTAAACTGATAAAACCTCTGAACATCAATCTTCTTTCACTAACACTGCTATACACACGTATGTGAAGTTTGCAATCCAGATATCACATAAAGCTTTAAGATTGCTTGAGGTTGTGAAGGAAATGGATCGTCTCTGTTTACATTAAGCCAACTGATGAAATGTTTCAGCTTATAAAAATTGCGTCTCTTCTGTTATTCGGGCAACAGCTCTGTTGCCTGTATCTTAACATATGCTACCTCATAGGAAAAAATAACAGAACAGGGAGGACAATGCGAACTCTAAAACCTCGTTTTAGTTTTTGTATTTTTTCGGATTTGGGGCAGTGTCAAGTTTATCGACATACCTCTCAGCTACTTCACTGGTCAGAAATGTCATTGCGTTTAAGATTTACGATCTACTTGTCGACCTTTCTTCAATTATGCAACCACTTTTTCAGAGGCCTATCTGGGTCATGCTGGAAGACCGCCTTTGACATTTAGTGCTTCTCATCACGAGGTTGTACCAAATCTGATGCGATTTTTACATGGTAACATTTCATCACTCACATCCACTCTCTACCATTAGCGATCATGACACTGATGCTAACTGTAATGGTTCAAATGGCTCTGAGCACTATTCGACTTAACTTCTGAGGTCATCAGTCGCCTATAACTTAGAACTAATTAAACCGAACTAACCTAAGGACATCACACACATCCATGCTCGAGGCGGGATTCGAACCTGCGACCGTAGCGGTCGCTCGGCTCCAGACTGTAGTGCCTAGAACCGCATGGTCACTCCGGCCGGTTAACTGTAATCATTCGTGGGAAACCTAATAAATAATACTTAGATTTATGCAGGCACTTCCTACTATTTGTTACAGGAGACCAGCGCTGCGAGCCATAACTTTCTGCCATTGGTGTCGAACCGCCTTACCGTTATCAGCCATCCTCAGATAGCAGCTTCTAAAGAGTTCGCCCTGTGCTACAGGGCAGCTAACATTAACACGCAAGTGGGAATTAAACTAATGTCTTGCTCACTCCCGACTGTCTAAAGCACCGGACTTTTACATCCTTCCAGGGCGTCGCTGATTAATTACGAGACTGGGGGAGGTGGACTGTGATTAAAATTCGTGTCTCGTGTCAGACCACATTTTGCCAGGCTTAGTACAGCAACTCGACGTATCATGGATTCAACAAGTCGGTATAAGTCCCCTCTAGAGCCGTCCATAATTGCGGAAGTGTTGCCGGTGCTGGATGTTGTGCACGAACTTACATCTCGATTATGTCCCATAAATGACTGACAGGATTCACGTCAGGCGACGTTCGTGGCTTGATCATTCACTCGAACTGTACAGAATGTTCTTCAAACAAATCGCGAAAAATTGCGGCCCGGTAACATGGCGCATTTTCATGGGAACATGAAGTCCATGACTGACTCCAAACTATCTCCAAGCCAACGGTCAGTCAATAACCGGTTTAGTTGGACCAGGTGACCCAGTCCATTCCACGTAGACACCACATTATGGAGCCACCAACAGCTTGCGCAGTGCCTTATAGATAACTTGTATTCACGGCTTCGTGGGTCTGCGCCACACTCAAACTCTACCATCAGCTCTTACCAGCTAAAACTGGGACTCATCTGACCAGGTCGCGGTTTTCTAGTTGACCAGGGTCCAACCGACACGGTCATGAGCCCACGAGGTGCGTTGTACTCTATGTCGTGATGTTAGCAAAGGCATTCGCATCGGTCGTCTTCTGTCATTGCCCATTAACGACATATTTCGCCCAGCCCAGCTGTCCTATCGAATATGTTCGTCTTGCGTCCCACACTGATTTCTGGCGACCGCTCAATGGAGGATTCCGGGATGCCTTGGACTCGAAGTGCTTTCCAGGTGAATCAAAGTAACATATTACAAAATGCATTCCTCAGCCTTTCAAAGATGAATCACAGACACAAGAGTACGGGCTCAGTCCTGAGAACTATAAGACCCTCCCCAACAGTGATTTTAGACCTAAATAACACTCACCTTACTATAGCGCTCCTTCTATTGTTGATAAACAGGGCAAAACAGTTCCCAGCATATTTTACGAGCTTGACACCGTAACACAATGATCTTCCCCAGATTTACAATGTCTTGTGTACCTCATGTAAGGCCTCTAACAATGAAAATGGCGTTTAATAATTGAAAATCCACTACTATAATTACAAATTGTGGACCCTACCATACTGACCAAACAATGGGTGAAATAGTTTTACAGCTGCAAATTTTAATTCTAACTTCCTACTCTCACATACATCTCTGCCTCCGGTGCAGCACTCACAGTTAGCAGGCAGTCTTACCGTAGGTGCTAATCCTCTGCAGACCATATACGCTCCAAGTACACCGGGTGTTCGGTAACATGCTGTCGACAAACACAAGCACGCCCGTGGACAAGCCAAACTCTCGCAGGCGCCACAAGAGGAGCCAACCCCTGTCACAAGCGTTGCAGTCGGTGCATTACGTTACATCAGTGACTCACGTGTTTACCAACCAATGCGTGGATAACCTTCTTCCTATTTATCATGCTACTCGACCCCAAGCAAGCAGCACAACCTCTTGATCCAGGCTTACACTGGCCTCATTAGAGCTCTCGCCAGCTGCGCCACAGTGATCCACCAGTCATCATGCATGGAGACTTCACCTTATCCAATGCTAGCTTTCCTAAGAGTCAGTGTCCCTGGAATCAGTAATTATCAATTATCTTCATGACCTACATCACGAAGGACTATTGTCAAAACCTAAGTCCCGACATCGTCATGAGCACGCCACAATAGACTCAGGCTCCTTCACTTTCGTACCAGATCAGGAGGATTGTTTCAGCTGTATCAATCAGAATGTGCATTGTGCTGAACCTTGTTCGTAATGTGCTCTGTTAATAAAATGTCACCTTCCTGGTACCTGTTAGCTCATCATTACTGAGTGCAATCTACCATTCAGGACACTAAAGCTGATGACGAGGATGATGTTCCATTCCCAGTGGATCTGACTGCGTCTGCCATCCTGCGACTACCTTCTAATGCCTGTAACTGATGCTTGTCCCATTGCTCTGTCTCTTCCTCAAGACAATGCAACTATAGCTGGTCTCCCTCACGATAGTGGTAGCACACCACTCGACAATGCAGATAACGTTTATACTGCCTACAGCCACAGCTGACACTGCCCCCTCACATAGGGCCTTCGCCTAGATGGTGCAGGATCCCTTATGTTACACCAGGACTCGTCTGCCAACCAGCCATTACCAACACACCTCTCGCTGTTTCACACCTTCACCAAGAAGATGCAGCCGTGGCCAGCCTTCCTTGGGAGGATGGCGCAGCACTTCATTTCCTCCTCACATATGGGTTTCCTCCGACGTCATGGCGGCTCCACTTCTGCCTCCAGTTCTTCAACTTCTCCTCACTTCCATGAATCCTCTGGAGACTTCAGCATTCAACGGGGCTCCTTACCACTGTTGTCCCGCCTGGACCTTGCCTTCCTTTGCTCAACTTTTAACACCATAGCTCCAATGCTCTACTGATTTATTTTGCCTTTTGTTTTATTTAATGTTACATCGTTGAGTTTCTGTAAATGTGTTTGAATCGATAACACAGAATTGTACACTCCTTTCTTTGTTAAAACTTTGATGTCATGATTTGATTCTATGCAATGTAGTGTATCTGTCATTTAAAGTCTTTGTCCCAATTGGAGGGAGACAAAACTTACTGTATACATTTGGAATTTGGGTGAATAATTTTTTGTAGAAACACTAATATGTGCAAAGGTTCTGTTTTATTTAAAATGTTTGTTCTCTGTTATGTAAACTGCTGACCTTCACTTAGGATTCTTAGTTATTTTGTGTGTAAGAGGCAGTGTGGTCCCCCTCGGGAACGGAACTTAGTAGCGCGCGCAAATTGTGGTTGGCCTAAGTAGAAGAGGTGGAACAGGAGTCGGTCGGGGACGAGCTACCAAACTGAGCACTGCCATGTAAAAGTTGTATATTGTGCTGGTTCCGAAAGAGGCTTTTTCTGCCACTTTCCAATGCCTCGAATGGGTAGATAAATAGCTGGAACGATTCTGGAATTTGTATCCATCATCGCCACGAAGAAGGGACAGAGTCCAGCAATTCTGCCTGCAAATCCATCTACCAACATGCAGTTGCCACCACATTGCGCAATCCCTGTAACGGAATACTATAATATTGTACAGTGAAGGATCAGCTTATTGGATGTTTTAGTGTGCACAAATATAAGGTAACTTATAACTGAATTCATGTACCTACCTTGATTTTTTCGCTATTACAACACCTCTCAGGTTCCTCTCCATCTGAACCGTGATTACCGAGTGTCCTAGTTTGTGGAAAAAATGAAAGCCTCAAAACATTAAATGATGTTGTTTGATCTTTGGTAATAAAAGGGTATTCAGGTTTACTGTGGATTCATGAAATTGTGGGAGGTAGTAAATGTAGTTTTGTGAAAGCCTCCCAGTGATGGAAATAGTCCAATTTATAGTTTTGTGGAGTTTCAAAGTCACATATTTAATCATTTACTTGCAAGTAGAAGACTGTGGTAATAAAGACAATTTGCTGTTTCTTTTAAAGATTAAAAGTTCATAAAACTGAGGCTTATAAAGTTTTGCTTAGTAAATGATCACATTGCTGCCTGTAGTAAATTTTAAAAGGTTTGTCAGTTTCTTGCAATTTTGTCAACATTGTGTTTCACTGTACTAAAAGTGGAAAACTGCAATAGTAGAAAATTATATGTTCATGATTGCTAAGTACTTGTCTCCCTTATGTATTGGAAGTGCACATTAATAGTACAACAAAATCAACAGTTTGTCTATTGTGCTAATGCTAGGTAACAAGTAACAGGAAGACCACAATCTATGAAGACAATAATTTCTTTATTCAGAAGACAGTGAGAAGTAACCTATTATGAATTCATTTAACCATCATTCTTAATAGAGAAGTATTTAGATGAGAGATATTTAACCTGTTACCAGCTCATAATTTTGCAGTGAACAACATTTATAGTTCTATGTCAATTAGGAAAGTGTTTGAAAAATAATACTTATCCTATGTCCAATTTATGATTCTGCAGTGAATATTAATAGTAATGTTATAAAAACCATTTTGTTTGAATAAGCCCTAAAAGTAATAGTGTGTTTCGTGATCTGTTACATTTATGCAAATAGTTTGTTCTGCTCTGTTAGCTTCCAATGTTAACCGTGAACATATGCAGGTGTCAGAGTTCGTTGCACTCGCGTGTGGCAAAATATAGGTTGTGTTTGGCCGTTAATGTTACTTATACGTAATTTCTTGAAGAAGAATGTCAATCATCCTCTTGCCTAATTAGGCTGGCGACCGTTTTCCTTGTTCTTTGAACAGTGTAGATGGGTAAAATATTGTTTGTACTGTTCAAATATTTACGTAATTCTGATTTTCATTTCCGATAAGCCACCCCCGTTGGGTACAACACGGTCAACACAACAAAATTCCTCTCAGAGGGTAACACTGCTCTGTTGCTTTACACCATAATTGCTTTAACTAGATAGTTTTATTTCACGACCTGCCTCCTACTTTAAGGTTATGGTATAGCAGTAGTAGAACGGAAGTGTTATACGTGGCTTTCCCATGACAGGACTATTTGGTCTGTTGGGGCATAGTAAGTAATAATCAAATTTGGTATTTGATTACATAAGCGTAAACACGGTTGCAGTGTTATAAAGTCTTACATTGCCCCAAGCTTCGCACCCCTGCTAAGAAGATGCAGTCATGGTCGGCATACCTCAAGAGGGCGGTGCATCGCGTCATGCCTTCTGGATGACTTTCGGCTCCGTTCTTTTCCATTTCTCTTCCTCCTGTCTGGCGACGTATTTCTCTTTATCAATACCTCCCGTGGTCTAGGGGTAGCGCCTTTGATTCATAATCAAAACGTCTTCGGTGCAGGTTGCGAATATCGCCACTACTTAAATTTTAATTAATATTCAGCTTAGGCGGCCGAAGACTTCTGGCATAAGATGTCCCCCTAATCCTGCCAACGACCTTGTCAAAGAGGGCGGAGGAGCGTACAGAGATCCAAGGCACTCTCTTCTCCTAGCGGTGGTAAACTGCCCCTAAAGGCGGAAGAATCAGCAATGATCAACGGCATGAGGATGCAGAATGCAATGGAAACCACTGCATTAAAGACACGTAACGTGCATCCACAGAACATGTGGCCTGTCATTGAAGATGTGTAATGATGAGCTCCCTATTGGCTAAAGATCATGGAGTAATTCCCCATTCGGATCTCCGGGAGGGAACTGCCAAGGGCGAGGCTAATACTTTTCTTTTATTTTATTTACACGTCAAGTTCCGTAGGACCAAATTAACGAGCAAACTTCCAAGGCCATGGACCGTGTCAGGACATGAAATTACAATGCAAAAGTAATAACAGCTGAAAATAAATGTTTATGAACCCGAAAAATGTTTAAGTAAACGCAATCAACAATACAAGAAGAATCAGCTTAATTTTTCGAGGAACTGCTGGACAGAATAGAAGGAGTGGCCCATGGGAAAACTCTTCGGGTTTGATTTGAAAGCGCGTGCATTAGTGCTGAGATTTTTGAATTCGAGTGGTAACTTATTGAAAATGGATGCTGCAGTATACTGCACACCTTTCTGCGCAAGAGTTAAGGAAGTCCGATCCAAATGCAGGTTTGATTTCTGCCGAGTATTAACCGAGAGAAAGCTGCTTATTCTTGGGAATAAGGTAATATTGTTAACAAGAAATGACAGTAAGGAATCCATATATTGAGAGGCCAATGTCAAAATACCCAGACTCGTGAACAGTGGTCGACAAGATGTTCCCGAACTTACACCACTTATAGGCCGAACCGCCCGTTTCTGAGCCAAAAATAGCCTTTTGTAATGGGAACAGTTACCCCAAAATATATTACCATACGACATAAGCGAATGAAAATAAGCAAAGTAGACTAATTTCCGTG
Organism: Schistocerca americana; assembly: GCF_021461395.2. Lineage (NCBI taxonomy): Eukaryota > Metazoa > Arthropoda > Insecta > Orthoptera > Acrididae > Schistocerca > Schistocerca americana. The sequence continues at coordinate 590,584,736 of NC_060119.1, forward strand.
TCGAATGATGACTCACTTCTGATAGCCTTCGAATAGTAAAAATGGCAATATTAAATATTTGGAAAAGATCCTGAACGTGCGCTTTCCACAACAGCTTACTATCTATCTGAACACCTAGAAATTTGAACTGTTTAGTTTCACTAACCATATGCCCATTCTGTGAAATTAAAACGTCAGGTTTTGGTGAATTGTGTGTTAGAAACTGTAAAAACTGAGTCTTACTGTGATTTAGCATTAGTTTATCATCTACAAGCCATGAACTTAGGTCATGTACTGAACTATTTGCAACCGAGCCAATGTTTCACACAACATCCTTTACTACCAAGCAAACAGAAATATTTTAGAGTTACCCGTAATACTAGAGGGCATACCTTCTATATAAATAAGGAACAGGAATAACCCCAACACTGATCCCTGGCGCACCCCCCACTTGGCAGTGCCCCACTCAGACCCGACATCACAGCCTTTATAAGCATTTTGAATAATGACCGTTTGCTGTCTGTTGCTAAAGTAAGAGGTGAACCAATTGTGAGTTACTCCCCGTATTCGGTAATGGTCCCACTTCTGGGGCAATATTTTGTGATCAACACAATCAAATGCCTTAGTTAAACAAAAAAAAAACAAAAAAAAACATGCCTAGCGTTCGAAACCTTTTGTTTAACCCATCCAGTACCTCACAGAGGAAAGAGAATATACCATTTTCAATTGTTAAACGACTTCTAAAGCCGAACTGTGCATTTGATAGCAAATCGTGTGATATAAAATAATCAATTATCCTTACACACACAGCCTTTTCAATAACTTTTGCAAACACTGATGGCATAGAAATAGGCCTACAATTATCTAAATTATCCCTTTCTCCCTTTTTATAAAGCGGCTTTACTACTGAGTACTTTAATCGTTCAGGAAACTGACCACTCCTAAAGTAAAAATTACAAATATGGCTAAATACAGAGCTAACATGTGCAGCACAGTACTTTAATATTCTGATAGACACTCCATCATAACCATGAGAGTCCTTATTCTTCAGTGATTTAATTATTGACTCAATCTCCATCTTGTCTGTATCACAGAGGAGTATCTCAGACATCAATCTTGGAAAGGCATTTGCACAAAGTTATATGATTTCCTGTAGAAACTAAATTTTTATTTAATTCACCACCAATGTTCAGAAAATGATTGTTAAATGCTGTACATATATCTGATTTATCAGCAACAGAAATATTTTTACTGCGAACTGACTTTATATCGTCAACCTTGTGCTGTTGACCAGACACTTCCTTTACAACTGACCATATGGTTTTAATTTTATCCTGTGAATTAGCTATTCTATTTCCGTACCACGTACTCTTTGCCTTCCTAATAACATTTTAAGCACCTTACAATACTGTTTGTAATGGGCTACTGTAGCTTGATTGTGACTACTTCTGACATTTTGATAGAATTTTGTTCTACAAGATATCCTTATCCCACTTGCTAGCCACCTGGGCTGCCTATTACTGCTAGTACCCCGTTTAGAACGTTCCAGAACCACGAGAAAAAGATTGAATAATCAATGGAAATATGACGTTCCACGAGTCGGAGCGTGGAATGTCGGAAGCTTGAAAGCTTGAACGTGGGAGGGAAACTAGAAAATCTGAAAATGAACATGCAAATGCTCAATCTAGATATAGTAGGGGCAGTGATGTGAAGTGGAAAGAAGACAAGGATTTCTGGTCAGATGAGTATAGGGTAATGTCAATAGCAGCAGAAAATAAAATTATAATTATATATTAATACCTTCAGCTGCTGACGGGCGTTGATATATATCAATGGGGACAGCTGAAAATGTGTGTCCTGACCGGGACTCGAACCCGGGATCTCCTGCTTACATGGCAGACGCCGAGGGCACAAGGGATAGCGCGACTGCAGGAACTATCTCGAGCACGCCTCCCGCGAGACCCACATTCTCACCTTATATGTCCACACACTACATTCGTTGTGTCCCTACCCAACACACTATTACTCGTGGAAGAAATTCTTACCAAGTCCCGTAAGTTCGGGTAATATGTGTGCATCCGCACAGAAGAAGAAGGTCATGGCCGGCAAGCCTCCCTTCTCACCGACCCTCGTCCTTCTGTGCTCCCGTGCATCCGCCACATTAGGCATCCTTACTGGCCTTTCCTTTCTCATGCTCCTCACGCTTGACCTTAAGCCCCACGGTGCGTCCACTGCAGCAGGCCAATTGCCATGCACTTCTTGCATGTCCTCCATAACCCTAACTCTTTGCCGCTCTATGTCTCATCTTCGCTCTCTTTTGGTGCCTACAGTGCCCAGCATCCGTGGTCTAGATTTAGTGTCTCTGATTAATCAAAACGCCTTCGATCCTGTGTTCGAATATTGCATTGCTTAAGTTTTGCTGCATACTCAGCATTGGCGGCCGAAATACGTCCGGTGTAAGAAGTCACCTTCATTCTGCCAACAGCCTTGTGAGAGAAGGCGGAGGAGCTGACAGAGGTTCAGGCCACTGTCTAATCCTTGGGGTGTAAAACTATTCCTAAAGGCGGAAGGCAATGGAAACCACTGCATTAAAGACAAATTACATAACGTATATCCAAAGGATATGAGGCCGGTAATTGAAAAAGTGTCATGATGATCTCTCAATTGGTAAAAATTTGCGGGATAGCCCCCATTCGGATTTTGGGAGTGAACTGCTAAAGAGGAGGTGACCATGAGAAAAAGATTGAATAACCAACGAAAGGACAAAGCCTTACGAGTCTGGGCGCGGAATTTCAGAAGCCTGAACGAGGTAGGGAAGCTATCAAATATGAGTTCAGGGTAATATCAACAGCAGCTAAAATGGTATAGTGGGAGTAGGATTCGTCATGAATAGGAAGGTAGGGCAGAGTGTGTTTACTATGAAAAATTCAGCGGTAGAGTTGATCTTATCAGAATCGACAGCAAACCAACACCAACAACGATAACGCAGGTATACATGGCAACGTCGAAGGCTGCAGTTGTAGAGGAAGTACATGAGGATATTGAAATGGTAATACAGTACGTAAATGGAGATGAAAATCTAATAGTCATCGGGGAATGGAATGCAGTTGTAGGGGAAGGAGTAGAATAAATTGTTAGAGTAGAATAAGGGATTGGCACAAGGACTGAGAGAGGAGAAAGATTAACTGATTTCTGTAATAAATTTCAGTTAGTAATAGCGAATACGCTGTTCAAGTATCACGAGATGAGGAGGTATACTTGGAAAAGGCCGGGTGACACGTTAAGATTTCAGTTAGATTATGTCATGGTCAGGCAGAGATTCCAAAATCAGATACTGTATTGCAAGGCATACACAGAAGCAGATGTAGACTCAAATCACTATCTAGTAGTGATGAAGAATAGACTGAAATGTAAAAGATTAATCAGGAAGAATCAATTCGCAAAGAAACGCTATACAGAAGTGCTAAGAAAAGATGAGATACGCTTGACTTTCTCTAAGACTGTAGATACAGCAATGAGGAATAGCTGAATAGGCAGTATAGTTAAAGAGTGTAGTGTAACGACGTAAGTTTTGTATAAATGGTTTTCTTTTGATATATGACCATTTGCAGACTTCGTCACCTATGTCAGTTACAACACACTTCAAAATTATTTAAGTTCTTTTTAAATTGTCTCTAAATGGTTCTTGAACGAAACTGTAATTAAAACATAATCATTTGAGTCGTATGCGCAGAATTACGTCACTCAGTCCAATTGGTTTGCGTAAACTTTTTCAATTTAGATGTCGTTTGTTTCTCCTAAATAAATTGCCATTACCCAACAAAGTGTCCGAAGGTAAAGAAAGCCGTGCCGAGATTCTAAAGAAAGTTTTGCTTGATTTCTTCTTGACCTCAGGCATAAATAAAGCATTAGGGAAAAGAACGACGTAAAGTAAATAGTACTATTAGTTATTGTGAGAAACTTATTAGTAATATAAATTTTTGGAAAGAATAACTCTAGTAAATGAATAAAACTGAAACTAGTCTATCACAATTTGAACGCTCTGTCCTAATGTAACAACGTTAAAGAAAGAACTAAATTATTATTTACTAGCAACTATTAAATGAAAAGGAGTGATCTCCATATATTCGGTTATGAATTACCATAATAGCACAATTAAAAGTAAATGACAAATAGTCACAACAATATCGTCATAAAAGGATTGAATCTATCTCAGAGCAAGTAATTTAGATTACGGAAATTGTGAGAAACATGTATAATATTAACAGTTAAATATTGTATAAAGAAGAAGTTTTATTTTCGGTTAAAACCTGACAAACTGAGCTTGTGGGTGGGGTATGTAGTGGGACGCGAAATTGAAGCGTCACCCATCCACCAGTGTCAGCCCAGTTTGCAGGTGAATATAAGTTTAATTTAGTTTTTGTTGATGTATTTTGTAATATTTGTAATGGTTGTGAATTGACTAAAGTTTGTATTTACTTTTATGTTTCATGTACGGAGAGGGCGGCGCAACGAACGGAGACAGCATCTTCGCTGCCGGGACCAGAGAGAAAATTGCTGGCCACTATACGTCGCGGGTCAACAGCCAAAGAGCAACAGAAGATCCTGAAACCGAGTTGTTGCGTCGTGCTACTAAAAATTAAAAAGTTAAGAATTTGTAATGTTTCTACAACAATGACGTCATAGAAAGTTTAATCATGTTGTAAATGTTCAGTTCTGTCTTGTCAAGACTCAGGTTCACGTCTATGCGTAGGAAGATAATAAACTAGTGGATGCTACAAAAGTTTAAATACGTGTTCCGAGAATTTATTTATGAAGAATTATGTTAAGCAATTCATTTGACAAGATTATTAATTTTTGACAGCGTTCTTCGCGAGTTTGAGTCTTGAAAGTTTATTCAATGTGGCTCTAATATCTATTAAAGCAGATAACCTGCATTAATATAATTTCTGAGGAGAAACAAACGACATCTAAATTGAAAATGTTTACGCAAACCAATTGGACTGAGTGACGTAATTCTGCGCATACGACTCAAATGATGATGTTTTAATTACAGTTTCGTCCAAGAACCATTTAGAGACAATTTAAAAAGAACTTAAATAATTTTGAAGTGTGTTGTAACTGACGTAGGTCACGAAGTCTGCACATGGTCATATATCAAAAGAAAACCATTTATACAAAACTTACGTCGTTACACTACAAGAGGAATGGACATCTCTAAACAGGGCAGTCTCAGACGTAGCTACGAAGACGGAAACTGTGAAGAAACCATGGGCAACAGAAGAAATTCTTCACTTGATCAATCACAGAAAGAAGTACAGAAATGTTCAGGGAATTTCAGCAATACAGAAATACAAGTCGCTGAGGAATGAAATATATAGGAAGTGCAGAGAAGCTAAAACGAAATGGCTGCATGAAAAATGTGAATAAATCGAAAATGATACGATTGTCCGAAGGACTGACTCAGCATGGAGAAAAGTCAAAACAGCCTTGAGTGAAATTAAAAGCAAGGGTGATAACATTATGAGTACAACGAGAATTCCACTGTTCAATGCAAAGGAGAGAGCGAATAGGCGGAAAGAATACATTGAAAGAATCTCTGAGGGGAAGACTTGTCTAATGTGATAGAACAAGAAAGAGGAGTCGACTTAGAAGGGATGTGGGTTCCACTATTGGAATCAGTGTTTACATGAGTTTTGGAGGATTTAGGATCATATAAGGCAGAAGGCATCAATAACATTCCATCAGAATTTCTAAAATCATTAGGGGAAGTGGCAACAAATGACTATTCATGTTGGTGTGTAGAATGTATGAGTCTGGCAATATACCGTCTGTCTTTCAGAAAAATATCATCCACACAATTCCGAAGACTGCAAGAGCTGACAAGTGCGAGAATTATCGCAAAATCGACTTAACAGCGCATGCATTCAAGTTGCTGACAAGAGTAAGTTATAGAAGAAGGGGAAAGAAAACTGAGGAAATTTGGCTTTAGAAAAGGTAAGGTCACCGCAGAGGCAATTCTGACATTAAGGTTGATAATGGAAGCAAGACTAAAGAAAAATAAAGCCTCGCTCATATGATTAGTCAACCTGAAAAAAAAGTTCGACAATGTAAAATGGTGCAAGGTGTTCGAAATTGAGGTAAGCTATAGGGAACGATGGATAATATATAATATGTACAAGAGCCAAGAGGGAATTACAGGAGTGGACGACCCAGAACTAAGTGCTCGAATTAAAGCGGATGTATAGCAGGGAATACAGTCTTCCGCCCATACTGTTCAGTCTATACATCGGAGAAGCAATGATGGAAATAAAAGAAAGGTTGAGGAGTGGAATTAAAATTGAAGGTGAAAGGATACTAATGATACGATTTATGATAACATTGCTGTCCTTTGTGAATGTGAAGAAAAATTACACGAGCAGCTGAATGGAATGAACAGTCTCATGAATAGAGAATATGGACTGACAGTAATTCGAGGAAGGACGAAAGTAATGAGAAGAAACAGAAATGAGAGCAGCAATAAACTTAAATCCAGGATTGATGGTGACGAAATAGATGAAGTTAAGGAATTCTACTACCTTGACAAAAAAATAACCAATGACGGACGGAGCTAGGGGGACATCAAAAGCAGATTAGCACTGGCAAAAAGCGCATTCTTGGACAAGAGAAATCTATTAGTGTCAAACATAGGCATTAATTTGAGGAAGAAATTTCTGAGAATGTACATTTCGAGCGCAACATTGCATGGTGCAGAAACAGGAACAGAAGAGAATCCAAGCATTTGAGATGTGGCGCTACAGACTAATGTTGAAAATTAGGTGGACTGATAAAGTAAGGAATGAAGAGGTTCTGCGCAGAATGGGAGAGGGAAAGAATATGTGGAAAACACTAACAAGCAGAAGAGACAGGATGATGGGACATCTGTTAAGACATTAGGGAATGAGTTCCACGGTACTATAGAAAGCTGTAGAGGGCAACAACTGTAGAGGAAGACAGAGATTGGAATACATCCAGCAAATAAATGAGGATGTAGGTTGCAAATACTACTCTGAGATGAAGAAGTTGGCACAGGAGAGGAATTAGTGGCAGGTTGCATCAAACCACTTACACTCTTCTCCCTTTGACAGCACCTTCTCCCCTCCTGTCTCTCTTATTGATCTGCGCACGATGTCGTCGCCACCACATCACCCTTTCGCCAAGAAGATGCAGCCGTGGCCGGCATTTCTCACGACAGTGGCACGGTACTTTGTGTCCTCATCACTGTGAACCATCAGTTCGTCTTCCTTGCATCCCACAAGCCGACCCACACCAGACCATGCTTCTATGGGACTCGGTCCTGCCATAAACATTATTCTGCCTTATTCTCATTTCAGGTCACCCATCTTCTTTCACAGCTAAATCTAGATCGTGTACATCCTCATCAGCAACCACTCCACACACACAGGTCGTCCATTCTAGGGACAGGGTCACAGCTGCCAAGGGCTCCTCACACTCTTGAAAGTTCTATGTCGCCCGGGGCTGGCACCACTTCCCTGTGGGCAGCCTTCGACATCACTCTTTGTTGTCGGCACCACTGCTCTCTCCCTGAAGGAAGGGTTACAGGAATCCTAGTAAAATGTCAAGATGGCTTAATCATGACTTTCCTTAAGAGGTGAGAGATGCTGCATAGCTGGCCATATGCTGGCCACTTCTGCCTCCGCCACGGCAACCGCGACCAGTGAATAGTTTTGTCTGTGGTCTGCAACTAGAGAAAAGCAGCGGTTCTCCAGTTATTGTGCGAAGTGCGTGACCCGGTAAATGATAGCCAACTCCTCCTTTTCAAGTTAACTGTAGTTGCACTGCGCCTTGGTTAATGTCTTTAATGCAAGCAATTGGCCTGTCATTGAAGCCCACTCTGTGTGACAACATTGCACCAATGTAATAGGATGAGGCAGCAAGAATGACAGGCTTGCTGGAGTCGAAGTGGATCAAACACTGATCATTTAGTAGTGTGTCATTTAGCTGCAGGAAAGTGGTCTGAGATTTAGCCAACTATACAAAATACCCTTGTAGTGCAACCCATATAGAGGCGCCATGATCCGAGCAAAATTCGGGATAGAATAGCTGTAGTAAGTTAGCTTGCCCCCTACAGCTTGCATTTCTGATACTGTACATTGGTTGGTGCAGGCAAGTCACGAATGGCCGGTAAGTGCAACTGCGACGGATAGATGCTGTGCACATTAATTGGGTGGCAAAGATAATTTCACTGAGGAAGATTAAACACTTAGAACTGTTCTACATCAGTCCCGCTTTGGCAAACGCTTGAAATAATGCCTCTAAATTCTGTATGTGCTTTCCTGGCGTATGACAAGAGACAAATATATCATATAAATAGAACAGGAAAATACTTGCGACATCAGTTGTCCGAGGTACCCATGGAAAATAGCAGGGATGAAAGCGCTGCCGAATGGTAACCACTGAAATTGGAATAATCCCACGTGCATGTTGATCACAAAATTCTCATCTCACTCTTCATGTAAAGACAGTTTCAGGTAGGCCTTCTGGAGATCAGTTTTTGAAAAGAAATGATCTTGATCTGATTTACCCATAAAATTCAGAGAGTGGGGTAACAAAAACGAATCAACAGCAGTTTGGCTCTGAGCACTATGGGACTCAACTGCTGTGGTCATAAGTCCCCTAGAACTTAGAACTACTTAAACCTAACTAACCTAAGGACAGCACACAACACCCAGCCATCACGAGGCAGAGAAAATCCCTGACCCCGCCGGGAATCGAACCCGGGAACCCGGGCGTGGGAAGCGAGAACGCTACCGCACGACCACGAGATGCGGGCTCAACAGCAGTTTGTGGGTTGACAGTTGATTTAAGGTTTGCACAGTGTCTCAACCCACCCGATGATTCAGTAAGGACAGCCAGGGGTGAAGTCCATTTTCTGGCTGACTGTGGGGTGATGATGTCCTCGTCCTGCAAACGCTGCACCTCTGTGGCAACCCAGTCCCACAATACAAAAGGGGCAAGATGATCACAAAACATTGGTCTGTGCATTGTCTTTCAATGTCATGTAGATCTTGAACCATTGGTCGTTGCCCAAACTACGATATAAAAGAGGACTGTGCTTGTCCCATAATGCATTAATATTGGCCAGAAACCAAGATAACTTAACTTTAACACATTCCCGTGAAAAGGCAATCTGAAAAGGTTAAAGCTATCCATGCCAAAAATGTTCGTAACTCACGAGACTGCAACACATGAAATAACACTGATTTAGTACTATCACGGAACGTGGCTGGTAAACTGCACATCCTAGAGCTATAATAGTTTTTCCATTGCGTGCTGACAACGAGTTACGTGATTGCTGAAGCTGTGGGCTACGTAGCATAGTTTACCAGCATAACAGTAGCACCAGCATCTAACCGGAAATTAACATACTTGATAAACACATGCAACTGAACACCCAACTTGGTGACTGGTAAGTTCACTGTCTGTGTCTTGGAAGTATGTCGAAACGACAACAGGACCGGTGGACAACTGTACATTAGACACAGCACACACCTCATCAAAATCACTGTCTAACATCGAATGTGAAACCTGCCGAACACCATCTATACTTAAACATACCGGCTGTATGTTGCCTTGTTTGCCATATCCGATACACTGGGCTTTGCGGCTCGGGCACTATGCCCTAGCATGTGTTTGAAAGCAACGATTTCCGCGACTGTATGGGCTTTGCTGTGACCTAACAGTGCGGCTGGATCACGTAACCTGTAACCTAGACGTCGGGCGACATCTGATCTGAGCCGATGGGAGGCGGACTGTCTTACTCTTGACAACGGATATTGAAGGTGCTGGAAAATCATGCTCAGTTACATCGACAATGTGCTGTATTGACAATGTTGATGTCAGGGCTTGGCTGCTTTAGAATGGCAGCATGAATACGGGAATCAGACACATTCTGAATAATCGCATCTCCCATCGTAATGTCGCTGTAACTTAACTTACATAACACTGGAGGTGATATTGCCTAATAAGGCCACTGATGTCTGTTAGCCAATATTTCTTGGACTCTCCTGCCTGCTGCTTTCATCTGAAAAACTTATAACGAGCAGTTACTACATGCACTTGTAATTTAAAATGATTTGACAGTTTATCAACTAACTTTTCTTATGGGACCTCGTGAGGATGGCGATCTAGAAGCAATTTTACTACCACAAGAATGCATCTCAGCACATGAGGGAGAGAAAATGGCAAATATGCTGATTACCTGTTATACCATAAAGGTTGAAACGCGCGTCAATTGCGCAACATACTTAACCCATTCTCCACTTTGCTCCAGAAACTATCTGAATTTCGGCACTTTAACCGTTTGTTGAGTTGTTTCGAATTGGGCAGGCTGTGGTGGCGTTCGTGGCGCTGCCAAATTTTCTTCCAGGGCTGCAAATTCTATAGCGTGCATTAAAGACACATCCAGAAGAGACATCGTCAATAGTCAACATAACAACACAAACAATTAGAACAGTAGAACTGTTGAAAGAGAGGGTTACTTACACAATAAGCCAAAGTGAGCTAATCACGAGATGCAGCCTCGTCACCCCTTTACTTGTTGCGTCAGACTTCTTCGACACTGAGGTGGCTATAATAATACAGGTAATTCGATCACTCAGAATGACTAATACTTTATTAATTACAACAATATTTCTGCTCGCCAGGCTCGGCTGTAGCTATGAAACTGAACACGTGTACTTGCGGTCCAGAACACACTAAATGAGCCAAGATTACTGAGTGGCGAATTGATACTAGCGCAGAATACCCGTACGGTGACTTCCCTACAGTCACTAGAAAACACAAGTTGGCAGACACTCGTTGACACAGTTCTGACAGCTTTGGCGTGTAAGCACACTCCAAGGGAGACGAAAGTCACTTCACTCCCCGGCGGCTGACGTGGGCTGTGTCACGGTGAGTGGGCAGCACAGCGACGTTACTCCGACAGGAAGTTCCTGGAAGTAGACAGGATCCACATTCGAACAGAACTCTCCTCCTGCCCTCTGGAGACGCTATTTCAGCGCAGAGGCGCGGTGGTGGCTCCTCGGAACTACGCAAGGAACGGCTTCTTTCTAGCATCTCATTGGTGCCTCGTGATACCGCTCTGTTGTGCAGTATCTCTACGATGGTCGATACTTTTTTCGCCGCTCTAGATAATAGCGTAAGGTCACAATTTAAAAAAAAAAACAAAAGATGTACTTAAGTTTATATGGAGTGCTAAGGGTTATAGATATTTAATAGACGAGAAATCGCAATCGATAGGATACGTAATCAAACAGAACAAATGTAAAACCAAACACCGACGAAGTGTCATCTGTTCTGACCACGGTGTAGTCATCGCAACTGTGAAGAAACTTAGGCCAAGACGACAAACAAAGCTTTAAGGTGTACCATCTGGAACAAGAGAGTATTAGGAAATTTTAAGAAAGTCGTTTACAGAAATATTTGCTAGAGACTCAAATTGTTCATTGTGTAGGGAACGAAAGGCAAAATATTAAAGAATGCATAAAAAGTGCGGTATATAAAGCATGGAGAAAAAGAAGAAGGTAAGGAAAAAAGAAAGGAATAAGGTTATACAATTAAGTATTGCAAAGGCTGTTGCAGAAAATGATTGTGGCCACAAAAATCTCCTGCAGAATAAAACACCAAAACTGAAGAGAAGTGTAAGTAAAAACGGAAACACGACAAACAAATAGCTAGGGTAGCTCATCAAGAGTCATGGAATCGTTTAAATGAGAGGTAGAACAAGATACACGTGGGAAGTAAACTTTTTCCTATATACTCATGAAACTTTTAAATAGAACGGAAGAAAGGTACTGTAGAATTAAATATAATTAGCGTGGATCGATGGAAAGAATTTTATAAAAGATTGTGACAAATAGAAGATCTGTAATTGAAGGAGGAGGAGGGGATCACATTACATAACGGCACGGTGGATTCAGTGACAGTAGAAGACCTGCACGTGATTGTAAAAAGTATGAAAGACGGGAAAGCGTATGGACCACATCTTATTAATAAGGAACTTTTATAATATGCTGGTCACTTTTGTGATTTTAGAGTAGTTCCAGGTGACTGTATCCTCCTTAGATCATTCTTACTTTTTGCCCAAGTCTCACATCCGTATGAGAGCATAGGTCTTGTCATTACTTTGCAGAATTTTGTCTTTCCGTCATTCCCAGTTTTTATTGGTTTCCGTTATATTAGTGCCAGATATCGTTTTAAACTACTTTATTTATTGGAGACGCTAATACGAGGGCTATCCGAAAAGTAAGTTCCGATCGGTCGCGAAATGGAAACCACTGCGAAAATCAAAAATGCAATAGTTTCAACATAGCCGCTGCTCCGACTTAAGCATATGTCGTAGCGTTGTACCAACTTTCTAAAACCCTCGTCATAGAAGGCAGCCGCCTGTGCTTTCCGCCAATTCTCTACGCTCGTCTACAGCTCGTTGTCTGCGCCAAATTGTGATCCTCATAACTAGCGGTTCATTTGAGCAGAGCTGAAACTCAGAAAAGCCAAATTACGGGTTGTATTGTGGATGATCAAACGCTTCCCATCGAAAACGCTGCAGGAGGATCTATATTGCCCCCGCAGAGTGTGGGCGAGAATTGTTATGAAGAACAGTTTTGTAATGTGGGCTGGCGAAATCTCTCACCAGGTCCTCATACCTGGCGGGAGACATTATTTTCTAGGCATTTTTACGGGTTCACTAAGCTCTCAGAATTGAAAAGAGCGACGTGCTGCGATCGACGGGTATACTAGAGACACGACCAAACACGTCTGAGTAAAACTTCATCGCATTGTCACAGTGGTTTCCATTTCGCCACCGATCGGAACTTACTTTCCGAACAGACCTTGTATTATATTCATAATATATCACATACAAGATACTAAAAGTGAGGGGCCAATTCAGCTGAATTTCCAATTAGTATTAGTTTAGAATGCATTTGTCTGCATTATTATGTCGTCTCTCCCACAAGCGGTGTTGTACCAGAGAACCGTGGCGAAGGGCAGGGCGCACAAACCGATTTGGCATTCGTTTCCGCCTGCCGCTGGTTGCCTGCCTGTTAGGCGGACCGGGCGCCTGCCTGTCTCGTTATTAATTAGAAGCGCTGTCGCAACGATGGAAATTACGTCAATTAGCGTTCCTGTCTCCGGGCCGGGAATATCTCCAGTGTCTATCCGTGGCGCCATTAATGCTACAATCGGCGCTCCAACAATTTCGTTAGCTGCTCTGTAGCGACCCTTTTAGTCGTAAATCTTAGAAATTTCGCCTCGTCCCTGGCACTGAAAAGTTTCATTTACAAATAAATCCGCTTGATTAATTTTTGGAACTTAGTAAGTGCCATAGACAGCCCACCAGTGGGAAAAGCGTCTTGTTTTGATTTCATCTTGATTCCCTTTGCTATCATTTGCATTCTATGATCAAGAGAGCACCAATACAATCAGCTAAACTCTTGACAATTATTTCATGTTATCACAAAATTCTATGCAATGTCATAATTAGTCATTAAGTTGTTAGGGCACAACCATTGACGTATGACGCAGTTACTTCTTCTTTTCAGTTTTGTACATCAGTGGTCACCCAGACACACATATCCGAAAATTAAGCTTAATTACTCCGGTGTCACTCTTCTCTATTACAAGTAATTTTATCTGGTGACAGATGGTCCCTGAATTAGCTTTTAAATATTTTCATTTTATTAGACTATTACTGTAGCTTTAACGTGTCGACAAGGAAGCTCTTATTTCCTTCATATCACTCGTCCAACAAGAAATTTGCTTGGCTGCGCAAAAATCATACCATACCGACCAGCCAAATAAAGATTGTCATTATCAGTTTCAATTGTTCAACCTTCAAACGTATAACAAAGTTTTGACAAGTCGCTAAGGCTCTGAGCACTATGGGACTCAACTGCTGAGGTCATTAGTCCCCTAGAACTTAGAACTAGTTAAACCTAACTGACCTAAGGTCAGCACAAACATCCATGCCCGAGGCAGGATTCGAACCTGCGACCGTAGCGGTCTTGCGGTTAGTCACTAAGGTTTGTGTTAGTTAATAATTCCCTATTCTCTAACTGCAAGTATAAACTCACAATTATAACTATTAAACTAGGTGACATAACTGTCGTGAAGTTTAATATACACGTGCTGGTGACTGACCATACGAAAACCAAGTGGACGACTTTAAACAATTTGATGACCTTGCTGAATGACTCGTTCGTTCTTGTTCGGTACTGACTCTTCTCGTCTGTTGTTCGACGGAAGTCACGACATTAATAATACATAGAGTGGGAATAAAAACACGCGTTCTTCTTCTGAAAAGTAAAGGAGGAATTTTTCGGTTGGGATATTCCAACGCGTACGCTTAGCACTTTAACTGGAACAATGTATTCCTAAGTGCATAATGAACCATAGGTTTGCTATCTCCTGCACTAAAATGAGAGACGCAGATTGTGTACCACACCGACACTCTTATACAGAATCTCCCCTCTGCCGTCGCTGCTCTTGCCCACTGAACTACCAAGGCACCACTCACGACCAATCTCAGTGTCTCCACTTGCGGATACGTCTCTCTTACTGGTGAGTCGTGGCTGGTTACGTCACCACCTAAGAACATAATCCATTCTAAAAAGCCGGCCGCTGTGGCCGAGCGGCTCTAGGCACTTCAGTCCTGAACGGCGCTGCTGCTACGGTCGCAGGTTCGAATCCTGCCTCGGGCATGAGTATGTGTGATGTCCTCAGGTTAGTTAGGTTTAAGTAGTTCTAAGTCTAGGGGACTGATGACCTCAGATGTTAAGTCTCATAGTTCTTAGAGCCATTTGAACCGTTCTAAAAATGGTCTGGAGAGTTCTGGGCTGATATACAATTTAAATCTGTCACGCACCTTCATACTGTGTTACACTCTAAGATGGGAGCAATATCATACTTTGAGAATGCTAGGTACACGTGTCCTCCTTCTGCCTTACACCCTATGACATTATACTTCACTTTCAACGCCAAGAGGCCCAGAAAGCTTTCGCTCGTAGGAAACTGTCCGTCGGTATAAATGGGGTTTATTCGCTACAGTGCAGTAGCCGATAGCCAATAGCCAAAAGTAAGAAAGCACGTTCGAGCTGAACAGCACAGTTAAGAGAGTAGGATATTCCAAAGACTGACGCTAATGTGACCCAATTCCGTATGAAACGGGGCTGTCAACAGCTACAAAATTATTTCCATATGCAAAAAGTTTGAAGTATTGTACATAAGTAAAATAAGTAAGTCATCCCAACGTATCAATATGAAGAGTGCAGCGAAGCTAATGACTCTTCTTTACCCCAAAAACTCTGTACGCTACAAGGAATTTGATTGTGTGTCATTATTAACATTCATATTTTTACTGTACAATTAAACAAGTTGAGCCCTTAGAGATAAGGCAACTAATAATCAGTGGTCTTATCCAAAATCCGTACGTAACACAACTTGGTACCAACCACGCCGCTGTTGCAGCACCACGTTTAATCGCAGAGCAATGCATGAATGAACTTTGCTTTGTCGATTGTTAGTGAATACAGACACCAACAACCACGGCAGAGTAGGCAGTGAACAGCATTTCTGAGAAAACGCTATGGATGTAAAAATATATTGCGAATTCGAGTCATGTTAGGATATATGAATTTTCACAGCCTTATACAACAATAGGCGGCACACACATGCTGCAATAATACGAGAAGAACAGCAGTGCAATATTAGAACAAGATGCCCAAGCACTGAATATTGGTAAAATTACCAGCAGTTAGAGTCAGCCATAAGTAACATAAGTAAAATAGTTTTCATAGTTAATTCAGGCCGTGATGGCAGAGTAGCGAGGCCAGTAACGAATGTTACCTCTGAACATCAAGTACAATTCATAACAAAGGGTGTTTACAAATTTCGTCGCACATATTCCAGAAATATGGATAGGTAAAAAGGTGCGGTTTGGGGTATAATGTTCACACACGCCAATTTTTTTCTTCTTTGCAGGTTAGTTATAGTGGAAAATGTCTACCCTCCCAGCAGATGACACTGTGTTCTAAATGGCTGATACAAAACAAATCTGACATCCAGGACCAGCGAAACTTCCGGATGCGTTACAGACATACGCCCTCGTCACGTACGCCCATCATAAAGGGGCACACGAGGTTCAAGGAATCCAGAAGTGTCACGAGGAAGATTTTCGGGTGACTGAGAATGAGTACTGCGGATGTGGAACAGGTGCAACCTGTATCCGTTTCGACAGCTGCACGTACCACCACTCACGCTGCACACTGTGTTACACAAGAGACTGAAGCTTCGTGCCTGCAAGGTGCTACTGTTGCATGCACTTCAGTGACAGACCAAAGTGTAAAGCGTTTGCAACTGAGATTCTGAGTAGCATCGACGATGTTCCAGAATATCTGAAAAAGGTTATGTTGACGGACGAAGCTTGTTCTCTGGTGTCTGGGTAGGTGAACCAGCACAATCTAAGGACTTTGGGCTGTAAGAACCCCCCCCCCCCCCACTTTATCACGAAGATAGTTCACGACAGTCCAAAGGTAAACTTCTGATGTAGCTTGTTCTATGGCTGTGTGGCCGGACTGCCTTTCTTTGCACAGTCGTCATTAACATTGTTCATCTTGGCGTGCTTATGGCCCCACTTCCACAGGTCGAAGTACTGCAACGCGTCGTAATATGCCAGTAGGATGGTGCTCTTCGTCACTGGGCCTCGATCGTTAGCACACGGTAATAAAGACATGTTAGGCCAAATATTGGAGGAACTGGAATATTGCTTAGATAATACGTGTACTACAGCCTGGTGCACATGCTGAACTCAGTTAAACGACTCCTAATATTTTAGGTGCGTGTATATTATTCCACATACGGCACCTTTCTACCGATCCCCATTTCTGAAATATACGTAACCAAAGTGTATGAGATCATTTTATAAAACCCTATACGTACACTGCCTAACACCAAAAGTAAGGAACGTAGCATACAGGTAACTTCGCATAGCACGCACCATCGACGAGTATGTAAACGATTAGAGCTGAAATTCTCTGTAACAGGTAAAACGCCCACCAGGGTGCGTTAGTGATTTTCGGACTAAGATTAACTGACAGAATACATAAGAGGCGCGAATAACGTCAGATGTTGAGTGATGACTGTGAAGGACACTGGAGATGCTACGCACTAACGTCAGGCAATGTTGTCAGCACCTGACGTAGTTTAAAGGGGTCTAACTTTGGATCTTCGTTTGGCTGGCTGATCGAGTCATGTAAAGCTGCCTACGGACGCTGTCCTCGCTGCTACTCACTGCACGGAATATGACAATCTGTGAATCTTTTAAAAACGCGTCACACCAACTTCCACCCAGATCTCGGAAAACTCGCAGTGAAAACAGGAGGACGTAGCAATTAATATTACAACAGCTGGAAATTGATTGTATATTGTAACAGCTAGCAACCAAAGAAAGTGTGAAACAGAGAATGAAGTGATCCGGAAACAAATATTTAATTATTTATCATAAATAGTGTAATCAAACAGGATATTTCATTAAATTATTAATGTTTATAGTGTTCTGTATCACCTCGTGCAGATACGAACAGAACAGACATTTCTGGAGAAGATTACGGTTACAGCGTAGCGTTAGCAGACTAATTCAAATTTCTTTTATTATATTGAAGTGTGTTTACTTTTTTCTGTGAAGCGGCAACCTCACTACACTTAATCTGTTTCAGAGCTCAAGAATACAAACATTACTGCCGGCTATTACAACACTGGTGGATGTTGAGCAAGCGCATCCGACATCTGCGACTGAAGCACAGAATTCTGGTGTCAGCTCCTTCCTTCCGTAGCTTCGATGAATGCAAATTGAACATTTTGTATCCAACAAAATGTCAGGTGACTCACGACGTTCTTATCTTTTACGTGGATCGGAGCTGAAATAGTGTGTTTATGTCCAAAAGAATTGCCGTAGTAAAGCCCTAAACTCTACCTTATGGAAAATGATTAGGAAATTCAACGACTTTCTCGAGTCTCAGATTAATGTAGCTGCTACTCGTTTCAAATTTTTCCCAAATGTCATCGTAATAATGTCTTACAAGTAATGGATCGCTCAATTCAAGGACATGATGAATTTCAAATTTAACTAAGAATGTCGAGCTTCAAGACGAAATGCTTCAAGGTAGAATTATTCAGAACCTAGCTGACTGTATGATAAGGGCTCTCACTGATGTGCTTAAAGTGACTGAATCCTGGGAAGTGCAATAATCGCGGAACTAGACTTTAAAGTGCCTGTTGATGCAACGCTGAAGGCAGATACTTCTAAGCAGGCTCAGCCTAGAATGGCAAATGATGGTATCGGCCGCAAGCAACGGTGAACGATGTATACGAAGGGTCCAAACAGTTTTCAGCAAGTTCACGTACTCCAAACACTTGTGTTAAGTGCTATTAACACTTGACTGTAAACAGTGCTTTTTCCACCAAGCGAAATGACATCACTGCCATAAATCAGGATACGCACAACAACTGTGCCTACAAAGACTCGAATGGTAAAACACTGTTCAAGGTAAATCTAAATTTGTGAAACTGGTAAGCTATATGATATAACATTCTGATTCCACGTCCACCGCTCCTGGCAATACTCACAGGAATCATAAGCACAGGTGCGGGAATTGCAAAGTACATGTTCATTTAAATTTTGCGCATTCAAATTAGCGCTCTCCAAGCAGACGATCAGAAAAACTCTTCGTCACTAACAAATCAGAGAAAGGCAGTCTTGTGAGAGTCAGAACTGAAAATCAGAATCAAAAGAACAACCGGAAGGTGTTCTTCTCTTTATGGATTAACCATCGAACTGTGCTATTTCAGTTTAACACAGGTGTTTCGGTCACATTAAGTAATCACAATACACATGAGCAACTTGGACACTTTAAATTACGGAAATTACGTCTGCACCTTCAGGCCCACAGCAGCGAAAATATCTGTCCTTGATCGTGGGCTTTGCAAGCAAAATATAAAAATACTACATTAGTGCAATTCACAATAGTTCAGTCACGCTCTATTACCAACGTTTTTGGCTTGGATGCACTTCATTTGTTTCGATTTGATATTGGAGACATCGTGTGTGGTATCGATGATCAAGTTTCCTATGCCAGCATCCAAAAATTGTGTGAACAATATGGGCATTTGTTTGATAGCAGATACGGACAGACACATTACATTCAAGTACAGTGCTCAACCAAAGTTTCACCGCGCAAGTCTGGTACCTCAAGCCATTTACGACGAAGTTGTTCTTAAACTCAACAGACTGGAACAAATATGTGTTTAGCAATCCAGCTCTTCAAGTCAGTGGGCATCTCCTCTTGTTATTACCAGTAAATCGATCATGAAAATCTGACTCTATGCAGACTTCAAGGTAACAGTTAATGCTCAGACAGTTATTGATTCCCTCCCCTGTCACATATCGAGGAGCTTATGGGTCACCTGGTAGGTTGATAATTCTTTTACAAAATTGATTTAGCTTATTATTACCTTCACCTTCCACTGTACGAGGAACGAAAAAAATTATGATGTTCAGTACGCTACTCATCTTGTATCATTACAATTGGTTCAAATGGCTCTGAGCACTATGAGACTTAACAGGTATGGTCATCAGTCCCCTAGAACTTAGAACTACTTAAACCTAACTAATCTAAGGACATCACACTACACCCAGTCATCACGAGGCAGAGAAAATCCCTGACCCCGCCGGAAATCGAACCCAGGAACCCGGGCGTGGGAAGCGAGAACGCTACCGCACGACCACGAGCTGCGGACTTGTATCATTACCAGCAGCGTCCCTCCCGAATCGCATCTGCTCATGCATTGGCGCAAAACTTTCATGAACAAGTATTGTCGAAAATTCCGTAACATCCAACTTATTTGAATGACATCACAGTGCCACTGTAAACACCGCAATAACATCTGAAAAATTTTGAATCTCTAAATTTTGACTGATACAGAAGTTCATTTTTTGATACCGAATATTCGGGAGATCTCTTTGGTGCCCACAGGGCTCACTCCTCGACGAAGCATTTAGCGGTCACCTGGAGCTTACATTCTCCCAAAAATATATGGTGGTGGCAGGCAGTTGTAAGAAAGCTTACTCATTACATTAAGTTCATTCCGAATGGAGCACAAATTTCTGCTCCTTTGCATCGCTACCATCGTAAAAATGTTCCTTTCCAACGGACTGGAGAATATAGAAATTATTTGAGAATTTTCAATGCACTGAGTTGTTATCCATGTCTACGATCCGTAGAAACCGGTAGCGCTCGCGTTTGTTGCATCATTATATCGAATAGGTGCTGTTTTATTAGACAAGGTTAGAAGGACCGCAAGCTCCATAGCATTCACGTCTAAGACGTTGAACAAGCCGAATTCAACTGCAGTCACGTGTAAAAGGAAGCCTTAGCAGCAGAGTCTGCTCATCCCTCCAGCTATCTCCACCGCTACACTATTCCGAGCAAGTGTGTGCATGAGATGGCTTTATACTGAAGGCTGTACACATGGGGAATTTAGGAACATGTGTTTGCAGCTCAGTGCATTTACTTGTAAGGGGCGAATATTGCGGCATATACATACATCAAAAAAAGTTTTGTATCACCTCGGTTCCGTGGGTTGCAAGGCCTGTACAGAAAATTGGAACAGAGTTCAATATAAACATCATTTCCCCCCTTTTTGTTGATCATGAAAACCACACATTGCTTGTTGTACCATCATACTGCGAGACCTTCAAAGGTGGTGGTCCAGATTGCTGTACACACCGGCGCCTCTAAAACCCAGTAACACGCATGCCTGTATTCGTCGTAGCATACTATCCACAAGTTCATCAAGGCACTGTTGGTCCAGATTGTCCCACTCCTCAATGGCCATTTGGCGTGGATCCCTCAGAGTGGTTCGTGGGTCACATCGTCCATAAACAGCCCTTTTCAATCCATCCCAGGCATATTCAATAGCATTCATGTCTGGAGAACATGCTGCCCACTCTAGTGGAGCGAGGTCGTTATCCTGAAGGATGTCACTCACAAGATGTGCATGATCGGGGTGCAAATTGTCAGCATTGAACACGAATTTCTCGCCAATATGCTGACGATATGGTTTCACTATTGGTCGGAGGATGGCATTCACGTATCGTATCGTCGTTACGGCGCATCCACGACCACCAGCGGCGTACTTCGGCCCCACATAATGCCACCCCAGAACGGCAGGGAACCTCCACCCTGCTGCACTCGCTGAACAGTGTGTCTAAGGCGTTCAGCCTAAACGAGTTGCCTCCAAACACGTCTCCAACGATTGTCTCGTTCAAGGCATATACGACATCCATCTGTGAAGATAATGTGATGCCAATCCTAAGCGGTCCATTCGGCTTGCTGTTGTTCCCATCTGTACCGCACTGCGTGGTGTTGTGGTTGCAAAGATGGATCTCACCATGGATGTTTGGAGTGAAGTTGCGCATCATGCAGCCTATTGCACACATCTTGAGTCGTAACACGACGTCCTGTGGCTGCAAAAAAATGCAAATGACTCTGAGCACTATGGGATTTAACACATGAGGTCATCAGTCCCCTAAACTTAGAACTACTTAAACTTAAATAACCTAAGGACATCACACACATCCATATCCCAGGCAGGATTCGAATCTGCAACCGTAGTAGCAGCGCGGTTCCAGACTGAGGCGCCTAGAACCGCTCGGCCACAGCGGCCGGCTGTAGGTACCCGTAGGTAGCCGTAGGTAGCCGTCATCCAGTGCAGTAGTAGCCCTTGGGCGGCCTGAGCGAGGCATGTCATCGACAGTACCTGTCTCTCTGTATCTCCTCCACCTCCGAACAACATCGCTTTGGTTCACTCCGAGACGCCTGGACATTTCCCTTGTCGAAAGGCCTTCCTGGCACAAAGCAGCTATGCGGACGCTATCGAACCGCGGTATTGAAGGTCTAGGCGTGGTTGAACTACAAACAACACGAGCCATGTACCTCCGTTCTGGTGGAATGACTGGAGCCGATCAGCTGTCTGACCTCCTCTGTCTAATAGGCGCTGCTCATGCACGGTTGTTTACATCTATGGGCGGGTTAAGTGATATCTCTGAACAGTGAAAAGGATTGTGTCTGTGATACAATATCCACAGTCAACGTCTATCTTTAGGAGTTCTGGGAACTGCGGTGATGCCAAACATTTTTTGATGTGTATTTATAAGCAGGAGTTCATCATATGTGCTTATTTTCAGTTTTTTATTCTTCTGTCTAAGCAATAACTTTAATGACTTCATTAAATAAGTACATTAGTTAGTGTTCATAAGATAAGCAGAATTCCAAAAAGCTTTACGTTTAACATTAAGATGTGATGTTTATAAACTCACACACATTTCTATTTTAGAATGTGTAATGTATCTGGAAGTATGGTTTGTCATGCAAACTCATGGAGTTGGACAGATTAAAATCTGTTAAACCGGAACTGTGGCGTTACTTCGTCAATATCGTAATAGAAAAAACGTTTGCACACATATGTTGGACCAAATACTGAAATAACTTCATTGGCTTGTCTGTGCAGTCAACATTTTATAAAAGTCTTGTAAACTCCTTGGCTGGACAAATAGGTTGTTGAAGTGGGTGTTGCATTATACCTCTCTATCAGCTCAAGTTCGTGGAACATTAGAAGCCAGAAATGGGAATGATCCTACAAAAAAAAATCGGAACCTATCTTCAGTCGTACAAAGTACTGATGTCTATTTGAGCATGTGTGATGAAACGTTTCAATTACTAAAACATCGTCAGTCACATCTGTTCCACAAATGACTGCCTTGAGTTTTGGGAAGTGTTCATTGTCACGATCCTGAAGCTGAAGCTGATTTTTGCGCAGTACTACTTTTTATTTGGTAGAATCAAGCTTGTCCACCATATCTGTTACTAAATGAATCACCCCTTGCACTAAGACACTTAATGAATTCAAATAATTTATAAAGTTTTTCTTAAAAGATTCACCATTCGGGTGAAACTCAGTTTTTTCTCTGATCGCCTTCAGTATGCCATTCATCAGAAAATAAATGCATCATATCGTCTTCGTGGCTGGGATTGAAATGATGTTCCAATAACTGTTTTGTTAGCTCATACTAGTAGGGCAGCGTATAAAGCGCTTTGCATGATGTATATAAACAATACGAAAAGGCAATTCCCAATCGCCACTGAAAGATGTGGCCTTTTTTGTTTTTTTTTGTTTTTGATAAGTGCACAGACGCCAGAGTATTCCTAATGCAGAACATAAATCTAACTTAACCACAGAACACTAAAGAGGGAAAAGGTTACATTATCACTAAAACATCATAAATTTTACTATTCAATATTTTATTCAAACTCATAGCTTATGTACTAGTTAATCAGTTACAAGTTCTCCTACGGTACGTCACATACAAAATGAGTACAATAAGTCCTGTTTTATAGGCTATACTGGCAATAGCAGATTGCTGTGAACTGCAAATTGATATCAACTGTAATCGCAAATTTTAGAAGAGTTCAGTAATCTAGGATTATCAAAACTGCTGTTGTTAGACCACTGCCTCGCGACTGCTAACCTCTATCCGAGTCCGACTGCAGCCTTCGTTGTCCTTCTCCTCCTCGTCCCTGACCCCAATCGCCGCTGCACTCGCAGCGCTAAACAAGTGTGCGACTGGAGAGTTCGCGCTCATGGTCCGCTGTTTCTCGAGGCCTCATCCATCGTTCAATTCAATTCAATTTATTGCTCGTAACACATAATTTTACATTCATGTGCGTTTTCAACTAAATATAAAATTTTTGCAATCACAGTTTTTTTAGTTTACATTATTTTTTGTTACATTGTTATTCATGATAAATTCAAGTTATAAGGGCAGTTTTGGATAAGCCACTTCTTGATTCACTTTTTAAAAGTATCCCCAGTCAATATATTAACTTAATTTGGTAACAAGTTATTAAAAATATCTCTTTTGACATAGTGGCTTTTCGCTGCTTGTATTAATCTTCTCTTAACCGTATGAAAATCTTTTCTATGCCTTGTTTTATAGTTGTGAATATCCATGTTTCTTTCTGTGAACTTAGTGTCTTCTTTCACTAGCATTATATTTTCTAGTACATACATGGCATAAACTGTGAGAATATTGTGTCTAATGAATAGCGGTTCGCAAGAAGTTCCTGCTTTTACTTTTGCTATGATCCTCAAGCATCGCTTCAACAGTATGAAAACTCTTTTCATATTAGTTTGGCTTGTACCACCCCACAGTACCATTCCATAAGACAAGAAAATATACACTAATCAATAATATACAGTCCTTAGGATTTCAGAATTAGGGTGTGGTGATAATCTTCTTAATACATATGGACTGGGTGTTCATTTTTACAGATTTAATCAGCTTGCTGCTTCCGTGAAAATCGATTATCTATGCATAAACCTAAGAATTTACAGTCTGTAGGTTTTTGGTAGAATTTGATCAATCACAGCATTTTGTTTAGACCATTTGGTCTAAAATGAATAATATTTTTTCTATGTTTACATTTTGGTTCTCTCTTTTAAAGTGAGCTCTTGCCTTTTCAATAAAGTTATGTATCCCTTCAACTAGGCTGGGCTCATTGTCTGCATAGCAGACTCTAGATGTACGGTCTTCATACATAGTCATCAATTGCTAGTTGTCAAGAGAACTTGGGAAATCGTGTACATAGCATACGAACAGAACTGGACCTAAAATGCAGCCCTGAAAAACACCAAAATGTATATTTCTTATACTTGACCTTCTCCTCCCCAGTATATCTCCATTAGAGTACATAATCTCTGGGCACTGTTGTCTACACTTTAAATATGTTTCTACTAATTGCATGAGTTTTCCAGTGACAACACTCTTCACAATTTTGATAAGAGCACGTCATGATGTACTCTATAAAACACCCTTGAGAGGTCCAGGAATACTCCTGCTGCCTGGGATTTTTCATTTTTTTTCTTCAAATACATGGTGGACAAATTGTACTGCTGCTGACGTGGTACTTCGACCTCCTCTGAAACCATGCTGGAAATCATTTAATATGTCAGCGTTGTTGTAATTTTCCAAGACTTTTTTAAATATTTTTTCTCTATGAGTTTGCTGAAAGTTGAGATTAGAGCAGTGGGTCTGTATTTCTATACATGCTTTATTTCCCCCTTTTTGTGAATTTGTTTCACTACAGACTGTTTCAACTTGTCAGGGAGCACACCGCCTTCGAGAACACAGTTTATTTGATGAACTACTGGTTTCATTAGTTCGTGTTTTCATTTATTTAACAGATACGGATAAATGCCATCTGATCCTGCAAATTTTTTTGTTTCTGAGGTTATCAACAAGCTTCAGAATGTCATATGTGCTTGCTGCATGTAGTGTACTGCAGTTCTATTGGTTACAGGACTCAAATGAGTGTTGCATATCCTGTTTCATAGAAACATTTTTGACAGTACCTATGAATTAATTATTAAAAATATTGCTGACTAGAAGAGGATCAGAGATATCTTCATTATTTCATTACTCACAGTTAATTGTAAATTATTAATTTTAGTTTCTGTTTCATTGTTTGATTTTATTTACAACTGACCAGCAAGTCTCTGAAACGTTACCTGAAACTCATACCTGTTGGCTAATTCCTTCTGATTTTAGTCTCCTGACTTCTTTGCGGTACTTATATTTGTACTGCTTGTAGAGTTCTTTATGTAGCTCTGAGTTAATCAGTCTGTGTAAGGTACACAGTTTTCCATTTTTTCTTTCAGATCTTTTGTTTTAAAATATAATGGCACAGGTTTCCATTTTTAAGGTTGATTTTTCTGGATACTCACGTTGTTAATGGAAAGGCTCTACTTACGTTCTCCGTCATAATTTCTGTGAACATGTTTCATTTATGTCATAATTGATTCCCATGGTTATTGACTTAAACTATGTCTTAGTGTAGCGATGTTGTTTGTAGATAGTATCCCCTTGTGGTCATACATTTTTTTAAGTTTGAACTTGGTATTACATTTTAGCACTAGTGTTTGGACTAAATGATCTGAGAAGTGACCATTTATTCCATCAGTTTTAGCCCCATAAGACAGGATACAAGTTGTAAAACGTTTGCTTTCCTGATCATCATGTAAAGTGTTGATGGTAAGATCCGCCAGCGTGACAAGACTTACACATCTGCAGCCTGACATTAATTTCCTTTAAACTACATCAAGCGATTTCAAAAAAGCATCAAAGTTTCCACAGGAGGATATATATACACCTATGACATAGAAAGGAACAATGCAAAATGTAATTTTATGAACTGCAGTTTCTGAATCTTTGTCAACACAGACATTCTTCTCCAGTATCACATTTCCGTGGTGGTTATGAAGTTACATTTTCTTGAGTAGATGGCAACACCACCACTTTTATTGTGTATTGTGCAGTAGAGCGTAGCTGGGTTGTAGCCTTCTAATTTGCAATTTTGAATGTTGTTCACTGTTTTCTGGTGATCTGTAACTATTACTACACGTGGAGATAGTCCTACGATAAATGATTCAAAAGCATCTGTTTTGTTTCCTAAAACCTGTACACTATAATGCAAAAGTGATAAATTACTCTCGTGTGGACTAACGTCTGTTTGAGGCACATATGAAGCATATATACTTCCATCTGGTGTTGCACTGGTGGAAGGGTTTACTGTCTTAGAAAACATCGCTCTTGTCCTGCTGATGTATGTTTTACAGACCTGGCATTTCGTGGTTGATTTCACAGGTATTCTCTTCTTTTTTCCTTCAGAGGGATGGCCTCTGTAGCACAATACTGCATATTCAGTTTGCTGTTCACTACTTCTTGGTTCCGTTTTATAACTAAGTCCTTCCTTAGTCTGTTGAGATGTATGCCATGGGATGTGTGAAATCTTCTTCCTACGCCGCTGATGTCCACAAATATAACATTTTTGAATCTCGTGCATTTACTTAGGATCTGTTTATTTGCGCTTCGCACTTCTTTATTTACACACGACCAGCTTGTCAAGTCATGTCGATGTGGGACAGAGAAGACGATCACGTTTGAACTTCTCAGCACATGTAGGCTTCCTTTAAGTGAGATCACCAGATCTTTCGTTTCGTTTTTGATACGTCATTTGTTCCCGCTAAGAGCACGAAAAAGTCGTTATTTGTTGTTGCTGGAAATTTTGTGCCTGGTTTCACTACGCTAGTTATTTTGTGACTGCTTCTAGACTGAAATTCTGCTGCTATGTTCTATCTTTGATTATCTGCAAATAGGTCTATTTTGCACGTCTTTGCTGGTTTATACTAACTGTTTTTAGGCCTGCTGGTACTTGGATGGTGAGTAGTGGCACTGTTTGTTTTGTCTTTTTTGTCCATATTAATCGATAATCCATCTTGAGGAACACTTGAGTTTAACCCACTGTGGGCGACTACACTCCCGGTTCAGTTGTTTTTGTTCCTGTGGTTGGAAGTGACTCTGTCATTCTCTGTTTCTGATGTTCTTTTTCTTTTCATGTCGTACTTCCCAGCTCGTTGAGAAATCACAGTCTACAGTTGAAAGCAGTTCAAAAGGGTTTTCGTGCACAAAGACTGTGCAACCGGTACTTTTACCATTTACACTAGTTTGCAGTTCTTGCTTGCTGTCTTTGTAAGTGACTTTAGTCCACTTTTCGCTGGCATGCGCGATGCTTTGCGGAACTTGTCGAGTATTCGGTTCACTTTTTCCAAGCTGAAAATTCGAGATATTCACTTTCAGAGCATTGGTTACAAATTATAAGCTGGAGACACGTTCGTTTAACTTTGTGATTTCATCTTTATAGGTTGCACACACCTTTTTAACGGCAACATTAACTCTTTTCCGCGGAGAAGCATCTCGAACTTTCACGTTGGACGCCACGTTGTTTACTAAATTTCATAAATAACTGCATGGCAGAAAATTCTTGCTGGTGATGGCCATAACCCGTTTACTGCTGCCTTGCATCCTACAGAAGACGTTGTAAGAGGTCCATGACTAAGCAATTTATTGCTAGCGCACTCAAGCAGATGCAATTTCGATAGATTGCTCACGCGCTGCCTGCGCTATGTAAGCTGTAAGAGAATCTCAGACCAGTGAGCAGTGTTGTATGCAGTAAGAGCAGTGTCAGTAGCTAGCAGTGTAGTAACTAGCAGTCTGGTGTATCGAGTTGGCTGGGCCAGTCGTGGGGAGCGATGGCGGTGCCTGAGCGATGTAGTATAAGGTAAAAGCAGCCTCGCGCATGTGTACTATTGTTATATCAAGTTCCGAGTAAATGTTTTTAATCAAATCTCTTAATAATAATCTTTCTTATAAAAATTAACTTTTGACAATCTTTTTATACATGACCAATCTATTGGCCAGCATTGCACTGGGCTGTGCCAGAAAACTTTCTTATAGGAGCAGATATATACCCGTTATCCGGCGACCTTATTTTGGCCATGGCCATAACCCGTTCACAGCTGCCTTGCATCCTACAGAAGACGTTGTAAGAGGTCCATGACTAAGCAATTTATTGCTAGCGCACTCGAGCAGATCTTTCAGGGCCATGACGCAGCACTGCTGACGTCCAAATTTACCAGTTTAGATTCACAGTCAGTTAATTATTGAAGGGTTATATGTGAGCCACAATTTTATTGAGAGATTAGTCAGATTTTATTATTGGTAGGTTACGGAATTTTTTTATTGGGAGGTTACGCTGAATGTCAATGCTATACATATTTTTACTGTTGGGAGGTTACACTTGTCGGCAACCGGCCAGGATCGTATTTTTGTGAATTTCTGAGAATTAGTCAGTTATATATCTGCTCTTATTTACTTAATATTAAAGGTAGTTTGAATCTGGCGCAACGCATTTACTAATTTGTCACTCTTTCTTTCACAGATCATCGGCAATTTATTGCTCTTTGTTGTTATTGTATTTGTTCCAATTTTGCTTTTTCTTTGTTTGAGTTTGTGCTTACCTTTGACTTGTGAAAGTGCCGCGAAAAACTGCTAACAGTACATCGCGATGCGCAGTGAGTGAAAAAGCCGACTTGAATAATTTGACTGATAATACTAGCGACACATCACATGTTATGAAATAGAAACCATACTGTCACGTTACTAGCAAATTAAGGGCGCTCATGAAAGTCACTAGGATTTGTGTTTGCCCAGTAACGGTAGTTCTGTTTATTCCCATAACCCGTGCCTCATCTGACATCCGGAACTTGTTTGAAAATTCATCGTCATTGTTTATTTTTCTTACCATTTGTTAACAGAATCCAAGTCGTAATCGGTAATCGTTGTCCTTCAATTGTTGCACCATCTGTAGTTTGTATTGATGAAATTTTAAATCAAGATGAAGAATTCTGCGAACGCTCTCCCAGGACATTCCAACCACTGCTGCTTGCTTACGAATTGAACGATATGGGCTCCGTAAGACAGACACGCGTACATCAATGTTCGCTGGAGAACGCACACTTTTAGGTCCTCCTGTTGCTTTCTTCTTGAGGACAGATCCAGTCTCTTCATAGTTATTAATCCATCATTTTATCGCGTGTTCCGATGGAACGGCATCATGACGTCCTAAATTACAAAAACATCGAAACTCCCTCTGTATTGCTACCAAACTATCATTGTTTGTAAAACATTTTTATGGCTAACGCACGCTGTTGGCCGTTCCACTGATCCATGAGCCTAGCGTATTATGCTAACGCTGGTTTTGCAAGGGCTACCACTCCGTCGCTGTTCAAGATTTGGACTCTTTACTACGATCATATGGCTAGGTACAAAGTCGAAGCCTATGTCTCTCTTAAGGCGTAAGCAATTCCTACATTTTGTCACCATCACCTCGTTCTTTCCGTCAAGGTCAAGGCGGGCTGCAGCGTTGACAGGAACTATTATCGTTATAAGAGATTCGTATCCCAACTGCAACCAGATGAGACTTTTGCCAAGTTTTCAGGGGTCCTTTATTTTTCCCATATCTGCAGTAACTGTTTGACGCTCTTTTTAGGGATTCTTAGTGCTCATCACTACATTTGGGCGCTACCACTTTAATCGTTTGCCCATCAAAATTTCATCTGCTCCAGGAATTTATCGAAGAAATGTGGAGCGTTTTATTAAGGACGTTCCCCGTCTTGTATTAGCTACGTCAATAACATATAGATCATCACCTCCACGTGAGAAGATCGTTTGAGAAATTGACAGGTAGTTCTCCATTGGCTTCTGGAGAATGGCTTTCGTTGAAAATTGAAAAAAGTAGCCCAAATGGAGTGTTTCTTGGGATATGTGCTTAGCAAAGGTAGCCTCATCTCTATAGACAAGCACATTGCAGTCGTACTCAACCTGCTGGCATTCAAGAACCTGAAGGAACACCGTTTTGGGGCAAGATTTCTTATTATGCTAAGTTCTTTCCGGAGGCAGTGCACATCTGCCATCCTCTTAAGCGGCACCGTCAAAAGGTATCAAATTCGTATTGTCTGCGGACTGTCAACGGGATTTTGTCCCTCACGCAGTGTTTTTTGCTCTGCTCCCGGACTAGTTTCTTTACGCTAGGATATCTATTAACCCTGGTCGCTAACATGTTTCAGAATGGTATTGGTGCGATCAGGTTATTGGTGACACCTGAATGCAGTTTGATCGTTAGTTTCATGCAACCATCCAGAGGGATGTACGGTGGCTGTTCGAAAAGTAAGGTACAATCGGTCGCGAAATTGAAACCATAGTGAAAATCAAAAATTTTTTGTTCGCAACAATCAGCCACACCTTCCAGCTACCTCTCTAAATAGCCGCCGCTCTGACCTAGATATTTGTCTTGGCGCTGTACAAACTTGCCAGTGCCCTAGTCACAGAAAGCAGCCGCCTGTGCTTTCCGCCAATTCTCTACGCTGGTCTGCCTTTCGTTGTTTGTGCGAAAACGTTGTCTTCGTAGTCAGCGGTTCATGCGAGCAGAGATGAACTTCGGAGGGAGCCAATTAAGGGCTGTATTGTGGGTGATCAAGCGCTTCCCATCGATAACGCAGAAGGAGCGTCTTCATTGCTCCTGCAGAGTGCGGCTGAAAATTGTCTTGAAGAAAGAAACGCATGACATTTATGTTTTGTGGGCTGCGTTGCTTCAGAGGAAATCTCTCAACAGATCCACATACTTGACGGAAGACACTGCTTTTTTTAGGCATTTCTACGTGATCAGTTTGGGCTCAGAACTGGAAAGAGCTACGTGAAGCGATCGACAGGCACACTAAATATGCTGCCCAACACATCTGTTTAAAGGTCCATCAGATTTTCACAGTGGTTTCCATTTCGCGCCTAATCGGACCTTACTTTCAGAATACGCCTCGTATATATACGAACGTAAGCGCTAGTTCACCCGTCAGTAGCTGACCGACTCTGGAACAAACGATGCGACTGTAACGTCAGCGGCCGCCTGGGACAGCATATTGCGCCTGCACACCTGTCTCCATGACAGTTGCCATCCATTTGGCCTGTCACTGCCAGAAACAAATGATAGGCGGCTGACAACCGTTCCAGTGGAGGGGAGACGCTCGCCCATGCCGCCTCATCACTCGACTCTCACTCCACCCCCCCCCCCCCCTTCCCGATTCCGCCACACATTGTACATCATATCTCACGTCACTTTACTTTCGCGAACGAAAGGGGACTCCATCACAGTCACCCCCAGTTTTCTTTCACCTTTTACTTCTCGGTCATCTTCCAGCTGAAGACAATTGCCTTCCGGTGTTAGTTTATGCAACTTCTTTCGGTGCTAATCCGCCTACACTTCCATCATCACAACGTAATATCTACAGCATACATTTCTGCAACCGGCACAATCTCTCACTGTAGGGGTTGTAATACACGTCTATTACTTAATCGCACAACCCAAGTATAACCGTCGCTGATTGCTGCAAATGATAAGCTGAAAGTACGCGCAGTTAGCCATTGATGCCACTCTCTTTACTTGTGGCCACGTAAAAATGAGTGTAATTAGACATTAACAACCTTTTGGGGCTACCAGTGATGGTCCTAAACGAAATAATTAATTCTGACTTTGCTTTGTGATATTATATGTACAGCGATGGTGGACGAGATATCCTAAATAGATAATAACTGCCGAAAATTTTTGCTGTTCGTAATTGCGATTAAGTCAGATGTAAGTAAACACTGCCAAGATTCTGATTTTCATTGCAAAGGAGCCCTTTGCGCGGAGAATGGTGCTTCTCGTATGGATACAACAGAGAGGCTCCAGAGAAGCGGTTCTGGCTGTTACAGGAAGTCAGTTTCTGGAACCAACCGCAACTAAGCAGTCTGTCTGAGACGGTGCAAACGAGCTCAGATACGTTGTCTTGGGTTCCATCATTACCTAGTACTAGAAACATATCGATTTCCAGGTTTGAACCAGTCACTGATCACTGTCTGAAAAATCACTGGCTACCAAAGACTCCCATTATAAAGTACCACTCATTTTTGTTAACGGCGTTGTCGAAAGGGGACGAGGAGTGGACTGATCATGAAGAAAACATCTTGGCCTTGGGGTGAGAAACTGTCTGTAAAAGGCAGAACAATCAGCGATGATCAACGGCATGAGGAAGTAGAAGGCAGTGGAAACTATTGTATTAAAGACATATAATGTGTACCTCCAGGAAATGTGGCAGATAATTGAATAAGTGTCATGATCTGAAAGATTCTGGATTAATTCCCACTCTGACAAAACGCGGGTGGCACGGCCAACGGGGAGATATCTGTGTGAAAAATAGTGAATACCAAACGAAAGGGTAACATACTGAGAGTCGGAACGTGGCATTTCAGAAGTCTTAAGATGGTACGGAAGCTAGAAAATCGGAAAATATATCAGTGAAGTGTATTTCAAAGAAGACGAATAAAGCGTAATATCAACAGAAACAGCAAATGCCATTACGGGACTAGGTTTTGTTATGTATAGGTACGGAGGGAAGACAGACACTTTGAGCAGTTCAGTGCTAGGGTAGTTCTCGTTAGAATCGGCAGTAAACGAACAATAATTCAGGTATAAATGCCGACGTCACTTGTAGCGGATGTAGACAGAGTATGTGGATACTGAAGGGCTAATTCAGTATGTAACGGGAGATGGTAATCTATTAGTCGTGTATGATTGTAATGTGGTAATACAGGAAGAAATAGAAGAAAGAACTAAGAGATAATATAAACTTCTTTGTGAGAATGAGAGACAAGAAGGTAATTGAGCTTTGCAATAAATTTCATCTAGTAATAGCGAAAACACTGTTTAAAATCTCAAAAAGAAGGGGTATGCATAGAAGAGGCCGAGATACATGAGAACGTTCCAGCTGGATTACATCACTTTCAGACAGATTCCGAAATCAGATGTTGGCTGTAAGGCGTATTCAAGAGAACATATCGACTAGGAGCACAACTTGGTAATAATAAAAAGTCGGCATAAGTTTAAGGGACTCTCCTGGAAGAACCAGCTTGCAAAGAAGAGGGATATCACAGCAATGAGGAACGATGAGATGCGTTAGAAGTTAATTGAGGCTATAGATACTGCGATAATGACTACCTCAGTAGGTAGTTCAGTTAACGAGCAATCAACCTCTCTAAAAAGGGCAGTCACAGACGTTTGACAGACAAACATTGGTAGAAGGAAGGTAGCTGTGAAGAAACCTTGAGTAACAAACGATGTATTTCAATTGATCGACAAAAGAACGAAGAACAAAAACGTTCCGGGAAGTTCACGAATGTAGAAATATAAGTCACTTAGTAATGAAATAAATACGAAGTGCAGGGAAGCTTTGCGAACCGGCTGCAGAAAAAGCATGGAGGAGAAAAAGAAATCCGTAACGGGAACGACCGATACAGAAAAGTCAAAATATCTTTCGCTGGAATGAAAAGCAGGAGCTTCAACATTAAGTGTGCAAAGCAGGAGCTTCAACATTAAGTGTGCAAAGGAGATTCCTCCGGTAAGGGTAGACGAATGAACTAATAAGTGGAAGGAGCACAAAGAAGGCATCTACAATTGGGAGGACTTCACTGTTGACGTGATTGAGGGACAAGTGAGAGCCGATATGAAAGACACAGGGTCTCCAGTGTTACAGAATCGGAGTTCAATAAAGCTATCGAAACTTTGTGATCATATACGGCAGAAGAGATGAATAATGTTTCTTAAGAATTTCTGAAATCATTCGGGAAAGTGGTAAACAAACGACTATTCACGTAGGACGGCAGAACATGGGTTTGGAGATATGTCATAACTCTTTCGGAAAACGATGAGCCACTCAGTTCCGAAGATAGAAAAGACAGATAAGAAAGAGAATTATCGCACAGTCATCTTAATGACTCATGCTTCCTTGATGATGGCAAGAATAATATACAGAAGAATGAGAAAGAAAGCTGAGGATGTGTGGTGAAAACAACAGTTCTAGCTGCAGAATTGATTTATAGGTTTATTTATACATGACGCGCGTTACACCTGATACAAGGCATCTTCAGATTGACCAGTATGGTTTTGAGTGCCACGAATAGGGCATCGGCAACAACAGAATACCGTCGCTATATATTGTAAAATAAATTGTAGCAAATATGTGCTCACGTCACTTGTAAAATGTCATACGTTAGATGATGAACAATCTGGGTATCGGAAACGGAAGGTTTACGGAGGGGCAATACAGACGTTGTGATTGATAATTTAAGAAAGGATTAAGAAAAATCAGTACATGTTAATTGGATCTAATGAGTTGAAAAAACTGTCTGGCAATATAAAATTATGCAAGATACAAATTCGATAGAAAATACACTCCTGGAAATGGAAAAAAGAACACATTGACACCGGTGTGTCAGACCCACCATACTTGCTCCGGACACTGCGAGAGGGCTGTACAAGCAATGATCACACGCACGGCACAGCGGACACACCAGGAACCGCGGTGTTGGCCGTCGAATGGCGCTAGCTGCGCAGCATTTGTGCACCGCCGCCGTCAGTGTCAGCCAGTTTGCCGTGGCATACGGAGCTCCATCGCAGTCTTTAACACTGGTAGCATGCCGCGACAGCGTGGACGTGAACCGTATGTGCAGTTGACGGACTTTGAGCGAGGGCGTATAGTGGGCATGCGGGAGGCCGGTTGGACGTACCACCGAATTGCTCAACACGTGGGGCGTGAGGTCTCCACAGTACATCGATGTCGTCGCCAGTGGTCGGCGGAAGGTGCACGTGCCCGTCGACCTGGGACCGGACCGCAGCGACGCACGGATGCACGCCAAGACCGTAGGATCCTACGCAGTGCCGCAGGGGACCGCACCGCCACTTCCCAGCAAATTAGGGACACTGTTGCTCCTGGGGTATCGGCGAGGACCATTCGCAACCGTCTCCATGAAGCTGGGCTACGGTCCCGCACACCGTTAGGCCGTCTTCCGCTCACGCCCCAACATCGTGCAGCCCGCCTCCAGTGGTGTCGCGACAGGCGTGAATGGAGGGACGAATGGAGACGTGTCGTCTTCAGCGATGAGAGTCGCTTCTGCCTTGGTGCCAATGATGGTCGTATGCGTGTTTGGCGCCGTGCAGGTGAGCGCCACAATCAGGACTGCATACGACCGAGGCACACAGGGCCAACACCCGGCATCATGGTGTGGGGAGCGATCTCCTACACTGGCCGTACACCACTGGTGATCGTCGAGGGGACACTGAATAGTGCACGGTACATCCAAACCGTCATCGAACCCATCGTTCTACTATTCCTAGACCGGCAAGGGAACTTGCTGTTCCAACAGGACAATGCACGTCCGCATGTATCCTGTGCCACCCAACGTGCTCTAGAAGGTGTAAGTCAACTACCCTGGCCAGCAAGATCTCCGGATCTGTCCCCCATTGAGCATGTTTGGGACTGGATGAAGCGTCGTCTCACGCGGTCTGCACGTCCAGCACGAACGCTGGTCCAACTGAGGCGCCAGGTGGAAATGGCATGACAAGCCGTTCCACAGGACTACATCCAGCATCTCTACGATCGTCTCCATGGGAGAATAGCAGCCTGCATTGCTGCGAAAGGTGGATATACACTGTACTAGTGCCGACATTGTGCATGCTCTGTTGCCTGTGTCTATGTGCCTGTGGTTCTGTCAGTGTGATCATGTGATGTATCTGACCCCAGGAATGTGTCAATAAAGTCTCCCCTTCCTGGGACAATGAATTCACGGTGTTCTTATTTCAATTTCCAGGAGTGTAGTAGAAAGCAACAGGCAAAGACGGATAGTATACACTATGTACGAAAACCAAAGAGAACAGTAAAATGGCTCTGAGCACTATGGGACTTAACATCTGAGGTCATGAGTCCCCTAGAGCTTAGAACTACTTAAACCTAACTAACCTAAGGACATCACACACATCCATGCCCGAGTCAGGATTCGAAACTGAGACGTAGCGATCGCGCGGTTCCAGACTGAAGCGCCTAGAACCGCTCGGCCACGCTGACCGGCAAAGAGAACAGTAAGAACAGAGAGCCAAGAATCAAATTCTCTGTTTAAACAGGGTGTAAGATAGAGACAGAGTCTTCCGATCCTACAGTTTAATCTGTACATCGAAGGAGAAATGACGGAAATAAGAGAAAGTTTCAAGAACTGGATTACAAATTCAGGGTGATAGAATAACAATGATAAACTTCGCTGACGGCAAAGCTATGCACAGCGAAGACGAAGAAAAACTGCAGGAAATGTCGAATGGAATGAACATTCTAATCACCAAAGGATATGGACAGAGTAAACTAAAGAAAGACAAAAGTAACGAGGATTATCGAAAATGAAATTAGTGATAAATTTGAGCCGGCCGGGATGGCCGAGCGATTCTAGGCGCTACATTCTGGAATCGCGCGACCGATGCGGTCGTAGGTTCGAATCCTGCCTCGGGCATGGATGTGTGTGATGTCGTTAGGTTAGTTAGGTTTAAGTAGTTCTAACTTCTAGGGGACTGATGACCTCAGACGTTAAGTCCCACAGTGCTCAGAGCTATTTGAACCATTTTGATAAATTTGACACCAAATGGAGACCACAAAGTAAGTGCAGTTCAAGAATTCTTTTACCTTTGAAGCGGAATAAGCCATGATGGACGAAGGAAAGAGGACAGAAAATGCAGATTATCACTGGAAAATAGTGGATTCTTCGTCAAGAGAGATCTGCTAGTATCAAACATCCGCCTTAATCTGAGGAAGAAATTTCTGGGACTGTAAGTTTGGAGCACAGAAATGTATGGCAGTGAAACGTGGACTGTGGGAAAATCGGAGCAGAATAAAATTCAAGCGTTTGTGATATAATGCTACAGACGAACGTTGAAATTAGATGGACTGATGAGAAATAAGGAGGTGTTCCGTAGGATCTGTGAAGAAAAGAACACGAAAAATAATGGAAAAAAAAGAAATTGACAGGACGTATTAACACACCTGGGAATAGCTTCCGTGATGCTAGAGGTAGCTGTAGGGGAAGGGGAAGACAGAGATTTGAATACATACAATAAATAATTAAGGACTTTGGGTAAACGTGCTTCCTTGATATAAAAAGGTGACACAAGAGAGGAATTCGTGGCTGGTTGCATCGAATCAATCAACGGCGTCATTGTCACAGTGAATAAAATGCTACTGGCTCTGTGTCCTCGTTTTCAGTGTGTAAAACTTAACAGGCTTAGACTGCTATTGCAAATGACCTTCCTTAAAGTGGTTTTTATTTTAATTGTTTTATTTTTACTAAGTTAGCAAAAAAAGAACACACTGAGAAAGGTCATCTGAAATAGCAGCCCAAGCATCTGAAGTTTTACACATTGGCAATGCGGACACACACCCAGATGAAGTTTAATGACCAAGATTTTGCTAATTAATATATATTTATAGATGTCACATACTCTTATTGCGTTTGCTTTGGTTAGTGCTCTGGTAGATTACACTATTGTTCGCCAGTTGTAAGCTGCCATTTGTTGATTGACTTGGACATGTACTCCGAGATTTTTACGTTTCTCTTTTATTATGAGACAAGACCGTTGGAATTGTCTTGTTTTTGTCGCTGTGATTATGAACACAGTTGTCGTAGGGTTTATCGTTGCAACCAGTGCTCTTTCAAATATATTAAAAATATTCCTTAACCTGTAAAAGTCGTGGACATATATACTAAATATTTCTACACGATCTGTGAAAGCCTTGCAAATTGTGACTTTCCAACATACGTACCTGTACAAGATGAGATTTTGCTTAGAAAAAGGCCGAGCGATATGACGAATATTGCCATATGTAACAGGCATTCTTGTTTTCCTAAACATTTCATAAGAAATGTATCTGTTGTTTCTCCGTTAAAACTGACTCGAGAACCGGAACTTGCTTGTAGATTACAGAAGCTAAATTTTTATGGACAAGGTATTGTTATAGTCCAGACCGCAATCATTGATTACTAGTTTTGGCTTAATTTTCAACGATCGTCTGACCTATTATCATTTCGAGTGCAATGTCTGACCCTGAGATGAGATAAAGACACATTGTCATCAACACAGCAACAGCTCACATATAAGATCAACCACAATCATGCAATGACATATGCCATGGCAATGAAACATTACATAGGCACAAACTTTCTTACAAAA
Organism: Schistocerca americana; assembly: GCF_021461395.2. Classification (NCBI taxonomy): domain Eukaryota; kingdom Metazoa; phylum Arthropoda; class Insecta; order Orthoptera; family Acrididae; genus Schistocerca; species Schistocerca americana. Next base: position 590,623,360 of record NC_060119.1, read on the forward strand.
ACACATTCTTACATAATATTACAAAATACTATTGAGCATTATGTACTAACGTGTTTTATAAGAAAGGTTGCGCTTACGTAATGTTTCATCGCAATGAGACTTGGGATTATTTCACTGTGGTCAGTCTTATGTATGAGCTATTACTGTATTCTTGAAAAGGTGTCTTTATCCAATCTTACGATCAGGTATTGCACTATACAATGGTTCAATATTCAGCTGAAATTAGTTACCAATGAATGCTATACAATTGCGATCTGCGCTATTTAACCATTTCGTCTATAAGTTTTTTTGCGTTTGTTAAACATTTAGATTGCCTGTCTCCTCCTTCACTGTGTAAAGAAATAACAGTAGATTAATGACTGGAGTTCAAAATTTGCTTTTAAATCCTAGAGCGTCCATGGCCTTCATGAGCTATACATGGGTGACCCTGTCGAATGCAGTGTACTGGACTTCAAACACTGGCGTCTCAACTGCGTACAGTACAAGGACGCTGTCTATCGACGCGACGCCACGACCGTCAGACGCTCTGGCTCCATGTATCCGTCCGCCTTGCTGCGGCCACTCTCACCTTCAGAGGACTTCTTATCCCCTCGCCAGCCGATCGAACCCGCAGCGGCTGACTGGGAGAGTAGCTCCGTCGTCCTGACAGGCCAAAGCCTTCCCCCCATCTCTGAGCGACAGACCCTGGAATCGGTCCGCTATAGCTGATGTCAGAAGTGGGTTGGAACAAGCGGAGGCAGGCTTGTTACCTCCTTTCATACAGTGGAGGCTAAACATACTGTCTAATGGCTACGTAGCACCCATCTGGTAACAAAATTATTTTATTTCCTTTTTTGAGATTCGGGTGACAATTTCTTGCGCCTCGACTGGAAGAATACGATAACAGTTATTTTATAAAATTCCTTATGTTTTCTGGTATTAAAGAGAGGAAAAATGGTATGGCAAATAAATATTACTATTATTACTGTGCAGCTGATTTTATTATTATGACTTCATATTTACACAGGTGATGAATAACATCAAACAAATACTTTTGTGGAAATCTGCAAAGGAATACTGAGGTGTCCTCAGAATGATTAGACTTGCCTACATTTCCATTTATGTCAGTGGGTCATTGTATATCACAGTCCGAAGAGGATTTCACTGATACAGCTTGTCTAAAACTTGAGCAAATAGTGAAAGGCAACAGCGTTTCAAATACCTTCAGGAGAAGAGGTCGGTCACAGTGTACCTACTGTTCTGTAACTCAGATAGGTTTCTTGTGTTCCTTGTTACTGCCATATCAAGTGAGCAAACTGTTGCCCTTGAGCGATCATACATGCTATAAAGCTGTTCAGAACAGCCAGGAATGCACGTTGAATTTCATATGCTGCTACTAGTTTTTCTACACACATGAAAAAAAGTTTTGCATCACCTCCGTTCCGAGAGTTTCGGAACGTGTACAGAAAATTGGAATAGAGATCAACATAAACATCATTTCCGCCCTTTTTATTGCTTATGAAAACCACACATTGCGTGTTGTACCACCATGCAGCGAGACTTTCAAAGGTGGTGGTCCAGATTGCTGTATACACCGGTACCCCTAATACCCACTAGCACGTCCTCTTGCATTGATGCATGCCTGTATTCGTCTTGGAATACTATCCACAAGTTCATCAAGGTTCTGTTGATCCAGATTGTCCCACTCTTCAATGGCGACTCGGTGTAGTTCCCTCAGAGTGGTTTGGGGGTCACGTCGTCCTTAAACAGCCCTTTTCAATCTATCCCAGGCATGTTCGATAGCGTTCATGCTTGGAGAACATGCTGGCCACTCTAGTTGAGCGATGTCGTTATCCCGAAGGAAGTCATTCACAAGATGTGCACGATGGGGGCGCGAATTGTTGTCCATGAAGACGAATGCCTCGCTAGTACGCTGCCGATATGGTTGCACTATCGGTCGGAGGATGCCATTCACGTATCGTACAGCCATTACGGCGCCTTCCATGACCACCAGCGGCGTACGTCGGCCCCACATAATGCCACCCCAAAACAGCAGGAAACCACCACCTTGCTGCACTCGCTGGACAGTGTGTCTAAAGCGCTCAGCAGCCTGACCAGGTTGCCTCCAAACACGTCTCCGACTATTGTCTGGTTGAAGCCAAATGCGATACTCATTGGTGAAGAGAGCGTGATGACAATCCTGAGAGGTCCATTCGGCATGTTGTTGGCCCCTTCTGTACCGCGCTACATGGTGTCGTGGTTGCAAATGTGGACCTCGCCACGGACGTCGAGAGTATAGTTTTTCATCATGCAGCCTATTGCGCACAGTTTGAGTCGTAACACGACGTCCTGTAGCTGCGCGGAAAGCATTATTCAACATAGTGGTGTTGCTGTCAGGGTTCCTCTGAGCCATAATCTGTATGTAGCGGCCATCCACTGCAGTAATAGCACTTGGGCGGCCTGAGGGAGGCATGTCATCGACAGTTCCTGTCTCTCTGTATCTCCGAACAACATCGCTTTGGTTCACTCCGAGGCGCCTGGACACTTGCCTTGTTGAGAGCCCTTTCTGGCACTTAGTAACAATGCGGACGCGATTGAACCGCAGTATTGACCGTCTACAGACAACATGAGCCGTGTTCTTCCTTCCTGGTGGAATGACTGGAACTGATCGGCTTCGGACCCCCTCAGTCTAGTAGGCGCAGCTCATGCATGGTTGTTTACATCTTTGGGCCGGTTTAGTGACATCTCTTAACAGTCAAAGGGACTGTGTCTGTGATACAATATCCACAGTCAACGTTTATCTTCAGGAGTTCTGAGAACGGAGGTGGTGCAAAAGTTTTTTTGATGTGTGGATATTTTTGTAAAAAATTTATCTCAGTATTTTGCAATCATGGTTTATTAGACCGATTGTTCGACAATAACATCATTTGCTACTGCCAACTTACGAACAGGAATTATTACTTTCTTGAAGTCTCAAGGTATTTCGCTTGCATCGTAAATATTGATACCAGATGGAGCTATTTTTTCATGATATTTTCTCCCACAGCTCTCAATAATTTTGAGGTAATGCTGCGTTCCCCAAAATCCCTTGTTTCGCTTATGCAGTTCAGTACCATGTCAATTTCTTCTCACACTTTCATATCTTCCACATCAGTTCGTCTTCCCTTTTTAAAATATTGTCCTCAAGTTCATTTCACTTGCATAGCCTTTCTTAATACTTCTTCCACTGTTCAACTTCCCCTTCCTTATATAATGCAGGCGTTCCACCTGAGCTCTCGATGTTTGTACAACTCCTTCCGTTCTCTGCAAAGATGTCCTTAATACTCCATAGTAGCACATGCTTGTCCAGCCTTATAATTCCTCGTTAACTTTTATTGTTTAGTCATTTTGCAGTTTCTGTCAATCTCCGTTTTTAAACGAATATATTTTTTGCTTGCTTCATTTTCTGCATATTTATATTTGTTTCTTTAGTCAGTTAACAGCGCACCATCTCCTGCTAATGTACGTTTACTTCTCCTCAACAGTGACAGCAGCGAAAGAAAATAAAGCACAGCAAAGGTGAACTTAACATAAAAATGTTCATCCTTTGGCACCAGCTAGAAGTTAGAAACTGGACACTTTGGCACAATGAAGGCAGTACGTTACCAGTGCCAGAAAAGTTGTTCACATACCCGGTCACTCCGCTGTCCAGTGCTTCGCGCTCAGGCAGGCATTTGGCAGCTGCAGTGTGGGGGGGAGAGAGTGACAAGCAATCATAACGCGCGGACGCTTAAAATCTGTAATTTCAGATACTATGTACAGCGTACTTCCACAGTTATGGCTCAAATTTTTGCATGGGATTAATTGCTCGATCTGAAATATTGCAAGTGTGCTCTTTTCAGCTAAAAATATGAAGTCAAGTTCGTGATATTTCGGTTTGAGTACAGAGAGAGTTGTTAGCTTGCAGACGTAAGCCATTTTGAAAGTCACTGCAATGAAGTTGTTGGTGGAACGAAATGTGACAAAATGTGGGAAGGATGAAACAGGTTGGGATGACACCGACCTACATAGGGAGGAACGATCACAACGATAAAATAAGGGACATCAGAGCTCGTACGGAAAGATATAGGTGTTCATTCTATCCGCGCGCTATACAAGATTGGAATAAAAGAGAATTGTGAAGGTGGTTCGATGAACCCTCTGCCAGGCATTTAAATGTGATTTGCAGAGTATCCATGTAGATGTAGAATACCATATTCGCAGAAAACCCCCATTGCACATTAAAACTGCCTCGTAGTGAGATGCGGATCGTATGCTACGGCTGCAAAAATAAGAAAGATAGTTCCACTACTCTTGTCCGTGACTGTTCTTTCGTGGACGTATTTTTTTCACAATTCTAGTTTCGTGAATTTGCTATTTATACTGTTTGGAAACACAGATCTGACGGTTTGGTACTGTCAGGAAACCATTCAGCCCACAAGTGCACCGCTGCTCCAACAGATTGGTGATACTCATTATTAACTAAAGTCTTGTCCACTTTTTCGACTGTCGTATTTATTGTGAAAGTCGCTACAAGCACTTACTAGTGGGACGGCCTGGGTGGCCGAGCAGTTCTAGGCGCTACAGTCTGGAACCGGGCGACCGCTGCAGTCGCAGGTTCGAATCCTGCCTCGGGCATGGATGTGTGTGATGTCCTTAGGTTAGTTAGGTTTAAGTAGTTCTACGTTCTAGGGGACTGATGACCTCAGAAGTTAAGTCCCATAGTGCTCAGAGCCATTTGAACCATTTGAACTTCCTAGTGGGCTTCAAGTACACAGGTAAACACACATGAACCGTAACTTAATTGTGTGCTTGTTTACATTTGTTGAAGTCGAGCAGACATCTGAGGGATCATTTCTCCTGACAGCTGGATAGTTAGCTGCAACGTGTTGTCTTGTTACCACAGGGTGTTCGCAAAGTAGTTGTGTGAGTTACAACATATGTTAGAAATGACGTCCATGGGCGCCTATACTAGTCTGAACTTGCTTAATTTTATTGCAGAATTTCTGCAGGTCTGATTGTGGTATGCTTCTCACACACGTAGCTATTTTTTGTTTTAAGACACAAAGCGTGTGTGGGCGATTGTGTTACACTGCAGACTTTAATACCTCCCGAAGAGAAGTGTGTGGTGGAGTAAGGTATGGCAGTGACTGGGGCCACAGGTTTTTTCAGATGACACGATCCCCGAACAACTTATACACAAGGCACGTAGTGTTATTGGACGTGCGAGCAGTAGCGGCATCATGTTGAAACCATGAGGACCTTATTTCGTATTCCATTAGCTGGTCAATGAAATATTCGATGATTAAACAATAATGTTCACTGTACACAGTTTCCTCAAAAAAATAAATGTCTATTAATGCATCGTCTGGATATTGCCACCCACACTGCAATTTTATGACTAAGCAATAGCGTTCCCAGCAAAGGACGAGGATCATCCGATGACTATAATCGTGTGTTTTGGGTGTTAACAAGACCAGAGATGTGCAACTAGGGCTCCTCTGTATAGAAGATGACTTCAAGAATATCAGTGGAATACGTAAATCATTTGCAGTAATGGAGTCGCTTTTCCTGATCCACAATCTTTCATTTCATGCACTGCTGTCACTTTATACGTTAACAATTTCAGTGTTTGCTCTTGCAAGCCCGATATCTTTTTCTTGTATCAACTTGCGCAATGATCTTCTTGAGCTCTGCAGTACAGATTCAGAAATATAGTTAAGGTAGTCTTCCAGTTCGTTCGGTATCCAACTTCTGTTCGTTCGTCATCTCTCGAAATTTCCCAATAAGCCAATGAACCGTTTTACGATGAAGCACAGCTGTCTCCAAGAATTTTTCTAAAATGTCTCCTACACAAAGCCCATTTATTTGTCGCCTTGTTGAAACACGTACTTAACAAGAAAAATATGTTCCTCGATTGAAACCTCCGTAATTTAAAAACAAATCGAACGTCCAAACACTACACATCGCATTAAGTACTTTGCATTAATTGAACCAAACAATTATAAGATACACAACAGTAGAATGTTTAAGAAAACGTTAACGTGTCTATAAAAAAAGTTCTGTCAACTTATTTTCTGTTTACTTTGTTTTAAACTTTCAATATAATTTGTATCCGTAGTCCATAATCCAGTGAACAGAGACTTTACGAAAACGCTGTATTTGTACAAGTTGGACACGTGTTATGGCCTTGTATACTCTTCAAAGACTGATCCAAATGCTATTGAGAGAAGTCTATAGCTCTACATAAAATACGAAATCGGTGTCACAATTCAGGAGAAACATAAAGAATTATTTCTTACGTCACAAGATCCACCGTAAAATTCGCACTTGTGTGTATCCTTATGTCTTTCGTGCCTTTTTGTGTGTGTGTGTGTGTGTGTGTGTGTGTGTGTGTGTGTGTGTGTGGGAAGTTCACTAGCGAACGCCCCCGTGACAGATGGTCCTTCACGTTATCATCACTAGTGATCTCTTCATGCCGACGGGCAAGAACAGATATTTAGCATTACGCCGTAGATAATGTGTCCTTAATGCCAGACACATCGTTGCATACTGCTGTCAACTTGTACCTTCTACTCTATGAATAATGGCTTGTGGCGGCTTCTACACGCAAACAGCTGCAGAGTCAAGTTATCGACAATTTCTCCCATGCGGACCACTCATTAGTCCTTACCCACGTTCGTGGTGTCCACATGGCACTCTTCGATACCAAAGTACATTATGATTGTTACCGTACTGCTGATGACTCTCTGCGGGTACAGGATGACACAGAAAAATGGGAACATTTCCGCAATCCAATAAAACTAGAAGTGATGAAGGAAAGTTATTGCATTCTTAGTAATTGAAACCTTACAACTTTGCCATTTACGAAACATTGATGGCATTTATCATTTTTTAAAAATCACGTCCTTTAAATGGCGTCCTCCTCTACGAATACATTCGTGAAATCTGCTGTTGAGATTCCTCATCGAACGTTGCAACATCTCAACTGGGATACTGTGAATTGCATCCATAATTCTCTGTTTTAACTCATCCAGAGTTGTTGGTCGAGTCGTGTAGACTTTTCCTTGAGGTAGCCTCACAAGAAAAAATCACGGACGGATAGATCTGGCGATCTTGGGTGGCAGGCAACGTTACCGAATCATGGGATGAAATGGTTGCCAAACAATTATCACGCGCATGCCATTTACTGCTGTGCAGTGTGTGATGTCGCTCCGTCCTGTTGAATCCAGGCTTCTTGAACTTTTGAAAAGTTGTTCAATGCAGGTGTACCGAAACTTCATACCATCCCCAATTAACGGTCGGCATTGACAGTTATTGTTTTTCCCTGTTCATTTGCAAAAAAATAAATAAATAAATAAAATAATAATAATAATAATAATAAATGATGCGATAATCACATGTGATTGAACCTAACCAACCTAAGGACATCACACACATCCATGCCCGAGGCAGGATTCGAACCTGAGACCGTAGCGGTCGCTCGGCTGCAGAATGTAGCGCCTAGAACCGCACGGCCACTCCGGCCGGCCTAGCGTGTACAGGGTGCTCGTGAAGGTCACTAGGATTTGTGTTTGCCCAGTAACAGTAGTTCTGTTTATTCACATAACTTGTGCCTCATCTGACATCCACAACTTGTTTCGAAATTCATCGTCATTGTTTATTTTCGTTATCACTTGTTGACAGAATCCTATTCGTAATCGGTAATCGTTGTCCTTCAATTTTGGCACCATCTGTAGTTTTTACTCACGAAATTTTAAATCAAGATGAAGAATTCTGCGAGCACTCTCCTGGGACATTCCAACCACTGCTGCTTCCTTACGAATTGAACACTGTAGGCTCCGCAAGACAAACTCGCGTTCAACATCAATGTTCGCTGGAGAACGCACACTTCCTGGTAGACCTGTTGGTCTCTTCTTGAGGGCAGATCCAGTCTCTTCAAAGTTATTAATCCAACATTTTATCCCGTGTTTCGATGGAACGGCATCATGACCTCCTAAATTATAAAAACTTCGAAACTTCCTCTGCACTGCTACCAAACTATCATTGTTTGTCCGTTCCACTGATCCATGATGATCTGAAACGGCGTACTATTTACTTGCTAATTGTCAATAACACTCAGTGCTGCCAGCAGCCCATGGTTGCCACAACTCATTTCATACATTCCCGTTATTCTGTGTCACCCTGTACAACTGATTAAGAGTCACGTTATTACATACCAACAGAGACTCATTCGTTTGTCTCTGCAGAGACATGGGATGAGCCGTGCCTTATTCAGTATTTGCATGTGCTATTCTTTTTAAAGACCAGATTTTTATGATTTTACGTTTTCTTGCGTGAAAACTAAAGTAAAACAGCCGCTTCGATACAGACATCGATACATTGCGATCAAACACCAAGCGTCGCTTCGATGTTAACACTAGGACTAAGTTAGAAGCCACTTGGGCAAATCAGCTCACCCAATTTAAGACACTATGAGAGTTCGATTATAGTATTTATGTTTTACCACTACAACTCACCATTCGTTACAAGAACCACTATAGTCGTTTTATTGCTTCAAATAATGGCTACTCCGATTATAACGATGTCGACTATGCTTCAAAGGCTCTCTGGTAGTCCGAACTGGCGGTCTTCCCCCAAGTGAATAGGACCGTGCAGGGATAGGATCGGTGTCTTCTGCTCTGTGCAGTTCTGCATTTGTGCAGTTCTGATAAAGAGTGTACTGTATCTTCTGCATGTTGTGTATTTCACCATAATGGGAACAGCGACTCAATCGAAAACATGTTAACATGTGCACAACGGGTTTCTCCATCTACATGTATGTTTACACTCCACAATCAGCGCACACTCCACTGCAGAGTGAAAATTTCACTCTGGAATATAACCGTTGGCTCTTCTAGGACCTTACGCTGTTTGAATTTAAACAATGAAGTACACAACGATGCACAATGCCTCTCTTGTAGCGAGTTGGATGAGAATCTCTGTGAAGTTTCCACTCTTACTGAAATAATAAAAAGTAGAGAGAGAGAGAGAGAGAGAGAGAGAGAGAGAGAGAGAAAACCTATGACGAAACGCTACGGCTTTCTTTGAATCTTCTCTATTTCGTCTATAGATTTTCCTAATAGGGGTTCCAGATCAAGAAGCACCACTTAAGTGTTGGTCGTTTGATCATTAGAGAGTTTGAAAGCCATCTCTGTCGTTTGTGGAATACGCTTAATGACAATACTTTGAATGGGTCTCAGTCTGGAATGTGCCTTTCCTACAATTAGTTTTATTTAGCTTATCCGTATGAATCGTCCCAGGTATGTAATGGATTGACTGCTTCCAGTGATTGTCTATCGATCGCGTAATCTTTCAGTAACGCGACTTCGGCCTGTTTAGGTAACATTGGTTGACAACTAAGGTTGACAGCCAATCCCCGCACTAAGCGTCGATGCTTTCCAAATGTTTCGCTACGATTCTCTAGCGTTGCAACTTCTCTCATTACAACAGCACAGTCCCCAAAAATCCTCATGGAGCTTCCGCCCGAATCCGCTGCGCCATTTGTATCTATTGTGAACAGGAATGGACCTATAACATTCTTTTGGAAGAACTCCCGAAGTTAGTTCTACGTCCAAAGATTTCTCACGGTTACGAACTGCATTCCGTTTGCTAGAAACTACTGACTATAATTACTGAGATGGTCTGATAGAGCGTAACCTCGTGTTTTGTCCGTTAGAGGCGATTGTGCCGATCTCTGTTGCACGAATTCCAGTAATCAAGGAGACACTCTCAGACTACGCAGCGTTACCTACTGCTTACTGAGTATCGCGAACGAAAAGAGTGAGCTGCGTTCCACACTATCATTCCTTGTGGAATTCAACAGTAGAGATTCTTCGATCTTCAGAAAGGTCAGTCACACCAGATTGAGTTTTCGTGAGGTTTACTTATCTACACAGGAAAGGAAAGAAACAGGATTACTATCACTGCTTTACATCGTCGTCGAAGTGGTGCAATGCAAGAAATCGGATAGGAAGCAAATCGTTGGAGCTGCTTCGCAGTTAATGCTCTCGTGATTTATGGCCCGACGGCTCTGCTGCGGGCGCTCCCACACAGAGATAGCTGCCTGGGAGAGGAAGTCGCAGGCCCAGCTGGTGTTGGTGATTAATGAGACATGGCCGTGCAGAGGCTGCGGGCTCGTAATGAACGGGGCCTTTCGCGATTGTGAACGTCACGCCTCTGGAGACATCTGACCGCAGATCGTTCTGCGCCGTACCAATAGGAAAGCTCGCTGGCACAGTTGTGTCCGCAATAAATATATGTCACACACGCTTCTTTTCCAGTTACTATTTGGCAGTTCAAGCCATAATGACCACCTTCCTCTTATCGTGTTGCTCCACATTTGGTACGCATCATGGCGGCGATTCTGGTTGGCACGGGGGAGGCAAGTTGGTGGTAGATTTCCAGAGGTATGCGTCACAAGATGTCTACGCACCGGTCAAACATTGCCCGTCAGTTATAGGTCGGAGGATTGTTGAGATGGAGCTGTCATCTCATACCACGCCAGGTGGGTTCCATCGTGTTCTGATCAGGCAAATTTGGTGGCTTAAGAAACAACTTGAGTTCACTATTGTGCTCCACAAACTACACTACTGGCCATTAAAATAGCTACACCACGAAGATGACGTGCTGCAGACGCGAAATTTAACCGACAGGAAGAAGATGCTGTGATAGGCAAATGATTAGCTTTTCAGAGCATTCACACAAGGTTGGCACCAGTGGCGACACCTACAACGTTCTGGATCTGGCTGTAACGGATCGTGCAGCCACGTCTCGATCCCTGAGTCAACAGATGGGGACGTTTGCAAGACAACACCCATCTGCACGAACAGTTCGACGACGTTTGCAGCAGCATGAACTATCAGCTCGGAGACCATGGCTGCGGTTACCCTTGACCCTGTATCACAGGCAGGAGCACCTTCGATGGTGTACTCGACGACGAACCTGGGTGCACGAATGGCAAAACGTCATTTTTTCGGATGAATCCAGGTTCTGTTTACAGCATCACGATCGTCGCATCCGTGTTTGGCGACATCGCGGTGAACGCACATTGGTAGCGTGTATTCGTCATCGCCATATTGGTGTATCACCCTGCGTGATGGTATGGGGTGCCATTGGTTACACGTCTCGGTCACCTCTTGTTCACATTAACGGCACTTTGAACAGAGGACGTAACATTTCAGATGCGTTACGACCATCGCTCTACCCTTCATTCGATCCCTGTGAAAACCTACATTTCAGCAGGATAATGCACGACCGTATGTTGCAGGTCCTGTACGGGCCTTTCTGGATACAGAAAATGTTCGACTGCTGCCCTGGCCAGCACATTCTCCAGATGTCTCACCAATTGAAAACGTGTGGTCAGTGGTGGCCGAGCAACTGGCTCGTCACAATACGCCAGTCACTACTCTTGATGAACTGTGGTATCGTGTTGAAGCTACATGGGCAGCTGTACCTGTACACGCCATCCAAGCTCTGTTTGACTCAATGTCCAGGCGTACCAAGGCCGTTATTACGGCCAGAGGTGGTTGTTCTGGGTACTGATTTCTCAGGATCTATGCACCCAAATTGCGTGAAAATGTAATACATGTCAGTTCTAGTATATTTGTCCAATGGATACCCGTTTATCATCTGTATTTCTTCTTGGTGTAGCAATTTTAATGACCAGTAGTGTACGTAGCACGATTCTGGCCTTGCCACACGATCATTCACCAAATTGGAGGACGCCATCGCCGTCAGCAAAGAGATGAAGCGTGCATGGATGCTGGTGGTCGGGAATGATATTCACGGACTCTACAGTTGTCGTTATACCTCCGGTTACTACCACGTGAATGTCCTCCATTGCCCGCAGCAGCCTCCGTCCGTGGAGCGTGGTGCTTGTTTCGAGAAGCCGTTCGCCTGAATGACGGCATAACCGGACACGACCATCCATCTAGTGTAACAAGAGACGGAATTCATCCGAGCAGGTGACACGTTTCAACTGATCCACGACTCACGCCTCTTTATAATTGACGATCTTGTTATGTCAACACGGGGACATGCAGGGGTCGTCCGCTGCGGAGCCGTATGTATAACAATGTGCTCTGAACAGTGCGTTTAGAAACGTTTGTGTGTGTACCAGAGTTGTACTTTGTCGTCAGATTCGTTGCAGATCGCCTCCAATGCAGCTTATATAGCAGGCAAGCCCTCGTCCTCGATGTTCTCTCATGAGTCCTGGATTTCTCCATTTGCAGCCCGTATTGTCGCTAGAGTGAATCCCCATTCATTTCTGCTCTGCGCAAATACTTTCCTTACCGCATCGGCTGCTCCCAACGTCACCAGTCGGCATTCATTGTCGCAGTGGACAGTCGCCATAATATTTAAGGTCATCAGTGTATAAGACACCAGATTGAGATGTGCTACACAGACCGGTATGAATTTATTGCATCCATTACCAACAGCATTTGCAGAAAGACGTAACTGAAAGCCTGTTGTATAGTCTGTTGCAAACCCGTAATTAACGCAGTCAATAATAATCTCGTTGTTGCAGTGATCTTCAGTCTGAAGAGTGGTTTTCATTTAAATTTCCACGATACGCTGTAGGCTGTGCGACTCTCGTCATCTTTGAATAACTGCTGCAATATATTTCCATTTGAGCCTCTTTAGAATAGTAATACTTCCTCCTCAGACCCCGTCTCGTCCCATACATCCTTCCACATTTTTGTGTTAGCAGAAGAGCCAACACCGTGTTACGAGGGGAGGCCGAAATGCACGCGTTTTAGCTCACGCAGGCTGGCGTGAGGAGGGAAGAACTACACTGACGTGAGGATTGGAACATGACAAGGAATGAGAATTCAGAAAGCAGGCGTAATTAGTTTGATACTTAACTTTAATCCATTAATGATGAACGTCGCCCTTGATGGTACATGAGTCACAATATTATCTGTTTAGAATACAGTCTTGAAGTTAGTACTTACAGTAACTGAATATGGCGCCTTTCTAGGTCGTAGCAAATGATGTAGCTGAAGGCTATGCTAAACTGTCGTCTCTGCAAATGAGAGCGTATGTAGACAGTGAACCATCGCTATCAAAGTCGGCTGTACAACTGGGCGAGTGCTAAGGAGTCTCTCTAGACTAGACCTGCCGTGTGGCGGCACTCGGTCTGCAATCACTGACAGTGGCGACACGCGGGTCCGACTTATACTAACGGACCGCGGCCGATTTAAAGGCTACCACCTAGCAAGTGTGGTGCCTGGCGGTGACACCACACACATCGAAACAAACTATTCTGTGTTGCCGAATGATATCTCCCACCAGTCAACTTGTGCAATTAAACAGTTTTCTCTCCAATTCAATTCATTATCTCTTTAGTAATTACCATAGCCACCTACGGAATCCTCAACATTTGTCTGCAATACCACACTTCACAGACTTGTATTGGGTCCCTGCCTCTAGTCTTTGTTATACATGTTTCTCTCCTGTACAAGATTACACCCCGGACACGTACTTCCAGAAAAGACTTCAAAATCCTTTAATTTCTATTGGCTGCCAAGTTCACCCCCGGCAGCTGAGTGGTCGGCGCGACGGAATGTCAATCCTAAGGGCCCGGCTTCGATCCCCGACTGGGTCGGAGATTTTCTACGCTCAGGGACTGGGTGTTGTGTTGTCTTAATCATCATCATTTCATCCCCATCGACACGCAAGTTGTCGAAGTGGCTTCAAATCGAAAGACTTGCACCCGGCGAACGGTCTACACGATGGGAGACCCTGCTCACACGACATTGGCTGCCAAATCACCTATTTTCTTCAGAAAATATTTTATCAGCACTACAGGTCTACATTTTAACTCCTCATTACTTATGCTGTCAAAAGTTTCTATATTCCACTGTTAGCAAAACCATCTACTACATTCAGTGTCTAATTTCATAAACTAATACGCACATCATCGCTTGTTTAAACTATACACCACTGCTTCTGTATTATTTATGTTTACGTTAATGTTATAGCATCGTCTGAAGACTATCCAAGCCGTCCAGCTGATCTTCCATTGCCCTAGCCATATCTGACAGTATTACAATATCGTCGATAAACTTTAAATTTTAATTTCGTGTACATGAAAATTAATTTCCTTTTCATTTCCTCCATTGTACTTTTTTTTTTCTGTTAAAACTGAATAACTTTCCGGTAGGTTAACACCCTATATCATTCCCCTCTCCAGTCTTGCTCTACATTCATGTCCTTCGATTCGTAGAACTACAGTCTGGTTTCCTTTCAGGTGTTTTCCTGTATTTCATACGTATCCGCTAAATTCAGAATCTTAAAAACTCTACTCCAGGCAAAATCCCTTAAAACTTAATTCAAATGTACAAATAGGTTCACGTTATCGTTTTAAACACAATCACTATGTCATCAAAGATAACATTAATAGAGGGTGTGGCCAGCCTTCGACTTTTAACGACTTGAATGGCACACTTTCTATGAGGTGTTTGAGTGTCTGTGGAGAAATACCAGCCCATTCTTTCTCAAGAGCCGAAGCCAGAAAAGGTAGTCGACGTTTTAACTCATTCCAAGTTCAAGACGGGACTCTGGGGGTGCATTCAGCGTTCTCTTAAGTGCAATTAAGGGACCACACCCAAACTGTGTCATACCGCAAAATTATGTACCTTGTAATTTATGGAGGGAACGGCAGAGTATTAATAAAGTAGCTGTCGTCAAGCGGTATAAAAACAATTTTTGCCTTGGTACTCTTTGAACCATGACATAACTTAATAAAAACAAACAATGGTTATAAAAAGTCCTCATCTGTCGTGATAAATTGAAACACTTAGTACAGTATTCGACTGTTGTCGTTATAAGGTGAAGGTCATCAGATACAATAAATAGTATTGATAAACACACACATGAAATATTAACCGTGGCAAGCAGCAATAAGTGAACGTTCAATGCCAATAATCTGGTGAGGTCTGAGAGACACTTTTGGCTTAAGGTTCGTACTAAATAATTTTCCACTGTGATCGCCCTCGATGCTGTGTGCTGAACTTGTGGGTCCAGGACGCTTCCACTTTACCCACTGCTGGTATCTTCCTTACTACCACAAGACTGCCTCCGCGAGCGCGACCGTCGATCTGATTAAGTGGGCGTAGCGCCAGCTGCCCACAGTGGAAGTGGAAGGTTAACAGGTTCTCGTGAGATAAGACAGACTATCGATCCTGCGCTCTCGCTTGGGCCAGTCTTATTCATTATTTTTGTTCGCTTCAGACGCGATGTTGTCAAAATGAAGCCCAGTAACATATTATCGAAATTGTTCAGTTCACTAAACAAAAAATTTCAGACGGATGTTGGCGTTCTTAATAAATTTTTCTCTAAGACAGTGATGAAGACCTTAAAAACCTGCCGGTTGGAGGAGGAATATAATATAAACTGACGGAAAAGAAAGCACAAGTCCCACAAGGAGCTGTGCGACATTAAAGAAAGTTGGTATGCACGATTCTACAGCTGAAAGTTGATGATTATCCAACATTCTCGCCAGTCGCGTAAGAGTGGCGCTAGTAGCGCCATTATGACGATGCAAACCACGTTTGCTTTAAACACATGCCGTAACGGTCGTCAGCGATAGTTCTATTCCATATTGGATGTGTTGAGTAGATGTCAGTCAAGAATGCCTTTAAGGTGACAAAGATGCCATTATCAACATCTCACTGAGCTTGAACAAGGTCGCATACTCGTAACAGGGCTAAGATAAGCTGTATGTTCCTTTTCCGATACTGCGGAAAGACTTGGCATTAATAAAACCACTGTAGATGACTGCTGCCAGCAAGGGTCACGAGAATGTACTCTCGGTAGAAGAGTGGACTCGTGAAGGCAACGTGGCACTACCGATAGGGAAGACCATGGTGTTCGGCTTATGCCTCTGGCGCATCGTACTGCGTCTGCAGCAGCAATTTGAGCAGCAGTTAGCACCACAGTAACATAAGGAATTGTTACTTCGTGGACAGCCACGAGCTAGAAGTCTTGTAGCGTGCATTGAACTGTCCCCAAAGTACTGCCATTTGCTACTTCAGTGGTGTCACGCGAGAGCTCATTAGATGGCAGCGAGGAGGTCTGTTGCGTTTTCTGATGAAAAGTGTCCTGCATCGGTGCCAGTGATTCCCGTGTGTTGATTAGGAGGAGGCCACTGGACGGTCTACAACTAACCTGTTCAAATGGCTCTGAGCAACATGGGACTTAACTTCTGAGGTCATCAGTCCCCTAGAACTTAGAACTGCTTAAACCTTACTAACCTAAGGACACCACACACATCCATGCCAGAGGCAGGATTCGAACCTGCGACCGTAGCGGTCGCGCAGTTCCAGACTGTAGCGCCTAGAACCGCCCGGCCACTCCGGCCGGCAACCAACCTGTCTGTATGGTAGATGCACAGGACCTACACCCGGAGTTATGGCCTGGCATGCTATTTTGCGTAATAGCAGGAGCACTCTCATTGTTATCCCATGCACCCTGACTACAAATTTGAACGTCAGTCTGATGATACGATCTATTGTGCTGTCATTCATAAACAGCACCCCAAGGAGTACTTTCCAACAGGATAACGCTCGCCCAGGTACCGCTGTTGTAACCAAACATGCTCTACAGAGTGTCGACTGTTGCCTTGGAGTGATCGATCACTGAATCTGCCTCGAGTCGAGCACATATGGGACATCAGTGTGACAGCTCTAGCGTCATCCACAAACAGCATTAATCGTCTCTGTATTGTACAACCAAGTGCAATGGGCATGGAAATCCATCCCATAAACTGATATCCAGCACTTGTACCACACAATGCACGGACGTTTGCATGAGGCATTCACCATTCTGGCGGTTACATCGGTTAGTACCAGGATTTGACATGTATAATGGCTTACAGCGAGCTAACATTAACAAGTGGTCTTGCAAGCTAATCACTTAAATATATTACCTAGACAAATGGATTCCAGAAATTTTGTAATTATACCTTAATTATTTTTTGGTGTTGCGTTTCTTCTCCGTCCGTGTATGCATTCAAACTCGTCCACTATATGAAGGTGTTTTGACTTTACGCTATAATAGTAATTTTTTGTCATCAGTCTTCTGACTGGTTTGATGCGGCCCGCCACGAATTCGTCTCCTGCGTCAACCTTTTCATCACAGAGTAGCACTTGCAGCCTACGTCCAGAATTATTTGCTGGATGTATTCCAATCTCTGTCTCCCTCTACAGTTTTTAGCCTTCACCGCTGTCTCTAGTACCATGGAAGTCATTTCCTGATGTCTCAGATTTCCTATCATCCGGTCCCTTCTCTTTGTCAATGTTTTCCACATATCCCTTTCCTCTCCGATTCTGCGTAGAGCCTCCTTATTGCTTACATTATCAGTCCACATAATATTCAACATTTCTGTAGCACAACATCTCAATCGCTTCGATTCTCTTCTGTTCCTGTTATACCACCGTTCATGTTTCACTATCATACGATGCTATGGTCCAAACGTAGATTCTTAGAAATTTCTTCCTCAAGTAGAGGTCTATGTTTGACACAGGCAGACTTCTCTTGGCCAGGAATTCTCTTTTTGTAAGTGCAAGTCTGCTTTTGATGTCCTCCTTACTCTGTCCGTGATGGGTTATTTTGCCTGCATAGGTAGCAGAATTCCGTAACTTCATCTACTTTGTGACCATCAATTCTGATGTTAAGTTTCTCGTTGTTCTTATTTCTGCTGCATCTCACTACTTTTGTCTTTCTTCGAGTTACTCTCACTCCGTACTCTGTTCCCATTAGATTGTTCATTCCATTCAGGAGAACCTGTAATTGTTCTTCACTTTCACTCGAGATACGAATGTCATCAGCGAATCGCATCATTGATACCATATAACCTTGAATTTTAATGCCACTCCTGAACATTTGTTTTATTTGCATTACTGCTTCTTCGATGTATAGGTTGATCAGTAGAGGCGAAGTACTACATCCCTGTCTTACACCCTTTTTAATCCTAGCACTTCGTTCTTGGTTGTCTATTGTTATTATGCCCTCTTGGCTCTTGTAGGTATTGTATTATATAATATCCCTCTCTTCTTATAATTTACCCCACTTATCTCAGCATTTCGAACATCTTGCACCATTTTACACAGTCGAACGCTTTTTCCACGTCGACAAATCCCGTGAACTGGTTTAATTTTTCTTTAGTCTTGCTTCTATTATCAACCGCGACGTCGCAATTTGCTCTCTGGTGCCTTTTTCTTTCCTAAAGCCAAACTGTTCGTCATCCAACACATCTTCAATTTTCTTTTCCATTCTTCTGTAAATTTGATAAACGTAAACATGGTCCATAGTAGGCTGTAACGTGATTTTTATTCAATAGTGTGATTACCTAATTTTGACTACTTGTCATTCTCAAGCACTTGTAAAACCAAGAAGGAAAAGCACTACGTTGTCTGCATCCATCACATGTATAATTAACACTTTACACACCTCACAATGAGAGATCATCATAACACTTTTTTCAGTTACAGGCCACAAGTCCTATGGATACACGTTTTGTGTGGATAATGCAGTGGTTTCCATTGGCTTCTGCATCCTCATAGTGTTGATTATTGCTGATTGTTCTGCGTTTAGGGGCAGTTTCCCACCCCGACAGGGATGCTCTGAACCTCATGCCGCTCCTCCACCCTCTTTTATAAGGAGGTCGTTCGCGGAATGAGTGACTCCTCATGCTGGATACCTTCGGCCGTCAATGATTATTAATCAAAATTTAAGCCGGGGTAGGTGTCAAACCAACGCCACCTAAACGACAAGGCCTCTCAACTATGACGTCACGCAATCCAGGCGAGGCACTTAGCATCAACCCTGCCTTTCGCCAAATCGTTGCGCTAACACCGTTTTAGAAACGGGTAAATGTAAGACGGTAAAGACTTTAAGACGATCGAGCTTGACTATAAATGAAATTACTGCGAGTTGATTTGTTATCTCAGGGAAAAAGCGGAAGCGTTTACTGTTTTCAGCTGTGTCAGATACAGAATCATGAAAATTTTTTGCACTTAACATAACTTTGGCAATTACAGGCACTAAAAGCTGCCTGCTGTAAGAAACGACATTACTGAGACTTAAAGCACTTCCTTTTTTTGTTTCTACGTTATGTCAGATGTAAAATAACATACGACAGTGAAGCAGACGGCGAAAGGAAGTGCTAATGAACAACAGCATATTATTGTATATGCTTCGTTAATTTTAAAGACAAGTACATAAACAGAGTAGGCAGTGCATTCTGACGGTACACATGAAACTACTACCTCCCAGAACATTGTGTATTGGGAAACAAGAGATAAAGCTATCAGTTTAATCCTTAATTGATGGCTAGAGTTTTCTTCCAGCGACCCCTTCAATTGTACCAAAGTTTTCATTCACCATGACACACTTTTACTCACGTAACAGTGACACAAACAAAATTGTAGAATATACAGCTTACACATATAAACGATGTTCAACAAATAATAATATACACCCACAACATATTTCAAATGCATGATTTGAAGTAAATTGTAAACAAGAAAAGTGGAATAATGATTACTGATAACTCTCACTAAACCTAAGAGCACAACCATAACATACAGAAGTATCTACGAATCGCATGAAACAGCCCAGTATTACTCTAACAATGCAAGCAACCATTCTACATTACACATACGGAAACATTGCGCGGAGTTACAAAGTAGCAGTCCTCATGAATGTAATCTTGTTTTCATTTGCTATGTTTGTTTCACAGACATAAAGACTGATGCCACAGCCTCTTAATAGTTAATTTGAGGACAGATGGTAATAATTACTCAAACTATATCACTTTTGCATATCTAGATAGCAAATTTTCTTCTATAAATCATCTTAAATATTAACAGTGTGGTTCTTAATTATTGTTCTGATGTGTACAGCACAGTATGTAGTGAATATAACAGATATAAGTTTTCAAATGGGAGATCACATCCCACTAACAGATTTCTACCAAAAAATAACTTTCACACAAATAGAGGAAGAAAAACAAGATAATCCAAACTCATGACGCGTAAAGGAAATACAAACATGACACCCTTTTCCAACCACAACTAACTTTCAAAGCAGGATCAACATAGCACATGCTCAAAGACATGCAAATACGTCTCATAAAACTCTACAAAATGTCAATGTGGCAGAGAATGCTGTGCAGATAATAAGCAACAGGAATGAGAGCCATCTTAGAGACAGTGAAGTTGCTATCATTGCACCTTGTATGTGGAAAAAGAGTTTGCTGCTTTCAGTGGAAAACTACGAGCAGGTTGTTGGAGGGATGAAACAGCTTTATTTTTGTAATTAATAAGGTGTGCTATACAGCAGAAAAAGACCAATCTAAATATTAGGATGAGTACACACAGTAAGCAACATATTTGGCAAACACACAATGCAGCAAAAAAAGCCACCAAAACTAATAAAAAGTACATATTAAGACATTAGGAATCCAGGAATTTACAAGTTCATATATGAAAATGAAAAGTGCTGCATGTGACCAGCACAATATTTCACAGAAAAGCAGGCAACATCTCAGGTCACAAGTGTGGAACAGCTCATTTCACATTTTCGTGGTAAAATATACTTAAAAGTCTTCAGCATGTAGCCACATGTACAAATTAATTTGCAATGTGACTAATTCCAATTATCATGCTAAATGATTCATGGAACATGAAACTAACTAACTAAAGCAGTAACACTTCAGGTCAGGGACAAGATTCAAAGGTATAGGGTTAACAGGTGTTAGCAAAAGCACGCACCTCATCCATCAAGAAAGCAAAACTCAAATAAAAATAATAGAAAATAGACATCTCATAAATAACCTGGTGGATATAAGAAACCAAATATTCCACAGTGAAAACAATATGGGAACCAAGACGAGCAATTATGACTAGACGCACTTACCTGCAATTCCTCTTACCACTTAACAACTCACTCACACCATCTCACACCCACACTATTTGACATTTGTGTTCTATCTGAAACCACTTCATCTCACATCAAGGATAAGAGTCAAATGAACTTGATAAAAAGTGTCAGCAATAACATACACCTCATTCCTAAGGACAGCAGCAGTTAAAGGACAACAGAAATTAGAAAACTCTTAAATGACCGGTTGGATGTCAGAAACCAAATATTTTCAAAACACATTAAAATTATAGGAGGAACAAGGGAAGCGATTATGACTAACGATACTGATCTCCCCCTTCTCTTACCACCTAACTGCACACTTACACCATCCTGCACCCACAGTAAGTATTTCACATTTGCATAATATCTAAATTGATAATACCTTACACCAGAGACATGAGTCACAGGTATGGTAATAACAAGTGCCAGCAACATTTTTGAAACACATTGAGATTATGTAACTGGAGGAACATGACAAACAGTTATGACTAGATATGCTTATCAGTCCTTCCTCTTAACATCTAACAGCTTACCCACCATCCTACACTCCACTAAGTAGTACTCATTACAGTAGCGTACTCGGCACAAAGTATATTCTCTCTGTGTTGAAAATGGCGAAAGTTTTGTAACATAAGAGATGAAGAAATAAATACATATAGGGAGAGCTTACATGTACTGTAGTTAGTATCAAAACTTGCCTAGTGAAGTTAACAAAAGTGGACAACTACTAGTGAAAATTATGTACATTTAATTTCACTGTCCTTGTTTGAAATATGTCGTTCCACAACAGTTTTCAGTTTCCTTTTGTTTAATGACCTATTCACCATGTCGTTTACCATTTACAACACTTATTAAGCAAAATATTAATACCTGTCCAAACAACAAATTTGCACAGTTCCTGTGCTGAATGTTTGTCACAGACATGTACTGCAAAATCATCAGTGGCCATGACAAAATCAAGAATTCATTTACTTTTAGTTTGCTGTTGGTTGTGAAGCCTGAGAAAGGAATCACAGTGTACATTGGATAGCCGGCCGGTGTGGCCGAGCGGTTCTAGGCGCTTCAGTCTGGAACCGCGTGACCGCTACGGGCATGGATGTGTGTGACGTCCTTAGGTTAGTTAGGTTTAAGTAGTTCTAAGTTCTAGGGGACTGATGACCTCAGCTGTTAAGTCCCATAGTGCTCAGAGCCATTTGAACCATCTTTTTGTTCATTGGATAACAGTTTTCGCATTCAACAAAAAGAATACATTACTGTCAGCAGTGGCATTTTCTGTGGATATAGCAAGCCACCTCTATCACAATATTTAATTAGTTTGTGCTCAGCATCACATGCCAGCTGCTGATCTACTGTTAAAAGCTGGGCACAGTTACCACACTTTAACTTCTTTTTTGTGCTGTAGCGACAGTATCCAACGATGAATTTAAGTACTGGTTATTCTGGACTGATAAGTTTCAAATCACACTAACTAACACTTAATTTACAAATACTTGATGCTGAGATGTCACAGACAAGATCAAGACATTGAGACTGATCGCAGTTTTGTACAGAGTTCTAATTACGTATTTTCTTAGCTGAATCACCTTGTAAAGAAAGCATTAACAAAGTTGATAATATCAGCTTTTTCTCTGCCTCAGATAGTTGGCTCATTGACACATGGTACTGGGATCCAGGCAGCCATCAATACAATCCAAACCTGAATTCCGAGGCAGCAGTCTGAAACTTTCCAGGCAGCAAGTATGACATTTTATGTTCTGACAGACAATGCATTCTCAGTTAAAATATGCGTATGTTGTATGCTTGAGTGCAAAGTGTGTTTCCTTATTGAGCTTACCACTCGACAAATTCATGGAGCTCCAGTTGTGTAGCCAACTTAGAAAGTCTTCTAGAAATTTACACCTATCATCATCCTTGTGGATTGTTAGAGGCTTTTGCATTCCCTCTCTAAGGCTTTTCAAAGGGGACTTAACATTCACAATTTTCCACCCTTATTATTTTAATAAATTCAGCAGTTCCTTCATAATTTTTAATGTTATTTGTAGGCCCCAACTCCAGTAAACTATACTTGATGTTGTCACTTAAAATTTGATGAACAAGCTTTACATTTTGTTTTTCTAATAAAGAGGGCCACTTAGCTTTCATACTTAAAACACACACAAATTTCAATAATTTGTTCATTTAAATGTCAAATATGGACCTAATTGCAGGAAATGAAGCTTGCATTCTGACAGGTGTGTTTTCAAAGCTGGCGAAGCAAAATGTCAGAAGTTTATCTTTGAAATTCATCCAGTTATTTCTGATGAATTTATAATTGTGTACTGGATCTCCCTAACGTAAAGCAAGGGTCTGGAATAATCTGTAGGGTGTGCGTAAGAAATACTAAGTTGTGGAGGATTTACAAAATTACTAACAGCTCTTCCATTAATTGAATTATTGTCAGAACAGATACAAATACCCTTTAAACCTAAGTCTTCCAGCTCAGTCAATACTTTTTTTTATTAGACTGAAAAACTGGTCAGCAGTCATTTTATTTGCAGGCAAGACGTGTACAACATCGTTATATGGTGAAATTACTCCTTGCACCATAAACATCAGCAGGTGTTGCAAGAGTAGTGGTATCATGTGCCACACGAACTAAATTTTCTCCTTTGTAGTCCATGGCCGGCTCGATGTGTATTTCATCTAACATGAGTGTCACAAAAGAATCATGATGATTCAGGTTTGATACTTTCTCCCTAATGTAAACTAGAAAGTTTGGACTGTTAAGGTCAACATTAATGTTCCCCCGATGTTTCTAATAGTATTAGGATGAGGCAGAATAATATTTCCAGTGCTCCATATGAATCTGTAAGCATGCCTTCAACTAAAAAACAACAAAGAAGCAAATACTAAAACATGAAGAGAAAACCTATGTCTTTCAGGAGGCGAAAAGCTTAACTGAAACTGGCTTCTTATGAATTCAACAACAGGTTTAGTTTTCCTCTCACATTCTAAGTTATAGCAACTCAACAGTGATGTCTTGAAGATGTTATTCTTCCTTTTTGCACACTAAACTTTCAACAAATATTATAATATTGTCTATATGGATATTACTTACAGTTTTGGAACTTCCTTGGAAGTGATTTAACAACCTTTAACATAAATGGTTACACTTAGTTCCCGGTTAATATTATGAACAAAATATGATGTGCTGTTCTTTGATTGTCTACATAAAAAATATATATGAATCTTTCACTGTTTTTGACAACTTTTCACTAAAAGTGACAGAGTGAAGCTTCTTTATCAGTTGTTGAAATGTATTGAAGGAAAATTCTTATTATATTCTTCTAGAGATTTAATTTCTGTCGTCTAAGGAAGCTCTCAGTCCAGCAGCTTCCATTTTATACTGTTTCTCAGAAGGAGATTTTCTGGGTTTTGGGATCACTTTCTAAATATACGAAGGGCAGTTAGGAAATTTGCTTGGGACTGCGTTTTGTCAAGAGTTGTGTCTTGCTTGGAGTGGCGGTGAACGAAGCCCCAGTTTTCAAGTCTACTGCTTGTGTTTCCCACAATATATAGTCTTCGCAGAAGTGCAGCTGGCAGACCTACGAAGTGAGAAATAATACACTGCACGCATGTTGCTGTAACTTGTACTGGTACTCAAACTTCAACTGCCATATACTTTCGTCGAAAATTACGGCTTAAAATGAAAGGTACTCACCACAGAATGTTTGCTAGGAACGAAATTCTCTCTTTTGATCGCAGATAACCATTTCCTTCGCGTATTATCATCGCAAAAATGTGAACCTTCTTCTTCTCGTCGTTATTACCCTCACAACCAGGAACACAGCACTTATTCACCATGGTGATGATCACTCCTGAGGTGCTACAGGCAGTATACACTTCAAAGAGCAGAAAAGCATACAATTTCACAATGGAATTCAACTCACTAACAATATAGCTCCAAAACAGTTGTTTTCATGGCTCCATGTAGCATTTCTACAGGCATCTAGGTCGCGCTGCTAACGGTAGGTGGCACTGGCTGTATACCTGAAGTTGATGACGTCACTCGCCTATTGGTAGAGAGTTTTAAGGCGTTGTGATTTAGGTGGTGTTGGTAGAACCTTGGACCGAACACATTTTGACTACTAATGAAAGACGCTTGTAGAAGTAGTCTTGCGACTTAATTTGTCGTAGCTAAGTCATTTACTTCCAAAGCTCGTACCTGATTGCGATTTACGTCTAAAGGATGTAACGCTTTCTGCAGCTTTTGGATACGATCCCGCCGCCGAAGTAAAATGTATCCAGAGGTGAGATCACAAGGGCACCCAGATTCAGTATAATGACGGAATAGAGAGGTACAGGAATTCGTCTTATGTTTTTGGTATTTTAAATCGTCCATTACATCTATTGGCGGCTTTGATCAGTAGTAAATGCACGGGAGAAGTGGGCAGACGTTCATCCTCGTTCTGTGCCAGCGAAGAGCCACGGCTGGAGTGACTGGCGACCTACGTTGTGGCTGAGTGTATGTCTGAGACTGAGGTCACTGGGCACACGGCCGCCGGCCATGACACGCAGGTGCTAGCGACGCACCACACAGCAGGCGTCATGTGGACGAGCTTCGAACGTATGCTGAAAGTCGCAGCGAATGTCGCAATGCGACATCTGAACGGCCGTCCAGTCGTAAAACCTGGCGGCCCCACGGCACAGGCCGAATCCAGTCTTGGTTTCCTCCATCCTTGGTTCGTGTTCAGTTACCTTCCACAATTCACTGTCTTCATTTCTGACGGTAGCGATGAAATCATAACATTCCTTACACACTTCTCTAGGCAAACATGTATTTCCTAATTCTGCATCTTTATTACTTCCTTTTTTTATACGTATACCGATCATCTAGAACATTATACACCTACCTATTATCGATATTAACCCGTCTGGGCAATAGCAGCATTACTTGGCGAGGAACGACTGCCAGTCAGACGCACACACGGTACATGTAGTATCAGTGAGCGTGCTGTCTTTGTGTAAAATGGGGAAGGCGTGCTCTATCTGAGTTTGAGCAAGAACAGACTAGGATGGCTCGGAGGCTCGGCACGACTATTCAGGTGTTCGAGGAGAAAAATGTTGTCTTCAACAACGTGGAGAAACCAAGGTGAAACCACTTCCGGAAGTCGTGGTGATGGGCAATCATTTCTCATTATAAATGTCTGACGTCGTAGGCTGGGAAGACTGGTAAAACAGGACAGTCACAGAACGTGGCAGAACTAACATCAGATTTTAATGCTCAGCAGAGTGCAAGTGTGTATGAATACAAGTGTGTGTGAACAAGTAGTGTACCAGACATTACTAACGATGGGCCTCCGCAGCCGGCGATCCATGCATGTGCCAGTATTAACACCACACAATCGGCAACTACCGCTGAAGTGTGCACTGGACGTTGGCGTAGTGGCACAGCGTAGAATGGTATGATGAATCTTCTTCATCATGCCGATGGGAAGGCGAAAATGCGTCGTCTTCCAGGGGAACACGTTCTTGACATCTAGCACTGCGAGACAGAGATAAGCTGGCAGCTGCTCCATTACGCTCTGGAAAACATTCACGTGGGCGTCGATGAGTCCAATGAAGCTCCTGAAAGTCACCATGACAGCTTTGCACACTGGTTACAGCCAACGTACACCCCTACATGACGATCACGTTTCCCGACCGCATGGCCATTTTTCAATAAAATAATGTCCCGTCTCACAGGCCAGGAGTGTCGTGGAATGGTTTGAGTAACACAGTGCCGCCCGGGATTAGCCGAGCGGTCTAAGGCGCTGCAGTCATGGACTGTGGGGCTGGTCCCAGCGGAGGTTCGAGTCCTCCCTCGGGCAAGGATGTGTGTGATGTCCTTAGGTTAGTTAGGTTTAATTAGTTCTGAGTTCTAGGCGACTGATGACCTCAGAAGTTAAGTCGCATAGTGCTCAGAGCCATTTTGCGTACAATCTGTACTCGGTAACGCGATTGCAGGACTTAGCTTTGTTGGAAGCGTTTCCAAAAAGAGCAGTACGTCTCAAAATGAAAGTGTATACAACATACTCTTTCAACCAGTTCTAAGTACTGATTCAGTGTATGGTCAGTGCTGTCAACAGAAAGCGAATGGATTCAGATACGAACTTCTGGAATCTTACCTGACAGAGCCACTAAAATTGTTATGGATACAGGATATAAAAATGAAAATCTTTGAAAGAAAGACGCTGTTCCCTCGTTGCCCTACTGGGTAAATTAATTTGTTTGTACATTCATTTCACCTAGAACGATTACGAAATTTAGACTCTTACATATACCAAAGCAGTCTTCGTGAGTCGAAGTCTCAATTTCTGTTGTAGATGAGCAATATATAATAGTAATAACAAAAATATTATTATTATTATTATTATTATTATTATTATGTAATAATATAATAATAATATGCTACAGGAAGCCGCGCGCCGGATGAGCCGAGCGGTCTAGGGTGCTGCAGTCATGGACTGTCCGGCTGGTCCCGGCGGAGGTTCGAGTCCTCCCTCAGGCATGAGTGTGTGTGTGTTTGCCCTTATTATAATTTCGGTTAAGTAGTGCGTAAGCTTAGGGACAGATGACCTTAGAAGTTAAGTCCCATAAGATTTCACATACATTTGAACATTTTTTTGAGTAACACAGTCCCGAGTTTCAGTTGATGTGCTGGCCCTCTAACTTACCAGATCTGAACCCAATTGGACACACGTGGGATGTGATTGAATGTGACGTCAGACCTCAGCGCCTCCCTCCCCGAAATTTACGGGAAGATGGTGACTTGCGTATGCAGATATGGCGCCAGTTCCTCCAGCGACCAGCGACCTACCAAGGCTTCATTGCTTCCCTGCCACGCGTCTCCGTTGTCATCCGTGCCAAAGGTGAACAAACCGGCTAACATCGACATTGCAGCGCTACACCACCTGCCTGTATCATGTGCCTGCGGCTCTCGTCGCCATAAACCGCAGGTAATGAATCAGTATGACTTAAGCAGACCTGTATGATGCTTCGTATATGTATGAGCGAACCGTACCGTCAAATCAGATGCATCCATTTGGGAAATTGCTGCTCGTGTGGGACGAAGTATTTCAGCAGCACAATGGTTTGTGCTGAACGGTTCGCGGAAGGCCTTAGAAAACGTCGAGATGGCTTAGGTCACGTCGCCCAGACGGCAACCTGAGTTGAACAGTACTTCACCCGAATGGCTTTCAGGACAGATCTGCATCCTCCTCGGTTCTGGCGCAACTGTGGAACAGTTTAACACATCGTACACTATCGGGGGTGACAGTCCTTCGCCGTTTATTACGGCTGGGTTACGTGCACCTCGTCCATTTCCCCGTCTACCTTTGACGAATGTGCAGAAACATGCTAGACGGGACAGTGATGTTCTGTTTGAAAATTATGGCCGCATTTTGATTCGCCGCCGACGGGGGGAACGGCATCACAGTGACTGCATGCGCGCAAGATACACAATGCCATTTCGAAACCTTATGTGTAGGGTGCTATTGGGTACAACCACAAATCACAGTTGGTGCGTGTGCAGAGCACGGTGATCAGTGTGCCCAACGTGAATGACATCCTGAGGACTGTAGCCACACAGCCATACCCTTTCTACTCAACACCCCAGATGCCACTTTTCAGCAAGACAATCCCCGACTAAATGCTGCTGCGCGAACACGTGCCTTCTTGGAGCTGCAGGCTGTCAGCCTTTTGCCCTGGCCCTCCAGATCACCAGACTTGTCGCCAGTCGAAAGTGTCTGTGATATGATGAAACGACAATCGCAGCTCTGTGAAGCAATGTCAGCCACCACAAATGAACTTTGGAACCAGATGAATGCAGCATGCATGGACATACCACAGGACAAAATTCGCGCCTTATAAGCGTCGATGTCATCACGCACGGAACAAGTTATCAGGTCCACGGTGGAACCTATGCCTACTGGGGAACAGGACGCATGCTGAACCGAGTGACAGAAATGCTGATATTTATGCAAAACATACTAATGAACAAAAGCTGTGAATATGTTCGACGTACCTTTAGTCGTCCAAGATGTTCTGTTTTCTCTTAACATGAGTGTGTATCAGTATATATAGATTAGTACAAATTCGAATTAGAGGTTATTATACTCAACAGGAGAATTCTATAGACGTTGTTCTTGGCAATTAAGGTGCAGTTTTACGTTTTCCGCCTCCCTGAAGAATTTACAACGTGGCGGTGTTTTAGCAACGCGACGTGTGAGTGAATGGACTAATGAACGATTCACGTATGGATCTGTAAGACGCAAATGCTATGAACTTTTTCTGACTGTTCTGTCTTCTTCTTTCCATGATTATGCGACAGGTCACATTTGTTGTCCTTCTGAGATTATTTCTCACTTTTGTAACTACTACATTAATCTGTTTTTCTTTTATTAACATAATTAGTATACAAGTCCTGGATGTCTGACTGACTGTTCAGTAATGTTTCTATTTCTCCACACCTGTCTGATGGTCTAATGACAATGAAATGACATCGAATTCAACCAACGTGTCTTAGCTCAAGACGTCCAGTGTTACGTTGGACTCTGACGCCATTAGTGATTACTCTTACTTCCTCATCGACCTCCACCTGTTCACTCATCCTTTGTGACTATTCTTCTACACCACACATACCTTCAATACCTTCACGTCATGTTTTTCTTACTCCTTCACCCTTAACAGAGTGTCGCATCTGATTCTCTTCCAGTAAAAAACATTTAAAATTTATAATTTCTTTAACTTCCCTATACCCATCATCAGTTGCTCACTGTACGTATGTATACACACGACCGACTTCCTTCCCCAATTGACGCATGTGTTCCGTCTCTAAAGGAATCCCCTTCGACGGGATAGTAAACTCCTCATCACCCTCTTACCAAGTTGATGGTTGAACGATTTTTAATATAAAGACTAAGTGGTTATCAGATCGGTGAACATTTATCCACCACGTCTTCTTTGCAAGACTTGCCCCGGCCTCTTATTCCGGCCCACTCGATTCTTTCACGTCCGCTACCGCCGTATAGCATCACTACTCAATCGCTGTTGGAGTGCTGCTGTTTTGCAATCTCTGTTAAAACGTGTGGTTCTACCAAATATATCACGATGCTAATTTGGGACCACTGTATCGAATGGGCACACAGACTCCTAGTTATGAAGGGTGTTCAGAAATTGCCATTATAGACTTCTAGGACGTGTAGAGGGGAGTGAGTCATAAATCTTTGAGTAGAAACCCAAGTTTCTACGTCTGTTTCAATCGAAATCTTTAACTGATCCATTTCTGCCATTTCTGTTTGAGGAACTGAATTAGACGTGACGCAGTACAATCATTAGGTAACAATTCGAAACATCCATTTATCACTTAAGGGCATTTGTTTGTATTAACATCTAAACATTACGCGTTTGCATTAGTCGAAAACAAAAACTGAATCCAGCATATTGTACATATAGGACAGTACTGGTACAATAACTTTAAGTGACATCAGGTGACGGTCTGACGTAGTACACGTCAGGCTGTCTACCCTATTGCATACAAAAACAAACAGCTCCGAGACTTTTCTCTTTCCTTCAGCATACATGGACGCGTTACATATGTGAAATAAAACCGCCGTCGAACGGATACGGTACGTTTCCGGATATAGGTTCCAATTCAGAGAATTATGTACTCGCTCCCCTCTACGAGAGTTGGATGTTTGTTACGGGAATTTACAAGCATGCTATGTATACAGATAGATCACAAATTCTTTGAATGTTACGGAAGAACTATGTGAGATACAGGTATGTGATTTCTTGCAAATTGGTATACATCCACATGTACTCCGTAGATCGTCTAGGCGATATTCAGTTCCACTGTATGCCTTTGCCAACGTCTCTTCTGGCACCGCCTGTACAACACATCGTACTCGTACTGTGCACAAGAGGAGCTTGTGAAGTGATCAGTTCATCCTGAATATAGCCCCCAAAAACAAATAAGGCCGAGTACGCCAGTACACCATTTTGGTGGGACACTACCCTATCCAAGGATGAAATACCTGTAACTAAGGTACAACGTAGGGTTCCAACATACCCAGGTGAAATGTTGCCGTAATAGTAGGCTCAGTGTAAGCAAACGATCCAGTAATTGTTTTGTGGATTAAGCCACAACACGCAGTCACTTGGGGGCTGATGACCTTCATCTGCTGAACCACGGTATGTGGGTTTTTTCGACCGCCATATCCGGAAATTATGCCTGTTTACTTCGCGGAGACGTGAAATGTGGCTTAATTAGCAAAACAGATTATAAGAGGCAATTACGACTGTTGGAACTTTAATAGTGGCAACTATTTATTTACAGATACGTGTTTGAAAGTTTTACTGACCTTCAAAGTAGTCACCAGCATTATGTATAACCCATTACCAGCGATGTGGAAGTCGTAGGATACTCTTAGCAGTGCCAGTTGTGTTGACAGTTGGAGCGGCGCGGTCTATTGCCCAACGAATTTGCAGCAATTCTGAAGCGAATTCCGTGAAGTGTTTCCTTCAGTTTAGAAATCGAGCTTAACTATCCAGGGCTTAAGTCAGGGTAGTGCAGTAGGTGGTATAGCACTTAGCAGCAGCACCAGTCAAACAAATCAGTAACAGGGCAGTGCTCAAGCACGTACAGTGCAAGCTGTTACTGATTTGACTGGTGCTGCTGCTAAGTGCTATACCACCTACTGCACTACCCTGACTTAAGCCCTGCATAGTTCAGCTCGATTTCTAAACTGAAGGAAACACTTCATGGCATAAGCTTCAGAACTTCCACAAATTCGTCGGGCAATAGACAGCGTCGCTCGAACTGTCAATACCACTGGCACTGCTAAGAGTATCCTACAACTTCCACAACACTGGCCACGGGTTATACACAATGTTGGTGACTACTTTGAAGGTCATAAAACTTTGAAACACGTATCTGTTTTGTACGAGCTGTAAATAAATAGTTGCCGCTATTAAAGTTCCAACACTCGTACAAAGTTTCCACGCGAAGCCGGACAGTCTAGATTCGGAATGACAATCAAGCAAAATCGGTGTAGTCATTCCACCGACGTACCAGGTTTGGTAAAACACCGTGGCCTCCTGCGTGAAGAAGTCCGCAACTGCCTGCTACTCATCCTCGTAAGTCAGAAAGCGTCGACCCGTCAAGGCCTTTTTTGGAAAATAGAAGGCGCGATGAACAAGTGGGGAGTGACCAAGACTATAGATAGAGTGGATGCTCCAGTGCCTTCCCCTTGTGTTGCTGTAACTTCTGCTTTACAGCATTCCCTTATTGGAACCTGGGTTATCACGAAGCAGCAGCATGCCTTGTCGCAGTTCTCCCAGACTTGGTTTTGGACAAACATACTGTCCCATATACATTCTCCTCAGATGGGTGTCTACCGGTGTTTGTCCTTCGGCAACCATCAAGATAATAACAGCACGAAAGTTTGGATGCATCTGGTAATTATGTAATTTGCATTTCCTCATTTATCGCACGCACGTCGGAAACGCACGAATGCCTCACTAATCCCTTACCTACAGGTCGGTGCTTGTGAACGCGCATCGGAGTCGCACTACGTTGCATATGCGCAGCAGCAACGCCCTCTAACTGAAACATTTTGACCGTCCCATATCGATTCGTTCCAGCATGTTCGTAACCAACACAGGAAGTCTGGTCTTATTATCTGGCTGCAAAGCTTGCAGGAGCTGCACTTTCTATGCATGGAAAGGCAACACTCATCTTCACCACACTGCTCTGAGCCGTGCCCATTTCTCTGGAAACAGGACGTGTCGACCTCCCCGAACTGCACTGAATGCTGTAAGCACGATAGCAATTGTGCCATCACTCACTTCAAGTGCCTTTCATTGTCACCAAAGGCTGCCAGTCTCTCGACGTATCATACCATCTGCTGACGCTCTTCACATCTTGAGAATCTCGACCACAGGCACTTCAGCAATGTCGCTGAAATGAAGCAGCCGACCCTTTTTCAAAAACCGTTTTTCATAAATCTGCAAAATACATTACGGTTTCTACAACACAGGCAGCACTTTAATAGCAGAACGTCTAAATAACGCTACCTGTAACGAGAGAGAGACAGAAAGAAAAGAAATCATGTGCTATCGGAGCACATATAGCAGTATACCGGTAAAAACTTCGTGAGCGAAGGTACCACTTGCAACAAACCACATTGTTGTACCTAGCACGGTTCTTTGGAAATAACTTTTTGTATTCAGGGAACGATGTTATGCTCACCCTGTAGTACAAACACGTAACGGTGAAGTGAAACTTTATGGAGCTACGGAAGAATCTGTGTGCTAGTAATAGAGCAGAAAGAAAATTTTTCATTTTCCATCATTTCATTCAACGATGGAAACGATGGTATAAAGATTGACGTACGTTCATTACGCAGCAGGTTGGTTATTTACTACCAAGATGTGGTGCCGTTCTCTGGCATACTTAAGGGAGCACTGTATACTTTCTATGCTGATCATTGAAGGCTTACAATGTTTGACATGAAGAGTGCTAATGGGAAGAGTGGTGATAAACGAAGCTCCACCGCTTAACAGACCTTTCACAAACTGGTGAATGGCCAGTTGCGTATCGTTAACAGCGAGCTTCGCTTTCATTTTTCCGTTCGTAAGTTTTCCCCGCTCAGTATATATTTCTCCTACAAATAATCCCACACACACTGCCCGCAACAAAAAATTAAAGATGCATTTGAAAGTCGCCTTATGGAAAAGTACCAATCACTAGAAGACAACACAAGTAATTACTTGTGTTTATGGATCCGAGCAAAACGTGAATCACGGTGGACAGTGGTGAATCTAGAACCTGATCCCAATGATAGCAACAGCCATAGTAGTTGCAAAAGCATACTGCATTCGTTGCATTCGCTCTGACCGTCAGCTGAATGTCACGCTCTCGTGCACCTTGTTATTCTCATTGTTTGATTATTTTGACAGTTTTTCGGTTGCGTCAGATTAAGTTGGAAGTATTTTGTAGTCAACGTTATTTTCTTTAGGTAAGTACGGGACTATTTCTCAAGAAACAAGTTGCTGTCTACTTCTGTTGTAATTAGTCTCGAAGCACGTTTCTTAAACATGGTTCTCCATCTATAGTGGCGGGTATCTAATATGTTACAAGTGTTTGAATATGATCAGCGTGCTTTCACTACGTCTTTCAGGAATTTAGTCGTGAACTAGAGCATATGAAGCTCGAAAACTGCCACATTCACAGTTGTCTCACGATTCTGATCTGCATTTTTTAATTATTTGTGTATTTCAATTTCGTAAGTAACGAAAATAAAATAAAGTGCATACAGAACAGACGGCCGCGGTGGAAGAGCGGTTCTAAGCGCTTCAGTCCGGAACCGCACGACTGCTACGGTCGCAGGTTCGAATCCTGACTTCGGCATGGTTGTGAGTGATGTCCTTAGGTTAGTTTGGTTTAGGTAGTTCTAAGTTCTAGGGGACTGATGACCTCAGATGTTAAGTCCCATAGTGCTCAGGGCCATTTGAACCATTTTTACACACAGAACTCATCGTTTACACTATCGACACAGTACAAACTTTCAAAACAATGTGTTAAGGATCAGCTACGGACTGTTCTGAAACTACAGTCATGGGAAACTATACAACATGTTAACAAAAGAAATTCGTGCACAGAAGCACTATGCTGTGGCAGATGTAAAATGACAGGTAACTGGAGATGATGACAAAGAAATAATTCTTCTAAGCGTGCCTAGAATTAAATTATTATATAAATGATTGGAAACGTGTTTACTATGGAATACTACTTAATTTATAAGCAGTTACAAGCTTCCAAAGTTCTAATCCAAAAATTTCACTATCAAATGTCTCCACATTTCGTGGTAGGCAGATAAACTCCCTAAACAGCTCTTTGAGTAAGGGATCCCACATTGTGTATCTAATTATTGGACTTATCTTTACATTGTAGACTGGGGCGTGAAGGTCTTATCTTGACCACAGTTGATCCGATGAACTCTCAGAGAGGCTTGTTCTAGAGTCAGCTACGTGTTGGGGTTGGATTGTTTGGAGGAAGAGACCAAACCGCGAGGTCATCGGTCTCATCGATTAGCGTAGGACGATGAAGGAAGCCGGCCGTGCCGTTTCAAAGGAACCATGCCGGAGTTTGCCTGGAGCGATTTAGGGAAATCACGGAAAACTTAAATCAGGGTGGCCGGACGCGGGATTGAACCGTCGTCTTCCCGAATGCGAGTCCAGTATACTAACCACTGCGCCGCCTCGCTTGGTGTGGATGATGTCGTACCTCTGTTTCATGCACTGTGTTTTTAGTCACTGTGTTTATAGAAATCTATTGTATTACTGAAAAAAATTGGTTCATCAGCTGCAATGGCTTCTGTTTTACTTTTATTTATTTATTTCAAGTACTTTATAGTCAAGTATATAGATACTACGAAAAATCCTACATCATTCCTTTAATTATCCCATACAATCAATCATTCAGTCGCAATTCGTATATACAATGTAAACTGAAGCGCCAAAGGCATGTGAATTCAAATACAGAGCTATGTTAACAAGCAGAATACGGCACTGGTGTCGGCAACGCCTATGTAAGACAACAAGTGTGTGGCGCAGTTGTTAGGTCGGTTACTGCTGCTACAATGGTAGGTTATCAAGATTTAAGCGAGTTTGACCATTGTGTTATAATCGGCGCACAAGCGATGGGACACAGTATCTCCGAGGTAGCGATGAAGTGGGGATTTTCCCACACGACCATTTAACGAGTGTACTCACGGTACGAGGAATCCAATAAAACATATCAAATCTCCGATATCGCCATGGCCAGAAAAAAAATCCTGCAAGAACAGGGCAAACGACAACTGAAGAGAATCGTTCAACGTGACAGAAGTTCAATCCCTCCGCAAATTTCTGCAAATTTCAATGTTGGGCAATTAAAAAGTATGAGGGTGCAAACCATTCAACGAAACATCATCGATATGGGCTTTCGGAGCCGAAGTCCCACTCTTGTAGCCTTGATCACTGTACGAGACAAAGCTCTAGGCCTCGTCTGAGCCCGTCAACACCGACATTGGACTGCTTGATGGCTGGAAACAGTTTCCTGGTCGAACGAGTTTCGTTTCAGATTGTATCCAGCTGATGGAAGTTCACGGATGTGGAGACAGCCTCATGAATCCGTGGACCTTGCATGTCAGCAGGAGACTGTTCAAGCTGATGGATGCTCTGTAATGGTGTGGGACGTATGCAGTTGGATTGTTATTGGAGCCCTGATACGTCTTGATACGACTCTGACAGGTGACACATTCTATCTGATGACCTGCATCCAATCATGGCCATTGTGCATTCCGACGGACTTGTGCAACTCCAGCAGGACAATGTGACACCCCACACGTCCAGAATTGCTACAGAGTGACTCCAAGGACACTCTTCTGAGTTTAAACAATTCCGCTGGCCACCAAACTTCGCAGACATGAACGTGCTGTTCAGAAGAAATCTCCAGCCCCTTGTACTCTTACGGATTTATGGACAGCCCTGCAGGATTCATGATGTCAGTTCCCCCGACCACTGCTTCAGATTTTAGTCGAGTCCATGCCATGCCGTGCTGCGGAACTTCTGTGTGCTTGCGGGGCTCCAGTTTCTTTGGCTCTTAAGTGTAGATTGAAAATAGATATCAGTAAAGATAGTTCTACTAGTGGTTTGGGCTGCCTGACACTAGTTAATCTGAGAGGTATGAACCAAGGGAAAAATCAAACAAATCTAACGAAAAGGTTGTAAGAGAAATGAAAAGACAGAAAACAGGGAAAGATATTGGAAAGTTCCCACTGCAACTACCGGCTGCTGTGTAATACACATACGGTTTGCACCCCATGGCTAGATGCCTACTGTACTGGGCCTCTCATACTCTTCTTTACATCCGATATAAATGGAATATGTTGTGTAGAACTTTCAAATGATGCGAAGTGGGAGACAATGTGATGTGGAGTTCCTTCGCTGCCTACCTTGCAGACGTATGTCTGCCTGAGCTTAAGTCGTTCGATATGAATGGAATAACGATCGTGCTCTGCTAAAAGCTGCTCATTCCCCGACTTGGTTCGAGAAGGTGCGTTTTTATCGTTTCCTTGTTGTTTGAGAAGAGAGATTAAACTCAGCTGTCCTTATCAGGGGCGTGTCATTGACTGCTAGCTATTCACCTTCCCGTCATTAAATTTCGGTTTATTGGAGAGCCTAATACCAGTTGTCTCCTGGGCGTGCTGTGCACTTCATTTCCTTAACCGCTATGAACTGGCGTAGTACCTAACAGTCAGATCTACTGGCTATATACCGAGAATCACATGTAATAAGGAACGGCACAGATAGCCTCAGTAGCACAATCCTTTTTTCGATGCACAGGTGTTCTACGTCGCTCGAAGCAGTCGGTGCTCTCATACTCTGGCCCAAAAACTTGCTATCGCTTTAGATACCGAACTGTGGTATGCTTTCATAGCGGACAGAGGTACTTTTATACACTACTGCTGATACGTCATCTAGACAATTTCCTCGTTAATCTGTACCCCTAGATATCCGCATATTGGCATTCTAGCGATGGAGCTGTTCCCTAATTTAAATGTTAGATTTCTAGTTACTGATAATCTACCTTCAATCACAATAACGATCGTTTTATGCACTGCAGTCGTTAATTTGTTCCCTATACACCCTTACCTCATCCAGTGTTAGTATTTAGCTACGTGTACTGCATCTAATAGCTCTGCTGTTAACAGGGCCCTTTAAAGAAAACAGATAACTTCCCTAATTACTAATCGCTTCACAAATGGAGTTTTTGAGTTAATACGGTGTGAATACCGTTTCACAGCAACACGTTTACAAAAATAGATTAACGTTGCAGTGACTGTTATTGCCACGGAAATCGTGCATTCATCTCCTGCACGTTGCGTCAATATTAGGCTTTTTGTACGCCCACTTTCAATTAATGAACCCCTGTAACTCTAATTGAAAAATAAATGCAGAAACTACTGCTTCTCGGTGGCTCAGTGGTAAATTTCAATGTTGTAGCTCAAATGCCACGGGTTCGATTCCCACTCAGTCCTAGGATTATCATCTGTAACTTACTACTTCTTGCGCCTCTGTCTACGTTTGTCAATGTGGAACACTTCACCTTGGTTTAGAGTCCGCGTTAAACTGTAATCTTCCCAGTAACTAGCTTGGTAAGTCAGTCAAGACGCCAGGGGAAGGCACGGACTTACCACCACCAGTAGGAGTTGATGACAACTTTACCTTCACTGCTGCTTAATACACAGCACAAACTCAATAAATACTTATCTTTCCTCCTCATGTGACAACCATTTCTTAACTTCAAATTGTCATTTCATTGAGTAATAATGCTTAGATGAAAGTAAAAGCACTTTTTACCACCCATCGATTTCCAGGGAACTTACTTCGGATGCAAGATTAAATTGCTTTTTTTCAGTTTCTGAGTTTTTTGACACAGTATTAGCAGCCTTTTCTTAATATTTCATGATTTGGCGACTCGTTTCGAACCAATTGGTTCATTCTCAACCCTGGTCTATTGAGGCTGCACTGAAAGTGCCTCAGCTAATACCGAACATCACAATGGCAATGCATGCTATACTAGATAATCGTAGATGACTATCGTAATCAACATGTGCTTACTTGGCACGTTTGATTCTGACTTGCAAGATAGTACCATTTTGACTGTGACCTTCATCTACGATTACTTTGCAAGGCATGCATTATCGTATGATGTTCGTTATTAAGTTGAGACGTTTTCATTGCAGCCTCAGTAATCCAGGCTTGAGAATGGACCTGCTGGTTCGAAACTAGTCGCCAAACGTATATTCTGTTACTGTGACGGGTTTGTTAAACGCTTCATGAAAGGTTAAACTGGTTTACATCACACCCATTTACTCTTCCTGCAGTACAAGGGAGAGAGGAAAACAATCTACTGTTTACCTCCATAGAATACTGCCTTCTAACCACAAGTCTTACCTTTTTGCCATCACGTACAATTCTTCGAATATCACCTTCTCGTTTCGTCTCTTTTCTGTATCAGTTACTACTTCAGTAACAAAGTTTACTTTCCTGTTTCAAACTGAATTAACAATTTACGATGGAGTGTGCAATATGGTACTCTGTAAACTGAGTAAACAATAAAAGCAATAATACATAAGAATGAGGAATATATTTTTTTAATGTTAAGTCTTAAAGAAACCACAGGATTTTGTTGAGTGCTACATAGAAGGATGTTGACTGAGTACTTGCGCTAGCAGGTACTGAAAATTACAAACGTTATATGTCTAACCATGACAACGTATTGGGCTTCATCTCACCTTCAGATCGTAGCATTTCACGGACACTAACGGCAACTAATATCCTGGTATCTGTGCAGTATTTGTCGGAAATATAAGATGGCGCTAAATGAATGGCTTTTAGCGCACTATCGTTTCCACGCATTGAGAAACACTGTTAAACTGAACAGCTGATCGCATTTTAGGAATGTTCAGGCGGATGTAAAACTATATACCAGAAAGTAGCAGATGTATAAAAATCACGGGTGAAGGCAATACAAGTGTAAGCTGACCACATTTCACGCGTATGTAGTCCTAGCGATAGTCTTTGACAACATAGGATACTCTTTTAAATTAAGGCATGTCTGTCACCCACTGTCAGCTGCAACATGAGCTATCAAGTGATGAAGCTGAAGGCTATTCTTCTCAACAGTATGGTATGATAAGGTCCACCTCTCCTCACCGAAAGAACATCGCCGGCAGACAAAGGAAATCCTTTATCAGTGATGCAGTAATGCGCAGAGGTACTTGAAGCTTTGTAGCTATGAGACATTAGAGCTTGGGTTTGCCCTGCCAGCATTATCTGCGACTCAGCTATTTGTCATTAGTCCACTGTAACAAGATACACTGGTAAGAAAGAATTTGTCACGCAGTGACTGGAGTCACATCCGTTCTAATTAGATAATGTAGTAACCCATACGTGAACGATCCTTCTTACGTTTTATTACGTTAGTTTTAGTGGTATTTCGGATCACGTAGTCACTTCGATTAGATATCTAGGCGTCACGCTGCATACTGATTTCAAATGGAAAGAGGACGGAAGGAAGGTCGGTTGTAGGAATTCAGTTTATGGTGAAAGTTCCAGGGGAGCTCCATCATGGAGGAGACCGTTTTGGCGAAACATTTGTGCGGCCCGCTCTAGATCACTGTTGAAGTGGTTCGGATCCTCACGAGTTAAGGTTAAAGTCAGACACTGAAGCAATTCGGAGACGTGATTGTTATTGTTCAGTCCAATCAACGTGCGAATATTACGGAAATGTTCCTCAAAGTCATATATCGAGAAAATTCAAAGAACCGGAATCTCCGACACACTGAAGTACCCGTCTCGCGTTATCATCAAGAATATTAGATACGAGAAATAAGCACAAAATCACGTAGACAGTAACCTTTCCCTCGCTCTCTTTGCGAGAGCAACAGGATCTAGCAGTGGCACAATGTATCGTCCTTCATGCACCATGCGGTGACTAGAAAAGTATGTAGATGTAGATGTAGTGCACTGCGATTACCAACTAAGTTGCCTTCTTATCTGACGTTTAGCTTGTTACGTAACAATTATAAGCATTCACACAATTTTCAAAAATAACGGTACTCGGTGAATGCGATTTCATGGAACTATTCTCTGTAATTCTCAGTATAACCTGCACCTGGCGCCCGCCACTACGTCTTTCTTGCATAATCATAGTACGTGAGTTAATCAGTATGCCCTCATTCAGTGTACCACAGTCGCGTTTTCAATATTAGCAGCAACGGCGTCGAGTCGTTAATTCATACTAAATGACGATGACACAGAAATAAAACTAAAATGTTTGTAAATATTCAAGTAATCATTTTAATGAAGATTATTTTAATGAACGTTTGATTTCGAAGCTCTAACAAAACCGTTTGCAGAATAAACTATGGGAATACATGTCTACCTATTATACGAAAAGAAATGAAACAAAACAGACGTTTGACCAATAGGAAAAAAATGAACTCCCACACTTCTTCTCTTTAGAGGTTTATTTTATATGCTAAACAGTAACTATTGTCCTGTACTAGTTCGTGTTTCCCATCGTTCAGTGTTACTACGTCTGGTGACTAAGTGCATGTTAAATAGAAATGGAGTGTAGTGTTTGGTTGTGGTCCTAGGTAGATGACGATGAAGCAGGCTAACATCTTTCATGAGAAACCTTAGCATCGCATGGCACTTCTTCGTTTCCTGTTGTCAAAAGTTTCAAATATCACGTGAATGCTTTAAGGATAGCGCGAATAAATAAAACGAGAATCATTTAGCATTTGAAGCTTTTGACAGAAGTATCGAACGCTAAGTGAAAGCGGATCACTTAAAACGACTCATGTGACAGGACCTGTCACAGGCTGCATCACTCTAAGCCACTATTGTATCAGCTGCTGATTATATCTTTGAAGTATCTCCGAAGAAACATCAGCGTGCTATGCAAACGAATTATCGGCTTCACATAGTGCTCTTTGTCTCCTTTTAGATAATGTAAATACAAATCAGAACAAATTAACCGCTTAAAAACACAGAAACGAAAAATAAAATAGTAGAAGACATCTGAAGACCTAGTATTGTGCCTAGGCGCCGCAGAGCGACGTGGTATAAGGATGTTCAGACTGATTTCAGAAAAAAAGCTCTACCTTATCCACGAGTGAATCCACTGAGCAAGGGGTAGGCATGCTGGGTAAGCACTTCCGTAAACGTAATGACGCAACAGCATATTTATATTTCCTTTTAGTTCTCGTCTTCAGTCCAAAGAATGGTTTTATGCAGCTTTTGATCCTAATAAGCCTCTTCATCTCTGCATAAGCACAGCAATCTGCTTTCTGTATTCAACCTTCGTTTCCTATAGTTTTTTTCTCACACGCTTCCATCCACAGTCATCTCAACCCACATCCATTTTATCCTGAATATTGTGTTCAAGCATTTCATTACCAAACTGAAAATTCCTTGATGGCTCAAGCTGTGTTCCATCAACTTCTGTTCTCTTTTTGTCTCAACAGCTTGCCGTCCATATATCACTACCGTACAAGGCTACATTCCAGACAAATACCTTTAGAAAAGGCTTCCTAACGCCTAAATTTATATCAGATGTTAAAAAATACCTCGTTTTCAGAAATATTTTTCTTTCTATTCTCAGTGTTTAGTTTGTATGCCCTCTGCTGCGGCCATCGTTAGTTTTGCTGTACAAATAGCAAAACTCACTCACCACATTTAACGTCTCATTTCTTGATCTAAATCTCAGATCATCGTCCTATTTTATTCGGGTGCATTCCACAACACTGCTTTTAATTTTTTGTGTGCTTATCTTATAACCTCTGCTCAAGACGCTATCCGTTTCTTCGACTACTCTTCCAAGTCCTTTGCTATCTCTAACAGAATTACAAAGTTGGCAAACAGTGCTTTCGTTTCTTCTCCCTGGAGTTTATTCGCTACCCAAATTTCTCCTGGGTTTTCTTCACAGCTTATCCATTGTACAGAGTGACGGGCTACAACCCTCACTCCCTTCGCAAGTACGGCTTTCCATTCATCTCCTACTGGTTTTTAATATTGTAACAAAACGTTCTTTGAATAAAACTGAGGGCACGTGTTTAAAGTTTTATTATTGATGTACCAAGAAAGTATTCTTTGCTAACGAAACTAATTATGTTTATTGCATAATCCTTTTTGCTGCTATAAATTTCCCCATAATTTCCGTAACTACCACAGCAAGTATACAGTAAGTATCTGTTGGGGTGACTAACGCCAAACCGACATAAAATGAATCTTATACAAGCCATATTTATGATTTAGTGTATCAAAATGGCTCTGAGGACTATGGGACTTAACTTCTGAGGTCATCATTCCCCTAGAACTTAGAACTACTTAAACTTAACTAACCTAAGGAGATCACACACAGCCGTGCCCAGGCAGGATTCGAATCTGCGACCGTAGCGGTCGCGCGGTCCCAGACTGTAGCCCCTTTAACCGCTCGGCCACCCCGGCCGGCTTTAGTGTATCGTCACGCAAGTTTGCCTCAGGTGCATGAAGCACCATAAATGTGCAGGGACCTGTTAACTCTCAAGCGTCAAACTATTCCCAGTTGTTAGACTTCTTGATGCTCATTAGCCGCGGGAACAGAGGTATCTCCAGACAAGCTTGCACACTGGAATTTGCATGAGATCCTAATAACTACCCATAGACAGCAATCGTATTTGCACTTAATCACACGAGCTCGTCTTCACCACAAGAGAAAGCGAGAAAACAGTAAAACACCCACTCTTGCTTGCTTTTCAGAGCAGCCGCAGAGAATCATGACTCTGATACAGGGCCTCCTCGAGACACAGTCTTGTGCTTCTAAACTGCTTTGGATGTAGTGCTGAAGGGAGTCAGTCTGTGAATGCCGTAATTCGTGATTCGTAATATTTTGTGATATTTACGTTAACTACTGTTCTGTCATGGAAAGATTGAAATGGGGGAAGGCAGCTCTGATAGTGTTCCCCTGAGTAATTTTCGAGGTATAGCCCGCTTCACACAATAGCTATTCACAAATCGCTACTTAGCGTCGAAAACAGTATGACGTTGTTGGCTGAGGAAGGGATATGATTCTTTGCACTTTCTTTAACATCAAAAAATTTACTTCTGCCAGACGCAATCTTTATTTGTGGAATTTATGTTGCGCAGAACATGTTTCGGAGGATAATTCTCCTTTGAAGTGTGTTTTCTTAAGACTTTAAAATCTATATCTATTTATAAAGCTAACACGAGCTAAACTTTTTGCCCGTGTAATTTCAAAACATCAATAACTGCCTTACAAATAGTTCCATCAATGCTGTTTGTGTTTTAACGAATAATAACGAAAGTTTATTCCAGTAGTGTTCCAGTATCCCTAGCGGTCAGAGGTGAAACCAAGAATTTCGACATTACGGAGTCGAAACATATCCGTAAATTGAGCAATACTTGAGAGACTAATTTGGTGACAAAGATTACGATGAGAATATTGATCCACACCAACTTGATAAACTTGGCATGGCCAATACGGCAACAAGGCAGCGAGATTTGACTTGTATTGGGACCGATAGCTTGTTCCAAATAACGTACTGCATGTAATTGACGTTTTCACGGAAAGACCTCCGGCGGTGTGCATCACTGCCTACAAGGAAAAATATTATATGCTCAAAAGAAATTATTTTTAACAGATTATATCAATGTAAATGTGGTTCCTGAATTTTCATTATAAAAGGAACCTAAGAAATCTGATCGTTTGTGACTTGTTGTATGTGACTACATATACCTGTGTCTGGTGTTAGTGCACTCGGTTCACCAATATGCACCTTACATGTTTCCGTGGCTAGTTTATGATTATGCTTTTGGTGTGTACAAGAGAACTGTCCATGGGTTGGTCAACTATTGTGAGTTTAACATAAAGAGCAAAACACCTTAAGTAAAGTTGCGTTCAGAACGAATATGACGTAAAACCTCAGTGGCAGTGGCTATACGTCCTCGCATGTTTGTTCTATATTGGATTATTCTGGACGATTCGGCAAATCCACATAGCACTGTTAATAAGTAAAGAAAAAGCTTAACAGTTGGAATTATTTGCCACAATGCGGCGCGCGAAAAATAGATTACACGAATAAATATTGGAAACCAAGTCATTTGTAGTCTCTGTCTTTGACAACCATTTTATAATGGGTGAAGTAAAATAAAATATTTCATTGCTTTAATTAACTGGTGCACTTCTCCCCTATATTTTAC
This sequence comes from Schistocerca americana, assembly GCF_021461395.2. Lineage (NCBI taxonomy): Eukaryota > Metazoa > Arthropoda > Insecta > Orthoptera > Acrididae > Schistocerca > Schistocerca americana. The sequence continues at coordinate 590,668,165 of NC_060119.1, forward strand.
CACTGCTCCATCGTTCTAGGACTATCTGCACCTTATGCCAGACTCATAGCTCATTCCGATCTTCCATAAGTTGCTGTTATAAGGCATGTATATTGCTTCATATTCAGTTGAGCTTTGTGAGTACTCATCTTTATAACTACACGCAACAAGCGGCTACACGGGTAGCAGGGGTTGTGTGGCGTGGGCTGGGCGGTTTTTTAGGTTAGATGGCCTTGGGCAAGTACAGAAAGGGCAACAGCCTCAACGGGTGCGGGGCAAAGTCAGGACATGCGGGGACCAAGCAGCAATCGGTATTGTAATTGTCAACTGTCGAAGCTGCGTTAGTAAAGTACCGGAACTTCAAGCGCTGATAGAAAGCACCGAAGCTGAAATCGTTATAGGTACAGAAAGCTGGCTTAAGCCAGAGATAAATTCTGCCGAAATTTTTACAAAGGTACAGACGGTGTTTAGAAAGGATAGACTGCATGCAACCGGTGGTGGAGTGTTCGTCGCTGTTAGTAGTAGTTTATCCTGTAGTGAAGTAGAAGTGGATAGTTCCTGTGAATTATTATGGGTGGAGGTTACACTAAACAACCGAACTAGGTTAATAATTGGCTCCTTTTACCGACCTCCCGACTCAGCAGCATTAGTGGCAGAACAACTGAGAGAAAATTTGGAATACATTTCACATAAGTTTTCTCAGCATGTTATAGTCTTAGGTGGAGATTTCAATTTACCAGATATAGACTGGGACACTCAGATGTTTAGGACGGGTGGTAGGGACAGAGCATCGAGTGACATTATACTGAGTGCACTATCCGAAAATTACCTCGAGCAATTAAACAGAGAACCGACTCGTGGAGATAACATCTTGGACCTACTGATAACAAACAGACCCGAACTTTTCGACTCTGTATGTACAGAACAGGGAATCAGTGGTCATAAGGCCGTTGCAGCATCCCTGAATATGGAAGTTAATAGGAATATAAAAAAAGGGAGGAAGGTTTATCTGTTTAGCAAGAGTAATAGAAGGCAGATTTCAGACTACCTAACAGATCAAAACGAAAATTTCTGTTCCGACACTGACAATGTTGAGTGTTTATGGAAAAAGTTCAAGGCAATCGTAAAATGCGTTTTAGACAGGTACGTGCCGAGTAAAACTGTGAGGGAAGGGAAAAACCCACCGTGGTACAACAACAAAGTTAGGAAACTACTGCGAAAGCAAAGAGAGCTCCACTCCAAGTTTAAACGCAGCCAAAACCTCTCAGACAAACAGAAGCTAAGCGATGTCAAAGTTAGCGTAAGGAGGGCTATGCGTGAAGCGTTCATTGAATTCGAAAGTAAAATTCTATGTACCGACTTGACAGAAAATCCTAGGAAGTTCTGGTCTTACGTTAAATCAGTAAGTGGCTCGAAACAGCATATCCAGACACTACGGGATGATAATGGCATTGAAACAGAGGATGACACGCGTAAAGCTGAAATACTAAACACCTTTTTCCAAAGCTGTTTCACAGAGGAAGACCGCACTGCAGCTCCTTCTCTAAATCCTCGCACAAACGAAAAAATGGCTGACATCGAAATAAGTGTCCAAGGAATAGAAAAGCAACTGGAATCACTCAATAGAGGAAAGTCCACTGGACCTGACGGGATACCAATTCGATTCTACACAGAGTACGCGAAAGAACTTGCCCCCCTTCTAACAGCCGTGTACCGCAAGTCTCTAGAGGAACGGAGGGTTCCAAATGATTGGAAAAGAGCACAGATAGTCCCAGTCTTCAAGAAGGGTCGTCGAGCAGATGCGCAAAACTATAGACCTATATCTCTGACGTCGATCTCTTGTAGAATTTTAGAACATGTTTTTTGCTCGCGTATCATGTCATTTCTGGAAACCCAGAATCTACTATGTAGGAATCAACATGGATTCCGGAAACAGTGATCGTGTGAGACCCAACTCGCTTTATTTGTTCATGAGACCCAGAAAATATTAGATACAGGCTTTTCTTGACTTCCGGAAGGCGTTCGATACAGTTTCGCACTGTCGCCTGATAAACAAAGTAAGAGACTACGGAATATCGGACCAGCTGTGTGGCTGGATTGAAGAGTTTTTAGCAAACAGAATACAGCATGTTGTTATCAATGGAGAGACGTCTACAGTTGTTAAAGTAACCTCTGGCGTGCCACAGGGGAGTGTTATGGGACCATTGCTTTTCACAATATATATAAATGACCTAGTAGATAGTGTCGGAAGTTCCATGCGGCTTTTCGCGGATGATGCTGTAGTATACAGAGAAGTTGCAGCATTAGAAAATTGTAGCGAAATGCAGGAAGATCTGCAGCGGATAGGCACTTGGTGCAGGGAGTGGCAACTGACCCTTAACATAGACAAATGTAGTGTATTGCGAATACATAGAAAGAAGGATCCTTTATTGTATGATTATATGATAGCGGAACAAACACTGGTAGCAGTTACTTCTGTAAAATATCTGGGAGTATGCGTGCGGAACGATTTGAAGTGGAATGATCATATAAAATTAATTGTTGGTAAGGCGGGTACCTGGTTGAGATTCATTGGGAGAGTGCTTAGAAAATGTAGTCCATCAACAAAGGAGGTGGCTTACAAAACACTCGTTCGACCTATACTTGAGTATTGCTCATCAGTGTGGGATCCGTACCAGATCGGTCTGACGGAGGAGATAGAGAAGATCCAAAGAGGAGCGGCGCGTTTCGTCACAGGGTTATTTGGAAACCGTGATAGCGTTACGGAGATGTTTAATAAACTCAAGTGGCAGACTCTGCAAGAGAGGCGCTCTGCATCGCGGTGTAGCTTGCTCGCCAGGTTTCGAGAGGGTGCGTTTCTGGATGAGGTATCGAATATATTGCTTCCCCCTACTTATACCTCCCGAGGAGATCACGAATGTAAAATTAGAGAGATTAGAGCGCGCACGGAGGCTTTCAGACAGTCGTTCTTCCATCGAACCATACGCGACTGGAACAGGAAAGGGAGGTAATGACAGTGGCACGTAAAGTGCCCTCCGCCACACACCGTTGGGTGGCTTGCGGAGTATCAATGTAGATGTAGATGTAGATAGGTACAGACAGCTTGTTCTTAATTATGCAAAACTGTTGTTTCAATTAATGCTGTCTTCATTCAGTACACGACAACTGTTAAAAATGTCGAATTAACGCTGTGTCGATACTGGGCAGTCCGCCTTGCTTTTACCAAATAATTCTGCAGTGGTTTTCCTGCGCCTTCTAACTCCTTAGATAATTTTGTTCTTCTCTGAACTTTCCCTTCAGATGGTTTCTTGTGCAGCGAGCGCAAGGCTCTTTGGGTTTAAGCGCGTTCCTGTGGGGCTCCCTTCGATGTAGCGCCGTGGGCTGTCTGGTGGCACGCCGCGAGATGTTGGGAGTGACGCGCACGGCGACGACAGGCTGGTCGCCGGGGCAGTCGGTTGTAGTGTGTCTAAGGTGTCTGTTGCTTGTGCAGCAGCGAGGTCCGACTTGCCATTGCTAGAGTCACGTGCGTCTCGCAGGGCTCTTTTCGCATCCTCAAGATCAGACTGGGAGACTGTTTGCTATTTGCAATTCCGTGGAGCGGGCTCTTGTGTAGTTAATTGGTCACGTGGTGACAGACTATTGTGAGAGTCTTTTCAATTGTTCTAAACCTGGTATTCTATCGCCACTGTGTTAATTGTAGCTGGTCCAGAGATCTAAGCTATGTCCTGGTTGTTTCCTTCTACCGAGTCCTCCAGAAAGCGGTGAGAACTTTTTTATTATTTTACTGTTCCGGCGCCCAGGATAATCTAAAAGCCAAATTATGCTTATTTCTTGGCAACGTCTGAACAGTCCTCTGACATCAAGTAGGTCGTGTTTCATTTACATTCAAATCAGTGACTATTTCACGTGACAAGTCTGTAAGTGGCATCCCTTATGCTTTAGTTACGTTGGTTACCTGTCGTAACAAATCCGTGTTTCAGGTATTCCTACCCAAATGTTCTTCTTTGCTAACGCATTGTAAAGGCCACCTTGATGACTGATATTTTGTTAAAAATCCAAAAAGCATCCAGTTGACAGTTGGGTTTGTACTTGTGTGTTATTAATTGGAGTAAGATTCTTGAGTTAAGTAATCTGGGTTTTAGTCTGTCGTGTTGTAAGCTAGTCAGTTTTAATTTGTCATGGTGTAAGTTAATTAGAGGAAACCGCTATTTGATTCAAAGCTGTCGCTACTCTTTTCTTGGGGCTACCACAGTCTCTAATTAAATGAATCAGCTCCTGTTTGAAAAGGCTGTGTGTCTGAGATTTACGTAATTTGTTATTTGTGTATTTAATCTTCAAATGTTAAAGTGTTCACTAGCTGAATTCGTGAAATTATTCTTGTTCCTTTTAAAATCTGCTCACTACAGATAACTTTGCCTTTAGAAGCTCTAATAGTTTACATGTTGATTGCAAATTCATTCTGCAGAAGTTGAACTACGCGAAAGCAGAGATACGTTTTCTAACTCAGGCTCTAACTTGAGTAATTGTTGCCTAAGCTCTATGAAACTGATGTCAGGTTTGGAACCTTTTTCCCTTGTTTATAGTTAGTATGGTTTTAGCTTGCTTTCATGTGGTCCATCATTACACCGTTAAACGTATTTCTTGTAGCGCAATGTTTTCATAAACTGTAATATTAAGTACACAGCATGTGTTAATCATTCTGTGGAAGTTAAAACGAAAGTTTATTGTTTTTATGTTGAAGTTCGAACTTCTGTGTGACAAATTATTTTAAGCAAAATGTGTAATGCAATTTCGGCCCAACATTTCGCTGCTTCCTTCCTGTTCCTACCACTACAGACAGATATCAGACGAAAATACAGCGTCAAACGTTGACACGTCGTGGTACCGGAGGCAATTCCATCGGTTTGGCTGTCTTTGCATCACAAAAAGAGTGAATTCGCTGTATAGACATCACCTATGTGCTATATTGTAACTACGCAAATGTATTTCATTCGAGTAAGACGATTATCACGAAGTTCATGAGCGTAACTATGGGGAACGTATGCCAATACAAATTTAAATTACTAACAGCAAAAAGCAGTTGAGAGCCCAAATTTTTTTGCTACGAAATCTGAAGATGAAATGAATGAGAATAATACTAAAGCTGAAATTAAGTTGCTTACCATATCATCATCTACTTCTGGACTTAGAACACATCCGAAAGACGACCACTTCTCAATAGGTAAAATGACCTAAGTGGAATTTCTCTGATGACATTGTCGTTTCAACAGGAAATAACATACTGCCAGCGTAGAAGAATTTCAGAAACATCCAAACACGAATGAACATGCAAGCGTGGATCTAGGAGCGAATGGGGTCATGGTCGTAGGGGGGGGGGGGGGGGGGGGCAGGCACCTAAATGCGATTTACATAATATCAATGTAGATACAGATCTCATAATTGAGAAACTGGAACGTATTAATGAAATGTGAAACTATTCCGTACACAAAACTTTTTGCTTGTATTAGGCCTACTAGGCATTTGATATTGGTACTTCGTGAATTCTGTCCTGTTATTTATCTGCATGATGTAGATAAAAAGACTATTTGTGCCAAAGCAGTGTCGCTTATTTGGCGTGTATCACAATTGCTGTATTATTAGAAAGTCCTATTACGTTTTATCTAGCAGACCGTGACAAAATAGACGTAATGAAATCGAGAAATCCCACCAGTCTTAGGTACCATTCGTACTAACAGCTTTCCTACTATTAGACAACGACATTTTGATTTTTCATTTACTAAAACGTTTGACGAACTTTGAAGAGGTAATAGGTTCTTTCGCAGAAAGAAAAGCACCCCGTGTAAAGCTGTAGCAAGAGTAGAGAGGAATTAAATGCTGAGACCTAAGGATTGAGGAAATGTGTACTGTCCTATTTGTCTCTTCTCTTTACGGGTCTTATATTTCCTATATTTAATTTTAATTCACACAAAAGAGAAAGTTATTAGCTAAATGGTAGTAAAGAGTGCCCAATTCCTGAAGAGTTCTTATTCTCCCGGTCACAAATAACCCCACGCAGGATTAATTCTGAGTTTTCTTTTTAAGGGCGTCGGGGGTGGAGGGATAGGATCGCCTAACTGGAAGCAGTGGAGACGCCACAGAACATTTTAATTTCCACTTTCCTACATATTTTTGATGGCTTCCATTACAAAATATACACGTTTCTACAGAGCGAAATACAGTGACATACGATAGAAGAATGCTGTGTGAAGAGGCATGGCTCCGCATTTTGCCTCCTTTGATATCGAAAATATGGCTCACATTTCCTCGATATATATGTTTTATATATCAAGCTCTTCAGAAAGATGTGCGCTACAAAACGAGAGTATCTTTGAAGAGTCGTTTTCTTTTTAATTTTTGACGTCCTGTTTAAAACGCTCGAGTGGAAGGGGATGGGATGGGGGAGGGGGTGAGGTGCCATTATCAAGTTTCTGCCAAGGTTCGGGAATATCGTAGATCCGGGGCTCTTAACACGACAAAGACAAGGTTCAATCTTCACAGCGATAGCATATGATCAGAGGCGCAAGTACAGGTCGTGCATGTTTGTGTATGTCACTAGTGGCGACAAAAATTGTTGAAATAGCCACTATACCATCTCACTTCATTTTGTTTGTTATTGTTATCCACTTTAGAACACTGTGTTCAGTTTCTTGTTAAAATCTCGAAATACTTCAGGTGATAGTTCAAGTCCCATTGTCTAGTTCCCTGATTTCTTTGCAGCAGAAAGAAACATGTATCAACGCAGCAGTTTATTTCAGTAAAGGTACGTATTTCACTGACTTGTCAACGCAACTCGCACAACAAATTTCACCATTTTGTTTTTGGAAATTGCTGTAAATACCTCTCTTTCTTGTTTTATTTAGTCAGACAACCATCACAAGTCTTCCTTATACAACTGTTGATTTCAGAGGTAATGTGCAGTCATCTTCATAACTGTTGTGTTGTGGTCCTCAGCCCAAAAACTGTCTGAATCAGCCCGACATGCTACTCTATCCTGCGCAAGCTTCTTCATCCCCAAGTACATCCTTCTGAATCTGCTTGAGCATTCATCTGTTGGTCTCCCTCTACAGTTTTTACACTCCACGCTGCCCTCCAATACTAAATTGGCGATCCCTTGATGCCTCAAACACGTCACACTAACCGATCCCTCCTTCTAGTCAAGTTGTGCTATAAATTCCTCTTCTCCCCAATTCTATTTAGTACCTACTCATTAGTTACATGACCTACCCATCTAATCTCCAGCTTTCATCTGTAGCAAAACATTTCTAAGGCTTCTATTCTCTTCGTGTCTGAACTATTTATCGTCCATGTTTCACCTCCATACATTGCTACCCTCCACACAAATAATTTCCGAAATTCCTGACACTTAAATCTATACTCTATGTTAACAAATTTCTCTTCTTCAGATACGCATTCCTTGCCATTTCAAGTCTACATTTTATATCCTCTCTACTTCGACCATCATCAGTTATTTTGCTCCCCACATAGCAAAACATATCTGTCACTTTAAGTGTCTCATTTCCTAATCTAATTCCCTCACCATCACCCGACGTAATTCGGCTACATTCCATTATCCTCGTTTTGCTTTAGTTGATGTTCATCTTATATCCTCCTTTCAAGACAGCGTCCATTCCTTTCAACTGCTCTTCCAAGTCCTTTGCTGTCTCTGACAGAATTACAATGTCATCGGCGAACCTCAAAGTTTTTATTTCTTCTCCGTGGATTTTAATTCCTACTCCAAACTCTTCTTTTGTTTTCTTTACTGCTCAATATACAGATTGAATAACATTGGGGATGGGCTACAACCCCTGTCTCATTCCCTTCCCAACCACAGCTTCCCTCTCATGCCACCGCGCGGGTAACTGCGCCGTCTAAGGATGCCTTCTCACGGTTCGCGCGCCTATCCCCGTAGGAGGTTCGAGTCCTCCCTCGGACATGGGTGTGTGTGTCGTCCTTAGGGTAAGTTAGTTTAAGTTAGATTAAGTAGTGTGTAAGCTTAGGGACCGATGACCTCAGTAGTTTGGTCCCGTAGTTGTTGTTGTTGTGGTCTTCAGCCCTGAGACTGGTTTGATGCAGCTCTCCAAGCTACAATATCCAGTGCAATACTCTTCATCTTCCAGTACTTACTGAAACCTACATCCTTCTGAATCTGCTTAGTGCATTCATCTCGTGGTCTCCCTCTACGATTTATACCCTCCACGCTCCCCTCCAATACTAAATTTGTGATCCCTTGATGCCGCAGAACATGTCCTACTAACCGGTCCCTTCTTTTTGTCAAGTTGTGCCACAAACTCCTCTTCTCCTCAATTCTATTCAATACTTCATCATTAATTATGTGATATACCCATCTAATCTTCAGCATTCTTCTGTAGCACCACATTTCGAAAGCTTCTATTCTCTTCTTGTCCGAACTATTTATCGTCCATGTTTCTCTTCCATACATGGCTACACTCCATACGAATACTTTCAGAGACGACTTCCTGAGAAATCTGTACTCGATGTTAACAAATTTCTCTTCTTCAGAAACGCTTTCCTTGCCATTGCCAGTCTACATTTTATATCTTCTCTACTTCGACCATCATCAGTTATTTTGCTCCCCAAATACCAAAACTCCTTTACTACTTTTAAGTGTCTCATTTCCTAATCTAATTCCCTCAGCATCAACCGACTTAATTCAACTACATTCCATTATCCTCGTTTTGCTTTTGTTGATGTTAATCTTATATCCTTCTTTCAAGGCACTGTCGATTCCGTCAACTGCTCTTCCAAGTCCTTAGCTGTCTCTGATAGAATTACAATTTCATCGGCGAACCTCAATCTTCTTATTTCTTCTCCATGGATTTTAATACCTACTCCGAATTTTTCTTGTTTCCTTTACTGCTTGCTCAATATAAAGATTGAATTACATCGGGGAGAGGCTACAAACCTGTCTCACTCTCTTCCCAACCACTGCTTCCCTTTCATGCCCCTCGACTCTTATAACTGCCGTCTGGTGTCTGTACCAATTGTAAATAGCCTTTCGCTCCCTGTATTTTACCCCTGCACCTTTAGATTTTGAAAGAGAGTATTCCATTCAACAATGTCAAAAGCATTCTCTAAGTCTACAAATGCTAGAAACGTAGGTTTGTCTTTCCTTAATCTTTCTTCTAAGATAAGTCGTAAGGTCAGTATTGCCTCACGTGTTCCAACATTTCTACGGAATCCAAACTGATCTTCCCCGAGGTCGGCTTCTAGCAGTTTTCCCATTCGTCTGTAAAGAATTCGCGTTAGTATTTTGCAGCTGTGACTTATTAAACTGATAGTTCGGTAATTTTCACATCTGTCAACACCTGCTTTCTTTGGGATTGGAATTATTATATTCTTCTTGAAGTCTGAGGGTATTTCGCCTGTCTGATACATCTTACTCATCAGATGGTAGAGTTTTGTCAGGACTGGCTCTCCCAAGGCCGTCAGTAGTTCTAATGGAATTTTGTCTACTCCCGGGGCCTTGTTTCGACTCAGGTCTTTCAGTGCTCTGTCAAACTCTTCACGCTATATCGTATCTCCCATTTCATCTTCATCTACATCCTCTTTCATTTTCATAATAATGTCCTCAAGTACATCGCTCTTGTATAGACGCTCTATATACTCCTTCCACCTTTCTGCTTTCCCTTCTTTGCTTAGTACTGGGTTTCCATATGAGCTCTTGATATTCATACAAGTGGTTCTCTTTTCTCCAAAGGTCTCTTTACTTTTCCTGTAGGCAGCATTTATCTTAGCCCTAGTGAGATAAGCCTCTACATCCTTACATTTGTCCTCTAGCCATCCCTGCTTAGCAATTTTGCACTTCCTGTCCATCTCATTTTTGAGACGCTTGTATTCCTTTTTGCCTGTTTCATTTACTGCATTTTTATATTTTCTCCTTTCATCAATTAAATTCAATATTTCTTCCGTTACCCAAGGATTTCTACTAGCCCTCGTCTTTATACCTCCTTGATCCTCTGCTGCCTTCACTACTTCATCTCTCAAAGCTACCAATTCTTCTTCTACTGCACTTCTTTCCCCCATTCCTCTCAATTGTTCCCTTATGCTCTCCCTGAAACTCTGTACAACTTCTGGTTTAGTCAGTTTATCCAGGTCTCATCTCCTTAAATTCCCCACCTTTTTGCAGTTTCTTCAGTTTTAATCTACAGTTCGTAACCAGTAGATTGTGGTCAGAGTCCACATCTGCCCCTGGAAATGTCTTACAGTTTAAAACCTGGTTCCTCAATCTCTGTCTTACCATTATATAATCTATCTGAAACCTTCCAGTGTCTCCGCCTCTTTCACATAGACAACCTTCTTCCATAATTTTTAAAGCAAGTGTTAGCTATGATTATGTTCTTTCATTCCTTATCGCCATCATAACTATAAGTGATAAAAATGCCAAAAACGAGTAATAATTTTATCCATGGAAGGAATTTAAAGTGTCGCATTCAGTTTTCCAAAATAAGAAGCCTCACAACGCAGAGGTGCATGGGTTATTATACTACTTAACATAGCGCCTGAAGAGTTTATTTACAGGGTAAATAATAATTTCTTGTGTCTCAGCGCTTGGTGCATGTCAGATGGGCGGCATTTAGGTGACTTCCGCGTTATAATCTACCCCAGTAATGCTACCAGGGAAAGGAAACCTGCACCATAATGTGGAATCCGAAACTTGCGTAGTTCCTGTCGTATCTTCACACCATTGCGGGGTGAAAGTTGAGTTGTAAGCAGTCTGAAGTATTCCGACCGGGACTCGATCCAGCGTCCTTTCCGCTTCCAGGTATGCGCCTTACCACTAGATCACCAGACCCGACACGTACGGATCTGTAAGAAAAAGTGACATGTTGTCTCGTGATAACGGAGGTTCCATGTATCTTTAGTAGTGCGTTACGAGTTTGATTGCTGCTCGTTACTGTCACTAATTACGTGTCACATTTAGCTGACAGTAACGACCCATTGTGTTCTGAAACAACGTAAGTTGTTGCACCCTACTTCTGTTGCATTCACGTAACTGTGAGTCGGAGACGTGAAAGGAAGAGAGGTGATTAGCACGTAATGGTTACTGTGCGTGACCTCTGACTAACAGCGCTTACGCAATGCCCTTGATTGAGTGTACTTGACGTCGCGAAAGTTTTCATGGCTTAAGTCGTTAGTATTAGATATATTTCTAAGTGCAGAGAGTCTTGCAATATAACTGTGTTCTTTACTTAACTGCCTCTTATAACCTTTATTCACTCGAATAATTAAAGTGAGTGACCCCTGTTTTACTTTGCTAACTGTAGATTGTGTTTCTGGCAGTGAAGCATTTTCATTTCATCAACTTGGACGTATTTTTTGATCTCATATTAAAACACAAATCACTATAAGCGATAAATTCGGCACGAGAGAACAACAATTGTATAGTTGTTTAAAACAATACTCATTCATTTTACAATCTCAATGGGTCAGTTTTTACATATTACATGTTTAGATTGCTCTGTATCATCTTCAGATCTATATCGTTATGTCAGTAACTCGTCATGTCTGTTTCAGATCTCACATCAGGTTGTATTGTATTGTGTAGTATGTTAACAGGGGACCTTGAAACGACGGAGAAGCTCCGTCCGCGCTGCAGCCGCAGTGGTCCGCAACCCCACGACGACTACCGCAGTCCACTTCACCCGTCCGCCGCCCCACACCGAACCCAGGGTTACTGTGCGGTTCGGCCCCCGGTGGAACCCCCCAGGAAACGTCTCACACCAGACGAGTGTAACCCCCATGTTTGTGTGGTAGACTAAAGGTGGTGTACGCGTATGTGGAGACAGTGTTTGCGCAGCAATCGCCGACATAGTGTAACTGAGGCGGAATAAGGGGAACCAGCCCGCATTCGCCGAGGCAGATAGAAAACCGCCTAAAAGCCATCCACAGAGTGGCCGGTTCACCGGACCTCGACACAAATCCGACGGGCGGATTCGTGCCGGGGACCAGGAGCTCCTTCCCGTCCGGAAAGCCGTGCGTTAGACCACACGGCCAACCGGGCGGGCTCATATCAGGTTACTGAGGTTCTGACACAGAGACGACAGGCTGCTGACGTGACTACACATATCCGGAGATAGTCCAGCGACATCAAAACATGTCATGTATTTAAAAGAAAAGTGTAACTGAAAATAAAGAATAATTATAATTCCAGAATGAAATTTTCAATGTAGCGGAATGACGGTGATACGGAACTTCCTGGGAGATTATAACTATCTGTACCGAGACTCGAGGTTGAGACCTATGCCTCTCGCGGCTCTACCAACTTCTTTTCCTTTCTTTTTAATGTAAAATGAAGAATGAAGTAGGCTGAGCTGGACCTAATACAGTGATTCACCAATTATGGAGCCCTCTGTTTAAAAAAATGTACAATAATAATTTCCCAGCAAAGCGAAACACAGTACAAATTTATATACTTGAACATAATAATCACACTTCTTAACTGAAACAGCACTTTCACTATGATTATCTATTATCCATTGACTAGAAACAGAGGTACCCAAGGAAGCAGTTTTGTGTGGGTCTGTTTTATTGATTGATTTATTTATTTTATAGTTACGTAGTGTTAAAGAATTACAGAAAATTCATTTATGTAACGTACGAAACTGCAAAAAAAAAAAAAAAAAACTCCGAGGTGCACCTGATGAGCACAAACAAATCGGCGACCGCTCGTTTTCAGTACGCCATTTTGGACATGCCTTTGGAAAGCAGCGCCGAGCCTTTGATGGTCATCAGAAGAGAGCTGCATCTTTCAGCCCCGCTTACCGGAGAGGTTACAAGTACGGGGTGGATAGGAAAAAATGTACTCCAAGCATTTAGCAAAAGTTGACTGGTATTTGCCGTGTCGTCTCATTACGTAGTGTGTCACCAAAAACGTCCAAAAATCAATCAAATTGTTGGGGCCATTAGCGAAAAGATAGAAGACCGCCTTATCCTTTATCTAGGTAACCGTATGCATGTATGACGGTGGGAAATACGAATCGTCTGGACAGAGGAGCATATTGGTGACGATCATGTACATTGGCACCCGTAGATAAAGGGCTCTAGTATCAGCTGGAGAAGGAACCTAATACCCGCCACCGCGTCGCAGATGAAATGGTGGGTGCTTGCCAGGGCGGTGGCACGGAAATTGTTTCGTGTCGGGTTTTACCGGTAATGACGAAGTACCAGATGGTGCTCGTTTCCGTGGTGAGACGTGGTTGATGAACTGAGTGACACCAACTGAGCTATCCAAGCACGACTCATATTGTACCAGGCTACGACTTAAGTAAGCACACAGGATGATTTCATGAACTGTCAAAACTAATTATAATATGCCATTTCCTGTGATTATCTAGTTGTTTGGACAAAATTCTTAAAGTCAATAATAATAATAATAATAATAATGAAAAACGACTCACGACCCCTCCTCACAGTCTTATTTCCGTCAATATTTCGTCTCCTACCTTTCAGTACTTTACAAATTTCACAGGTTCTGCTGCGAAACTTGCGGGACTGGCACTCCTGGAAGACAGAGTACTGCGGAGTCATTCCTTAGCCACAGCCAGGGGGATGTTCCCAGAATGAAATTTTCACTCTGCAGCTGAGTTGCGGTGATATGAAACCTCTTTCCAGGAGTGCTAGAACCGCGAAGCGTTACACAGGCGTTAGAGTACACAATCAATAGCTCATTAAGCTAACGATCAGTATTGTAGACTAATAAATAACAATGTTTTGCAATGTCGTTGTGAGAAGAACAGGTCTCGATCAGGCAAAGTGCTAAAAACGATAAAATGAAGTAGGTGCAAAGTAACAATGATCTATGACGAACCTATGAATACAGGAATAAATGAATGGAGAAGGAACCAGTAAGTAGCTAGAATTGCAGCAAAAAGTATTCATTAGGGAAGCTAAGTTGTTGACCATACTTATTACAGCATGTGATCGACTAACTTTCCTGTGAATATGATCGTGGTCGAGAGAATAACGAATATCATGGCGAGTGACAACTACGCAAGAATGTCCACCGAAAAACGAAGAACCACAGCTAGGCAGAAACAAAGAGAACACAGAGCACGTGCAACATATCAGTTAAATTCCTCGCGTCACATGGATTTAGTAGACGGTAGAGTGAAATGCTAAGAAAAGCTTACGGTTAGTAAGAATGAACTCTAATAACAGATACCTCAAGCTCTCTTTCTGGCATTGCGGCTTGCAAGGTGGGAAAGTGGCGCACTTTTTTTTTTAAAGTTTCCCTGTCGAGGGAATGTCTTACGGACTTCTCCTGTATAGGTCATCTACGATTTATCTCTGTTATCTTGCCTAAGTCAACAAGCGTTCCGCCTGTTATTAACTCCATGTACATTAGACACTAACCTTCTAAATTCCTTTCTTTTATCACGAACAGTTAGGCAATAACAGCAGTGAAAGCTCTTCGTAATCAAAGACAAACGAATAAGTGCTGGATTCCATAATCAATGCGGGGAAAGGAAATTGATGTCTGGTACAGGATAGGCTTTTTCAAATAACGAGTATTTTCAAAAAAGAAAGGACAGAATAAATGCTGGTGGAGCGTTCGAGTAGCAATACCGGCAATACCTCTGGCCCTCCAGAGATGTGTAGGGAACTGTGCTGTATGAGAGGAGCTCGTGACAGCAGCTCATTAGAGGATAGGCTTGCTTGATGGGAGCGAGCATCAGGAGCGTCCACTCGAGTGCGTAGGAAGAAGGTGGGGGGACGCCGAGCTGTGCGCATCTCTTCTTTTAGGCTGGCCCTCCCGCTGATGTCGTAAGCCGCACGCGACGCCTGTAGACAGACCACACTGGCCGCGGGCTTTCACCGTTGCCTCACGAGAGCTGCACTTGTCCTCTTGCCACACGCTTCCGCCGGCGAAGAGCTCAAAGCGCATTGCGTCTGCGCCCCACGTCACCTCTTACGGAGCGGAAGTGCGTATCGCAGTCTGAACACTACGGCTGTTCAAATATTATTGCGTACTACTCGTAACACATCCGAGAGCACGTTTTTCTCCTTTGGAGCTCTGTTTGGATTATCTTTTCACCTCATTTGGTTTTCCCTTTCCCGTAGTGTTGACGAATTATTTTAGTATCGCAGCAAGTCGGCCTTGACAACGGATCAGAGACAAACCTGCTGTCGAACACATACAATACTCTTCCACCCCTGAAACAACGCACGTGACGCGGTTGCGATAATCATTACAGTGCCCTCATAAATCCAACAGCTGCGCATCAACATGCATCTGTTATTTAAAATCTGTTGTCTTCGGACGTAACACACCCAACAAGCCTCCTATCCATGAAAAGTCACAAATTGTGAGTAATATCTATTTTAGTAAATAAAATACGCATTGCACCACACACACACACACACACACACACACACACACACCGTCCGCGCGTGGTAGCCGCGTGGTCTTGGGCGCCTTGCCATGGTTCGAACGGCTGACCCCACGTAGTTTCGAATCCTCCCTCGGACATGGATGTATGTGTTGTCCTTCGCGTTAAATTAGTTAGATAAGTAGCGTGTAGGGCCAGGGACCGATGACTTCAGCAGTTTGTTCCCATAGGAACTTACACAAGTTTCCAATTTCTGCCACACACACACACACACACACACACACACACATACATACATACACACACCATACTCACAGAATGTTTGTTAATTCTTTCCATTCCTTAGATTTTTGCTGCCGTGACTGCATTACTTTCGTGAAAAAAAGTCAGACAGCCTCCAGCCACAAATCACAATTTTTATTTCAGTACACGATGAATTTCGAGCCCTGGGGACCCCTCTTCATAAGGTCACATGTGATATCTTTTGAAATAGTAATTTTAAAATGACTATGTATAAATGATAATGTAACGTATTTATAACACATCAGAAGAAGCAACACCCGTGGATATATGAAATCTCAGATATTCTTTGACTCTTTTTGATTTTGCTTAAAAAGTGCCGTGAGAAGGAAAGTACGTGTATAGCGTAAAACATGCACTAATACTGCGATTAAGAACTATGTAACCACAGCTGGAAACGATTTTTCGGTTTTCATCTTAGGTTTGTAAAAATTGTTGTCACAATGGCCGCCTTATAAGATACCCATGTAGACTTAGCAAGACCAGTAGTAACCTAAATTCAAAAAATGATGTAGATTGATAAAGGCACTTAAAGATCAGCTCAAGTCCATATGGCTCGAAATGCGTAGTGTATCCAAATAAAAATCACGATTTTTACGAGGTGCATTCAAGTTCTAAGGCCTCCGATTATTTTTCTAATTAACTACTCACCTGAAATCCATGAAACTAGCGTTACTTCTCGACGTAATCGCCCTGCGGACGTACACATTTTTCACAACGCTGACGCCATGATTCCATGGCAGCGGCGAAGGCTTCTTTAGGAGTCTGTTTTGACCACTGGAAAATCGCTGAGGCAATAGCAGCACGTCTGGTGAATGTGCAACCACAGAGAGTGTCTTTCATTGTTGGAAAAAGCCAAAAGTCACTAGGAGAAAGGTCAGGTGAGTAGGGAGCATGAGGAATCACTTCAAAGTTGTTATCACTGTTGCGTAACGTTAGCTCGATGTGCGGGTGTGTTGTCTTGGTGAAACGGCACACGCGCAGCCCTTCCCGGACGTTTTTGTTGCAGTGCAGGAAGGAATTTGTTCTTCAAAACATTTTCGTAGGATGCACCTGTTACCGTAGTGCCCTTAGGAACGCAATGGGTAAGGATTACGCCCTCGCTGTCCCAGAACATGGACACCATCATTTTTTCAGCACTGGTGGTTACCAGAAATTTTTTTGGTGGCGGTGAATCTGTGTGCTTCCATTGAGCTGACTGGTGCTTTGTTTCTGGATAGAAAAATGGCATCCATGTCTCATCCATTGTCACAACCAACGAAAAGAAAGTCCCATTCATGCTGTCGTTGTGCGTCAACATTGCTTGGCAACATGCCACACAGGCAACCGTGTGGTCGTCCGTCAGCATTCGTGGCACCCACCTGGATGACACTTTTCGCATTTTCAGGTCGTCATGCAGGATTGTGTGCACAGAACCCACAGAAATGCCAACTCTGGAGGCGATCTGTTCAACAGTCATTCGGCGATCCCCCAAAACAATTCTCTCCACTTTCTCGATCATGACATCAGACCGGCTTGTGTGAGCCGGAGGTTGTTTCGGTTTGTTGTCACATGATGTTCTGCCTTTATTAAACTGTCGCACCCACGAACGCACTTTAGAGACATCCATAACTCCATCACCACATGTCTCCTTCAACTGTCGATGAATTTCAATTGGTTTCACACCACGCAAATTCAGAAAACGAGTGATTGCACGCTGTTCAAGTAAGGAAAACGTTGCCATTTTAAGTATTTAAAACAGTTCTCATTCTCGCCGCTGGCGGTAAAATACCATCTGCCGTACGGTGCTGCCATCTCTGGGACGTATTGACAATGAATGCGGCCTCATTTTAAAACAATGCGCATGTTTCTATCTCTTTCCAGTTCGGAGAAAAAAAACGGAGGCCTTAGAACTTGAATGCACCTCGTATTTTGAAGGCGGTATGGTTTCTTTTTACAGTATTTGTTTTATATTGTACAAATGCTAATGAAATAAGTATTCATTTTGCTGCTAGAAAGTTGTATATACGCCTATAAGGTAACACATCACTCATTGTTATTAGTGTCTTCATTCTGGTGGGAAGTCGTTGCCCACGAAGCAGTAAGTGCTATCCTAAACTGATTGTCCCACGGCACGACAGACAAGAAAGTTGTTTCAGTACATACATTATGGTAAAGAACTACATTTGCGTTTTAAACTGATGACTTATTTGGGAATTAATAATCAACCTGCAATTGGTTGCACATTTATTCTCAAATTGCCAAGCAAATTCTTTCTAACAAAAGCTAACTATCGCTTGCCATAAGGTTAACAGTAGACGGACTCTGGGGGAGTGATCCGGACGTGTAAGTTTACGGCCGTCTACGACTTTTGCATACAGATGTTATTCGCTTCATTGTCCAGGTAGTTCATCACATCGCTCGCGATCCAAGGGCTGCTAAATCACTACATGTGGGTTGCACTGATCACATTAAAAGTCATTAGAATTTCGGTGTCACAGCTCGATATCAAATTTGCTTCACAAACAAGGCTTTTAAAAATGAAATCTATGGTTCAGATACCCGTATGTCGTATAAAGAAGTAAAGGAAGTTGCAGTTATTACAGGGTGAATGAAATGATGAAATGATCGTATGGCATTGATATCTGGGAGTCCCCTATTGGCGAAGTACGACCACCGAGGTTTTCAATTGACGCCACACTGAACAATTTTTGTGTCGATGGTGATGAAGACAACACCGAGGCAGACGTCTCCGGGTGCAAAATATAACAACGAGGCAAAAGGAACGGGAATCGTTTAGTCAGTATACCAGATCATCAGCGCTTCACCAATCACATGCTGGATAAATACTTCCTATATATTATAGAGTGCATTACCATCTTCAGTTATACTCTTTCATGGTGCACTTGCATGTGATCTAAATAGGCTACAGAGGTTATTAGTCAATGGTCTCATATATTGTTTATTAACTACTGACTGTGTCGGTATGTAGTAAGGGCGTGCAACTGACTTATTAAAGGACTGCTCCCCTACTGAAGTAATTACCTACGAGGACACTTGAGAATATACAAGCCGTTTTACATACTGAAAATGCCATCGGCTAACAAGTTGTACAGCGTCAATAGTGTATTTAGTATATTTAACCGTCTGTTTAATTTATTAATTTTATTGACAAATGCATTTTTCTAATTGCTTTTTGTGTCATATGTGCCATTGATAATTACGTAAGTGTCGAAAATGATTAATCCAGCAAACAAAAAAATGTGAACATTGATTGATAACCACCATATGTTTAGTATCCTCTCTGAAAACAACATGGCTAACACACTGTTAGATCAAAAGTATCCAGACGCCTATTACTGGACATTAATTTGGCGTGTGTCCACCCTTCCACTCTACGACGGCCGGGGACTCTTGCAATAAGATGTCTGAATGTCCGTGGAGAAACGGCACCCTATTCTTCCTCAAGAGCCGAAATCAGAGGAGGTAGTGATGTTGGACGCTGGGTTCTGGTCTGTCAACCCATAGGCGTTCCACTGCGTTCAGGTCGCTGCTCTGGGCAGGCCAATTCATTTCAGGATCGTCATTGTCCACAAACCATTCTATCTCAGACGCTGTTTTATGACGTGGTGTATTGTCACACTGACAGTGATCTCCGAACTGCTCCTCTTTGTAGGCATTAAAATATGCTGCATAATGTACTCACATACTACCGCACTTAGAATGACGGTAAGAGCAAGGAAATATAGAAAAGATAGACATGATGTAATGGAAGCTGTAGATGATATTAGATGTACACTAAATGACCACAAGTATCTGGACTCCTCTATAAAATCGGGAATCGAACACTGGACTTGATGAGAGGCAAACCTGCTACCTGATAGTATGAAAGGAGGGGGGGGGGGGTGTAGTGCTACAACGATGAAAATTAATATTACGACGAGGTCAAACCTTATTTTCATGATTTAAAGAAGTATTCATGATATTAAAAATGTAATTATAATTTTATTATTTTCATTTTTGTGCTCAGTGTATCAAAGACTTTCTAGTGCACGGAATAAATTAGCATTGTTTGTACTGCGAAACTATATATGATTGTTAAGGGTTAAGCATGTAATAATTCGATGTAAGACATTTTGTTGAGTCTGAATTTTGTTCTCGTTCTGGTCGGTAGAGAAGGAAAAGTTCCTTAATCGATGTGAGGGTATAAAGGCTGTAAAAAGGAGAGAGAGAGAGAAGGTAAATACAAGTTATTCAAAACGAATGTCTCTAAAGTGTAACGTCTTGTGATTTCCTATAACTAAAAATTGCAAGGTCTAATCTGAGCCTGTCCTGAATAACAGCGAAGAACATTTATGTTATCATATATTTTCTTCGTTTGATCACGATTGTGATTCGCATGTTTCTTTTTGTTACGCGACGAGTTATGATTATTTTCATTATACGCGCAAAAGTGCACACAGATTTAATCGAAACTGCGTCTTTCGGAAACGATAACTTTTAATCAGTACAATTACGCGAATACCGTCTAAATCGCAACCGTGATCGCAAAAGTGTTTCCTGGACCAAATAATTCTTATAAAATGTGTATTCTCCAAAGCGAGCAGCATTGCACTATCGCTGACTCGTAACAATCGAAAGAGCAAAAAACGGTGCTTAAATAAAATTACCACGTTTTAATAATTATTATTATCCCATTAAATAAATAAATAGCAAGTCAGTGGCTATCCAATCAATAAACATAGGGGGCAATTCAGTGGCAACCTGTTGACAGGACTAGGTTATATGTGTGTGCTAATGTGTGTTTTTTCTATTTGTTTCATGCTGTGATGAGCGGAAATCTACGACGACCCTAAGCACGATGTTTTTGCTGTACCATTCCATCCCAGCGGCAGCAGAACGAAGCATTGCGTAATGTAGGCACAAATCTTCTTCAACCTGGAGCAGTAGAAAAAAAAAATTATATTTTGAGGTTGAGTCCTCTTAGGAAGCTATAAGAGTCAATTATATTTAAATAACCGCGAGAAGGATCAGTAAAATACAGCATCAAGTGTTTTCAGTAGAGGTTAACTGAACGAGATTGGAACTGAATTTTAATCAAACGAAAGTGAACATTTATAGTACTGATTCCAATCTGGTGCAGTGTAGTAATTATTTTATGTTTTGTGTGACGGAATAATTGATGTGTTGCGTGTGACGTTTTCCCGATTAGACTTGCACCCAAACATTTGCAAACATGGTGAAAACAGTGCGACGTCTAAGAAAAGCTACACAGCAGGAAGTACTGTAGAACATTCAGAGGAGGAAGGAATAACTAGTGATGTAGAAATTGATAATATTTTTTCAGATCAGACAGAGAATATAGAACAGGGCACTAATATTAAAGTCAGTGATCCATCTGCTGTAGAACACTCAGGCAGAATACAGGCGGTAGTTCAAGTGCATACTGAAGCAGAACCACAAGAAACACCAGTTACAGTCGATTTACCACCGGTAGAGCCAACACAAACAGTAATGGATCCATTTTCTCTCTTAATGATGAAAATGGAACAAATGTTTAAAATACAGGAACAATCACAGATACAGCGCGCAACTGAGATTAATAATAATTTAGATAAACGTATTAGCAGAGTAGATGAACTGATCAGGACCTTGGATGAACGCATCAGTCAATTAGACGAGCGTACGCAGTTAAGCTTTCCACAGTTCTCAAAAGAGATAGATCAAAAGCTTGAAAACCGGTTAAAAGAACACGATCGCCAGCTGCGACAGCAAATAGATGCCCAGTTGTCTGCTATACAGAGCAACATTTCAAGTATGCAACAAACATACCATGACTTACCACAGAATGTAAAGCAAGTAACCCAGGATGTGGACAAATTACAACAAACACACACTTCTTTGGAAGCAGAAATACGCAACATAAGTACACGTATAGAAAACCTTACGGTTGATAATCAAAACGTAATAGAACAAAAATGCAAAGAACAAGAAGAACGCGTTGTGACCACATTCAACACATGGCTAAATGACAAAGACAAACAAATTAGTACTGTTATACAGAAGGAACTACCTGTGATGTTACAACGAGCAGGAACACAACTGATAACATGAAAACAACATAAAGATTCATGAACTCCAGACTGAATTACAAAACGTGCAGAAAGTGCTTAATGAAACACGTATGCAAACATCTCATAACAGTTCAGCGGAGTGTATTAGTATCACAGAAACACACCCTGATCATTATGAAACGCCCTTAACTGAAAGTAGGGGGCAGACGGGCAATAATTTCAATCCAACACGTGGAATAACATCCGTTTATCAGGACCATACACAATCATTGGTGACTCAGGATGCTTTAGTGAAGAATTCCCAGTTTCAGAAGTTTACCAATGATAAGAACGGACCCCATCCAATTGTGTTTATCAAAGGGATCCGCGGAATAATGCCAAAAAGTTGGAACGAAAGGGAGAAAATTGTCTTTGCCTTTACGCATATTCAAGGTGAGCCAGCGTTGTTCGCGACACAGAAAGCTGAACAATGCAGCTCCTTCGTTGAATTTGAACAAGCTTTTCTAAACAAGTATTGGTCGCGTGGGGTACAAGAACGATTAAGGAAAGAAGTTTATAGTCCTGAGCCATTTAATGGAAAAGGCGGTACTTTGCGGAAATATTTCGAAAAGTATTTGGAGAAAGTGAAATATTTATCCACACCAATCCCTGAGTGTGATGTTTTAAAGATATTAAAGGAGAAGTTACCGCGTGATCTAAAGGAGAAATTGTTTCACATTCCTGAAGACAACGTGGAAAATTTTCTATTTGTACTGGACTGTTTTGATTTGGTTATCGAAGAGGACAGACACCATTACGGGAATAACTCGTCGAATAATGGTAATGGTAATGGCAATGGACGAAACCACAAGAACAATATTAATAGAAACACCTACTATGGGAATCAAAATCATTGGAATAGTCCGAATTATTCAGGATGGCAGAACCACAATATGAACACAAATGGACAGTACAGTAATGCACCGAATCACAATTATCATCCACAGAACAATAGCGGACAAAACAATAACGGAAACTTTTCAAAGAAACGGAAACGAGATTTTAGAGCTAACGCCAATTACAATAACGGTAATTGTTCAAATAATCAGCAAAACATGCAACCACCACATAACTGGTCAACACAGAATTACGCACAACAGCAATGGCAGTAGCCTAGGCCACCGCAATATCACAACAACAATCATGTACAACCCCCGTACAATACAAATATGTCAAATAACATGCAGCAGCATATGAATGCGCAGCCATGGCAACCACCGAATCAAAATATCAAGATCATTGAGGTAAGTGAACCGCAACCATCAACCAGTACCAGTCAGTCAAACTAGTTGCGACGACATTCTGCTCCCGTGTGTCAGTCGCCGGGTGTCTACGGGGCACTTGCATGAATGATGCTAGTAATAACGAGCAACCAAACGTGCAGACAACCAGCTGTAGTAACAATGAGAATGTGTGTCGCATAGAATCAGCAGCGATCGGGTCGAACGACGCAAAAGATGCAGTGTGTAGGAATAATTCTGTTGATGTTGCTCAGCAACGTAGTTCAACTATGCAGATGTTAAGATATAATGACGGAGTCGATATACGAGAGGAATTACGTCAAGATTTTCGGAAGAAGTATAATTTGATTGAACGGGAAGTTGTACAAGCAGCTATAGTTTTTGGTATTTATGGCATTCAAACTACGGTGATTTTAGATACTGGAGCATCTGTTTCTGTGCTGAATGAATCGTTCTTTCTTCACTTAAAGAAGATTAGAAGGGTTCCGGTTTTTCCAGTCACTAATTGTCAAGTTACAGGAGCCATTAGTCAGAAAGCCCAACTAGTTCGGGAACAGACACGGATTTGTATTAATTTTGGAATGGGAGCCAAAGAGTGCACCTTCCTTATTGTAAAGAATTTAGCCGTGAACTGTCTCCTCGGATTAGATATTTTGCGAGAGACGGAAACTATAATCGATCTCGCAAAGGGTGAATGCAGCATGTGTTTCGGTGACACGAGAGTCAGGTTGGACTTGGTAAAGACCAAAGAATTGCATGGCAAATATTGTCAAATTTTAAAGATAGAACCGATTCGCGCACATTTATGGCGGCTTCAAGATCGTTTCAATTGCAGTACATTCCCGGTCATGGAAGATGTGAAGGACGAGGAGAATATCCACCTCTCTGAAATAGTAGAAAAAGTACAACAATCCTCTGGTCTTGACAGTCTGCAACAAAAGCAATTATTAGACACACTTACTAATTATCGTAAAGTATTTTTGAAAAAACCTGGACTAATTAAAGGTTACGTGTACGACATGCAAGTGTTTCCCCACCAATTAGTTGTAAGAAAATTTCAGCTCCAGTTCGACGGAGAAGAGGACGCCGAGCTGCAGCAAGGAGAAGAAGAATTGCTTCAAGATGATTCCACCCTAAGACACTTAATCAAACATAACACAAACTTGTTGAGATTTAGTAAACTTTCAGGAACTTATGCGTGCGAAACTACGAACAGTGAACAGAACTGCATATTTCACACAACAGTAGGATATAGTGACTTTAGAAAATAAACGTTTCATTTTGTTGATTGTTAACTATTTTGAACTCACTAGGGTGAGCAGGTTATATTCTTTTTTTTCTTTCAGGCTGTGTACAGGATACACTTACAACATGTAAAGGTTACGCGAGTTACGTATAGGTTTAACAAATTTTCCACCGCAAGTTAGTGCTCGGACTTGCATGAGCTATAAACCAGGTCGAACAAGATGTTGTCCATGACTGAACAGATCATTACACAGACAAACATATACAGACGTGTGTTTATCACTGCAGAATTCTTTGTAAGCCCAGGAGCACCTTTTTGAGAAAATATATGACTTAGGATTTGCTTTTATATTGTAAATGACTATAATTACGTACTTTATTTGATATGTACAATCATTCAGTTATTTATCATTATGTAACTAGACTGTGTAAAGACATTCTTCTGGGTAGCACAAGGACTTTACCTTGTCAGACTTGATAACTGTGATCAAGTGACTACGTGGCGGAGTGAACATGTCACAGATGACCTATGAACAAAGACTTCCTGTGAACATTATCCTCTGCGCGTACGAACTTTATTTCACTGGCAAAAGTGTGGAATTTAACACAAAAGTGGACGCTCAAAGACTGCGTTGTGTTACCATGATTTCGTTTTCAAATTTTGTGCTACGAGTGTTTAGTAATGCCAAGTATTCAGAGTGTTATTGGGACCACATGCGAGGACGTAACATTCCAGGCAAACTAAAACTCAAGAGAAAGTGTTTTTATCGGTCAGTCAGCAACAGTGGTGAGTCGTAACAGTGTTGGGAAATGCTACTGACTATATCATTAAACCCGTTGCAGAACTGTATCAATGTTGGAACGTAATTGCATGAACCTTTAATTGCAGATAGTCAGTTACGTCGGAAGGACGAATGGACTTGCATCATGATAAAGAAACTCACAAACAGTCTAACACCTCACAAAAAAAAAACACACATTCTTCTTGTTGAGTGAAAAAGTGCGTGAAAGATGATGTAATTTAGATGCTAATTTAAGGAACTGATACTGCTGTTTGAATTTCATGTGACTGTATGCTGGGATACTGAGCACACGTGTCGGTGGGGGCAGCATGCTGCAGCGACATCATCCGTCATCCCTTGCCGCACCCTGCCACGTCATCGCAGTCCATCGCAGACTTACCTGATGGGGCGAGACATCGGTGTTGCAGTACACCAAGTCGCCAGCCGCCGTCACCAGCAGCACCATCGCAAAATTGTACCATTATTAAATATCATACGAAGTGAATATTCAAATGTTGAAAATTAAAAAAGAGGGTATGGAAGATGTGTTCGCTCCGCCGTGGTTTTTTCCGGGGTTTTTCCCATTGGCCTTTGCCCGAATGGGGGAGCGTAACTCAAAATCCCTGGGACTTAAAAGTAAACAAAGCACATGCTTCCAAGTGAAAGAACACAGTGAACTTTAAACAGAACAGACAAGGAAAATAAGCCTGCTTGGATGTCGAGCAAACAAGTGTGACTGTACATCCAAAGGGGGCAATGTTGTGCTACAACGATGTAAATTAATATTACGACGAGGTCAAACCTTATTTTCATGATTTAAAGAAGTATTCATGATATTAAAAATGTAATTATAATTTTATTATTTTCATTTTTGTGCTCAGTGTATCAAAGACTTTCTAGTGCACGGAATAAATTAGCATTGTTTGTACTACGAAACTATATATGATTGTTAAGGGTTAAGCATGTAATAATTCGATGTAAGACATTTTGTTGAGTCTGAATTTTGTTCTCGTACTGGTCGGTAGAGAAGAAAAAGCTCCTTAATCGATGTGAAGGTATAAAGACTGTAAAAAGGAGAGAGAGAGAAGGTAAATACAAGTTATTCAAAACAAATATCTCCTGAGTGTAACGTCTTGACATTTCCTATAACTAAAAATTGCAAAGTCTAACCTGAGCCTGTCCTGAATAACAGCGAAGAACATTTATATTATCATATATTTTCTTCGTTTGATCGCGGTTGTGATTCGCATGTTTCTTTTTGTTACGCGACGTGTTATGAATATTTTCATTATACGCGCAAAAGTGCACACAGCTTTAATCGAAACTGCGTCTTTCGGAAACGATAACTTTTAATCAATACATTTACGCGAATACCGTCTAAATCGCAACCGTGATCGCATAAGTGTTTCCTGGACCAAATAATTCTCATAAAATGTGTATTCTCCAAAGCGAGCAGCATTGCACTATCGCTGACTCGCAACAATCGAAAGAGTAAAAAACGGTGCTTAAATAAAATTGCCACCTTTTAATAATTATTATTATCCCATTAAATAAATAAATAGCAATTCAGTGGCTATCCAACAATAAACAGAGGGGGCAATTCAGGGGGTTGTTGTATTATCAGCTGAGAAGTAATAACAGCAGAGTGGCTCGGTCAGGAGGGCTCTGTGATTTCCATGTGCACTATTTGTTGGATGTCGCCTCCCCAAGAAATCCATAAGAGACATTTAGACCTTTCTAAAGCTGCCCAAATCAACTGTTTGTGATGTGATTGTGAAGTCTGCAACCGTCCGACTCACTTCTCACACTGCTTCTTGCTTACGTCGTAAGAGCACGCCGTCCGCTAGAGGCCAAGGTGGCATGCGAAAGACATACAGCGATTTTTTGAGACGCTATGGCTCAATCTCCTCCGCCCCCTGAAACTGAAAACCCGGCGAGGGTTAACAAACTTTGAACTATTGTTGACCTCAATTAACTTGACTCAGATGGACCCTGAGTTCGTCTACTCCTCTTTTATCATGAGTGTGACCGGAGTGGAATCTTCCAATACTCTATATAGTCCCAGAAAAAGGGAAAACAAGTTACTAAGAACTGCCCAAACATTTTTGACGAAGACTATAGCCCCAACTTTAATGTTTTCCGGGCGACTCTTGTTGTATCGCGTCACTCTCTGCTATGGATGTGCCGAATATGTTCCTTCGCCCTACGCCAGGCACTCTTGATAGACTCGGCACTGGGGATGTCGAGCAACAGATAAGCAAAGTGTGAGAAGTCTGTTGGTTTAACGCCTAAAAGTATTAAAAACGAAATTTAACCAGGTCAATGTAGAGTCCCAATTAGTTTGAGCCTTAGAGTGGAAGAAAATAAGCGAGGATTTCAGATTACGATTGACCCTTCTGAGAATCATGGGTGGGGATAATACGGTGTACAGGTGACAAGTTTAGCCCAGGAGCCGAAACAAAAGATACGAAATTCCCTAGAAGTAAAAGCAGGAGCATTATCACTAACCAGAACTCTGGAGGGACCAAACCAAGCAAAAATTCTTCTGAAATGGCTAATAATCTGTGCAGCTGTAACATCCTTACTAGGCAACAACCAGCTAAACCAGGTAAATCCATCGACAACAAAAACACGTCGATACCCATCCCGGGTATGAGGCAGAGGATCAATGTAATCGATACAGAACAGATGTAAAGCCGTCTCGGCTAGAGTAGATTGAGATAGCCACTTTCGCCCAACAGGATTCGGTTTGCCTATTTGGAAGTCATAAGATCTCGATACAATGTAGGTCAGGTAAGGGATTCCCAAATGTTACGGATAGTTTTATAAAAACGTAGGTGGCCTCTTGCCACTGAGCTATGATAGCACTTAACTACCGCCGGCATCAAAATGGCTGGAAGGCAGATCTTCGTGCCAATGGCCTGCACTATGCCACAAGACGTCTCTCCTCAATTCGTACCCGGGGGCCGACTGGCCAGATGCTAACTGCCCTAGTCGGGGTCGTCTTCTTGATGCCTGATCAATTGTAACACCGCCCAGCCGGCCGGTGTGGCCGAGCGGTTCTAGGCGCTTCAGTCTGGAACCGCGCGACCGCTACGGTCGCAGGTTCGAATCCTGCCTCGGGCATGGATGTGTGTGATGTCCTTAGGTTAGTTAGGTTTAAGTAGCTCTAAGTTCTAGGGGACTGATGACCTCAGTCCTATAATGCTCAAAGCCATTTGAACCTAACACCGCCCGCTGAAACCAAATGTCCAACAAAGGAAATCTCTCTTCGACCTAGAGTGACTTTAATCGGCTTCACAGTGATGCCATCTTCCTTCAAGCGTTTCAAAACCAAGCAGAAGAGCAGAACATGATCATCAAAGTTAGGACCATAAATAACAAGATCGTCCAGATAATTCTAGATACATTTGAACTTTAGATCGTGTAGCACCGTATCAAGTAGCCTTGATAAGTTCACTGCTCCAGTGGACAACCCGAATGGAACCAGCCGGCCGCGGTGGTCTCGCGGTTCTAGGCGCGCAGTCCGGAACCGCGCGACTGCTACGGTCGCAGGTTCGAATCCTGCCTCGGGCATGGATGTGTGTGATGTCCTTAGGTTAGTTAGGTTTAAGTAGTTCTAAGTTCTAGGGGACTGATGACCACAGCTGTTAAGTGCTCAGAGCCATTTGAACCATTTGAATGGAACCCGACTGATCTCACACAAGTTACAATCAGTGCAAAAGCGGTTGCTGGCTTGGATTCCTCAGCTAGCAAGGGAAATTCCCCATCGCATCCCCCTTAGATTTAGGGGTAAGATGGACCAGTGGATAGACAGTTAAAAACTGAACTCAAATCAAGCATGAAAATAGGAAGAAGGTGTACTGAACTGTGAAAGAAAAGCTAAATAGCAACAGTGAGCGGTCCTAGAAAAACAAGTGCAATATAGAGCAGACTGCCAGAGCAACGGCGTCGTGGTTAAGTGGTCACGGTGTTGCTCTGTAAACTGGACGAGACGAGCTTAAATATCTCTCGTGCTATGAGGTTCACGTTATGAACTGTCTGTCCGGCCACTGAAATGTTTGTTCTATTTCTTAGTCTTGGCAATTGTCATACCATACATTCCTTCGCCAGAAGATGATGGGTACGAACCTCGTTGAAACGTTGAGACAAGACGACGCCACCACTCGGCTGATAACCCGAGGAGAATTCATCAGTGGAATACGCTGAGAAAGACTGAAATCGCATATATCATACATTTATTATAGTATATGAGTCATGTTGTAAGAACACGTTACCATCGCAAGTAAAGGTGATGAATAGTGAGAGCAGGCGAGATGTCACACCAGACGTCTCACAGAAATGAAAGCAACAGCTAAACGGGCGTGAACTACGTTACAACAAAGGAATTCAAGAGCCAAAATTTCCAAAACGGAACGCAACTTCAAAAACGTATGTTTTGACAGAGCACTTGTGAATGTGAAACTGTTGCATTCATTTGTTGCAGATTATGTGAAACACTATTATGTTTCCATCATTTTCTTGGGAGTGATCACATTCACACTCATACGAACAACTAACTCGGACAAGGAGGCATATCTCATTTACTTATCGGTTTACAGATTAGGTGGGTCTATAAGAGATTCCTATCATATGAACACGTACTATCACTAATGCTGTGTATGACGCACCAGAACGTTTTCCGGCGGAGAATTGGGTTGACTTGTCGCCTTATCATCAAACGTTTCCGGTTCCCATTCGAAAGCACTTTCCTTCGGCTACTGATAGATTTGTTGTGCAGAATGAAGTGTCATTATAGTATACTCCTCGTTTTTGGAAACGAGCGGTACACCAAGACGTAGACACAAATTTGAAAACATCGAAAAAAAAGAGAAAAGTTTGGTACGAGATAGGTTTGAACACAACTCGCCCGCTTGGTAGGCAAATACCGTGACAACTCAACCACGACGGGGTTGTTCTTTCAGGTTGCTCTATATTGCCCTTATTGTTCATGTACCGTTCACTTTATACACACACACACACACATATATATATATATATATATATATATATATATATATATATATATATATAAAGTTTTTGAGGGGCTGTCCACTGGGTCTTCTTACCACCAAATCTGTGGCGGGTGCAGTGAGGAGTGGGGAGTTTCTCTTGTAAGGGAATTTGGTAATATGCATGGTTAAGGTCAATGACCGAAAATTACGGGCCCGCAAAAACAATGAGAAACAGCCGTGCAAATCGGGAAGGGGTACAGACACCAAAACCACCTTGTGGTTAAGAGCTTGATAACCAACAACTGCCCAAGAGCCCCCTCTATTATTCTTCGCCACCAGAAATATTCGTGAGGCATATGGCGAGGTGCACCACCGTACAACGCCTTCTGTGAAAGTCTTATCCACCAACTCCCGTAATATTTTGATTAACAGGAGACAACGGATAAGGCGACTGCCTAACCAGAACCTAATCAGACAACAAAACCTTATACTCTATGTGTTTGCTAACACCCAGTTTGTCACTTAAAATGTCAGGGAAGTCATCCAACGCCTCAAGGAGAGCCAGAGCCTTTTGAGACTCCATATGCTCCACATCAAAATCCCCTTCCTTGATCACACTACTGTGTGATGTACTACTACTGGCTTGTCAAGGAAACGCTAGGCCCACTGATAACGTAAGTAACAGAAATGGGGTTAGTAGTTACAGCTTTCAGTTCCTTACACTGAGCAGAAAAGACAGGGGAAAGTCCCCATCGTTTGCCCCTCTAGTGTCACACGATTATCATCAGCCATTTCAATGTCGGGCGAGATGGCCAGGCTACCCGCAACGGTAGGAATTTCCTCTAATAGTTCGTTTTTTAATAATAGAGGCAATCTCCGCAGGGGAGTCGGCATGTGTTAAAACCACTGTCCTGAATTCTTCTATAATGCACTTGCTTAACTCCTTCCACAAGCATGACAAACGATAAGTCCTTGGGTGCTCTGCAAGCAAAACACTAGGCTGCTCTTGCGGGATAGTGGCAACAATTTCCTGTCGGTGTGTTGCATATCGAAGGTACAGCAGCGGTACGCACCTCCCAGACAAACTTAGCTAAACTCTCGTTAGTATCCTGAACGTGACACAAATGTTCATTAACAACGTCACTTTTGACTTTGTTCGAAAGAAGCTCTCTGAATACGCGTGCACATAACTCCTTTACGAAACCCTCTTAACAAGATCTCCAAAGTTATCCACAGCAGGGACCCTTGACAAAGGGTACAGCAACCAGAAAACAGTTTCCCATGCCAGGTGGAAAGCATTAACTTGCTCCTCTAATTTCACAATAAACAACAAAAACTGAACTATTTCCTCCCGCGATTCGACGCTGAGCCCCTGTATCGCACGCAACACCTGCAAAAAAGAATTAGGTAACTCAGCGAAGGGCTAAGTTCACCACCTCCCAACTTCCGCGAGTGCTGCCCAACCAGTTCCGCTATTACCTGCGCCGGTAGACCCATTGCCGCCCGCAGTCGCGCTAAGAACTCAAAAACGTCCCCATCACCTGAAAGGTTTCAGATCTTACATTCACACTTCCTCAAACACCCCCCTCCAATCACAGGTAAAGCCAGCATTTGGAAGGCAATGCATATGCGACACCAAAATCCGAAAGAAGCAACATCTTTGCCTAAGTTACAGTAATCAATTACGCAAAAAAAGACTTGTGTGAATGATGTCCAGTGCCGTACGAATCTCCTACTCCTAAAGACAACCACGCACGCTACCAATATGGTACACAGGTACTGTCTGGGGTTGTGAATGAGGGAGAGGACTAGACCCAAGTAAGACTTGAACATAATTCGTGATCAAAGTATTTACTGAACAATGTATTCTTAAAGGATCATCCAAGCCAATTAAGAAAAATTTACTTGTAAGCCTTCAACAATTAATTAAAACACGTTAACAACAATAACAACAACTCTCGAAGGTGATCGAATTTCATAAATGTGCACATCCCCGTACAAGTGCAGCAGTGTTTACTTCACATTCATGTAAGACTTTTATACACTGTCACATTGACACACAGTGTCCTTTTAAAAATGTAGGAAACCCAAAACGTTGTATACGGCTATGAAAATATCTATGTTTGGAGACAACAAATGAGTTTTGCACCTAACTACCACAGTTATGGAAGCAAATAATTTCAACAACCCACATCATAGAGGCAAAGAAATTTGTAGCACTTCCTTGAGAATAAATAACTTATCACTATGTTTGCGTTGCTGTAATAAGGTACCATCTAAATATTAGAACACATAAACTTTTTTAGCACAAGCTTATGTGACAGAAGAACGATGCAAAAATTTAATACAGTATCTACGCATCAAAACGACACATACAACAAGAAGAAGTTGTATCACTAACAATTTGACAGTTCACTTTGTATTTTCGGACAGCCTCTTTACTGATTTACCTGTATAACTGGTTGATATCATAGAATATTCCACAACACTACTGACCGAAAACTTACTGAAGCAATGACTTTAAAATTTACATTCAAAGACAGGTACAATGTTGCGTCAAGCATTTTTTTCTTGGTCATATGGGAGTGTTGATCATGAGGCAGCGCAATCGCGACCCCAGAATCGAATCGGCTGCACGCCGGTAGTGACTCAGCGTAAATAAGATACAGACACCACCCGGATAATGGAGACATTGCTGCGCATAGCGCGAGTAACAGCCAGTGTTACCTGGCAAGAATGAGCTTTAACCCTTCAGTCATTGAACTAAACACAATATGGCTAAGAGCGTTATTACACACACACTTATCAATAAAGGGACAAAAACCAAGCCCTCCAGTACTAATATCAAAAATTACTGAAAATCTCAAGAAGAAGCTTATCTCAACAAGGAGCTAAGAAGATTCGCCTGCCAACTGCAATGCTCAATGGTGTAATAGTAGCAAACGGCCATTACACGGGACGGGAAATGAACAAGATTTGAATGGACGCACGCGGTTGGCAAACGTACTTCAATTACGTCAACATGCAGTACCTTAAACACCAAGAAATTGGCACGAATCCATTTCTCCTAGAATTAAGAAGTTAACTAGCAAGAATCAAAGCCACTCATAACAATAAATGAGATAACTTAAACCGAAGTCTACAAAGCTATCATATTCAAGAAGGTAAAAGCACAGAATGTCATAATAAGGCTGTTACTCGTATAATAAACAGGCCTCTTGAAATGGCACGCAACGTACTACGACAGGGGCTTAAGCAAGCACGAAGATTGAGCCGATGTTTTTAGAGTTGTAATAGACGTGAAGGCGGGTAAGAAGCATAACCAGATGGCGATGCACTGGGAAAGACAATAGATAGGAACATTTTGCGAACCTCACGCTGTTTCTAGTTTCGTTCAACACAAGTAAGGCACCTCACGGAAGTTCTAAGACGGCATTCTTCTTCACTCTTAACCAACGCGCCACAACCACTGACTTCCGCAGTAGGAACAGCTTCGGCCGCCTCGTGTCCTCCGGAGCCGCCAGGACGAAAACTTATTATCGGAAGCGCGACTCAAAGCGGAATACCGAAGTCCAGTCTTCCAATACAGAAACCGCACGGCCCAAATCACAGCACACCATGCCTGAAGAGCCCTTCTCGTGCTCCGGTGCCCGCCGCCGTCCGACTCACTCCTCACTCTGCCTCTTCCTCACGACTAAACGGCGCGCCCTGCGCTAGAGGCAAAGATGGCATGCGGAAGACGTACCGCGACCTTTCGACGCGGTACTGCTCAAAGTCAAAAGGTGAAAGAAGGACCGTCAAGCATTGTGGAGGATGACAGTAAAAACCACATGAAAGCAGCGGAAGGAAGGAGTCAATCGTGAGATCCAAAGTGCTATCTGCAGTTCATGTACCTCAATGACTCCGTGTAGGGAGTTATAAAGAATGTGATACAATGATTGAATACTTCCTCATTAACCACACATTTTTGTCGTCAATGCTCAGGGATGCTTGAAATGGTGAACAGTGGGTGACAGGAAACGAGTCATTCGGAGTGACGGTTCACTCTATACCTTGTGGCATTCCAGTGGAAGGTTTGGAGTTTGTCGAGTGCCTGGGAAACATAGCATGCCATCATGTGTAGTGCGGAGGATGTGGTGTTAAGGTATGGAGGTGTTTTCCGTGCCGTGATGACTGGGTGTTGTGTGATGTCCTTAGGTTAGTTAGGTTGAAGTAGTTCTAAGTTCTAGGGGACTGATGACCATAGATGTTAAGTCCCATAGTGCTCAGAGCCATTTGAACAATTTTTTTTTTTTTTTTTTATCCGTGTTTTGCTTGTGGTCACCTCATTGCGCTTAAGAAATCGCTAAAGGCGGAAGGATATTAACACATTTTACAGCATTCTGTACTGCGTACAGTAGGGGAGCAGTTCGGGGCTGATGATTGTACCAGCATGAGAAAGCAATAGCGTGCGGACAACATCGTTCCTGAAATGAACTTGCCTGCCTACAGCCCCGGTCTGAACGCAGTGGAAGATCCTTCGGATGAGTTACGTTAGACTGCACTCCAGACAGCAGCGTCAAACATTAATACCCTCTCTAGTTTCGGTTCTTGAGATATAATGGGCTGCAGTTGGCCGAGAGACACTCAGATATCATGTTGAAAGCGTCTCCAGCCGATCTGAAGCCACCATGAAGGCGAAGTGTGGAGATATCTCATTTTATGGCCCACTAATAGGTGTCTGGATGCTTTTGATCAGGTTACGTTGGGTGAAATGGAATATTTTTGTATCTTTTGTATTTAAACGTTGATAAGCCGTGGCGGCTTTAATTTTGGCGGGCAAGACATTCCACTGACAACCCTAAGTTATTACACAGCCGATTTCGATCCTGGTCCGCTAGGGTCTCTGGTCGAGGAGTGAGTTGCTAGGTTTGGCGGGCCAGCGTAGTGCAGTTAGCCACGTGGCTCGCAATTTGGTTTTTGGCGGCGCTCCTGCTGCCTGGTCGTAGAGCTTGTATTATGTTAGTCGCAGCCGAAGTTTTCCGGCTGGATTAAGTATTGATAGCGGCAGAGTTGGGGGAAGGGCAGCTGACACCGCGTGTAATCTGGTCAGTAAGCACTGCGCCAACTATAGAGGCTTAAACATTACAGCACCTGTAGATCACTTGCACGGATTGGAGACAATAACACCCCTGCTTGGAATCCTGGAACTCGTGGCTCCTTCGCACCTCAGCGGAGTTAAGCGTTGATCTTTTTCGGAACTTGTTACCGTATGCCCACATCTGAATTAATATTTAATTACACTCTTCACGTTCATTACGCCTCTGAGTAATTGTGTGGATGGTCACCGGTCAGGGTAACTGATTTTAATCGGTTTGTTCCAGATGATAGTCATTTCAAGTGTATGAATACACTCTGTTGTAAATTGAGTTGATGTAATTTGGGCTGTTGGGACTGCAATATAGTCCATGTCGAAGGCAATGCACTATTAAAAGAGGGTGTGGCGTGGTATTTTGATCTGCAGGTGGTTGCAGTTCACGTCGTCAACTTCCATGTGATATTAAGAAACGTCCAGCTCGTGACTTTTATGCGTAGCCAAGTCTGCAATAAGTTAACATTTCCTACATCTTAGGTATTGTCGTTTGTAGCGTTGTTTGGGCAGATTACTGTTTCCTTTCTGACACATGCGGCCAGCGTAGCTCTGACAGCCGAAGTCGTCTTCCTGTTTCCCGGGCCCGGAGCGGAGACGTGTTTTCTTCCTGTTGCGGGGCACTTTCGTCGTCGCACGTCCAGCTTTGCCTGCAGCCAGGCGTCTCTGTCAGCTGCCTCGCGCTTAGCACAGGTTAAGTAAATTTTTTACGTGCCACTGTGGAGTGCCGTCCAATTAATTGCGGAACCCTTGGTCTATTATAATTTTCAGGGTTGAGCAAGCACAAAAACCTTAAGGCATGTTCTGCAAGTCCAAAGTTCCTTGTGACTATATTTGCCCTTTAACAACTTGTTTAATCTTGAAGGCCCTATTTTGCTAGTTCTGGAGTGTGTTAAGTTTCAAAGACTTTTAGTTCTCAATACGTACTGCTGAGGTCTTTTATCCGCAGTCATTAGCTAACTCTATTCGTTGCCC
The DNA here is from genome assembly GCF_021461395.2 of Schistocerca americana. NCBI lineage: Eukaryota > Metazoa > Arthropoda > Insecta > Orthoptera > Acrididae > Schistocerca > Schistocerca americana. The sequence continues at coordinate 590,704,290 of NC_060119.1, forward strand.
AACTTGTGTGGTTGCTGCCAGTTTGTTGTGATAGACGGTTGCTGTAATTTGCAACCCTTCAGGGATTTATGTTTATTTAAGGGACGTTATTAATATTTCTGCTAGTGTGTACCAGCTGGGAGTCGCATTTAAATTACATACCTTCCCTGCTTTTCTTGTATTTTTGGGGAGTGTGTATTTTATTGGTTAAGGGATTTTATTAAGATTTATAGATTATGAACGGTTTGTTATCCTTTCTGTATTTTGGATGGGAGGTGACTTTTTTTTAAAGTTTTATCCGTGCTTGGGAACTGTTAGCACTTTTATTGTCAGTCATTTGTTATTTATTTTACTGGCAAAACTCAGTTTGTAAGAACAGCCTGTAGTAACTTCTAGCTGGTGTAAACTCCTACTTGTATTTGGAGACTTACGTATATTCCTTGTTTTAAGCCATGTTGTTAACGGCATACGGTAAAGTTTTTTTAATAATGTGTTGATCCTGTTCAAGTTCTTTAAACTATTGTGGGCGTTGTTATTCATTTTTGACGAGGTTTTTAATTTGTAATCATAATAACTGTTGTCAAGCAATAAAACTTATTCCATGAAATGAAAAATGACGAAATATGTGGGTCCACCTTGCATGTGTTTTTCCTTAAAATTATCCCAACCCTTGTTTTGAGGTATTAGTTGATTTTCTAAGTACTTTGTTGCGGCCTAATTGAAATTGTATCACTGAAGTATAGACAGCTATTCTCAAACTATTTGTTTGAAATATCACGTAATTATGTTTTGTTTGCTTGTAGGTAAAGCTATGCTCTACCAAAACTAAATTACGTTAGTTTCGGTACAATACATAAATGACGCAGTAAATGGTAGGAATAATGGTATTATTGGTAGCGTTTGTATGGAAATAAACATGAATGATTATGTGTCCTCGGAGTCTTTCGCGACGGCATACATGAATAAAACGTTCTCGGTTTGGACATCGAAAGAAAGCAAAGACAGATGCGCGACGCGGGAGCGGCAGTTTCAAACGTGGCGCCTGCCCCTGGCGCCAACTGACGTCACCGGTGCTGCCACGGGCAATAGCTCCGCTAGCTGCTCAGGTAGACTTACGCACACACCCCACGTTCGGTCTATCTGATTGGCTGCTGTTGATGTCATCATGCCTATACGAAGTGCATTCAAGTTCTAAGGCCTCCGATTTTTTTTCTCCGGACTGGAAAGAGATAGACACTTGTGCACTGTTTTAAAATGAGGCCGTGTTCATTGTCAATACGTCCCAGAGATCGCAGCGCCGTACGGCAGATGGAATTTTACCGCCAGCGGCGAGAATGAGAACTGTTTTAAATACTCAAAAGTGGCGACGTTTTCCTTACTTGAACAGCGTGCAATCATTCGTTTTCTGAATTTGCGTGGTGTGAAACCAATTGAAATTCATCGACAGTTGAAGGAGACATGTGGTGATGGAGTTATGGATGTCTCTAAAGTGCGTTCGTGGGTGCGACAGTTTAATGAAGGCAGAACATCGTGTGACAACAAACCGAAACAACCTCGGGCTCGCACAAGCCGGTCTGACGACATGATAGAGAAAGTGGAGAGAATTATTTTGGGGGATCGCCGAATGACTGTTGAACAGATCGCCTCCAGAGTTGGCATTTCTGTGGGTTCTGTGCACACAATCCTGCACGACAACCTGAAAATGCGAAAAGTGTCATCCAGGTGGGTGCCACGAATGCTGACGGACGACCACATGGCAGCCCGTGTGGCATGTTGCCAAGCAATGTTGACGCGGAATGACAGCATGAATGGGACTTTCTTTTCGTTGGTTGTGACAATGGATGAGACTTGGATGCCATTTTTCAATCCAGCACACAGATTCCCTGCCACCAAAAAAAATTTCGGGTAACCGCCAGTGCTGAAAAAATGATGGTGTCCATGTTCTGGCACAGCGAGGGCGTAATCCTTACCCATTGCGTTCCAAAGGGCACTATGGTAACAGGTGCATCCTACGAAAGTGTCTGAAGAACAAATTCCTTCCTGCACTGCAACAAAAACGTCTGGGAAGGGCTGCGCGTGTGCTGTTTCACCAAGACAACGCATCCGCACATCGAGCTAATGTTACGCAATAGTGATAACAGCTTTGAAGTGATTCCTCGTGCTCCCTACTCACCTGACCTGGCTCCTAGTGACTTTTGGCTTTTTCCAACGATGAAAGACAGTCTCCGTGGCCGCACATTCACCTGCCGTGCTGCAATTGCCTCAGCGATTTTCCAGTGGTCAAAACAGACTCCTAAAGAAGCCTTCGCCGCTGCCATGGAATCATGGCGTCAGCGTTGTGTAAAATGTGTACGTCTGCAGGGCGATTACGTCGAGAAGTAACGCAAGTTTCATCGATTTCGGGTGAGTAGTTAATTAGAAAAAAAGTCGGAGGCCTTAGAACTTGAATGCACCTCGTATAAGCGAGAAACCGTAGCAACCCCAGCAGTCAGTGAACTCCTGACGACGATGGCGGTCATCGAAAGCTAGAGGATTTTATTCGAATTGACGCGGCTTGAAAACCGAGAACGTTTCATTCATGAATGATTATTTAAGAGAGAAACTGGGGCCGACAACTTATCCTTGTTTGTTTGTTTTGCACGTAACCAGAAATGCATATCATTCAGTATCAGTCTATTATAGATTTTGTATCTTTACAGAATATAAATTTCATTTTATACGTAATAAAAATTAGTCGATTGTATAACTTCTGCTATTTTATGCGACCGAATGAATTACTTTTGATGCGAGTATAGTTTACAAGCCCAAACACAAAAAATCTGCGTGATTATTATTTTCTGCCCAGTAGAATGTTCTTAATTAAGATCAAAGGCAAGCAAACGTTTCCTGTTATTATTGATGAATGCTAAAACTGTTTATAAATATAACCTTAATCAAACAGACAGGAGGATTCGCGGCCCCTTTATATACTCTGACCAACTTTCTAGACGACGCAGCGCTTCCGGTTTCTAAAGCAATCTAGTAAAATACTGATCACATACGACAATAATGCGATGGAAATGAGGTAATGCCCGAAAAAAAAAGGTCAAGTGCTGTGCGGTGAATTGCCTTTCGCATTTGCAAGAAAATACTCTGCAATAGTCGATATCGAATTGGTGAAAGTATGCAAGTGTACAACAGGGACGCACCATCATATGACACAATCATAATTTGGCGCAGACACTTCCAAAACGGTCAAACAAGTCTGAATGACAAATGTCGTATTGGGAAACCATCTCTCTGTGAAGAATCGTGGTTCGCAAGGGATGTTGGTGCTGTAGGGCACTAAGACCAGAATCATAACTAAGGAAGCAGTGGAATAAGTGAAAATCAGCTATGGGTCAGTTTTCAGCATCTTGCAAGACATTTTGAATATGATAAAGGTCGCACCCCGCTGGGTTCCGAGAATCCTCACATCCATTCAAGAAGCTTACGGCGCCCAGGGAGCAGAGAAAATGTTGCAGCTGTGTCATTTCTGTGTAATTGACTTCTCTAGGCACTTAATCATAATGGCATAGAGACGAAAGGAGAAGCAAGCCGTGTAATCCTATGGATTCACCATCCCCAAGACAGGCGAGGATCCAACTTCCATAGAGCGAGGTTGATAGTGCACGCTTTTTGGATTGCCATGATATTCAGAAAGAGTAATTGAGTTCTCAATTACAAGAAGAGGAGGTGTATGTGGAAAAGGCCCAAAGATACGGAAAGATTCAAGATGGGTTGTATCATGGTCAGACAGAGATTCCAAAATCGTACACTGCATTGTAAGAAATACGTTGGAGCAGATATAGGTTCAGATAACAATTTAGTAATGATGAAGAGTAAACTGAAATTTCAGAGAATCGTGTCTTTAAGTACACTAACGATGTGGATAGTGCTATAACAAGTAACACAGTAGGCAGATCCATTGGAGAGGAGTCGGCATTTCTAAAAAGAGCAATAACAGACGTTGGGAAGACAATTGTAGCTATTAGAAACGCAACTGCGAAGAAAGAGTTAATAACAGATGAAATACTTCAACTGCTCGACGACAGAAGGAAGTACACAAATATTCAGTGACAAACAGGAGTACAGCAGCACAAACGACTCAGAAATGAAATGAACGCGTAGCGCATGAAGGGAAGGCGAAATGGATGCAGTAAAAATGCGGAGAATCAAAATGAAATGATCGTCGTAAATCAGTATGTGAATTCATAAGTGATATGTTCGTGTCAAGTTAAAATGGCCGATTCCATACTGAAAACATTCTTCATGTTAGAATTTTACAGTTGTCGTTGAGTTATCACAGTGCTCAGAAGATTTTGTCAGCGATACTCTCAGGCACCTCCAATTGCCAATAACATTCGCCGTGGGCATCAGCAATTTGGTAAAACACGAAGATTATGTGAGACACATATTTCGGTATGATGGGGAACCCAGCCTTTGTGGAACAGAGGTTTTAGATCAGTTTCAAATCACTTTCCAAAGTGTTAGATCGGACGTACAGGGCACAAAGATATTGTGTTCTGTTGTTCCATGGCAGTATCTCCTAATCTCATACTAGTTGATTTCTTTTCATGTGATTATGTGAGAGATCTTGTGTATGTGTTTCAGTTGTATTCCAAAACTGAAAATTTGCATTTTTAATGGTGTACGTAGGTGACTCCCTTTATATTTCAAAATGAATGGCGTGAACTGCATTATCGCATACGCGTTGTGACCAATGGGAGTCATATACAACATGTATAAATTACGTAAAATTGTAGCTTCGTTTAGATTCTCTTTAATTTTAAATGATGCATCGCTGTGTATGCAATAGTTACACAGACATTTCCATTTACTATATTTATTTGGAATTTCTCTATATTGCCAAAAATTTGCTTACAGAAAAAAGTCACATGGCTTACAGTTATGGAAATACGTACTCCGGTGCTATGAACTGATATTGTGGTGAACGGTATATACCGACTGCGAGTATAAAACGTCCCGTGCTACGAACGCATCTTTGTGTCTTACCGAACCAAAGATTTTCTTTTGAGGACTTTTTGTGAAGGAAGTGGAGATATCGGACATGTGAGAGGAGGAGAGAGATTCTATTGTTGTGAGACGCCATTACGGTATATAGTAAACGTTGAAATAGCTTTTTGCACAAAATAAAATCCAATAACTAACATCTAGTATTCGCGTGATATCTCCATACCGAAATTACTTAATTATCACGTTACACATATTGCGGGACGTAGATAGCTCGGAGGTGAAGTTTGGAACAATAGTGTGCGAATGTGCATTTTCCACGGTCAGAATTCGTCGAGAGATTTCCTCCGAATTAATGAACTTTAAACTGTTGGACCTATCATCCAAGTTCATCAAACACCATAGCACACAGTTGTGCCAAACGATCTGCGTAGCGAGTAAAGGTTACAGTGATTTCAGATGGAGCAGATAACGAGGAGGAATTTCTGCGCCGCTGTGGAACACATCTCTTGCTTTCCTGTGATATTTAAAACGAATTAGTTATATTTTCCAGGTTTTCAGGAGAGTAAAGATAAAAGAAAATAAGGAACTAAGCTAAACCAACTAAAACCAATAACTAAACCCAAATTAAAATAAACGCACACATAAAGATTGTTTATAATAATAAAGAAAAATAAAGAACCTTTTTAATTAACTAACCAATAATAATGACAATATATTAAATCATCGTCCGAGTATAGGACGTCCAAAAATTAGCAATTGTTGTATATATTGTATTTCACTGTTATATGCATGTACTAATCGATATATCGTGTGTGTGTTTCATGTACAATAATTAATATTGGTGGAGTCCGGTCGTGCGAGAAGAGCAGTCCCGATCCACACCGCAAAACTTCACATCGCTGCAAGCTATAAGGCAAGCACACACGACGATCAAATTTCTTCTCTCAATCTGGGTCTATGATCTGAATAGTCTCAACCTGTACATTCTAAAATAGTGCTATATTTTCAGTTCATTTCTGTATTTTTTTTCAGAAATAGTCATAGGCAATTATTTTGTGCATCCTTTGAGGAGAATTTTTTATATGAAGCAGTATAATTAGATGTGTAAAATCATATAGGTATTTTGTGTTTCTAAATGGGTTATGGTGAAGACTCGATCGCAAATCAAAATGGATAAAGGGAAAGTTTCAGAAGTTCAGGAAACCTGTGAAAATTCTAGTCTAGAGGAGATTGCAGCTTCGTCTCAACAGGAGACCAATCCTTTAATTTTGGAAGAGCTGAGGCTTTTATCTGTGTCGGTAACGACAATATCACAAAGCAAACATATGTCATTAGTGGTGCAGGATATGTCAGAGAAACAAGCTGATATGTCACAGAAACCAGCTGATATGTCACAGAAACAAGAAGATATGTCAGCGGTGGTACAAACTGCATCATAGAAGCAAGTAGACATGTGTCAAAAACAAACTGACATGTCAGCTGCAATTCAGGCAATTGTTATCCAGCAAAAACCAATCTCAAATGAGATAACGGAGTTGCGACATACGGAAAAGCAGTTTCTTCTGGAAATTCAAAAGATTACCCAAGAAATGCAAACCATTACATCGAACCAGAAGGAAGCAGAAATTTCCGCAGGGGAGTTAACAGAAACTGTGACTAGCATAGCTGCTGGTTAAGATCAGTTGATACAAGCGAAATTCAATAAGCACCAACAATATTTCTCAACTAAACTACACGAATGGGCATCCGCTAAGGAACAGCAAGTGATGCAATGTGTAGACGAAATCATGAAAGAAACGGTAAGCAAATTGTCTATTGACAGCTTACCAATTTAAGAGAACAGTAAGGAAGATATTAAAGAGGTAAAAGAACAATTAGGAGCGAATTTCAAACAATGGAAGGACGAAATAGTCCATTCTGTCGAAAATATTTCTAAAGAAGTGGAACAGATTCGAGGAGCAGTAAAAGATTGAAGAAATGAGCTGTGTGAAGCAGAGCGAACGCAGGCCTCGAGCCACGAATCATGTAATGGTAACGGACATGCTTCGCCTTAGGGAAATGTTAACTACAACGGAATGTATCCAGTGACACAAGCCAATAATGTGTACGCAGCAATGCTAATGGAAGAAAAATTATTGAAGCATAGACAATTTCAGCCGTTCTCACCTGACAAAAAATCAATAAACCCGATGGTATTCATTTGAGGATATCGTGGGGTATTACCAAGCGCAAAAGATTAGCAACGTTTCAGGTTATATCCAAAGTGAAGGTGCGTTATGGGCCACGGATATGACAGATACAAGCGAAACTTACGCGGAATTTGAGGAGGCGTTTCTCGCTAAGTTTTGGTGCCGCGGCGTGCGAGAACGATTAAGGAAAGAAGTATTTAACTCGGAACCTTTCTGTGCAAAATCCAGGAGTCTGCGGCGAAACTTTGTTAAGTATTTAAACAAAGCAAGATACTGGGATGAGCCTATAACGCGTAAGGAAATTTTGCAGATTTTGGAAGCAAAACTTCCGGCTGAGGCCGAGACGAATTAATACACGCGTCAGAGGACAATTTAGAAGAATTTATGTCAGTTTTGGACCACTGAATTGCCCCAAGAAGACATTAAGGCAAGAGCAGATAGACACAACTCGTACTCGCAGGCCAATAATGCCTGCGACAGTCGTGCGAGTTATCAGCCGATTCTAGGTTCAAACGCGAGTAGCGTCCTGCAGCATTCTAATAATTACGACCAATATCGTAACCAGCGTAGCGGCAATGAGAATAATTTCCGTTATGGCAAAAACAGACAGAATAGACATGATAGACGACACAATCCAGGATGTTATGTAAATCCGGATACTACGAATTGACAAAACGATAACAGACACGCAGTCTTCTGTGCCAGTGCTTAGTGACTGGAGACGACAGATACCAGTTACTACAGAAGCGAGAGAGGGTCCGATTCATGCAAATAAATCGCGCTCGGAACACTAATTCCGGCCGAACCGTGCCCCGGAGAAGTTATCGAGGAAAGGCATAGGGGCAATGAGCAGAAAGTTGATATGATGAGATATAACGAGGGAAAATTAGCAGAAGAGGAGCTTTGTGATGACACAGCCAAATGTACAAAAGAATATTTATCAGAACCAATATCCGCAATTAATGTTATAACAGAAGGTATTCCAATGACAGTAGTTATTGATACGGGCACCTTTTTAATAAATTAATGAAGAAGACCCAGTTACCGACTTTTCTTGCACAGCAATGCAAGATAATAGAGGCGTTTTGCGAGCGATCCCAACCCTTGAAGATGCAAACGAAGATAAAATTCAATCCAGGAAATGCTGCGATAACATGCTCTTTTCTAGTAGCAGATAAACTAATAGTCGACTGTGTTCTTGGATTAGAGACTATCCGGGAGAAGGACGCAAAATTAGACTTCTCTTCCGGGGAGGTAAATTTTTGGATCGACGGAACTCTAGGGGCAAAGTTACAATTAATAATAAAAGAGCTCCACCAATTCAAGACAAGTTCGATTACAGTAACGCAGGTACTAGAACTATCCGAGCAGATACAACAGAAGTTAAGTGGGCCAGGACACCTTAAGGAAGAGCAAAGGACACAACTGTTTGCTCTGTTATGCAAGTACACAACAGTATTCGAATAGCAATAAGGTATCATCAAGGGTTATACATGTCATCTGAAAGTTAAGCCACACGGAACATACTGCCATAGTTTCTATCCCGTTCCTTGGAAACAACGCAGTGCAGTGGACCAAGAAATACAGAAGATGTTAGACTGGAATCTGATTGAACCTTCAAGCAATCCCTACTGCAGTCCGCTTTTCGGTGTGCCAAAAGCTGATGGAAAAGTACGTCTAGCACTCGATGCTCGTGTAATCAACACAATTATTATACCAGTATGTACTCACCTACAAAATATAGATGAGCTGATTCAAAATGGAGTGAAGTATTTTACAAAAACTGATTTGCGTCCTTCACACTGGCAGGTGAATATTGAAGAAAGTATACTGCATTTGTATACGCTGGTAGGAGTTATCATTTAAAGGTTCTTCCATTTGGTTTGAATATCAGTACAGGAGCATTCAAATCCGCAATGGATACAGCATTAGGACCTGAAGTAAGTAGTCAGCTAACATTATTTTTCCATGGCATTCTGATAGCTACAGATACCTGGCAGAACATGTGAATATACTGACACGAGTATTGGAGAGATTTTATAGTGTGGGAATTACAGCGAATCTACAAAAGCCACATTTCTGCTTGAAGAAAATAAAATTCTTAGGACGTTTCATATATTCAACAGGTATTTTACCTCATGAATAGAAGATTAGTGCAATAAACAATTTTCCTGTTCCTAGAACGAAAAGGCAGTTAAAAGGATTTGCATCATTTCAGTCGATGAATTCTGAGCCATTATTAAATTTGTCAAGGATGAATGTGCATTGACAGTGGACTGAAGAACGTCACCGAGCATTCGAAGCAATCAGGCTGGCTATGTCCTACGTGAAGATTCTATATCATCCTGATATGGCAGTTGAACTTGGATTAATGACTGATACTTCATGTATTGGTTTGAGTGTATGTCTGTTCCTAATTGGAATAATAAATGGCAAGCCTACCTTTTGCCCAATAGCTTTCGCTAGTAAGACACTGTCAAGTTGCGAGAGATCTTGTATTACAATAGAACAGGAGGCTCTTCCAGCTGTGTGGGCCTTCAAAGAGTTTCATTGCTATTTATATGGCTCAAGAACCACAGAATACTGTGAATATCAAGCTCTTAGCTTTTTACAAATCTGTAAGCTATTACATGCGAGATTAGCAAGATGGACGGTCGCTCTTCGGGAATACCAATTTCGTACTGTATTTATCCAAAGGAAGGAGAATATCACTGCAGATGCTCTATCCCGTCTTCCAGAAGGATTAGAAGACATCATCTCGGATGAACATTAAGACGAGTTTCCAATATTATTGATGAGATTTCTGGTAAACCAAAGATATTATTTAGAGTTATGTGAGATATGACGAGACTCCAACAAAGTGATCCAAGGTGAATAAACATTCGACAGAAATTAGAAGATCCACAAGAAGATAAAATAAACCAGTACTATAAGGCAGTGAAAGGTGTACTATTTCATCGTCGAAGCAATATGAATCAGAATTGGTGTGTGTGTAGTGATCCAGAGTGGATAAACATTCGAGAGAAATTGGAAGATCCACAAGAAAATAAAATAAACCAGTATTACAATGTACTGAATGATATACTATTTCACCGTCGGAGCAATATGAATCAGAATTGGTGTGCGTGTATACCCAAAGAATATGAGGAGAGGTTAATAACGTATACTCACAACACTTCGGGACATTCTGGTGTTGTGAAATGTGCAAACAAACTGAGAATGTACTGTTACTTGCTAAACTTACGTAGGAAAGTATGGAGGGTACTGAGAAAAAGTGTAATATGCCAGAAAACAAAACCGAACAACATAGGTAGTAAAGGCCTGTTACATTCGATCTTGCTAGGTATTTTATCGGTAGATATCTGTGGACCGTTACCGAGGGCTAAATGAGGCAGTAAATATATTGTAGCTTTCTTGGAAGTAATTACCAAATATGTAAAACTCTCTCCAATGAAAACTGCTACAGCAGCACCAATTCTGAATCGTCTATTCAGTGACTACATTCCGCGCGTTGGGAAGCCGAACGCGGTTTTATCCGGCAGTGCTGGAAATTTTGCCGGATATACGAGGGGCGTTTGAAAAGTCCGTGCAAAAACAAAAACTACTTACGTGTTTGGGGTAAACATTTTCAATTTTTCGACATAGTCCCCTTTTAGACTTATACACTTCGGACAGTGTTCTTCTAATTTGTAGATCACTTCTGAATAATAGGAATTGTCCAAGTCTGCAAAATAGCTATTAGTTGCTGCAATCACCTCCTCGTTTGAATAAAATCTTTGTAGCGCCAGCCATTTCTTCAAATTGGGGAACAAATAGTAGTCCGAGGGGGCCAAGTCTGGAGAATAGGGGAGATGTCAAACGAGTTGGAATCCTATTTCTATTAATTTTGCGACCACAACTGCTGAGGTGTGTGCTGGTGCATTGTCGTGATTGGAAAAGGACTTCTCTGCGGTCCAATCGCCGGCGTTTTTCCTACAGCTCGGTTTTCAATCGGTCCGATAACGAAGAATAATATGCACCTGTAATAGTTTTACCCTTTTCTAGATAGTCGATGAGGATTATCCCTTGAGAATCCCAAAAAACAGTCGCCATAACCTTTCCGTCCGAAGGAATGATCTTCGCCTTTTTTGGTGCAGGTTCTCCCTTGGTAACCCATTGTTTAGATTGTTGTTTGGTCTCAGGAGTATAGTAATGTATCCACGTTTAATCCACAGTGACCAAACCACGCTTAAAGTCCTGCGGATTCTTCCTGAACAGCTGCAAACCATCGTTGCAACACTTCACACGATTCCGTTTTTGGTGAAGCGTCAGCAATCGCGGAACCCACCTTGCGGAAAGCTTTCTCATATCAAATGTTTATGCAAAATATTATGTATCCATTTATTCGAGATGCCCACAGCAATAGCAATCTCATTCTCCTTAACTCTTCTGTCATCCATCACCATATCATGTATTTTATCAATGATTTCTGGAGTCGTAACCTCTACAGGGCGTCCAGAACATTCAGCAACACTTGTGCCCATATCGCCACTCCGAAAATTTTGAAACCACCTATAAACGGTTCTAACTCATGGTGCAGAGTCACCGTAATGTTTATCAAGCTTCTCTTTAGTCTCCTGAGGCGTTTTGTCTTTCATAAAGTAATGTTTAATCACCACACGAAATTCTTTTTCGTCCATTTTTTGACAATCACTCGACTTTCTTGATCCACGCGACGCCAAACATAAAGCAATAGACGAGTATGGCTGAACTTGATGTGCGTTCTTTCCAAAGATGCAACTAACTAAACATGATCTCAATACGCGCCGGTGGTGCCATCTCTCTGGACTTTGCACAGACTTTTCAAACGTCCCTCGTAGGTGGAGGCATGCATTAGCTGAAGCAAATATAACACAAATCTTGACTTCCAAATATAATCCAGGCGTGAACCCGATTGGGAGGTTTTTTTCCTGAATTAAACAGATTGATGCGAACCTATTGCCATTCGAAACAAACAAGATGGGTAGAATATCTCGGTACTTTTGAGGAAATCATGAACAGTTTGCCTTATATGAACACAAACTGTACACCGGCTGAACTAATGTTTGAGAGAATAGAAAGGAATGAATGGAAAGATAAGATTCCGAAGACACCACAAGATGAAACCCACTGGCTAGATAAGATTACAACAGCATTAATAAATCTCACTGAAAAAGCAAGAAAAAAGGAAAATAGATTTTGACAAGAGGATACTACGAAGACATTCCTTTTGCATTGGGGAAACAGTATTATTATGTACACATCCTCGTGCGTTATTAATAAACAAAACAAAAAAGAAATGGCAGTTAATGTATGAAAGGACCATTTGAGGCAATTAGGATACCAAATCCAGGAGCATATCTATTAGGACATCCTGAACCAAGAAAAATAAAGGGATTATATCCCCATCATGATTTAAAAAAGGTTCATTTCTGAAGGAACGAAGGAATGGCAGGGAAAGTAAATAATTTTAACTAAGGATAATATAAGTACTATTTTTATAATTTCAGATAAGCAAATGATGATTCAATATAAATGCATAAGAGATGATTCATAGTGATTATGTAAATATATATGTTTTGTTTCAGCAACATAATTTTTGGCTTTCTTAAGGGAAAGTTAATTACGAAGTTTCTTAATTTCAGTTAAGACTTTGTTTTTAGTGGATATCTGTTTCAGTTTTTTATGAAAATGTTAGTATTAGGCACATGAGAAAATTCACATCAAGAGCATATGACTACATATATTCAAGGCAACAACATGTGACTACAGATGATTAAATATTTTGAAGACAAAAGTCAGTTCACTTGGTGGAGTTTTATCGAAATTGTGTTGTGATAGATTACAAATTAGGATATTAGGACGGACAATGCTGGAACAGATTGAGCGAGATATGCGTGATTGTTGTGGGCTGTTTGAAATTAAATTGTCATTATTTAAAGTAAGAGTTATGATGGCAGATTAAGAGAGCCGATTGGGCTGAATTTATGCACATTCGGGGGTAGTAAATAAATTTGTAATTGAATTGTGCGAAAGTTAGAATCAGTTTTGAAGGTTGACAGAAGTGCGGATTAGTGACGTATACTGTGAACAACAACGAACTTCCAGTGATGTGTTGTGTGTTACCAGGTGCAAAATAAGTTATGAGCACGTGCTGATGCAGTGTTATAAAAAGGAACTAACAAAGAGACGCAAGAGTGCTCTCTGTGTGCTAAAGAGCAATGATATACTCAAGTGCGGCTTATATGATAACGATTATTGTGCTTCATTAAAACAATATGTGAAGGCACTAAAGGGAATTATAACCAGAGTTTACTAAGGTCAACGTGAGTCTGTTGATATGGTACTCTGATATTCCTAAGTGACTACATAAAGAAAAAAATTGGTAATGTGATGAAAGATTATCCGAATTCTGAGTAATAAAGTTGTGTGCTAATTCTTCCGAATCTCTGAATTCAGACCAGTAGCGTGAGAATGAGAAGTATATGTACTAAACCGTTCTCTCTCAGCTCTTTTCCATTAATAATGATTATCATTGATACTTGTTCTGGGGAATGTTACATGTTCACACATCACTGCCCTGTGAATGGCGATATGAGGGTCTCATCCAGCATTTATTCTGCCTGAGGATCAACCCTGTCCCTGACCACCCCTACCATTACACACACAGTAACAAGAGGGTCATCTTCCGTCTCTACCCACACTGCCCTGTACCTTCCACAAGATATCGTGCTGACATCTCTGCCAAGATATCTTCACATTAGTTTATACCTGACTCCACCAATGTAAGAACACATTATATAAAGACATTTTGAGATCTGTCATGATGGGGATATAATCCCTTTATATTTCTTGGTTCAGGATGTCCTAATAGATATGCTCCTGGATTTGGTATCCTAATTGCCTCAAATGGTCCTTTCATACATTAACTGCCATTTCTTTTTTGTTTTGTTTATTAATAACGCACGAGGATGTGTACATAATAATACTCTTTCCCCAATGCAAAAGGAATGTCTTCGTAGTATCCTCTTGTCAAAATCTATTTTCCTTTTTTCTTGCTTATTCAGTGAGATTTATTAATGCTGTTGTAATCTTATCTAGCCAGTGGGTTTCTTCTTGTGGTGTCTTCGGAATCTTACCTGTCCATTCATTCCTTTCTATTCTCTCAAACATTAGTTCAGCCGGTGTACAGTTTGTGTTCATATAAGGCAAACTGTTCATGATTTCCTCAAAAGTACCGAGATATTCTACCCATCTTGTTTGTTTCGAATGGCAATAGGCTCGCATCAATCTGTTTAATTCAGGAAAAAAACCTCCCAATCGGGTTCACGCCTGGATTATATTTGGAAGTCAAGATTTGTGTTATATTTGCTTCAGCTAATGCATGCCTCCACCTACGAGGGACGTTTGAAAAGTCCGTGCAAAGTCCAGAGAGATGGCACCACCGGCGCGTATTGAGATCATGTTTAGTTAGTTGCATCTTTGGAAAGAACGCACATCAAGTTCAGCCATACTCGTCTATTGCTTTATGTTTGGCATCGCGTGAATCAAGAAAGTCGAGTGATTGTCAAAAAATGGACGAAAAAGAATTTCGTGTGGTGATTAAACACTACTTTATAAAAGGCAAAACGCCTCAGGAGACTAAAGAGAAGCTTGATAAACATTACGGTGACTCTGCACCATGAGTTAGAACCGTTTATAGGTGGTTTCAAAATTTTCGGAGTGGCGATATGGGCACACGTGATGCTGAATGTTCTGGACGCCCTGTAGAGGTTACGACTCCAGAAATCATTGATAAAATACATGATATGGTGATGGATGACAGAAGAGTTAAAGAGCATGAGACTGCTATTGCTGTGGGCATCTCGAATAAATGGATACATAATATTTTGCATAAACATTTGATATGAGAAAGCTATCCGAAAGGTGGGTTCCGCGATTGCTGACGCTTCACCAAAAACGGAATCGTGTGAAGTGTTGCAACGATGGTTTGCAGCTGTTCAGGAAGAATCCGCAGGACTTTAAGCGTGGTTTGGTCACTGTGGATTAAACGTGGATACATTACTATACTCCTGAGACCAAACAACAATCTAAACAATGGGTTACCAAGGGAGAACCTGCACCAAAAAAGGCGAAGATCATTCCTTCGGACGGAAAGGTTATGGCGACTGTTTTTTGGGATTCTCAAGGGATAATCCTCATCGACTATCTAGAAAAGGGTAAAACTATTACAGGTGCATATTATTCTTCGTTATCGGACCGATTGAAAACCGAGCTGTAGGAAAAACGCCGGCGATTGGACCGCAGAGAAGTCCTTTTCCAATCACGACAATGCACCAGCACACACCTCAGCAGTTGTGGTCGCAAAATTAATAGAAATAGGTTTCCAACTCGTTTGACATCTCCCCTATTCTCCAGACTTGGGGAAAGTTGAACGATATTTGCTATCGTGATCCACCGACAACGCTTGACAACATGCGTCAGTGGATTGTCAATGCATGTGCGAACGTTACGGAAGGCGAACTACTCGATGTTGAGAGGAATGTCGTTACACGTATTGCCAAATGCATTGAGGTTGACGGAAATCATTTTGAGCATTTATTGCATTAATGTGGTATTTACAGGTAATCACGCTGTAACAGCACGCGTTCATAGAAATGATAAGTTCACAAAGGTAAATGTATCACACTGGAACAACCGAAGTAAAATCTCCAGACTTACCTCGTTCTGTGTTTTAATTTAAAAATCTACCTGTTACCAACTGTTGGTCTAAAATTGTGAGCCATATGTTTGTGGCTGTTACAGCGCCATCTATCACAAAGCGAAAAAAGCGGTCCAACTAAAGTATTCATATTTCTGTACGTACTATACGAATATGTAATAAAAAATAGGGGTTACTATTTAAAGAAACGCAGTTGATATTCGTTTGACCTGTGGCAGCGTCATCTGGTTTCCCTCTTCAAGCTAGACAAGTTTTGTTCTTTGTAGTTTTCTCGTTTGACGCTTATTTCGTGAGATATTTGGCCCAGTCACGATCAATGGACCACCCTGTATAAAAGACGCAAGTGTGTTTTGGCTAGATTTACAAATATCGAAAATACCAAAAGGTTTCTTGGAAGTGGTGAAATCGATAAACCGAAAACATTCTAGGGCTTTTTTAAATTGAAATTACATCCTTTATTCATCGACAAATACGAAACAGCGGGAGGAGTTTTTGAGGTGCGAAAATGATACCCAGCTGGTGCAAATGTGGTCGTATCATATTTTGTTTATATGGAACTATATTTGATAGTCAGAAATGTTATGCTGCTGCTTGAACGTAAAGGTACCATGGCTTATGTTCCGACATACATTTCTGGGAAATCATCAAACTTCTATTCACATAAAAAAAAACAATTACGTATGTCTAGTCGTAACGGAAGGATAGATTGGATATGGTGAATTGTGAATTCAGTTCACTGAGGAGTATACAAATGTAAATGGCGATAGATTCATTTCGTAAACAGCTGCACAATATAGCAATGCAAGTGTCCAATAGGACCTACCTTAGTGAACAAATAGGGTGGGAAATACCGCTGTAACAATACATCCCCTCATCGGTACCCCTCGGTTTCCTTGTTGTTCTGTCGATAGTGATGTTGGATACAGTACACCAACCCGCATCAGTGATGTCTTTCCAAGCACTATGTATGCGGGTGCAGGATTCATTAACACATGATGCCAGACGCCTGTCATTCATAACGCTTGTTTGAGAGAATGTAGGCAGGACGCAGCACCTTCTAGTAGCGCTGATTTAAAGACTGTCAGATCATCTCCTAGGACTGAGGAGGATCCAGAGATATAGATGGTGTGAGTGTAGGCATACCATAGTTTTTTCGGATGCTGTACAGACATAAAAGATAACTGCACTGTTTGTGTAAAATGTGTCTCTATTGCTGTGTAGCGTTACTGCGGCTTCTGTTGAGGCATGACCAGAGAAAATGTGTGTGTGTCCTATCGTAAGGGATGTATAGATTCAGTACATCAGTAACCATGAGGGTATGAGAGAGAGATTTTTATGTGGAAAATTATGTGAGCTATAGATACTGAGACTCGTTCCAGAACCACAGCCATCGATTGGTGTCAGGCTGCGGCAGCAATCGTAATATTTAATTGTAGTTACACTGGTAAATATGTTTCTGGTTCACAATATTCTTGTGAGCCTTGTATGTATTTGATGATCCGTAGACAACTTTTCCGAGGTTTAGCTGTCAGTGCAATATGGCGATCTGTACTGTATAGTTTTCCCACTGAAAGCATTGTCTGCAGAAAACATTGGCGGATAGTGCCCCCATATCAGCAAAGGCAGCAGTTTGATGGTCAAATTCAGTGACAAACTGGCTGTCCTGTTAGGGTTGCTAGGAACAATGCAAGCTGTGTTAATCTGGGAAGCATTGCAACAGATTTCTATAGCGCCTCCAGAGGGGGGAGTTGGCTGTTATTTACACAGACATGTGATGTCAGTACAATATTGACAGCCTATTAGCTGCTATGCGAACATCTCCCTCAGTGGCGGTCTCATACTACCGCTTTGTGTCATCGCGCCAGCACTGATCCTAGGTGAACACGTATTTCGATAGGATTTTCTCAGGTGTCAAGTATGAAAGGGATGCCACCGCCTCATGCTTTCAGGACCCAAATGGACACCTGTGTGTGGCTCAACAGCAGACAGCCATGTCGTCACTTAGCAGGGGCCGCCAGTGCATCTCACCTACTGGGGGCATGCGCAGAGTTTGTGGTGTAGGCGTTGGGCATTGGGTGGCGGGATGCGTTTTTTACTAACAATCTTTTGGTAAAACTATGTTCCATCGATTTCACCGACCAGCAGGATACTGTAAATTAAAAAAAAAAATTACCCCATATATGTGTGAAGAATATCGATTTAATTAATCTGTATAAATGTTATATACCGATGTGGTCTTGGCAGCACAATAGTTAAAGGAGTGGGTGTGCATGAGTGTGTGACATGGAGCAGAACAGCAAGGTAAGTGAAGAACACTAGGTTAATTTGCGTAATGTTTATGTAAAATGCAGTACAATAGGTGGGTGACAAAGAAGAATGCACCAGTTATGGCATTCAGCAGCATGTGAAATTCGACAAGTGAACCAGAAAATGGTGGGAGGACATAAATAATTACTTAATTTGTTATCGAAGGCGGTATAATTGTTTAAGGAAATGGGGGTGTCATGGAATACCACTTAACAGAACAATAGGTTAAGTGCTGACAAAGGGCTGAACATAAGGTTAAGACACCCAGAGAACAGTGCTAACCATTACGTTATGCAACATATTTGCCCCATGTAATTACTTCTTAAAAGACCTACATGTTTCCAAACAGTGGAGAATGATGAGCAAGAGAAATCCAACCCCTACAAACTGATTGTTATTTATAAATAAACGATGTACCTTTAAATTTCCTGTTATGAGATCCTTTCTCTCCACCAAAGAGTCACCAATCTCCATATATTCCATAAATTGCCTTGAAGCCCCATAATTGTTTAAATAAACAATATTCCACACATTGTATAAAATGTTGAAACAATATTTCATTCACAGCAATCGATTTCTGGACAAATTCTTGACTAAATAAATGAACTATATTCCATGCACTGCCATAAATAATTAAATAACATTCTATACATTGTCTAAAGTGTTTAAACAATATTCCACACCCTGCAACCGATTTCCCTCCAAATGACCAGTCAACTGAGTCTCTTTCCTACTAATTTCCAGGAGGGAGGATGGAAGTGGAGGGAGTTTACCAGAGTGGTAGCGGTTAATTAATTGATCAATTTAATTAAATAGTCAATCAATTTGATAAGAGTGAGAAGGACTATTCCAATAAATCAGACCTGAAAGTGTATCTGAAACAGCGAGGAGCTTGGTTTGTTGAGTGGGAGGGGAGTAGGAGGAGGAAGAATAGGTTAAGTGCCTGTCTATCGAAAGGAAGTATCCTTTTACCTGAACAATAGGTTAAGGACCTGTCAATCAAAGGAGAACAATAGGTTAAGTACCTGTCAATCAAAGGAGGAAAACAGGTTTGCCCCTGAGTCCATACCTGCCCCTGATGTATTCAATATGCGCTAACAAAATGCGCTCGCGCTTGCCTTATCCCTCTGCTATTACTATCCCTAAATGCAACACTATAAGTACATGACACTAGTATACAGGGGATACAGATAGACACATGATACTAGTATATACACGGTGTTTCAAAATGAATATACAGGTTTTAGGCTTTATAACATTTATTACATTCATCTTACAATTATAAATAATACATCAAATGGAAGAGCAACTCAAACAGTTTTGTCTATATACCTGTGCCAAATGGGAAGAGTATGGAAGGACAAAGAGTGACTGAAGAGCATGTTGACCGAGTGAGAGTCTTTCATGCTTACCCCAAGATATCACTCCGGAAGGTTAATCGTGAATTAGTAGTTCCAGCGACGTCTGTGTGGAGACTTTTAAGGAAACGCTTACAATTACGTCCTTATGGTTTGCAGTTGTTAAGAGCTCTACAGCCTACAGACTACGATTTACGTGGCAACTTTACACACGAAATGTCGCTACATGACGATGAAGATTTTCTGCATCGTGTCGTCTTCAGCGACGAATCGACGTTTCACCTAAGTGGAAATGTGAACACACACAATGTGTTCATCTGCGGGTCAGGAAATCCCCACGAGATGGTGTGATTGCAGCGAGACTCCCCTAAATTGAATGTTTTTAGTGCCATAGCCAGGTGGAAATTTTATGGCGTTTCTTTTTCGGTGAAGCAACTGTAACTGGTGTTTCTTATACACTAGATCGATGGTCCTTTCCTCAGTTGAAAGAAGCTTCAACAGAACTTTGCTCGGCAGCAAGATGGTGCGCCGCTTCACTGACAAAATTGAGTACGGGATTGGTTAAACGACGCTGTAACCCGCTTGATTGGCCGCAAGTGGCTAGAGGACAGTTTTGCATGACCTCCATTTTCACGCACGATCTTACGCCATCCGATGTTTCTCTTTGGGAGTTAATGGAGGTTCATGTGTATGTCTCTCCACTACCAGCTGATCCACGCGACCTTAGAAACAGAATTGTTGTAACAATTTCTCCAGATACACTAATCAAAGTTTACGAAGAACTCGCCCATCGACTCAATGAGCGACAAATGGTGCTCACATTCACACTTGCGAGAAAAACTGTCTGACATGCTCTTTCATTTGATGTAATGTTTATAGTTTTAAGTTGAATGTAGTAAATGCTACAAAGCTTTAAAACACATATATTCAATTTGAAATACCCCGTACTTCGCTCGGTCACAGCTGCGAGACACCTTTGCTTGGGAAGTGTCCTGGGAAACAAACAATGCGAGATTCTGCGTTACCGGGCTCGTGGCGTGTATGAAACTGAGTTTTGAAGATTTATAAAATTGAAATTTTACCTTTTTTCAATGTTACACCATTGGATTTACGGAGAAAATCATTCTCTCATACAAAAAATCGACAGGTACCAGGTGGCAAGTAACAAGTGGCAGTTATCAATTCTTTCCAGGAGACGAAGCAGTGTGTAGGAAGATCTTCTTTTGTGTATCAGAGGATACTTCTGGTAGAAGTGTTATATCTGCTATTTCTTGTTCCATTCGCCAGTGGAGTATAGGAAGACCGACGTTCGGTAAGTCTCCGTATGACATCTAATTTTCTCAAAAATGGTTCAAATGGCTCTGAGCACTATGGGACTTAACAGCTGTGGTCATCAGTCCCCTGGAACTTAGAACTACTTAAACCTAACTAACCTAAGGACATCACACACATCCATGCCCGAGGCAGGATTCGAACCTGCGACCATAGCAGTCTAATTTTCTCATCGTGATGATTTCTCTAGACATACTTGAGAGGAACTGATATATTGTCTGAGTCCTTTTACAACGTACGCCCTCAGAATTTCCACAATGATACACAACGCCACTGTCGCAGCCCTTGCCAGAGGAGTTTTTTGAGCATTTATGTAACGTTCTCGTACTTACGAAACGATCCCGAGACGTAAAACGCCGCTCTTGGTTGTATATTCTCTTTCTCTTCTATTAATCCGCCCCGAAAAGGACCAGAGACTGACGAGTAACTGACCTAACGCGTGCTTGGGAAGTCACGCATTTCATGGATCACATTTAATTAAGATTGTTCCACAGAATCTCGGCGTGGAATGCTTTTCGTACTACTAGTTTTCTGTGATCGTTCCACTTCATGTCACCACCGACGGTTATTCTTTGTATTTTACGATTTATATTGTTTCAAGTGAGTTATTAGTAATAGTCCAATCGGAGAGTAAAATTTTATATTTATTTACGCTGATGGATCATCCTGCGTTTCCCTATGTTCATCCGAAGTCGCAACGTTCCTATGGACAAAAATTACAGCGTCATGGATCGTCCATCGTTAGCCAAAACTGCGCTGGTTTACTCCCAAAATTAACTTTAATCTATTTATTTCGTTACGTTAAGTAATAGGTTGAGTTTTGATCTAATAAAGAGTTTTGATTCCTGTCACAAATACTGTGCAATGTGCGTTAAGCTAGTATTTTGCTCATAGTGTGGAACTGTTTCTTATGTGTCCTGAAAGTCAAGCAACAGAGCATCTTTCTCTACAGCTAGCTCAACGACATGGACACATATATCGAGATGAGTTTCGCAAGATCTTGTTTGCGGAATCCATGTTCATTTATAAAGAGGGTACATTGATTCCCCATGAAAGTTACCATGACTGCGCAGAAATCTCTGCAATAGACCGACATCTAGTGACCCACTAATCCTCTCCTGCGACGAACTTTTCACCGAACAGTAGCACTTCTAACTTATGCTCTCATTTACTTGCTGTATGTATCTCAATCTCTGTGTTTCTCTACAGCTTTTACCTCTATAGCTCCCTCTAGAAACACAGGGTTTGTTCCCTAATATCTTATTAGATGTCCTATCAAACTGTCTCTTCTTATTCTCAGTGTTTTCCTTGTATTTGTTTCCTCGCCGACTCTGCGGAGAACCCGTCATTCCTTACCTTGTAAGTCCACCTAATTTTCGACATTTGTCTGTAGCAACACATCTTAAATGCTTCAGTTCTCTCCTATTGCGGATTCCCCACAATCCACGGTTCACTGCCATACAATCCTGTGCAGCAAACGGACATTCTCATAAATGTTTTCCTCACATTACGGCCTATGTTTGATACTCGTAGATTTCTCTTGGCCAGGAATGCGCTTTTTGTCAGTTCTTGTCTGATTTCTATGTCCTCCTTGCTCCGTCCATCATGAGATAGTTTGCTTCCTAGGTAGCAGTACTTCTTAACTTCTGCCTCAGTTCTGATGTTAAGTTTCTCGCTGTTCACATTTCTGCTGCTTCTCGTTACTTTCGTCTTTCTTCGATTTACTTTCAGTCCATTTCTGTCCTCATTAGACAGTTAATTCCAGTTAACGGATCATGTAAATCTTCTTTTCTTTCACTGAGGATAACAATGTCTATAGCAAATCTATAGCAAATCTTTCCACTCTTGAAGCTTTATATTATTTTCGTTATTGCATCTTCGATGTATAAATTGAACAGTAGCGTGTACAGACTACTACCCTATCTTACATCCTTTTTAATCCGAGCATTTCGTTCTTGGTCATCCAGTTTCATTATTGGTACACATTGTATATTGCCCGTCTTTCTCTATAACTCACCCCTATTTTTCTTATGTGACACGATGAATAGCACCAACATTCAGCACAGCGGACGTGTTGTAAGGTAAGGGGTGATCTTCGTGATCTGGATATGATGCATTCATTCACGTAACAAAACACTAAATGCAAAGTAATATGAACATATTTCTGAACATAATTTACTGAATTATGTACTGCGTAAACTAGAGAAATACTTCTAAAATGAAGACTGTATCAGAAGGGAATGCACCTAGTCCAAA
This sequence comes from Schistocerca americana, assembly GCF_021461395.2. NCBI lineage: Eukaryota > Metazoa > Arthropoda > Insecta > Orthoptera > Acrididae > Schistocerca > Schistocerca americana. Next base: position 590,727,446 of record NC_060119.1, read on the forward strand.
GCAGCGTCTGTGAGACAATGGGTCGCGCAGGATTAGCCGAGCGGTCTATGGCGCTGCAGTCATGGACTGTGCGGCTGGTCGCGGCGGAGGTTCTAGTCCTCCCTCGGGCATGGGTGTGTGTGTTTGTCCTTAGAATAATTTAGGTTAAGTAGTGTGTAACCTTAGGGACTGATGACCTTAGCAGTTAAGTCCCATAAGATTTCACACACATTAGAACATTTTTTTGAGACAATGGTTTCTGGACACCGTCTTTGATGAAACGGACTGGTCTGCCCATGTTCTCGATCTGAATCCAGTGGAACACTTTTGGGATCAGTTGGAAAGTCTACTTCATCCAGATCCCTCCTGCTAACATCACAACATTCTTCGGTTGTGGCTCTCGACGAAGTTCAGTCATTGCTACAAAAACTTAAGGACAGCTATTTGAAAGTGCCCCCATTAGATTTCAAGCTGTCTTAATCGCGAAGAGTGGGAATAATCCATATTAATGTCCACTGATAGCTGTCTGACTACTTTTTATCAGATAGTCGATTTTCGGAAAGAGCCGTTTCGTTGCAAGCAACCATAGAGAGTGAACTGCAGAGCTAAGATGTACTCCCGTAACACATTCGGCAGTGGAAAGAGTAGCCTACCATACACACTACGGCAACTCAAATAAAATGTGACTAACGTACATTATGTTGTGGATTGGCAAGACAGCCAACCCACTATGACAGGAAGCCGAAAGGCACGCGTTTAAGCTCACGCAGGCTGGCGTGAGGTCTGGAACAGGACAAGGAATTTATAGTAGCAAAGAACGTACGTAACTACTGGAATACTTAACTTTAATTCATAATTGGTGAACATCACTCTTGACGGTACATGTTTTACAGCATCAATAGTAACTGGTAATGGCGCATTGCTAGGTCGTAGCAAATGACGTAGCTGAAGGCTATGCTAACTATCGTCTCGGCAAATGAGAGCGTAATTTGTCAGTGAACCATCGCTAGCAAAGTCGGCTGTTCAACTGGGGCGAGTGCTAGGAAGTCTCTCTAGACCTGCCGTGTGGCAGCTATCGGTCTGCAATCACTGATAGTGGCGACACGAGGGTCCGACGTATACTAACGGACCGCGGCCGATTTAAAGGCTACCACCTAGCAAGTGTGGTGTCTGTTTGTAATCGAGATGATAAACTCCAGTATAAGCGTCGAATGTTAGCCTCTTTAAAAACCAGAAGCCAAACAACGCTCGTTAGCGCTAGTTAGCGGTTGAAAACATTAGCGTGCATCAAGCCTGATACCCGCTGATAGCGTCACAGAGAAGCAGGCGGCGGCAGAACGCGGCTTTTGACCCGCACTTCGGCCGTGCCATTGTCGGGTAACGCGCTTCCCACCTTGTGGCGCAACCTTCATTTCCTCCTGTGCCGACTCTTCCTCGCAATACGGGGAAAGCGTTTCACTAGAAAGCGAAACCGAATCCCCCCAACAGCGGCAGCGCTAGTGGCGCGCGTTAACTGCGTTTACGCTCGCCCCGTCCCGCCCCGGCCGCCTAGCGCTCGGTACTTTTAACAGCGGAGCTGCCGCTTATAAACCTTTCATCCTCTCTCCCTGACCACTTAGCCTCTCAGACTCTGTTAATAGGACAGTCATGACACCTTAGAAAGCTGTTACACATCTGCTGTACATGGATGTAAAAGGCTTGTGAACACCATCTTGGGGCTTTCTCGCCATGCTGAAGAATATATTACGTTAATTTATATAAAGAGTGTTAACTGGAGGCTGGTGTGGAAGTATACGTCTTCTCATCGCTTCTCCGACACGCTCTATAGGTTACGAACTGGGGAATGGAGTGTCCGCCCATGCCTCAATGGGTTTCTGATATGAACCGCAGTGTGAGTCTTGCATTATCTTGTTGAAATGTATCTCTTGGTACAATGATCGTGAAGGGTACGACAACGGCGTTTTCCATTCCAAGCATTCAAACCACCTTCAAAAATTATCAAATCAGTGCATTTATCATATCGAACAGCTCCTCACATCATGATTCCAGGAGCTGGAGAATCGCTGCTTCGTCCTTTCACCAGGCTGGTTGTACTGAGTTACATTCTGTGCTATTCAGCGATTACTTTCTTTCCATTTCAGTCACTTTCTGCTAATATTTATTATAACGATAAATTTCATACCATTCTGCCATGAAGAAGTGTTTTCCAGTTACGTGTACTGGGTGGTTATAATTGAAGTGCAGCTACTCACAGAGGTCCTCTATGGGTTGCAAAGATCGTATAGCAGTGAAACTTGGTAGATATTCCAATTCATTAATGCGAAACTGATATGTGCTGGAAAAAAATAGTGTAAATTTGGCCGTCAGGTGCAGATTTCGCGCTGTACAGTATCTCGTCTACGTCTCCGCAATTCATACGGAAAGAAATGTGTAAGCGGCAGTTAATAACAACATCAACATTATGCATTTCTCATTTGTTTGACCTTTTCTGCCCATTACATAAGAAAACATTTCTGCACGCCTATCTTGCACTCACAGCTCCAGATTTGCACCCGGTCGCCAAAAATTGGAACTAATCTTTTTCCAGCGTAAATCGGTTCGCATTAACGGATTAGAATATCTATAATTGACTCACGATAACTAAAGCCCACACTGGAGATCCGTGAGTAGTTGCACCCAGTTCATCAATCTGAAGCGCGATGAGGCTCATTTGCCGAGACTTGCAGGCTGTCTACTGTAATTTAACACTGTACGGAAAGACAAATTTATTTCGTTTATGCCTTTGCTTGTTGTATGTTAAGTCATCTCATTGATTTCCTTACTTATGTTTTGGTTGGGTATCTGATTGTTTAGCGCCCAGAGGATAACACTGTCACTTAACAATCTCACGTTCAGTTGTTATATTCCAAGGACTCTTAACTACTTCGGCTACCTCGTAATAAGGTACTTAGTTTTTGTAATATATATCCATTCTAACCACATACTGGCAAGAAATTGCTGCTTACACACACACACACACACACACACACACACACACACACACCTACACTCACAGTCGCTTTAGGAATGATCAGAAATGCTCAATATTCAGAGATACTACAGGGATGCTCATTAAAAGTAAAAATCTTCATATGGATGTACACCCTATTCTAAACGGTTTCAGAGATAGAACACATATAATGTTTGTTTCTGACTAGTGCCGCGCACATATGTGTTTTATCTATCCAACCTCTTTGATGTTCTATTCCAGTCCAATCTACCGCTTTGCTTTCCACCACTTTTCTCGGAATGGCTTTCTGCCATTAAACTATTCTAAACGGTTTCAGAGATAGAACACATATAATGTTTGTTTCTGGCTAGTGCCGCGCACATATGTGTTTTATGTAGCCAACCTCTTTAATGTTCTATTCCAGTCCAATCTACCGCTTTGCTTTCCACCACTTTTCTCGGAATGGCTTTCTGCCATTAAACTAACCGGCTGAATGCGCAGTTGCCCATGATTTTTTTGTGATTTAAGTAGTGCAAGGGGAGTAGTGTATCAAAGAGAAGCATTATTTAACAACGTTTGTACACGTCCTGGCTACGGCGCTGCAAAGCTAAACTAATGAAGAATATGCAGATGTGATGCATTTTTTGCGGCTTCGTCGATGGTAGTGTTCCTGCTCTTGCGCTTTCCGACACGTCGCATTCCTGACGGTATAGTGTTTACCAGAGTTATCAGCACATCGCATGAAACATGTATTCTTTCAATCTCCCATTTTTTAAATGTGTAGTTCAACAATCTGTACAGGAAGAGCAACACTTTGTTGAAATGTTGCAATGCAACGTAGTCCTACTACTGGCACACGGCGACTTTATACACGTACCAGTGTCGCACGAACACATGTGCGGCGAACACTGCGTACGGAAAATTTATACCCATTGAAAATTGAGGACACGCTGTATCTGAACAGCGTGTCCACAGTTTTCAATGTGGCGACAGTAACGTACGACTCCAATTATGTCTCGCGATAAATAACAATCATCATTTGCTTCCCTTAATACTATTCACTGATGAAGCCACGTTTACTCGGAATGGCATCAAGAATACACGTAATAACCATCGGTAGTCGCAGCAACGTCCACAGGCTACAGTGGAAACCGATTTTTAAGAGAAAGTGTCACGACAGAATTTTTTCCTCCTTTTTTTGCAATTTTTTTAACGCGTTGATATCGCTCCTTTGGCCGGAACCTGTACAGAATATTGGAACAGAGATCAACATATACATCATTTTAGCCCTTTTTATTGCTCATGTAAACCACACATTGCATTTTGTACCAATATACAGCGAGACCTTCAGAAATGGTCGTCCAGATTGCTATACACATGGGTACATTTAATACCCAGTTGCACGTCCTCTTGCGTTGATGCATGCCTATATTCCTCGTGGAATACTATCCACAAGTTCATCAAGGCACTGTTGGTACTTTAACAAAGCAGTCGGCCATTGGAGTGAACAAATGATGAGAACTGCTGAGGGGGGGGGGGGGGGGGAGGAGCGGAGTGGGGAACAAGCTCCATCTTCCTCTCGCTGGACTGGCAGCCTACGTTCGTGTTATGTGCTACTGTACGGCAAAGCTGACATAAAGGTGAAAGCTATCACCACTCCCTTCTGGTGTTGTGAGGGATGCACTCGAACGCCACCATGCACCATGATTAGTTATCTCACGCGCCTCAAAACAAGAAAATAAAACAATGAGACACACACGATGCAGTACAAAATGCGGAAAATGGGTTTGATTACGAGTACAGCAGAGCTCTGTGCTGAGGTTAATATTGACGTAAACGTTGTAGTTCAGTCCTGATCTCCAACCTCCAACAGTATATTAAGCAACTAACACTACATTAAACAATCATTGACCAGGAAACATCTTCTACCCCTCCGTGCATCTCAAACTGCCATGTCAATGTATCCACATAATATTGTACAGATCATTGGAGGTAAATTTGCTCCACATGTATGTGACCTAATCAAATTAAGCTAATAGTCAGGTTACATATCTATGTCAGCATCTCCTTCCAGACCTCTACATCGATTACAACCAAATTTTGGCACACGAACAGAAAAGTTCACGAATATCATCAATGTGTGCCATAAAACCCGTTAGCTCCAATAGAAGTTTGGATATGGACAAGAATTTGCTCTATCATCCCCTGCCATTTAGGCTATCCCATACAAGAGTGTGTTGTGTGAGAATCGTACCCACCTGCTTTATCGGATCGATCTAAATTTCAGCCTTCACGTGAGTAATAAACAGCTCCCAAAATGCAGGCTCCCTACACGACATACATGTTTGGTGGAAGTAGTAATGGCCTGCTTTATCGACCTATTTTCCACATTCGACACATGCAGGTAATCATAAGTGTGGCAAGGTTCAGGTACACATAGGAGAGGATGGACAAATAGAGCAGGGGGACATATATATTGAGAGAGGGGGCCAGAAATGGACAGACAATGTGTCAAGAGAGGATGAACAGAGAGTGGGGAAGCGGGGGAGAGAAAGAGGGACAGAGAGCGTGAGCAGGTGATGGCTATGGAGAGGGGGCAGGAGATGGAGAGGGAGTGTGGAGGTAGGAGGAGATGTACAGAGAAAAAAGGATAGGGAGGTACATTGGAAGAGGAGTTGAACAGAGAGATTGGGGGGGGGGGGGGGGGGGGGAAAGGTTAACACAGAGAGGGAAGAAGAGGAGATGTATTTTATATATGTGACGAATCTGTATGTGAGCAAAACTGTGGAGAAAGGCTTGTTTTAAATATATAGCGCAAATTTGTGAACAATGTGACATTGTTGCTATGTTCTCACCGTTGTTGCTAACACTTTTCTACTGCATTTCGAACAAAAGGCATTAAGTTACGCGGAGCTAAAACAACCTTGCTACCTCCGTTGAGAGAGTGACACATTTGTTGTCTGACCATGTAAAACGTAAAATCTACATGAATTCCATGCTTTCTGAGCAACATTCATTCGAAAATCAGTTTTCCCTAAGAGATGGAGTGCCGGGCTCTCGGTCTTAGACGTGTTGATCAACATTTTCTCTTAATCCCTTCTATCATTCTAACGAAAATCTCTCAATGTAGCACACTTTGTTATGTGTAGGAAATAAGGGCAATGTCAATGAAATTAAAGTACGTTACTGTGCCTTGGTTTCCATATTATTTGCGTAATAATAAAAAATAAAATGGCTCATGTTTTAGTTAGCTGTGTTGGCTCACAGAGCCACTTATACACTAAGAAACATTTCAGTGGGTCATCCACCTAAGTGTAGCACTAATTTTGAGATACACGACGGCAGTGCCACGTATTATCAGGGACTTCGGTGGGGTTCCATCCAGCTTCATGATCAGCCGACTGCTGCCCCCGTGAAGATATATCGCTCGCTAGATACGCTCAGTAGAATTGACATCCGTTAATTTAGGAGCTACATAAGCACACTCATATCCGTGGAATGTGTCTCAAATGATTTGGGCACAATTTTAGGAAGTTTAGGATTGGAGCAAAATCTTGCTACAGGCACAATTACCTCTTCCTTCAGCGTGGTGTCGGCCAACAAGCGGAGGCACTTGGCCGGACCAAAGACTTCAGCGCTGTACTCCGCCTAGAGACGATGACAGACGTATCAGCGGCCCCATTTCATCCTATGTAAAGGTCCACCGCAAGAGACTACTGCGACGTTTACCTGAAAGATGCACGATCTTCTGCTTACTCTTGCTCTGTCTTCAATGTATACCATTCCATGCAGTGACTCCTCACTCCAAGATACCTCTATTTCTGCTTTATAGCTGTAGGATGGTGTTCTTGTGCCAATGGGAATTATCTGTGGTTAGCCGAGGTAGCTCTTTTACCCCATACGTCTGTTTATGGACTGTGGATGGCCGTTTTTGGAAAGCGATGTGCTACGCTGTTAGCCGTATGCAGCCCGTCACAATACGCGGCCTAGAAAGTTGAGGATATCTTGAGCAGTACAAGAATAACATTGCAAATCTTTGCAGTAGTGTAGCCTGTAATTCCAAGATATTTTATCGCGACAGCGGAGGGATCGATTTTAGTTTTCCTTGCCCATTAAAAAATTAAGTCAATTTTAAAGACAGGTCTAATTTCGATTGAACTCCTCTTTCTTGTTGTCACTGAACAAATGGCACGTATGTAGATCCCTGCACTTTCGTCACATATCATCTCCGTTGAACATCCGCGACAATTCGTGGGAGTCACTTATTCAGATGGTACCGAAACCCTCGGAACCTGCAAATAGCATTCAGTAAGGAATGAGGCTACCTACGGGCTCACAGACTCGTGGTGACTTAGATTGATCCAGTCCGTATAGTTCTGTCTACAGGTAGGCATATTACTTCCGTGTGATTGGTTTATACGTGATAATTTTGGTTGTCTATATCGTTCATTTATTTTCTTTAGAACGATAGACTATCTTGGCGCCAATGGTAGCAAAGACACAGTGTATGAACCATTGCTGGAAATTATTTATTTAATGAACACTGACCTCGGACTCAGACTGTGCAGTTTCGACAACGTTCCTGTTTCTCATACCTGACAGAAGTACAGAGCGGGTTGGCTTCGATGTCCCATCCTCCTCGTCTCCTGTGGCGCTATTAAAGACGAGCTCTGTACTTTCTATCGGAAGCAAAGAGGTCATAGAAGGGACGTCTTCTCCACGCCATACGGTCATCCCCTGCAACTCGCCTTCAAAGAAAGCATCACGCTGTACAAGGGGCTTTCCGGTGGTTGTTTGTCGGTGAAAGCTGCAGCGCTGTACTTGCCTTTTGTTTTCACTGGCCTGCCGTTCACCGCACCTCTCGACAACCACCCCCAAGCAGCTTCTTTCACGCTGAGCTACTCTTGAACTCCTCTGTGTAGCTCCTGACTTTATCGTTACTTTTGACTTCTTTTTCTGTGAGTACAACGACAAGAGACAACTAAGGATAAAAGGTAATACTTGCAGAGTACTGCACCTCGAATTAGCTACAAACCTATCCGTAATTAATGTGATTTTCCGTTAAGAAATATCTTACCACATTATGCTGGCTAACACCACGAAAATCAAAACTTACTGCACACATTTAACTTTCCTTTTGGTCACTCGGCCACGTAAGCAGTACAGCAATGTTGAAATTTCTGTCGTCTTTTTAGTTATTCATAATATTTTGTGATTACTAATTAGAACTGGTGTCCTCACTTTTTGTAATTTCCAGTTATGTCTCACCCGAAAGCAAGACGTCGTAACACGTCCATCTGATTGAACCACTTCCATCCGTATGATTTCGAATTCCGGTTGTGAAGGTGATGTTAAGAGTAAAGCTGTCCACTTTACCTCTTTCCAAAGTGCATATCTGAATAGTAAAAGGTAGTAACATCTTCCAAAACACGTAGAGTGAAATACTTCCTGTTATCAATAAGTACCAAACGCTTTTCTGGAACAACTTTTGCTTTCGCCAAATTGTATTACGAAAATTTCTCCTGTGACAGAATCAGCCTGCTAAACTAGTACTACATCTTCAACCATTAAAACTGGTTCACGTTGAAATGTGTAAGCCAAACTGATATTATACACTATCTGGCCAAAAGTGTCCGGACAGCAGTTAGTGGACATTAATATGTGATGTAGCCTCCGTGAGCTTTTTCTCTGTTTTTTTCCGACTGCTCTGATGCCGTCCGACACGAATTTATCTCTTGTGCCATCCTTTTCATTTCAAATAGTACTTGCAACATAAGTCCACAATTATTTGCTGGATGTATGGCAATCTCTGTTTTCCTCTACAGTTTTTACCCTGTACAGTTCCCTCTAGAACCACTCTAGTTATTCTCTGATGTCCTTACACAGGTCTTATCATACTCCCCCTTCTTCTTGTCAATATTTTCCATATATTCCATTCCTCGATTATTCTTCGCAAACCTCCTCGTTCTTTGTCTTTTCAATCCACCCAATTTTTGACATTATTTTGTATTATCACGTCTAAAATGCTTCGATTCTCTTCTGTCCGGGTTTTCCCACATTCCATGTTTCACTACCATATAAGGCCGTGCTCCAACCATACCTTCTCAGAAATTTCTTCCACAAATTAAGGCCTATGTTTGATACTAGTAGAGTTCCCTTGATCAATAATACTATTTATACTGTTTTTTCCAGTGCTAGTCAGCTTGTTATTCCTCCTTGCTCGGTCCGTCATGAGTTATTTTGCTGCCTAACAAAATTCCTTAACTTCATCTACTTCGAGATAAGTAATTCTGATGTTAAGTTTATCGTTGTTCTCAATTCTGCTACTTCACATTGCATTTGTCCTTGTTTGATTTACTCTAAATCCATATTCTGTACTCACTAAGTTCTTCATCTCATTCAACAGAACCTGTAATTCTTCTTCTTCACTTTCACTGACGATAGCAATGTCATTAGCGAATCTTGTCATTGGTATCTTTTCAACTTCAAATCTAATATCGTTCTTGAAACTTTCTTTTATTTCCGCCATTACTTCTTCGATGTATAGTTTGATGAGGAGGTAGGAAAGACTACATCCCCTTCTTACACACTTGGCTTTCCAGTCATCTTATTCCCTCTTATTTCTTATACATACTGTATATTTACGCCTTTCCCTACTGCTTACCCCTACTTCTCTCAGAATTTAGATCTAGGACCATTCCGCACTGTCGAATGCTTTTTCAAGGTCGACAGATCCTCTGTAGGTCCTTGCATTTTCTTCGATATTGCTGCCACAATTAACTGCGAAGTCAGAACTGTCTCTCTGGAGCCCTTACATTTCTTAAAGCCAAATTGATTGTCATCTAACAGATAAGACAGTTTTCTTCTCCATTCTTCTATATATTATATTTTCAGCAACTTGGATGCATGAGATCTTAAGGTTATAGTATGATAATTCTAGCACTTTCTGGCTCTTGTTATCTTCAGAGTTGTGTTGATGATATTTTTCCGGAACTCTAATAGTATATCACCAGTCTCTTTCAATGTGAGTAGCTGTTTTCTTGCATTTCAACACAATGATTTTAGAAATTCCCGTGGAACGTTGTATATCCCTTCTCGCTTAACTCATTTTAAGTCGTCCAAAGCTGTTTTCAACTCTGATTCTAATACTGGATCCCCAGTTTCTTCCCTGTCGACTGTTTTTCTTTCACCGCATCATCGACAAGCAGTCTTCGTGATAGAGGCCTTAACTGTGCTCTCTTCAACTGTCCGCTGTCTCCCCTGCCATTAGCAATGGAATTTCCGTTGCTCTTCTAATGTTAATATCCTTACTTTTAAGTACACCGAATGTTGTTTGACTTTTCGGTATGCTGAGTCTGTCCTTCCGATAATTATTTCTTTTCCGATTGCTTCATATTTTTCATGTAGCCATTACGTCCTAGTTTCTTATTTATTTCATTCCTAAGCGGCTTCTGTTTTTGTATTCATGAATTTCCATGAAAAGTTCTGTATTTCCTTCTTTCGTCGATTAACTGAAGTATTTCTTCTCTTATTCACCGTTTCTTCACAATTACCTTCCTTGTACCTTTGTTTGAGGTAACGTTCTGCAGTGATTGACCAATTGACCGCATACTGAGTTATTCATCATCACACTATTGATAGCCTCAGAAGACTTCAAGCGTATCTTTTCATTCCTTAGTACATCCTTACCCCACTTCTTTGCCCATTGATTCTTCCTGGTGGGGCTCTTGAACTGCAATCTACTCTTCATCATTAGTAAATTGTGAACTGAGTCTACATCTGCTTCTGAGTAGGCCGTACAATTCAGTACCTGCTTTCAGATACTCTGCCTGACCATTATGTAATCTAAATGAAATATTACCCTATCTCCTGGCCTTTTCCAAGTATACCTCCTACTCTTGTGATTCTTCAATCGAGAATTTGCAATTACTAGCTGAAGTTGTGAGTAGGCTGTTTAAGTTTTTATGATGGTAACGCCACGTAGCGCTCTATATGAAAATCACTGACTGTGCTGTGTGAAGTCTGTGGCTGGTTTGCATTGTTGGAATATTTGCCATTGTACTGTTGGGCAGTTGGATGTGAACAGCGTGTAGCGTTGCGCAGTTGGAGGTGAGCCGCCAGCAGTGGTGAATGTGGGGAGAGAGATGGCAGAACTTTGAGAGCGGACGATCTGGACGTGTGTCCATCAGAAAGAGTAAATTTGTTCAAATGGCTCTGAGCACTATGCGACCTAACTACTGAGGTCATCAGTCACCTAGAACTTAGGACTAATTAAACCTAACTAACCTAAAGACATCACACACATCCATGCCCTAGGCAGGATTCGAACCCGCGACCGTAGCGGTCGCTCGGTGCCAGACTGTAGCGCCTAGAACCTCTCGGCCACCCCGGCCGGCAGTAAATTTGTAATATTGTATATCATGAACTGATATATATATGATGATGACTTTTGAACATTATTAAGGTAAATACATTGTTTGTTCTCTATCAAATTCTTTCTTTTGCTAACTATGCCTATCAGTAGTTAGTACTTTCAGTAGTTAGAATCCTTTATTTAGCTGGCGGTATTGGCACTCGCTGTGTTGCAGTAGTTCGAGTAACGAAGATTTTTGTGAGGCAAGTGATTCATGAAAGGTATAGGTTATTATTAGTCAGGGCCTTTTTTTGTAGGGATTATTGAAAGTCAGATTGCGTTGCGCTAAAACTATTGTGTGTCAGTTTTGTGTTGATCAGAATAAGTAAAGAGAGAAATGTCTGAGTACGTCCAGTTTTGCTCAGCTGCTTGAAAAACAAATAACGTAAGGGGTTTACCAGCACAGTAATTCATACATTTTTCTAAGGGGAGGTTCAAAATTTATTGCAGAACTCAATTATTCTTTCTCCTCTTTCACTTCTACTACCAAGCAGAAGTCTCCCATAACTTTTTCTTCAGTTCTTTCCCCTACAACATACGGGGTGCACTCAGCCTCGTGATGCCAGTTGAGGAGCTACTCGACTGAATAGTAGCGGCTCCGGTCAAAGAAAACCATCATACCGACCGGGAGAGCGGTGTGCTCACTACACGCCCCTCCTATCGGCTGAGGATAACATGGCATTCGGATGGTCCCGATGAGTGCTTTTATCCTCTACAATAGCATTCCCATCCCCCATGATTATTAGATTTTCGTCTCCCTTACGTACTGAATTACCCTTTCAGTATCCTTACCTACTCTTTCGATCTCCTCATGAACTGCTTGCCATGTAGCGATGTATACGTAAACTACTGTTGCTCGTGTTTGTTTACTGTCCAATCTGATGAAAACAAACTTATTACTGAACTGTTCACTGTAGCTCACTCTCTACTTTCCTATTCACAACGAATTTTTCTCCCGTTCTTCCATTTTCTGCTGCTGTTGATAATACCCTATACTCATAGGACCAGAAATCCTCGTCTTCTTTCAATTTCACTTCAGTGACCCCCTCCTATATCTAGAGTGAGCCTTAACATTTTATGCTCCGACTCGCAGAACATTATCCTTTCTTCCATCACGTCATCAGACAAGTCTTCCCCTTCATAGGGGCCCTTGTTATTCAGTCTTTTTCTCATGGTTATCTTCACTTGGCAGTCCACTCCTGGAGATCACAATAGTGGGGGCTTGGAATCTTTTGCCAATGGAGAGATTATCAAGACTCTTCTTCAACTACAGGCCACACGTCCTGTGAGGCACATTATGTGTCTTTAGTGCAATGGTTTCCATGGAGTTCTGCATCTTCATTGCTGTTGATCATTCTTCCGCTATTTAGGTGTAGTTTCCCATCACAAGGGCAAGAGAGTGCCCTGAACCTGTCTCCGCTCCTCCACCCTTTTTGGTAAGTCCGTTGGCAGAATGAGGGTGACTTCTTATTCCGAAAGTCTTCGGCCGCCGTTACCGATGAATTCTATTCAAAATTTAAACATTGGTGGATGATTTTTATTCAGAATTTAAACATTGGTGGGTTTCTAATCCGGCACCGAGGACGTTATGGTTACTATTCAAAGATGCTACCCCTAATGGTTTGTATCCAGGGGACACATTCAGTGAGGTATCTCAATGTCTCCAGAGGAAGAGTTGGTCCCAGAGAAGGTAGTACTTAGGACTCTGGGATCTGGAGCTAACTGGACGTTTCAAAGGTGTTCCATTGGGTTCAGGAAGAGCCTCTGGTCAGGCACACCGTTTCTGGAATTTTGCTGTTTACGAAACATTGCCTAACATAAGCTGTTTTGTTACTGTGCACATTTTCATGCTGATATAATCGTCATATCGAGCCTCGTCTCGTGTGCAGAGTAAACAAGACTGTAAAATGGGTCTGTATCCTTTCGAATTTAGTGCTTTCTTGGGCACAGTAGGGGGGCTACACCACAGCCATGGAGAACATCCCCCAAGGGCACCACTGCCTTCTTTGTAGCCCACTTCACTGTGAGCACTACTCATGATGGCATGCAACGTCCAAAAATTCTTCAAAACCAAATACTCCCATTGGGTCTCCACAGGGTATAGCGTAATTGACCATGCCAAATCACTTATCCCCTGTCATCCATTGTCCAGTGACGTCACTCTATATAGCACCTCAATCATCGATTAGTGCTGATTGAGTAAATGGGTGGCTTATGAGGACCTGCTCGACCACTGTAGCTCATTCTTCATAATTCCTTAGGTATAGTCATGATGGTAGCTGGATTGCTGGTAGAATTTCGTAACTCATAAATCATTCCTTCCACTGAAACTTCCTGGCAGATTAAAACTGTGTGCCCGACCGAGACTCGAACTCGGAACCTTTCCCTTTCGCGGGCAAGTGCTCTACCAACTGAGCCACCGAAGCACGACTCACGTCCGGTACTCTCAGCTTTACTTCTGCCAGTACCTCGTCTCCTACCTTCCGCAGGAGAGCTTCTGTAAAGTTTGGAAGGTAGGAGACTAGGTAATGGCAGAAGTAAAGCTGCGAGTACCGGGCGTGACTCGTGCTTCGGTAGCTCAGTTGGTAGAGCACTTGCCCGCGAAAGGCAAAGGTTCCGAGTTCGAGTCTCGGTCGGGCACACAGTTTTAATCTGCCAGGAAGTTTCATATCAGCGCACACTCCGCTGCAGAGTGAAAATCTCATTCTGAAACATTCCTTCCGCTGATTTGACATGACTTTTTGAAACTATCCTCCGCAGTGTTGGGTGGCCCCTGGCCGTCAGTTCATGAGGACTGCCTTCTGTTGTTTTACTTGTCGTTGTACCTTCGCAATTCAAATTCACACATCACCAGCAATTGACTTGTGCAGCTGTAGAAGGACTTAAACGTTCTTGATGGATTTATAACTACTAGTAACTGGTCCAGTTCGCTTGACCAATCCATTCCGCTGTTATTGTTACACAGATACCTCGTCTTCTTTTGTACTGATGCGTCCGCCTCTCATGGGATCTAGTGCTAAATTCCGCATTGCATAGGCTCAGATAGTGTATGCTCTAGGAAAATGATCTTGAGAAATTTTGAAATATTCATGAAGTTTATAGTCTACTCCTTCCAAGACAACTAATAAAATACCTGTGCAAGACTGGAACTCGAACCAGAACTTGCCCTTCGCAGGTAATGTTCCCACGAAGTGAGATACTCAGGTACTAATGTGAAGAGTGTCAAATGTGGGAGAAGTACTCAGAGAAGTGAAGCTATGAGGGCAGGCCTTGAATTGTGCCAGCATAGTTCACTCGATAAGAGCATTATCTGCAAAAAGGCTGCTTCTGGTTTCGATTTTCGCCCCTCAAACAGTTTGGCTCTACCAGGACGCTTCTAAACAGGACACATTCCGCTAAAAAGTGAAAAGATTCATTCTGTTGAACAAACAACTAGTCATATGTTAGTTAATTTAAATACTTCATCGTCTTTTCCTATTTAATATTGTCTTGCGATGACATATCTATCCTCTCACTTTCTTTTAGACTATTTGTGTTAGTATTCCCTGCATAATTTAAAAAGATCGTTAAGATTTCCATTTCAATTCTATATAATTGATTTAAAATCGCACGCTTCTTAGCAAGAAAAGTTCGAGTGTACCGGCATCGATTACAAGACCATTTGAGACAAAGCGTCTGTTATCAAGCTGACTGCTGAGAGCAGTTAAAGTAATCGTGTACCTAGAAACTTCTCCCCAAGTTCATTTCTGCAAGACACGATGTCCAGGCGAAACTACAGGAATGTGAAAGCAAGAAAAGTACTGGCAAAAATTAGTAAGGAAGCACTGGAAACGGTTTTGAGGATATATAAAAATCCTGTGCCTTCACCATACAAAGTAAAATCTGCTGACATCAAAATGGATGTACTAATGAACGAACTGCCTGGGATGCTGCAGCAGCGTTGTGTAGCCGACTATTACCTTTTGGAGCTGAATATAACACAATGTCAAACTACGGCTCCTGGGTGAAACAAGACTACGAAGAGAACACTAATGTGGTTGTTAACACTGAAAAGAGAGTTGGCGTAGAGAGTCTGACATGGATTACATAAAATGTTGACTAACGGTACATAACAAATTTGTATGGCAAATCACAAGACCAAGAGTAAACCAAGATATCTGCAATCATCTTAGTGATTATACACTCCTGGAAATGGAAAAAAGAACACATTGACACCGGTGTGTCAGACCCACCATACTTGCTCCGGACACTGCGAGAGGGCTCTACAAGCAATGATCACACGCACGGCACAGCGGACACACCAGGAACCGCGGTGTTGGCCGTCGAATGGCGCTAGCTGCGCAGCATTTGTGCACCGCCGCCGTCAGTGTCAGCCAGTTTGCCGTGGCATACGGAGCTCCATCGCAGTCTTTAACACTGGTAGCATGCCGCGACAGCGTGGACGTGAACCGTATGTGCAGTTGACGGACTTTGAGCGAGGGCGTATAGTGGGCATGCGGGAGACCGGGTGGACGTACCGCCGAATTGCTCAACACGTGGGGCGTGAGGTCTCCACAGTACATCGATGTTGTCGCCAGTGGTCGGCGGAAGGTGCACGTGCCCGTCGACCTGGGACCGGACCGCAGCGACGCACGGATGCACGCCAAGACCGTAGGATCCTACGCAGTGCCGTAGGGGACCGCACCGCCACTTCCCAGCAAATTAGGGACACTGTTGCTCCTGGGGTATCGGCGAGGACCATTCGCAACCGTCTCCATGAAGCTGGGCTACGGTCCCGCACACCGTTAGGCCGTCTTCCGCCCACGCCCCAACATCGTGCAGCCCGCCTCCAGTGGTGTCGCGACAGGCGTGAATGGAGGGACGAATGGAGACGTGTCGTCTTCAGCGATGAGAGTCGCTTCTGCCTTGGTGCCAATGATGGTCGTATGCGTGTTTGGCGCCGTGCAGGTGAGCGCCACAATCAGGACTGCATACGACCGAGGCACACAGGGCCAACACCCGGCATCATGGTGTGGGGAGCGATCTCCTACACTGGCCGTACACCACTGGTGATCGTCGAGGGGACACTGAATAGTGCACGGTACATCCAAACCGTCATCGAACCCATCGTTCTACCATTCCTAGACCGGCAAGGGAACTTGCTGTTCCAACAGGACAATGCACGTCCGCATGTATCCCGTGCCACCCAACGTGCTCTAGAAGGTGTAAGTCAACTACCCTGGCCAGCAAGATCTCCGGATCTGTCCCCCATTGAGCATGTTTGGGACTGGATGAAGCGTCGTCTCACGCGGTCTACACGTCCAGCACGAACGCTGGTCCAACTGAGGCGCCAGGTGGAAATGGCATGGCAAGCCGTTCCACAGGACTACATCCAGCATCTCTACGATCGTCTCCATGGGAGAATAGCAGCCTGCATTGCTGCGAAAGGTGGATATACACTGTACTAGTGCCGACATTGTGCATGCTCTGTTGCCTGTGTCTATGTGCCTGTGGTTCTGTCAGTGTGATCATGTGATGTATCTGACCCCAGGAATGTGTCAATAAAGTCTCCCCTTCCTGGGACAATGAATTCACGGTGTTCTTATTTCAATTTCCAGGAGTGTATAAAGTGTGCATAATATGCATCTACAAGCTAATTCAACATCTTTGTTGCCTAAAATACGTACATCCTATAACCACACTGGATGCACCGATTAATAACTATAGAAAGTATGGCGTGTTTGACGTATCAAAGACTATGTGTAGTAAAGGCCAACAAATAGTATTTACGACATCTTCCTCTGTACTTCGCGGCAATCCATTTTAGGTAATGTAAACTACCTGATAGCTTACAGAACATTTTCTGTACAGTGTTTTGTCTCCTGGGCAGTAAGAATTCTCAGAAGCTGACATGTATTCAGTAAGCATTCCAGAAGACCGAGAAAAGATTACAAAATACAAGGTGTATATAAAGTCCAGGACAACTTTCAATTATTTACTGCACAAGAATTAAACACTGTACAGATGCCACACATATTGAATTTTGAAGAGAAACTATGAAAGTTTTTTTTTACAAAAATTCGATATGCGATCCTTGAATGACCCAGCAGACGTCATTACGGTAATCGAATTCTTGCCATACCCATCCAGCATGGCATCGTCCACTGTGGCAGTCGCTTCCCGTATTCTCTCCCAGAGCTCTGCTACATCACGTGGTAGAGGCGGTACATACACCAGATCTTTAATGTGTCCACACAGAAAAAAGTCATTTCATGAAACAACTGTCCCCTTCTGCAGCACGGCCGATCCATCGATGCTGCAGTTCCGTGTTCAGGTACTTACAAACTTCATGATGAAAATGGGGTGGAGCCCCTTCCTGCTGAAAGATGAACGGAGAATCCGACTGCATGTGAGGCATCAGCCATTGCTGCAACATGTGCAAGTAGGAATATCAAGTCACAGTGATCTCGGCGAAGAAGAATTGCCAGTACAGCTTTCGATGTGACAAGGCACAAAAAACATTTACATTTGGGGAATCACGCTCAAATTCAATGCATTCGTCTGGATGCTTTGTATCCCAGATGCGACAGTTATGTCTGTTCACTTTCCCATTACTGTGAAAAGTGACTTAGTCGCTAAAAATTAACTGATCAACCATACCATCCCCATTCTAATTCAATTGTTGCAGCTATGAACAAAACTCAAAACGCTTGTTTTTGTCATCGTCATGGAGCTTCTGCTCTAGCTCCGATCTGAATAGTTTCGTACACAGCTTCTGTCGCAGGACTTTCCACACTGTCACTGCAGCCATTTCGAGTTATGGGATGCACCACGCACCGATTTCTTTGTACTCCTCATGAATGTCTCTCGTACGCGCTACACATTTACTTCCCTCACACTGGGACGTCCGCTTCTCTTCGCCGGGCACAAGCAACCCGTTGTAACGAATTTGTTGTGCCAGTGGTAAATGACCTTCCTTTTTGGTGGCTTTTTACCGTACTTGGTTCTAAACATCCATTGAACAGCTGTAACACACTTGTTTCTGTCGAACTCCAACACACAGAAAGCTCGCTCCGCACCTGAACTCGCCATGTTTGCGACTATCGGCAAATTACCAAACTGCACTGTGGCGGTATACATGAAAAAAAAAGCTTTGCCAAATTCATGACTGAGTTTAGGAAAAAGCTGTCGAGGTAAAATGCTAATGCTCTCAGCTGGGAATAATGTTGTTTTGCAAGTAACGAACAACATAGCCCTGTGTGCAGTAACGCAGCAAATTTTGATAGTGATACGTAATCGGGTCATTACGATGAGTACTTAATGTGACTGTGATCAGAAACGTAGAGCGATTCACTTTCCTCATTCACTTCGCTCTGCCCAACACACACAATTTGCAAACAACTTCGTATGAGATGATGGACGAATACAGAGATCTATAAAATCGAGCAAATTCCATGTAGTATGTGAAATGTGTAAAAACCGTTCTAGTGATAACATCAAATGCCTCTGTTATTCCTTCATGAACTACAGTGGCATCATTAACTTCTTTAACAAGTGCAAATGATAGCTGTACTAAACACCTGCACATTATTTCGTCGAGTTTTCAGAGAACATTATGGAAGTACTGCTTGTTTGTTTTCTAAAGTGTAATTGGTAATAGTACCATGTACTAAAAAATTAATAAGACAGATAAAATTTCAAATTGCTAACTATACCTATAATGGGGACGGAATGTGTGTGAATTCCAAAGGGACCAAACTGTTGAGGCCATCGGTCCCTAGACTTACACGCTATTTAAACTAACTTAAAGTGACTTATTCTAAGAACAACACACACAAGCCCATGCCAGAAGGAGGACTTGAACCTCCGGCCGGAGGAGGCCGTGCAATCCGTGACATGGCGCCTCTAACAACGCGGCCAATCAACGCGGCAATGGAGAAGACGATGGCCATGTTCAACTCTTAGGAATCACTCTGATATTTGCTGGAATCATTTGTTAAACCACGGAAAGTTCAAATCAAGGTAGGCTGTGTAACACCTATTTTTGGCCTATTTTGTATCTGTAACGATATTTCAGTGCCAATTTGTAGTATTGATTTTGTATACTGTTGTATCTGTCATGGACATTCTTTGACTTTGTGTACATACTTCCGCTACATGAAACTTCTGAACGATATTTTTCAAATTATGCTCGTGGATTTAAATAACTAATGGAATGATTGTTATGTAATGTACTGTAAATGACATAGGGTTGAATGTAAAAGATGTGGGGAATCCCCGCAGCAACGGAAGTAGCCTGGCAGAGTGGAAAAGGTGTGATTGGCGCGCAAGTGGCAACTTGTCCTATATGACGGGTAAGGAATCTGGGCTGAGCAGTGCTTTGATTAACAACTCGCTAGCAGTAACAGATCATTGTGGCTCATATTCCTGCAGTTTTGGGGCCAGAAGAGATTTAGGGCAGTATTTATAGGCCTCGGATGCTGCATCTAGTGATACCATTATCATGGCATGGTTTTTGGCTCTATAAAAGCATAATTCCGAGGCCAAGAAGATATGTAACAGGGCGACGCCAACAGTATTGCTATGACTGCATCGCCGCCTGGTTAATAGCCACTGCGAATCGCGCCACCACTGCCCGCAGTATTCCACTAAATTGTTTATATTTGGCAGGTATTTGTGAAATTTTGTTGATTTTAATAATAATAGTGGTGTTGCTAAAAACGTTGAAATTGAATTAAATGTTGTGTTGTCACCTGCTCAGGCAATTATATATTTGAGTAGGTCAAAAAACTGGATATGAAAGCACATTTGTTATTTAAAGCTTTATAGTTTGTTGTGCTTTACGTAAATAATAATTAATGAAAAGAATTCTTACCGTTTCTCATACAAACTGGTGTAGCTTTGTTAATGAGCATGGTCCTTCAAACCATGAGAGTTTATGGGTCCTCATGTATTGTTCCAGTTAGTTAATGAAGCAATGCAAAGGCTCCTTCAGAGCCAGTGTAGTTAGATTTGTATTTTGTTTAGTCGCTTCAAACCGAGTTTAAGAAAGAACTGTTTACTGTGTTATCTATTTTAATACAGCTTGATTAAGGCATAGACATAGAGATCCTATACTAACTGAAGTTAAAGATTATGATCATTAGCAGACCCCCTGCTTTAAATTCAGATTCATTTCAAGCTTTTCCCTGTTCAGTATTGCTACTAGTTTCATGTGTGTCGGTAACTGGTTTTATAAACTGTTGCACGTAGATCATTTAAGGTGCGTGCTGTTGAGAGGCATATGTTGCTGTTTACTATGTCATTGGCCATTTGTTTATCTGACTTACTAGTTAGTAGCACCTTTATCTGCAAGGTTGGGTTATTGTGTTGTAGTGTGAACAGATGTAAGGAAAGAGTGTGTGTGTGTCATGGAATGTTAGGCCAGCCTTAGTACTGGCGTCTGGTTTATCATTTTGCGTGACACAAGAATACCTAATTAGGCTGGCGACCGGTTTTAATACGTGATATTACAACTTACTTTTGTGTTGAGAGAACGTCTGTTCCTGCCCCAGCGTTTGCTGTTGATTATACTTTGCTGGAGTGTTTCGGAAACGAATCCCAGTGTGATTGTTCTATTTCCATTAGGTTATCTCACGGTCACAAATTTTCAAAAATTCATCGCAGATGGCAACGGCCTTGCCGCAGTGGATACACAGGTTCCCGTGAGATCACCGAAGTTAAGCGCTGTCAGGCGTGGCCGGCACTTGGATGGGCGACTATCCAGCCGCCATGCGCTGTTGCCATTTTTCGGGGTGCACTCAGCCTCGTGATGCCAATTGAGGAGCTACTCGACCGAATAGTAGCGGTTTCGGTCAAGAATACCGTCATAACGACCAGGATAGGGGTGTGCTGACCCCATGCCCCTCCTATCCACATCCCCCTCGGAGGGTGACACGGCGGTCGGATGGTCCCGGTAGGCCACTCGTGGCCTGAAGACGGAGTGCATCGCAGATGGATAAGATAGCATCAATTGCCGTTTAAGGTGGTCGGTGGTACCGTTACAGCAGTATCGATTAATAATGATACCTAGATGAAATTATTTAACAATAATTAGAAATGGGTACGAACAGAAACTGTAACCATCGTAAAATGCCGAGGAGTAACTATTCCGAGCGATATTAAGTGGAATGATACCATAAAATAAATTTTATGAAAAGCAGATTAGGAAAACCAAATGCCACTCGAGATTCATAGGAAGGAAGTGGCTTGCAAGACGCTTGAGCGTTGTTCATCATTCAGGAATCCTAGCCAGGTAGGAATCATAGAAGATATAGAGAAGGTCCAACGAAGAGCGCTGCGTTTCGTCAGGGTATCGTTTAGTCGGCTCGAGAGCGTTACCGAGGTGCTCAACAAACTCCAGTGGCAGACTTTACATGAGATGCACTCTGCATCACGGAGAGGTTTACTACTGATCTTCCGAGAGAGCATTTACCATAAAGAATCCGACAACGTATTATGCCTACCCACATGTTATCGTGAAATGATCAGGATCATATAATTTGATAAATAAGAGCCAGTACAGAGGCTTACCGACAATCATCCTTGCCACGTTCCAGTCGCGAGTGGAGCAGGAAATGGAGGGTCAGGACCCTTCGCCAGACACCGACAGGCGGCTTGTGGACTATGTTGTCGATGTAGTTATTCAGAGATGAAGACGTTTCTCTAGGATGGAGCAGCGTGGAGAGTTGAGTGAAACCGGTCTTTGAACTGTTGACCACAACAACACAGACAAAAAGATTGCACATCGGAAACTTTCACGAGTGAGTTTTGATTACGCTTTTACCCGCAACTCGACATAACATGAGCTCACATTCAGAGATCACCTCACTGGCCACAGCTTTTAATAAAAGAAGGATACTCTGAGATGGCGGGAGCTTTTCTACCAGGAGGGGACGACAGAGTTGCAGGCAGATAATTCCGCGCGGAAGTGATATTGCCCGTAAAAGCTAACGGCTCCGAGGTGAAGGGGTGCCGCCGCTCTGCGCAAAGCGCCAGACAGGCTCCGCGAAATGTAATGAAGGCGGCAAAAAGAAGCGCCACTTCTGAGGAAACCGGAGAGGGGCCACGCAGTGGGGACACAGTTTGCGGAGCTTCAGATGAATTACGGCGGCTAAACCTGACTACAGTCTCGTATAATGCCTCTCTACTAAATTGTTATTAGCGGTGTTAACCATCTCGGTACAATCAGGTGAATTACTGGGACAGATGTTACCCAGTGCTGGGTTTCTAACAAAGAACGAAGGTGCAGAATATTACAGAGAACATAACTTAGCAGCAGCGTAATAACATACACAGTTGCCAGTAATCTAAACTGCTGTATAATGACAGGTCGGTGTTTACTGTTGTTACCAAAAACCGCGCAAAGTTACTTCAGATTCGTACGCGACATTCTAATAAGCGTTCGGAAGGATATAGGCTGCATATTTTCTTTTAATATATATGGTATATAGCTATACACATATACTTTATAAAGGGGAAAAACTATTAGGAAAATTCTCTAAAATTCTTGACTAACTTCAAACTTTTGTACGATACTCGAATGAACCTTCAAAGGGTATATATTTATACAAAACTGTGTGCTGTTTTGCTTTCTTCCCCGTAGGCGGTTTTAACAGAGATCAAAAAGTTGTGTTTAAGGTTTGCCGACATACGAAAACAATACTGCTACGGATTCTGAATCGTCCGAATCATTGTAATCCTATCTGTTCACAGATTAAAACTATATGAAATATTGCCATTAAAGTTAGTACCATCAAACGTCTAGCAGCACGAGAGGCTTCCAATACCCTTTATACCAGTGATCCTAATCGATTTATCCATCTATTTTAAGTGACTTCAATTCCCAATGGTGGTGTCGGTGGCAATAACAATAAATAAAGCATAAGGTTAGAGAAGGGGTGGGAGGAAGAGGAGATGGACAGATAAAGTGAGGAAGGAAATGAGCACACAGAAGGGGAAGAAGGAGATAGACACAGACGGGGTGCTGGTGAGAGATTGCCCGCAGCTCGTGGTCGTGCGGTAGCGTTCTCGCTTCCCACGCCCGGGTTCCCGGATTCGATTCCCGGCGGGGTCAGGGATTTTCTCTGCCTCGTGATGGCTGGGTGTTGTGTGATGTCCTTAGGTTAGTTAAGTTTAAGTAGTTCTAAGTTCTAGGGGACTGATGACCATAGATGTTAAGTCCCATAGTGATCAGAGCCATTTTTTTTTGGTGAGAGATTTGGAGAATGGGGGGGGGGGGGGGGAAGAGGTGCAAGATGGAGAGAGAGAGAGAGAGAGAGGGAAGGAGGTAACGAACAAAGTGAAAATGGAGAAGGGGATAGACATAAAGAGGGGGGGAGGAGATGGGCAGAGAGAGGGAGAGAAGCAGATTAGGACCTATATCCAATTGCCATGCGTGTTTAGCAAGTGTGAATCATTGCTGGGTTCACTTGTATCAATATTCAGCAACATGTTCATTGCCTATCCATTCGCTTGGTAACTGAATTGCGAGTTGCGCCGTCGACACATTGTGTTCGGCACAACGGCGTTTCGAATCCCCATCCAGCCATGAAGATTAGGTTTTCCGAGATTTTCCTAAATCGCTTAGGGCAAACGAGCCCCATCGGTTTCGTTCCCCGTTCTTCCCCAATGCAAGTTTGTGATCCTTCTCTAATAACCTCGTCGCAGACGGAAGTTCAACCCGAATCTTCCTACCTAGAAATTTTTGTATGAAAAGTGTCAAAAATTGAGTCAAGACCCTGATGGTATATGCAGTCAAATCATTTTCATTTCCAAGGGACTGTACATCCTAGTGTTTGACATAAACTTCAAATTGATACCTCTACCCGCTACTGAGAAAAAAGGGGTCTTAACAGACGCAGAGACAGACACACGGCCCACAAAGGGCAAAAAAGGCAAAACCATTAGAAATTAAAAATTGTCGGCTTTTTTCCTTTGCTGCTACTGTGAAACTTTGCTTCTTACCAAATTTTATGATTCTCAGTCAACGGGAAGTACCCTATAGATTTTGAGGAGTAAGTTTGCAATTTTCAGAATATATGACAAAAATGGCCGTAACTTCTGACTGCATTGACTAAGAAGCTCACATTTTTTACACCTCCAAGAGACCTTAGAGTATAATACCTGACATAAATTTCAGCGTGATACATCTTCCCGTTGTTTAGAATATGGGCCTTAACAGACAGACAGACAGAAAACAAAAGGAAAAAAATTGAAATATTGAAAGGTGGCTACACTGAGCCACAGCGCCAGAGATTGCGCCAAAGAGTATTATTCAGCCGCCTCCACTGGCAGTTCTTGTTGAGATGTGGTGGTGGAGAGTGCTTGTTGAGATGTAGCAGTGGGGAGTCGTTGTTGAGAAGTTCCCATGGAGAGTGCTTGTTCAGATGTTGTCATATTGTTTTGATGGGCTAGACACCAGATATTTTTGGATTGGGGATGCTGTAATGATCAGAGTGTGCTTTTCGTCAATATATATGAAGGTAAAAAAAATTCCTTTTTGTTTATTATTTCAATGTCTTAAACAATAATGCCTCTTGGTCATAGGTTCAGTCAACAAAGGATCTGGCTCGTGTTCTTGTATTAGACTGTATTTCTGGTTTCTATGTGCAATTATAGTATTTCTGGTTTTTTCTTAATTACTTCAGTATAAATGGTGTTTAAAATATCTGGTTTTATTGAGGAAGAACCGTGCCAGATGTGTACGTTGAATCACACTTCCACACACAGAACAGTTACATTTGTGATTTGTTGTTTCGTAGGTTTTATAGTTGCTGGGGACTTAATTAATTAATTGTGTTAACGGAAGTTTCCTTTCATTCTTTGTTGTTATTCTATGCAGTCAGATTGCGGAGTAATACTAGTCAGGGCCAACCGTTTACGAGACAGCGTAACCGGAAAGATAGCGACTAAAAAATTAAAAATTATTTGCATTAAATAAATAATTAAAACCCCATGCACGTGGCGACCGCTGCTTCGGATTGTCCCTTGGAATTATTCTGATTGTAAAAATAGCAGACAGTAGTATTGTTGTAGTAATTTGTAGTTTAGTAATTGTAGTCTATATTGCATGTGTAGATTTGGTAATTGTCATTCTTCTAATGGTAATTTTTTGCAGAATTTAATTTTTGTTGTCTTGTATACGGCTTTGACAATTTTGTGCAATTATGAAGATTTCAATTGTTCGTTAATCGTGTTTGAGGGAAGCATTTTGTGTGAATGGTATTGTTGGTGATAAAGTGTCATATTGTGTTTATTTTTCATATAGTGACGAGTTTTGTATGTTTTGTAAATGATTACGCGATCGATGAAAAAGGCAAAAATGATGGATAGTGAGAATGACGAAATTGTTAACATGGCGAACTCGCCAACAGAGGAAATCAGTATAATGAATAATGAAGTAGAAAACAATTTAATAAGCAGGGAAAATAGCCCAGAACCAGTTCAAAACTTTTCACAATTAAAGAATTTTCAGAATACGAGATTAATGACAGAAGATTCTGGAATAGTATCGAACACAGATAGCTTTACAGGTATGACGAGGGAAGCTGGTTTTGCGGGAAATGTTAGGGGCGAAAGGAATTTCTAACCAGTCGAAGTGGAGCAGTTGATGGGTGCAATATTAAATTTGGGATCACAGTTGGGATCTGAATTAAAAACAGTGGGATCACAGTTACGATCTGAATTTAAAACAGAGATGGGAACTTTGACAACATGGTTAGACTCACAAATAGGAACAATTAAAACTGATATGGGAACAATGGAAACACGGTTAGGATCTGAATTAAAAACAGTGGCAAAACGTTTAGAAACAGAGATGGAAACAATGGAAACACGGTTAGATTCACGAATAGGGACATGTTTCAAAAACATGAAAGATGAATTAAAGAAAGAAATTAGAGAAGAAGTACAACCGATTTTGAATGCTCACAATAATAGATTAATTTCAATAGAAATCAGACAAAAGGAACAGGATAGAGAACAGGAAGAAAGAGATCGCGTGATAGTACAAAAATTTTCAGAGTTAAATTTACAACGTGCACACGATAAGGAAGAAATATTTGAAAGAATCGAGGAATCCGTACCAAATGACAGAATAAATAACCTAACACAACAGTATGAACAGTTAACTACTAAATGTGTTAATACTGAAACCCAAGTCGCGACACTTACGGAAGACGTAAATAAACAGAAAGAAAAAATAGGTGACTTATCGGAAAGAGTGGAGGAGATTTCAGATAAATTGACAAATCTTAGTTTAAATAGGGACAGAGATTCGGATGATACAGCTCCATTACCATTTGCAGAAACAGAAGAGTACCAGAACATAAATAAACATGTTGAAAATTAGGGAAAATTTAATGAACGCATTAAAAGGGAATTTGAGGCATTAGGAAAGCAAGTCAAACAAATTGAAGGCGAAATCGTAGGAAAAGACAGCAGAAGAAATTTAGAATCACAGATAGCAGAGGGGTTTGAAGAAAGTAATTTATTTCATTTACGAGAAGCAACAAGAGAGCGCCAGGCGCGCGAACTTGACAATAATCGACATTGGGACAGGGACAGACGCGGTAGGTCTTTGTCGCCACGAGGAGAAAACTTTGACCATAAACACTTCTTAACTGTTCGGAAATTTAAGATCTTTCGCAATTCTAGGAATGACATACATTCATGTTCATGGTTAGATCAATTTATGTATGCACTTCCACCAAATTGGCCACTAAGTCACAAACTGGAATTTATGTATGGATATTTAGAAAACAAACCGGCGACGCGGATGCGCTCACTTATTAGAGATTGTAACAATCTAAATGATTTTTATCATGCATTTCTATCGGCATATTGGTCCGAAAACACGCAAGACAGAGTCAAACACAGTCTTATTATGCAGCGTAATTTTAAACAGTCTGAGTTCCGCACGCCAGCAGAATACTTTGAAGACATGATTCGAAAGAATCAGTTCCTTCCCAGCCCATATAACCCAACTGAATTAATTCGCATTTGTTTAACTAAGCCGCCACAATCCATAAGACAAATTGCTTTAGCTGCAACATGTAAAAGTCCTCAGGGGATTCACTACACTAAGTGAATATGTGCCGTAGCGTGCACAGGGCCCCGAGCTGTAGTGGTGCTATTTCCTTTTTAGTTTTCTGCACCGCTGCCTACTCTTTTACTATTCTTTGCATCTATCAGAACAACTCTTCAACTATCAATCTATCTAGAGAGTCGGTAAAGATCAACCGGATATGACTATTTTACCCAAAAGAGATTTCGGAAATTACCGTTCGGACTTACTATATCTTCTGCAGCATTCATTCGTAGTTTAAACGAAATTTTACCTGTTTATCTTCGTGACAATATTACTTCATATGTTGACGATTTTCTTATTGCTAAACGTTCTTGGAGTGAGCATAACAAAATTTTGGATTCATTATTACGTAATTGGCATTACAGTGAACTTGGAAAAATCTGTATTTGGTCGTTCTCAGGTGAAATTTCTTGGTCATATTATGTCTACAGAAGGTATTCTTCCTGATCCAGAGAAACTAGACGCTATTCGTAATTATGCTGTTCCTACTACAAAACGTGATGTTCGTAGTTTCTTTGGTGTCTGTAATTTTCTTAGACGCTTTGTTAGATTGGACGATTTGGCCACACCTCGTTTATATGAACTATCTGGAAAGAATTCTAATTGGTGTTGGGATGAGGAAGCTCAGTCAGAATTTGAACAACTTCGTGATGCTTTAGTTGCTGCGCCACTTCTTTCACATCCGGATTTATCTAAAGACTTTTGTTTGGCGACGGACTCATCATACAAAGGCCTAGGTGCACATTTATTTCAAGAGATAGAAGAAAACGGCGTTGTAGTACAGAAAACTATTGCATTTGGAAGTCGTGTTCTCTCTAAATCAGAAAAAAATTATTCGATTACGGAACTTGAAGCCTTGGCTGTTGTATGGGCTTTCACAAAATTTCGGACATTTTTGTTTGGCAGACATACTAAGGTTTACACCGATCATCGAGCTCTGGAATTTCTTATGTCAACAAAATTAACACATGGAAGATTGTCAAGATGGGCGTTGAATCTACAGGAATTTGATTTTAGTATTGTTTACATACAGGGTTCTTCAAATATTATTGCTGATACTTTATCACGTGCACCTGTGGGTTTGAAACAAAGTGCTGAAGAGGACTGCAAAGAAAACAATTATTGTTTGATGTATATTCAAGGTGTTGCGTTTGAAAATTTTATTTCGTCTTCGCTCCAGGACATCGCTAAGGAGCAAAACAAGGATCCAATCTGGAAGGACATTAAGGAGAAGTGGAGGAGAAAGGAAAGCGTAGCGATTAGGCAGTATTATTTAGTTCGCAATGATATTCTTTTTAAACGAAAATCGGTCGACAACTCTGTTTGGTTAGTTTGTATTCCTGATGAGGGGGTTAATAAATTGATTTGGTACACACATTTCAGTTATGCACACTTTGGTCCCAGAAAATGCTTTCATAAACTACGAGAAAATTGCTACTTCAGTAATATGGAAAAACGTATTCGATCTGTTCTTGCCATATGCAAATTATGTCAAAAGGCTAAGCCGCCAACTATTTCTCACAGAGCACCGTTGTTTCCTATCATTCCAGCGAAATTAAAGGAGATGGCTGCAGTCGATTTGTTCGGTCCAGTGGTTCGTTCTACTAATGGTTTTTCGTACATTTTAGTAGCAGTGGAATTGACATCAAAATATGTGTGTTTTACACCTTTACGCAAAGCAACAGCTCGTTCAGTATCTAATGCTTTCATCAAACATTTTCTTAAAGAAGTGGGTCATGTTGATAAAGTTATATCAGATAATGGATCACAGTTTCGTTCTAAAATTTGGCTTCGTACTCTACGGCGTCGTAAGATTAAACCAGTTTTCATTTCACTTTTTCCCCCTCAATCTAACGCTTCAGAGAGATGGATGAAGGAAATCAATAAATTGTGTCGACTTTATTGTCACAGGATCACAGAACTTGGGATCAGTATCTTCATATTTTTCAAAACATTCTGAATGAACTCCCTAATGATTCAACTTCTTTACCGCCGATATTGATATTAAAAAATAAAGCACCGACAAATCGCATTTCTGAAATCGTTCCTTTTCCGCCTACACGGAAACTGCGGCATTCTGAAGTTGTGAACCTGGCTCTGCAAAATATTGCGTCTGCGGCTGCTAGAAGAGAGAAATCAGCTAAACGTCCTGGTCGTTTAAAAACCTTGTCAGTTGGTCAAAAGGTGTTAATTAAGTCTCACTGTTTGTCTCACAAAGGAAAAGGCTTGTGCCGCAAATTTTTTCTGCTTTATAACGGTCCATATAGAGTTCGCAAAATTATTCATGATAACACTGTTGAAGGAGAAACTCTTAAATCTCGACGCTCCAAGGGAATTCATCATATATCGAACGTTAAAATTTTTGTGGAATGACATACTTTTGAGAGACTAACAGTTACATGTAAACACGCAGAGAATACAAGGATACCGCGCCGTGTTCCGGCGGCGGCACATACTCAAAGCAACAGTCAAGTCTGCGCGGCGCACAAGGCAGTCGTTGACCGCAAACAATTACTTCCTACGTCACGCGTACCTACAGCTGATCGGGCGCCAATGCGAATGCACTGACAGCCGTAAACAAATACACAGTTTAATTTCTCTGATTAAATTCAGTATAAAAGCTATAGTGACTTGATAAATTATGTTATTAACGTTCAGTATTTTTCAGGATACGGTTGTATAAAATATTTGAGAACTTCAGGTAAATTCTGTGTGTCCGACGTTAAGAGGACTTGCTATCGAGAAATTTTCAGGAAGAATGTAATTTCGAAGAAGAAAGTAATAAACTAAAAAGGTAACTATTAATTGAGTTTATTTTTCAGGTCACATATTTCCACTTGGTACGCACTTTAGACGTAATTTGCTGCTCGCGATTACGTGATTCAAACTTCGTGTTAACTGATATTGACAATGATTGATTAATAAACAGGGTTGTTACTTGTGTATATTATGCATCGCTTGGCTGCACAGCTCTTTCACTGATGTCACATTTTTTTTATTATATGCCTGCTGTGCTTATTTATTTAAATTATAATTGTCACCTGATTAATTGTGCTGATATGGTTATGTATGTAGGTTATACTTGTGATTTATCTGCTTGTGCCTTCATGTTTACTTATTAAGATTACATACGAACATTTATTTGCTTATGCTGACATGATGCTAATGACCTGTTTATTATGTAAGATACATAATTGCTGCTTGCATATGGATTGCACATTTACACATTTCTGTTTTGTTGTCATAATTACTCTTTAATTTGGTATATAGAAATGCTGATATACTGTGTACGAACATAGAGTTTAGGTTACACTACGGTATTAATTATTGTTCGCTTGGCAGAGCCTCGTTGTAGGGATTGTGCTGCATCCACTTGTTGACATTCTGTTCTCTACTGGTATATTTACTCGCTATTGCATGTTTTGCTTACGCTCAGTGCTTTATATTTTGGGATAAGAAAATGAACTGCTATAATTCTACAGACGACATTGGTACAAGAAACTTCATTGAAGTCAAATGAGCTGGAGGTTTTATGGAAGCTGTATAAATTTATGCTAATAGAAATGAAGCTAACGACATGAAATACCAACACTAGGTTTATGTCATTTACAGTTATTACACTGCATTCTTCGTGAGCAATTGAAATAGCTAGTGACACTTGACACAAAAAAAAAACTCCACATGTTTGCTTCTGTTTGGCCATGATTCTTGAAGTGGTGTACACACTGTGAAATATTACGATCATTCACACTCCGTACTCGTACTTACTTACTGAAAGTTATTCAAACTAAAGGCTGTTAGAGGTCATGTATGCATTTCTTTTATTTAATGATGGACAAGGTAACCAAAATGTTTTTCATAATTCATAATGAGTAGAATATTTGGGTAAGATGGATTACACAGAGGTTGTGTGTGGACATTGTGTCTTCGGATTGCATGGGATGATAAATTGAAGTTTGCACCAGGATTTTATCTGTACTTGTTCGAGGAAACTGACTAGAGGAAAGAGTTGTTATGGAAGTGAAATGATATTGGCGATAAGGTTTATATGTAACGACGTATTGAAGAGGTATTATTGAGGTATTGAGATTAAATTGATGATTATTGGAGTTTTGGTGGACAAGAGGTAAGGTAAATGATATTGATGATAACGTTTATATGTATCGACGTAAGAGGTATTATTGAAGTATTAAGATTATGTGATGCTGATGATTATTGGAGTTTTGGTGGATAAGAGGTAAAGTAAGTGAGGAGCATTTTTTTTTTTTTTGTTGGTTTATATGGAACAAGGAGGATGAAGATAGCAGACTAGAGCACTCAAGTGGAAAGAAGATTGTCTACACACACACTTTGTTAAATCACTAAGCAGTATATACTTTTTTGGAGAGAGGAAGTATTTGCATATCTTGGCACACTGACAGTTGTTCAGCAACCGTACATTTGATTTTGCTTGGCAAACATTGGTCTTGACATGTTGACTATGACGTTGACTAACTATTATTGACTGTTGTACACTGCTGCCAGTACTACTTGATACACATGCTGAACATCAAATTTTGACAGAATTGCATTTACACAGTTAACACTATTCAATTACACAGTAGTACTTAATGTGGATGAAAGATGAGTGAGTGTGTTTTGTGTGTTTTCCTTTCCTAATCCCAAATAATTGGTACCGACCTATCTCCTAAATATTATTTTACTGGTTTGTTGTGGCTTGTACTGACACCCATCAATATTATAGGTTTACTGATATTTGTGTATTTGTAATATTTGTAATATGATAATTATCTGATATCATTTGTGTGTTTATTATAATTTGTATGTTTAGTGTAAGAGCATTGATAATAGTTTTGTAAAAGCAATTGTGTGTGCCTTCAAACTGTTTTTCGTGCTTGCACCTATTCAACATTGCTGGGTGCCACTTGGAAATGTTTAATTTCTGCTGATAAACTCTGATGAACTGTCTGATTAGTGATAGTGAATATTATGGACTGTTACGTGCACCTGATCAACATTACAGGGTGCCACTGATGGAACTGCTTCTACTGAAATAATGTGACTTGTTGGTGTCTGCACATGCTCAACATTGCTGGGTGACACTGATGGAACTGCTTCTACTGAAATAATGTCACTTGTTGGTGTCTGCACCTGTTCAACATTGCTAGGTGCCACTAATGGAACTGCTTCTACTGAAATAATGTCATTTGTTGGTGTCTGCACCTGTTCAACATTGCTGGGTGCCACTGGTGGAACTGTTTCTACAGACATAATGTCACTTGTTGGTGTCTGCACCTGTTCAACATTGCTGGGTGCCACTGGTGGAACTGTTTCTACAGACATAATGTCACTTGTTGGTGTCTGCACCTGCTCAACATTACTGGGTGCCACTGATGGACTGCTTCTACTGACATAATGTCACTTGTTGGTGTCTGCACCTGCTCAACATTGCTGGGTGCCACTGATGGAACTGCTTCTATTGAAATGATGTCACTTGTTGCTGTCTGCACCTGTTCAACATTGCTGGGTGCCACTGATGGAACTGCTTTTATTGAAATGATGTCACTTGTTGGTGTCTGCACCTGCTCAACATTGCTGGGTGCCACTGATGGAGCTGTTTCTACTGATATTATGTCACTTGTTGGTGTTTGCACCTGTTGACCATTGCTGGGTGCTATTTCTGGAACTGCCAACTACTTGTTTATTGAACTACGGAAAGCATTTTATGTGAATATTTGTATAAACTGATTTTTTTTTTGTATATTTACTGTTTGTGAAATGTTATGAGACTCTTACCTACACCTATTTGACATTGCTGGTGCCATTGATTGAATGGTACTTGCGTAAACTATTATGTAATATCACATGTGTGCAAGCATTTGTATTCCTTACTGTATTTTATATATTAGGTTATTGAAGCGTCAGTGCAAAGCCAAAATTTTAGCTAGTTATGTGATATTTAATTATTAATATTATCTTTTATTTTATTTTATTTTTTTGAACGAATTTGGTGTTATTTTCACCACCAATGCTGGCAAAAATACCATCAAATTCTGGCCCATGGAGGAGGGGCATATGAAAGGTGGCTACACTGAGCCACAGCGCCAGAGATTGCGCCAAAGAGTATTATTCAGCCGCCTCCACTGGCAGTTCTTGTTGAGATGTGGTGATGGAGAGTGCTTGTTGAGATGTAGCAGTGGGGAGTCGTTGTTGAGAAGTTCCCATGGAGAGTGCTTGTTCAGATGTTGTCATATTGTTTTGATGGGCTAGACACCAGATATTTTTGGATTGGGGATGCTGTAATGATCAGAGTGTGCTTTTCGTCAATATACATGAAGGTAACAAAAAAATTCCTTTTTTTTTATTATTTCAGTGTCTTAAACAATAATGCCTCTTGGTCACAGGTTCAGTCAACAAAGCATCTGGCTCGTGTTCTTGTATTAGACTGTATTTCTGGTTTCTATGTGCAATTATAGTATTTCTGGTTTTTTCTTAATTACTTCAGTATAAATGGTGTTTAAAATATCTGGTCTTATTGAGGAAGAACCGTGCCAGATGTGTACGTTGAATCACACTTCCACACACAGAACAGTTACATTTGTGTTTTGTTGTTTCGTAGGTTTTATAGTTGCTGGGGACTTCATTAATTAATTGTGTTAACGGAAGTTTTCTTTATTCTATGCAGTCAGATTGCGGAGTAATACTAGTCAGGGCCAACCGTTTACGAGACTGCGTAACCGGACAGACAGTGACTAAAAAATATAAAAGTATTTGCATTCATTATATAATTAAGCCCCCATGCAATATTTGCTGAAAAACTGTTGAACACAGTCTATGGGACAACTACAGAGCAACTTTCTCTAAAAATGTACATATCCTAGAATAATTTTTGCATTATTAAAGATGAATTTTAAACTCTTAATTCTCCTATGCAATATCGCAACAGTGTCAAAAAATGTTCAAATGCGTGTGAAAGCTTATGGGACCTGTCTAGTCGGGTTGCGGAATGACTGGTAAGAAAGATATGACCAGAACGGTCGCTGTGTTGAACTTCCCAGGTATCATGAAGCAGGAGGTTTCTCACCACTATACGTAGTTCCTGGCATGTAGTATAGTGGGGAATCTGATCTTTGGGATGCAGAACGCAGTTAAAATCACCTACTAATAGGCAGTGGTCATAACGCCCTAAAAACAGGGGAGCGATTTCCTCGGAATACAACTGGGCTCTTTCATGCCGTCGGTCGGTGCCTGAGGGAGCGTAGACATTAACGATGCGTGTCCCCATGGCAGTGAGTGCCATGCCCCGAGCTGATGGAAGGAAGGGGGCATGGGTCACAGAAATCCCGTGGCGGACGTAGATGGCCACTCCGCGGCCCATAGAATCACTCGCGGAGGCGTGGGCGGTATAGCCATTGATATCCGGGAGACTGGCCAAGTGAACTTCCTGCAGAAGGGCGAAATCAATATCCGAAGCCCAAAACATCTCCTGCATAAGGCGGATTTTCACCCTGGAACGGATGTTGTTGGTGTTGATGGTTGCTATCTGGTAGGCCTGGTGAAGGACTGCTGGAGGCTGGTCCACTTCGCCGTCCGCGCATGGGCGTGGGCGTCGCAGCGGTGCGTTATCCCGCTGGCCCGCAGGAGATTCTGGGCAGAGTATGATTAGTGGTGCGTCCGCGACGGCGCAGGGTCCCGTAACGGGTCCTGCTCCTCGACCTCCTCCTCGTGCCACGCCGTGGAAGCGGACACTGGTGTATCTTCCATTTTGTCTGCAGAAGATGTAGTGGTGCGTGATGCAGTGTCGCCTGTGATACGTTCATGATTTAGTTCAGCATCAGCACGGGGCGCTCATAACGTCTTCGCCAGCAGTAGCGGGTTCTGAGGCCTCGTGCTGGTCGACGGTTGCGTCCTCCTCGACTTGTAACGTCTCCTCTTGGCCGGAAATTGTGCGACGTCGTCGCTTGCGACGTTTCGGAGAACGTTGTTTCCTTGTGCGACCCTTCGTGTCCGACGACGGAAGGGAGTCGCGTCGCTCTGGCAGAAAGGCCGCTGTAGGAACGATTGGCGAGTCGATCTCCATCATGTTGCCGAGGTCAGGGTCAGCGTCCGGTTGCGTCGGCATCGTCGGTGCGGCGTCGATGGCCGGCCGAGGCGGCGGGCCGTCCGAGGCGCTCTCCGTCGGTGTCTGGTCGGGCTCGTAGGTGGCGTCGTTTGTGGTGACCGGGCGACGTTGCAAAGCGGTAGGAGACGCTAGAGCAGCGGCGTAGGTCACCGGTAGCACTGTAGGTTGCGACGTGGGTGGTTCTTCGGCAGCTGGAAGTTGCGTAATACGCCGTTGTAGGCATTCGGATCTAAGGTGGCCTTCATTGCCGCACCCGGAACAGGTCCGAGGCTGGCCGTCGTATATAATTATTGCACGGCATCCGCCGATCTGTAAGTAGGACGGGACGTGGCTTCGGAGATCAATGGTGACCTGTCGGACCCCGTTTAGGACAGGATATGTCCGAAACTGTGTCCACTTCTCCGCAGTGTGGCCATGGACTGTGCCGTATGGGCGTAGTGCCGCGACGACTTCCTCAGCAGGAAGTTCGAAAGGCAATTCGAAAATGCGTATCGTTCGCATACCCAAGCCTGCGTGGTCGACGGTTACCTCCCCCACATTGCCGTCAGCATGACAGAAGCGGAGCCCCTGTTTGGTCTCACGTAGTATGCGTTCGCACGCCGCGTCGTTAATTATTTTAACATAGACCGTGCTGCTCACGATCGACAAATGTATGCCGATAATATCGGTCGCCGGGATCTTCACTTCCTCTCGCAGAAAACGCTCCACCTCGAGTGCTTTGGGTCGGGCATAATCGTTGCAGAAAGTAAATCGGAGTTTAGATTTACGGTAACGGCTCGCCATGGATCGTACAAGGTAAGCCGGCACTTACGCAACGGCCGTCAGAATGTAAACAAGGTGAGCTCGCGCTCCGCACGCAGTCAACACGGACGCGTCCGCTCTGTTGCCCTGCCGAAGGCAGACTGCACACAGTAACCTATAAATAAACAGATATAATTAGAAAATACAAAACTGCTTAGTACTTTATGGACGGAATGGCTTATGCTTCAACTCAAGCAAATGCACTTACTACTGATGCTGTAAGTAGAAATTTTCCTTCGTAAAGTTAATAATGTTTGACTTGTCGTAATTTTTTTAAATCTATTGAACAATCTACACTATGACGAACTGCCTATTGGCTTCTGTCTCGGGTTCTTCGGCCGATGTTCATCTAGTGATTTTTCTGACGTTTCGCCAGCACGAGTGGCTGGCGTTGTCAAAGCTTCACCCTCCATTGCCGGTGGTGAACTGGAGGCGAGCTCGCGGGCGCAGACTATATGTACCTGGCGCGCCAACGTCCGAGGGCTTCTCCGCGGTCATTTCCGGTGCGGTTCTCCTCTTGCTACCTGCGACGGTCGTTCGCTGCAGTACGGGAAGCCAGGATCCGTTTACCTTAAGGCTTTCCTCTTTCTTGTTCAAACTGTTCGCGTGTTTTTGTATTTCTACAGCTTCTCTGAACAAGCGCGTGTGATAATGCTTCTCTGCAGCCAGAACTTCCGTGTCGGCGAATTTTATTACGTGGTCGGTCTCATTCAGTGCGTACTCTGCCACGGTCAATTTCTCCACCTGCCCCAACCTGCAATGTCGCTTATGCTCTTTGATCCTGGTGTTGACGGATCATCCAGTCATTCTGACACAAACTTTTCCGCACCATCAACACCAGGATCAAAGAGGTTTGCTTGGATAAGAGTTCCTGCCAAACACACGGCTTCAATCTCTCTGGAACTTCCATTACAGCGAACATCTCGCTGCAGAGAAGAGGATGAATTCACGAAACAACAGCCCGCACAGGTTAATACTTCGAGTTACATTACGTATTTTTTCATACTCCTACATCATAGGCTGCCACCTAAATAGTTTTCACAAGAAAGATCCGAAGGATTTTAAAAAGATTGATGACTAGCGTACCGACGTTGCTCAACCGAGATAGCAGCCGATACACATAGTCAGAAAAGTTTTGTTACCTTGCCGTACATCGGCCGCTTTACATCTAAGACTGACAGAGTTCTTAAAAGAACAAAGTTTTAAACGTGCTTCTCGCTTTCTGACAAGCTTACATCTCCTTCTAGATACTACTTAAAGTAGTCTTTGTTACATTAAGGTGTCTGCAAGTTTTGAAATGTTGGAAAACGGGATGGAGAGAAAAAAAGAAAAGTAAACCGTTCTGCTTCCCCTTTCTGGTACTGGGTCCGTCACAGTTGTCACGACAAGGGCCTTTTTGATTAACATAGGCACAAGATAAAAATTCAGCGAAGTATGAGATCCGTCGCTTACTGTGATATAATCGCGAAGACTGTGGAAGGTGGCGCAGCAACAGTTCGTACTTATAATTCAGCTTCTTTTCGACAGAATTCTTTATTATCTGCGTGCCAACTCTGACAATGAGAGATCAGTGCGTGCACTTCCTATATCTAGATGAAAACCTTGACTTTCACACGATCAGATCTGTGGCTGTCGAAGTTATTCTCAAATTGACAAAGTCGGGGTAAAAGACACAGTGTAGAAGCTTAAATTATTCGAGTAGCTTGAAGTAATTATTACTGCTCTGTAGCTTGTAGCTAGTCACACAGACTGTTCAAAATGTTCAAATGTGTGTGAAATCTTATGGGACTTAACTGCTAAGGTCATCAGTCCCTGAGCTTACACACTACTTAACCTAAATTATCCTAAGGATAAACACACACCCGTGCCCGAGGGAGGACTCGAATCTCCGCCGCGGCCAGCCGCACAGTCCATGACTGCGGCGCCTCTGACCGCTCGGCTAATCCCGCGCGGCACACGCACATTGTGATACAGTCGCTGCGACACGGAGAAATGTGCTCCTGAGGCAACGGAACTCCTGCCGTGCTCATACTTGGTTACGACCATAAAATATTAGCGGAAGTACACAGGTTCTTTTTACTGTTCTCATAAGAGGGATCTGCACAATGTGGCAGAGATTAATGGCCACAAAATAAAGAAGAAGAAAGATCTAAAACATGGAAAATACAAGAGTAATAAACATGTTGGGACGGTACTGTTATAGATCGTGGATTATACGACTTTAATAAAAGAAAAAAAAAAGAAAAAAAGTGAAGCACCAGAAGGGGAGGAAGGAACGAAACGAAACTTCGGAGGCTGAGAGGGAACGTGATGTGTTTTTTCAGTTATTACAAAATCGAGACAAATTTACGAAGAACGTTGCTATATGAGCCCACTTATCAGTATGAAACTGCACGTCTCTGGCCAGGATGCGTGCCCTTATTCAGTTGGGAACGGTGTCATAAAGCCGTTGTATTTTCTCCTGACACAGCTGCCCCACAACTGTTGTAATTCGTCCTTGATATCTTAGGCACCGGCACTTGGACGGAACTGACGTCCGAGCTGCTTCTACACGTGTTCAATCGGGGACAGATTTTGGGTTCTTGTTGGCCACAGGATTACTTGAATATCACGAATACAGTGCATATAGACACTCTATGTGTCAACGACCATATTCCTGTAGAAAAATAGCATCAAGATATTGTTACACGACAGTTAACACATGGGGACGTTCATGTCCGTGACATGCTGAGTTCAGCACTTCCGGGGCCTTTACCTTTTTTTAAAGGTAGTGTACATAGATTCAACAGAATGTTCCATCCAGACTATTCTGCTTAATTAGATTTTCGAACCTATACCTCAAAAACAAATACACCAAAGTGTACTCGGAATAACTGGAAGAATGGCCCCCTCTCTCCAGGCCGCCGTCACATTCGCCTACGACTGTCCTCCGGCGTCGTGCAGAGAGGCAGTTCCTCCCTGACCTCAGTGCGACGCCATTGGTCAATAATCCACGGTTCTCGACGGCGGCATCAGTCCAAACGCGGCCGTTTGTGTTTCGGTGTTACCGATAGTGTACTGTGCTACCCTTTGGATACCTCTAATTGGTAGGAGATATACTGTATGAGCAGGCTCTAACAAAACTGCAATGCGCAGGTGAAAACCAACGTCATACAATGTAGCTTACTCTCGCCATACAACAATAAGTTGTACTGAGAAGACCTTGCCTACACTCAACGACGTAACATGCGGGACTTGAAATAATCGTCTTTACCATCATAATGACGTCAAGTAAGATTTGATATTCTGCTTCTGACGCTACGAATCACACTACAGCTCGCTACGACATTAGTATGTACAAAAGGATGGGCACAATAACACTTCTCGTGGTATAATGGGGTCTGTGGTAGCTATCTGGATATTAATTACAACAACGCACCTGACTATGAGGGCTCACTAGGAGCTAAAGATAAACTACTATCAAAACAGTGTGAGTAACCAGAAAAATGCCGGCCGGTGTGGCCGTGCGGTTAAATGCGCTTCAGTCTGGAACCGCGTGACCGCTGCGGTCGCAGGTTCGAATCCTGCCTCGGGCATGGATGTGTGTGATGTCCTTAGGTTAGTTAGGTTTAAGTAGTTCTAAGTTCTAGGGGACTGATGACCACAGCAGTTAAGTCCCATCGTGCTCAGAGCCATTTGAACCATTTTGTAACCAGAAAAATACTAAATGCGAGAGTCTACGGGCAGTACAAATGATATATTTACTGCAACAGTAACAGCAGCCTATAGCGAAGCTTACTCTGTGTTCTGACAACACAACTAAACACATTCTCAATAGCGTAGGTAGCAGAAATGACAGCTTTCGTATACAACTGATGAATAGGTCATGTAGATCCTTACCTCTTGCAGTTGCTGGTCTTTTAAAGCTTCAACGAATAATCATATATACATACAATCAATGTGAACGTTATAAATTGGAGAATGTGTTCACAAGGCAACGATATAATTTAATATTGTTTATCTCTCGTTGTCAATCAACGATAACCTCTATAAGTAGCGCCTTGCTACAACAAGGTCCTTGATTGTACTCAAATTTTTTTGTGATAAACTATTTCGTCAATCACAACTTTCCACAATTAAGTGGAATAAGTTTCTATTTTTGGTTAATAACTCTTCAATAAAACGTAAACTTGCTTTCCGCGTCTAAATAAAGATTAACTATCTTACTTTCCGTTAAAAATTATTAACTGAAAAATACTATTTATTCTCTTTAGGGTTTTAATTTCTTTTAAGTCCGCCTCCGTAGCGCAGCGGTAGCGTTACCGCCTACCATCCAAGGCGACCCGGGTTTGACTCCCGGCACGGGGATGGGTGTTTTGTGTCTTTCCTCATCATTGAGACGCAAGTCGCCGAAGTGACGCCAACTAAAAAGACTTTCAATATGGCAACCGAGCCCGGAAGGGGATATCCTGACCAATAAATGCCATACGATCATTTCATTTATTTGAACTTTGCTTTTACCAATATGCCAGTCTTTAACTTTATCGACTTTTGGATTTACTTTGATACTGAAAGACACATTAGTCTGCTTTTAAATGTTCAAATGTGTGTGAAATCTTATGGGACTTAACTGCTAAGGTCATCAGTCCATAAGCTTACACACTACTTAACCTAAATCATCCTAAGGACAAACAAACACACACACCCATGCTCGAGGGAGGACTCGAACCTCCGCCGGGACCAGCCGCACAGTCCATGAATGCAGCGCCTTAGACCGCTCGACAGTCTGCTTTGAAATAAACTTTTAATATTTTCCTTATAATAGTTTAGGGATAGAAGGAAAGTCTGGTGCTAACTTTTTCAGATTCAAACAATTAATTCTTCATTTCCTGCCATT
Organism: Schistocerca americana; assembly: GCF_021461395.2. Taxonomy (NCBI): domain Eukaryota; kingdom Metazoa; phylum Arthropoda; class Insecta; order Orthoptera; family Acrididae; genus Schistocerca; species Schistocerca americana. The sequence continues at coordinate 590,768,734 of NC_060119.1, forward strand.
AGTTCGTTTACAGGTACATGTCAGCGTTCTGTGTTACGAGTGCTGGTTCTCTATTCGAAACCGACAAAGTGGAAAGTGGAAATGTACTAAAAATAAAAAGAACCTTAGTATCACCGCCACTTCGCTTTTCAAATATATGAAATTTAAATAATCAAACGAAGCTCAACCACGTCAGGCGTTGACTTACGTGACCCACTAATAATTTGAAACTCAAAACACTCGATGATCACTTTTAGAGAGAATTAGCATGTTCTCTAATAAATGGTTCTTGATTTGTCGTTTAAGGACAACTGGAAGAGCCATCAAATTCTCAATAAACTTCCGATTGTTCCTCAATAAAGAACTATTACGTAACACGACCGTTCTATTTAATATCGACTACACATTCAGTGTATACATCGAGATTTCAGGAATTTACTGTATTACGAGGCTCACGCCGAAGTCACAAAATAAATCCTAACCAAATATCGCTAGGTCGCTGTTCCTCAATGCTTGCATACTACACACCCACAATAAGCAATGCAACGCTACTATCCCTTAGTGCGTGCTTTGATCCTCAACCTCGAATTAACTAAACGATTTCGCGTGAACACTTCTCTTCAGATACATCATCCAACGGAAAATCTGTAAACGTTGAAACACGGTTCGCCTACTAACGCGTGGCTATTAAGCAGAACAGCGCACCATTAGCCACAAGAAGGAGAAACTAGTATCACACGTCAATAAATCGGAGCTTTTCCTATATCTGGCGAGTCTACACTCTACCAAAATCGGTGAAATAACCACTTTCTACACAAGCCGATAATCTTCTCAAAGTACCTTCCCAAACGACTCAGAAGCGCTTAAGAACACACTAGAGTGTAATTTACGTATGTACGTGTGAGCCAGTCTCATCTTACTCTTGAGATAATCTCTCTCTCGAGGCTCACCAGTGGAACAACACTCGTGTACTAAACTGAAATTCTAAAAGGAGAAGCGAAAAACCATTCTCTACGAAGAAACATATCACGCTAGTTCTCCCTTTAACAATTTTTCTTCTTAGCAGTCGGCGGCAAAGGTTTATAGTGGCCAGCTGCCTCGTAATTGTCATCTTTGCCGCACGCCGCGATTCGGCAGTCGGCTGGGCGTTGCAGACTCGCACTTCCCTCGTACATTAGGTGTCACGTCACTACAACATTTTAACACAAAAAACTAAGAAAACCCTACAAACCTCGTAACAACCTCTTCATTCACTCAAAACATTAAAGTCTATAATAAGTTGAGGCGATGTTAATAAGTTAAGTACTTTTTCGAGCTGAGGGCGTTTGGCGCATTACAACAGCCTACGCACCGGACGACAGTTGCGTATTCTGGCTGCTGCTAGTCCCCAACCAGTGTTGCGGGATGACATATAGTGTTTGAGGAAGCGCGTTACTTGTTCTTGGATGGCAGGTGCGGATATGAAGGAGTTACGATATGCTTGGCGCCACTGTCACATCCGAAATCCACACAATTATTGGATTTTCCACGATTGGACCAGGAGGCTGAATGGAGACCCACAACGACGACACTTTCAAACTCTGTTAGGTGCTGACAACGCTGATTGACACGAGTACGCAGCATCTCTGTGTCGAGCACTCACCATGTGACGCTAGTCACACCTCTTATACACCCTAACGGGCTTGGTAACGACACGAAACACGAGCAACAGGAGCACACTCCAATGAGCGTTCTATGTGTCGAGGAGAAATGCAACTTTAATCGTTTGCATCCCTGTTGATAGTTTGTACGTGTACGGATTTGCATTGACATCTGAGCGTGTCTTCTGGGTGCTTCAATATTTTTGTCAAGTAGTGTATACTTGTAGAATAAACAGAGTGGTCTTGCAAAACTGTTCTAATTAAGAATATTTTCGAATCCTTATCTCAAAAATAGATACGTTAATGTACACTTTTAGAGCTATACACAGATTACAGTAGGTGAAATAGATAGCTAGTAGGATATATAATAGAGAAAAAAAATGGCTCTGAGCACTATGGGACTCAACTGCTGTGGTCATCAGTCCCCTAGAACTTAGAACTACTTAAACCTACCTAACCTAAGGAGATCATACACACCCATGCCCGAGGCAGGATTCGAACCTGCGACTGCAGCAGCAGCGCGGCTCCTGACTGGAGCGCCTAGAACCGCACGGCCACCGCGGCCGGCTATATAATAGAGAGCTTCAGAAACATGTAAAAAATAGAGGCATAGCAAACTTTGCGACTATGCGTGTGAAACCGAATAAAAATGTATGGCTGCTATATGTCTTCATGTAATTTATCAACAGCCACTGAGATGAATCATACTATTGTGAAATCTACTGTGTACACAAAGGACCATTCAGATTTCGTGTTGTTAGCCAGGAGACTGATGCAGTTAAGGACACTGAGTAATAATAGGAACATCTAACTACCACGGGTGTTTGAAACTGCCGGTCAAACAGAAGTACTCATCCAAATCGTATTCCAGGCCTGCGTCTCAGATTTCGCTTGCCAGAAGGGCTCATTTCAGCGCAGAAATCACTGCAGAGTGAAATCCTCAGCAGAGCTCGGCCGCGACGAGAGAAGAAGTCATGCGACAGACGAGTCCCCGCACGCCCGCACTCCTAGTCGGCGACCCTTTGATCAGCGATGCGCGGCCCGCAGTGTGAGCTCTGGCCGCTGACCTGATTACGTGTGCAGTCGTGCGCTCCACGTGGCGATCCGCGCACTGCGCTCACACCTCCCTGCACACCACCATCTGCTGACCGAGCTGTCCGCAGCAGCTTGCTTGAAAATCACTTCCAGCCATCCGTATTTACTGCACCGCTGCTGTAGTTGCACCAAACAAGATCACGCAACATAGACACGCATGGAATGGTAATGGGTCGAGTCATAACACTGCCAGACTGATTTAATTTGGTTTAATCTATATTTAAATGAAGATAAATTGGCTTTAGAAGACGCATAGGCACCAGATAATGAAAGAAAGACTCAATAAAAAAATCAAATCACTTTCCTAAGATTTGTCGCCACAGGAAAAGCGATCGACAGTGTAAGAAGTTTCAAACTCTCGGAGCAATACGTTTAAGTCGGGTAAGGGTAATACAGGGTGGGCCAAATAAGAGGGGTCCAGAGAACAAAGTTCCTTCCAGGTTACAACGAAACACAGCAGAGGAAAGCAAATATTGTACTAACATGACTATAGAAGATGATTAAAGTGACCAACATTCATTTCTTGTCAGTATTAGTCTCCGGACAGAGATCTCCTGAAGGTGTATCGAAGTTGGACTGCTGGAATTGCTGCAGTCTCATCCAAAATGTTCTGCTGCAGTCCTTCAAGACTAAGAGCATTGTTGCGATAGACCTTAGATTTGAGTACTCCTCACACAAAGGAATCGCACACTGACCTGGATGGCCAGCTGGGGCCGCGACCAAACTGACAGCTGTCCAAGATGCTACTCCAGGAGGTGGAAAATGAATGTGCGCAAAGGAAAATAATAAACGCTAAAATGAAGATTGGGCCCTGTCTGACTACCCACTGAAGCAGACCTTAAGATCTGTTAATGGACTTAAACACGTATAAATTACAATCTAAACATAAATGAATGATGAAGGCAACTAATCGTATCAAATGATAAACGTTGTTCCTGCTTACATATTTATTGTTGATTTAAAAAAACTTTATATTACAAAGTTTACATTTCCTTAACAAAATTACTGATCAATTGCCCAACCATGCCCCTTATTATGACTGCGTGGTCTAACATCTATAACGCGGAATGACTGACATCATCTACGTACCAAACACTAGAAGATATTACTTTCAAAGATAATCTACGCTGGTGTAGAATGTCAGTGGAAATAAACTAACGTGATCATAGCTGTTTAGCTTTTATAGCCCTAATAAGCCGAAGCAATTTGCGATGTCACCGTATGTACTGTGATGGTTCTCGTACTCGGCTGTGACGATGGAAGAACTCCAGCCACAAATAAACTCTTTCAAACACTAAGACGGCAGATGGCGTTCCTCTGACTGATATGCTGTAATACTGTCTTCTCCTCTAGTGTTCTACAGACGAGAAACACGAACTCCCAACTACAAGGACGGAGTTCAGATAGCGTCTCAACGTAAGTATAGGCAGAGGAAGTGCTGTCAATTACTGAACGCTGTGTACTCAACGACGACTTCCAACCCGGAGGTGTAGTCCAGAATCATATGGGTTCGCAACAGTACAGTTCCTAACTGTTCTAACTATAAACTCTACTGAGAGCAAAGACAGTACCAACAAAAGCTGATATCGAGCGACCGTCACATACGGGCGCTCACAACGGAAGACCTCGTCTCTACAGCGCTGGCTTCCCAGCAAGGCTTGACACCCCACCATCGTAATTCCGATAACGAATCATATTCCCGAAACCAAGGAATATTCTCCCTCTGTACAGATTCTTCCGAACGCCGACCAACCATATTTTAGTCTTTTGTCATCCAACGCGGAAAGTTTGCGAGGAAAAACCTATACTCGTACAATGGTACGCTTCTGAGTAAAAATCCTTGGAAATAACCCAGCCTGCTTCTTCGTTCCTCTTACCTGCGTCCAAGATTTCCAGCGTTCTGACGTATTATCCGGTTATCCTTCTGGCCCCTACGACAACAGCGGCTGCCGTCACCCTATTGTCCTCCAGAGTTGAGGGGCCACGACGTTTGTCTAGCTATTTCCTGTGTTGAAGGAGGACAAACAGCTGGGCGAGCCTTCCACCCAGAGCTTGAGTTATACCTACCGTTCCATCTCCACTGGCGTTCCAACGTCTACTGGTATAGGTAATCATTCATTATGCCGTTTTTTATAATAAAGACTCTCCGTCACCTTTCATGCAATAAGCGTTAACAATTATTTACGAGACGTACTTGACAATGTCAGACTCCTTTATATATTCATACATACGATGTATAAACTATCACATGATACCTAGTTGTGTTTGTAGATCACGGCAAAGTATGTGGATGAGTTCTTGTAAGGTGCGAAATTATAGCCACCTTACAGTTCCTAACAACTCTTTCAGGCGTCAATATTGTGTAAATGTGTCCAAGGTTCGGCTGGTTGCTCAGCCAGTTGCTCCATCCTGTTGGAAGTAACTTTAGGTCGTTTCCTCCTCCGTTAATGCTGCCACACTTGTTCCGGCCCACTGTAATTTGCCCTACACTGTGTAAAGGCCGACTAAAATAAAGCTGGCCCACAAAATGTTTCCTGTACCTTAAGATAGGCGACCCAAGTTATATAATTTGCACTCTGGGGCGGATGAGAAGAGTGAGAAAGATTGTCTGGTTTATGGGACATGAAACATTTACTGGACAGTTTTATTTTGCTGACATTGTACAAAATGCACTAGAATCATAAGAGAAAAATGAGAACTAAAGACCAAACATGAAGTGCTCTAATTAGTAAGGGTCTAAGACAAGGCTGCAGTCGTTTGCCCACACAGTTTAATCCTTACATTGCGGAAGAAATATTGGAAACTAAGGAAAACTTTAGGAATGGGATCGAAATTCGGGTTGTAAGGCTGCCAGTCATGATATTCCATAATAACATTCATGTCCTCAAAGTTAGTGAAGAAGAATTAATGGACTTGTTGAATAGAATGAAGAGTCTAGTGAATACATACTAAAGACTCAGAGAGAAACAAAGAGAGACGAAAGTAGTAAGGAGTAGAAGAGCAAAGAATAGAGATAAATTTAACTTCAAAACGTAAGACCACAAAGCTGACGAAGTAAAGAAATTCTTCTACAAGACGGACGAAGCAAACAGGAAACGAAAAGAATGAGATTTTCACTCTGCAGCGGAGTGTGCGCTGATATGAAACTGTGTGCCCGACCGAGACTCGAACTCGGGACCTTTGCCTTTCGCGGGCAAGTGCTCTACCTTTTTTTTTTAGTTAACGCTCTATCCATCTTTTTTTTAATGTATTTATTTATTTTTTTACATGATTACATTTAGGAAACGTGTACAAATGAGAATTCTAGGAACTCAGTGTTACAACAACAAAGGTGGCATAAAAGAGTAATCAAAAAAATATAAATATAAATCACTGATACAATTCCAACTAAAAGGTTCTTCAATAAATGTAACTGGTTCCACTTGGTGCTTCGCCATCGTTATCTGATATCTCCAACAGCGCCTTTGAAGGGCATCTGCAACGGAGGCATTCTGCTTCGCTAGTGCCTCAAGGAAAACAGCAGCCTGTCTCTTCCGTCGCTCATGGCTGACAAGGCAGAACGTTCAGCCGTTAGTGTGATGCGGCACAGAACATTAACCGCAGCTTGGCACTCCCCAGCTGAGTGGGGGTTAACGAAAACGCTGCGTAAATAATTTGCGAAGAGCGTACGGTATTTCGGTGTGCGTTCGAGGGCATTGTGAGCATTTTGTAGGAACCACCAGTAATCAATCTGCTCTTTCTCTCCGTCGCTAAAGATATAGGCGACGGTAAGTCCTTTGAACCATGTAAGCGCATGATATTTTGCGGCCGGAAAGTAAATTTCATCTGGACAGAGTAGGGTCTGAGGGTCAATCACATCAGGTGTGACCCGGAGGTAACAAGCCAATATCTTCTGTGTTAGTCGCCAAACTCCGGACGATGATGCGCAAGTAAAACGATGTTCATCGGTATCCAAGAGGTGACAATCTGGGCAATAAGGTGAGTCTGCCAGTCCAATTGTGTGAAGTCGCTGTCGTGTGGCATATTTTTTGTTGGCGATCTGATACCACTTCGAACGCACCGTGTATGACAGAGAGTTGTGGTGTATCGTTGTCCACACTCTTGGCCAGTGGACCGTAGGGTACTTGTTTTCCACCACGTTATAGGGAACAGCCCGCAGAAGGTTGGTATAAAAATCTTTCGCCTTTGGTGGACGTGTGGCGGAGAGGTTCGAGCTGACGTAGCTGTAATCAAGAATGAAGGTCGACACATGGGAGAGCTGTGGTGCGACGTGCGCTACCGACACCGGCGGGACGTGAGAGACTTGCATCAGAACCTGTAGTAAACGACCCGTGAGAGAGGTATATTGACTTTTCCATCGTTTCCTCATGTTGCTCATGTAAAGGGCAGCTGCTCTCGCCCTGACGTTGACCAATCCCAGCCCTCCTTTGTGCACTGGGAGTGTAAGAGTGTCGTATCGTACTTTAAAGATACGACCTGCGGAAACGTAGTAACTGAAGGCCGCCTGAAGCCGGCGACCTATCTGCAGCGGTAGTGGGAAGACCTGTGCCACGTGGTTGAGTTTTGATGCCACGTAGAGGTTCAGGTATTCAACACGTTGTAGCTGATTCAAGTCCCGGAGCAGGTTCTGTCGCACCATTGCGCGTATGATCTGTAATAACCGTCGGTAGTTTGCTGCAGCTGTTTTACGTACATCTTTCTTGAACGTGATTCCCAAATATCGCAGATCAGAAACTGGTGGGAGGGGAGCGAGGGCTTCCGGTCCGAGACCACGCCCAATATCCAACGCCGCCGACTTGTTGATGTTCAGAAGACTGCCTGCGGCCTGTCCGTATCGCTCAATCCAGGTTAGTACGTTTCGAACTTCGTCATTGGAACGAACCAGCAGTAGCAGGTCGTCAGCGTATGTCTTATAGCGAAAGGTGACGTCCCGCAGCGTGATGCCAGATAGTCGGTGGTTAAGGCCCCCTAGGAGTGGCTCGAGTGCTATTGCATAAAGGTAGGTAGAAAGGGGACAACCCTGTCGTAGAGACCTCTTAATGGGTACTGGTCCTACCGTCCTTCCATTGACCTGGACGTGTGAGCTGGCTGCGGTCCAAAGACGCCGTAGGGTGTCGATGAGGCCCGGGGGGAATCCCATACAGTCCATCACGCGTAGGAGGAAGTTGTGGTGCACTCTATGGAACGCGCGGTTGAAATCGACGGAGACGATCGCCGCTCTCAGACGGCACGCAGAAGCGATCGCTATTAAGTCCCTGCAGTCACCGGTGGCCATGTGTATGTTGGCTTCTCCCCCCTGCGACGTCTGTTTTGGAGCGAGGATCATCGGCAAAGTCTTCTTAATACGGCTCGCCATAATCCTGGCGAAAATCTTGAAATCGGCGTTCAGCATTGTAAGCGGCCGATAGTCGTTAATCGATAGCCCTCCACCTGGCTTGCGTACCGGTATGAGAAGACCTTCTACAAACGCTGGCGGCACAACACAGTCTGGAGACATAAGTTCGCGGAACATTACAACCCAGCGAGGCATCATGATGTCACGGAAAGTCCGTTAGAATTCGATGGGCAATCCATCAGGTCCAGGAGACTTATTGGCCGCACCTTTGTCCACGGCGTCTTCGACTTCTTCGAGTGAGATTTCCTCTGTTAGTGCATTCACGGTAGCCTCGTCGATAGTACGTGTTACCTGCTGTAACATTTCGCGTTTTTTATTATCGCATATACGAAAAGAGCCGCGAAATATCTGTTAATAATGCCGTGCTTTGCTTTTCTTTATCATCATTACCCTTTAGCGGAATAAAATGTATATATGGAAGTCTTATTGTTCTGTATCTGGCCTACAATTTAAGGAACGATTTTTCGTAACTGCAACTCATGCTAAGAATCAATACATCTTCCCTACTTCATAGTGATTAAAAGTTGAAATTACTTTGTTATGAGCACTGATGTTACAGTCCGTGTGATCGTTCAAAAACACAAGTTCGCAGTGGATTTTATTTCTCGTTAAAATGCTATTTCATACCACGACTAGCCCAAGAACATGAGACTCTCATTAAAAACTACGTTGTCACTATAAAGTTTGCCAGATCAGAACGGAGCACAGCAAGATTCCTATCAGATTCTGAAGGTACATTAAATTATTTGCACTGTAAATTATATCCTATCAGCAGCCCGCGTCAATCTGCAACACATCATAAAATCTGCTGATCTTCACTGCCAGTCTGGGAGCTAAAAGAAATAATATTATTTTACTATTATTTTACCGCTTCCTTGCGGTATGCTCGACTATATTGTAAGTCGTTTAAATACGCCGCGGCAGCGGCTCTTCGTTCTCCACGCAGCTCAGCACCACAGATAATATTTATATAACTGAAAAATGTCTCAACAGGATGGGATAATATGCAAGCAAGCTTAACAATAAATAATACAAGTTTTCATTTAAACAACTCTATTAAAACCTTTAAATATCTCAGTGATTACAGACCTTTGTGAATTCACACGTAATGGCGTACATTGCTTAGTCTCGACAAAAGAATGCTACATTGGCGTTCTCTACGACAACAACAGGAGATCTTACTCGCACAACTTCCAAATTAAGACGACAAAGAAATTGCTATTCGTCACGTATTATATACTAGTTACTTATTTTAATCTTTGTTCGACATTTATCGTCTGTGGCGGTTTCATTACTCGCCGACGCAGATATTCTCAAAAATAAATAATAAAAAAAAATACATAATTTTATACAATAACACAATATGATACATATAATTTTCTCGTTACTACATAATATGTTGTTTTTGTTTCTTACTAGACGTTACAAACACTTCAGTAGTGGCCTCGTCGTCGACGGTTCTTTCCTTGTAAAGATGACGAAAATGATCCTCCACCGCCTTTACTATGGTTGCTTGGGTCGTACATAAGCGACCGTCGTGTGTCCTGAGTTGTGTGATTAAATGTTGGCGTTGTCGGCGCTTATCCGCCACAACGTGGTGCATAGTGGGTTCTTCTGCAACCGTCGCGAGCGGACTACTGCACCTTCTAGTCGGTACTTCGTCAGTGATAGTATGTGAGCTTTGATTCTGCTTTGGTCATGTTGTCTCTCCGGGGAAGGGGGGTAAGGCGTCGAGGTCCCTGAGTGCCGCGTAGTAAAAATCGAGGGTCTGTCGATGCCACGCAGTCACGTCCTTGCCATATTGAATAAGTGTCCTACGGAATGCTGGTTTGGCACAGAGGAGCCACCACTCCAGGGTCGAGGTGTATCGTGGGTGGCGGCGTTCACAGTCAGTCCACGTTGCTTCAACTTGCCGACTGCAATCCAGGTCCAGGAGATGAGTTATGTTGAGCTTCCAAAAGCAGCCATTGCTGCGCCAGACTTGTTGGGGGCGTAGGAGTATAGTGCAGATATAGGCACTGTGATCGGAATAGGCTTGAGGCCATAGTTCGGCGTCCACCACACCTTGCGTGAGATCTTGTGACACATAAATGCGGTCAAGTCGGCTGGCCGAATGACTGGTAAGATGAGTGTGGCCAGAGCGGTTACCGTGGACTTTTTGCCACGTGTCGCACAAGTGAAGTTCTTGGATCATCGCACCCAGTTCCGGACAAGGCATGTAATGTGGGATTTGGTCCTTGGGGTGAAGTACGCAATTAAAATCGCCGGCGAAGACGCTGTGGTCGTATCGTCCAAGGAAAAGGGGAGCGACATGTGTGGAGTAGAATCTGGCGCGGTCGTGACGTCTTATGGTACCTGACGGCGCGTAAACATGAATGAATCGGATGTTGAGCGCCGTAAATGCTATTCCTCGCGCGGAGGGAAGATACGTGACGTCGGTAACTTCAATACCTTCACGCACTAATATTGCCACTCCAGTGTCTGCAGGGCTACCGGGCGTCACATGTGTGGTGTAACCGTAAAAGTGCGGCAGTGCATTCGATTTCACTTTTTGTAGGAAAGCAAAGTCAACTCCCATGGCTCGTGTGGTTTCTTTCAAAAGTTGGATCTTGACAGGAGAACTGATCATGTTGATATTCATTGTCGCCAGGCGGTAAGCCTGGCAACGCGTTGTTTGGGCGAGGTTATCCATGTTGAAGTTGGAGAGAAGTGAACATGGGAAGTGATGTCACCCCCCCGCCGAACGCGGTCCTCCTTGTGCTGCTTATGCTGCATGATTCGGCGGCGCCTCAGCTGGCCGCGGATCGGGATCTTGTGTCTCGACGTCCTCGGCCCACGGAGCGGGCTCGGATGTCTGTTCTTGTTCCATAGCCTCAGAATGTTTGATAGTAAGGGACTGGGCGACTTCGCTGTCTGCACTGGTACCTTCCCGCTGCTCACTCTTTCTGTCAATGGGCTGATGGTCGAAAACTGCATGTTTTTCTGTCTGTTCTGCAAGGTTGGAGTCAGTGGAAACAGCCTCAGCTTCGCGGCTGGCTTCTTGAGTGGTCAATTGTTCTTCCCCGACCGAATGCGAACCGCTGTGTTCCGACACGGTCCGACGACGGCGCTTTCGGCGTTTCGGTGATCGCTGTTTCCGTACATGGCCTTCATTGTCAGAAGACGGCACTGACTCACGCTCCGCCGGAACAAACGCTTCGGTCGGTACAATAAGGGAATCAATTGCCATCTTGCTGGCGTGAGTGTCTGTCGCGTTCGGTAGCTTCAGAGTCGTAGTACTATTTTCCACCACTGGCCAGGTCGGCGGATCATCCAGGTTTTTGTCGGTGGAAAGCGATTCCTGTACCGCTGAAGCGGTCGGCCGTGTCTGTTGTGTGGAGAACGTCGTGAGCGCCGTCACGGGTAAAATAGTCTTCGCTGCAGGTGGTGCAACGTCCTTCGGTGGGAGTTGTGTGATCCGACGCTGGAGGCACTCGGAACGAAGGTGACCTTCCTTGCCGCATCCGGAACACGTCTTCGGCTGGCCGTCACAAATAACTATGGCCCGGCATCCTCCTATCTGTAGATAGGATGGCACGTGTCGTTGGGGATCAATACGCACTTGGCGTACTCCATTGAGTACTGGATACGTCTTAAACTGTGTCCATTTTTCAGCCACGTGTTCGTGTACCGTGCCGTAGGGGCGGAGCGCCCCTAGAACTTCTGCTGCCGGGAGTTCAAATGGAAGTTCGAATATGCGTATAGTCCGCAGTCCCATTGCGGCATGGCCGACCTCGACGTTGCCAATATTGCCATCTGCGTGGCAGAAGCGGAGTTCTTGGTTCATCTCACGAGGCATCTTGTCGCATGTAGTTTCGTTTATGAGTTTTACATAGACCGTGCTACTGACGATCGAAAAGTGAATGCCGACAATGTCGGCAGCTGGGATCTTGGCTTCCTCTTTTAAAAAGCGTTCGACTTCGAGCGCCTTTGGTCGGGTAAAGTCGTTCCGAAATGTGAATTTCAAGGTTGATCTTCTGTATTGGTTAGTCATGGTCTTGTAGCGCTACGGCGTCACGTTAGTGTCGGCCGAAGAAAGTAAACAAGGCGCGCGGGCCCTCGCTGAAGGCGGAGATCACACACTGCACGTCTGCTTCGCTCGCCTGCGAGAGCCGCACTCGAGGCAGATTAAAACTGTTTGCCCGACCGAGTCTCGAACTCGGGACCTTTGCCTTTGCGAACCAGGAGAGCTTCTGTAAAGTTTGGAAGGTAGGAGACGAGATACTGGCAGAAGTAAAGCTGTGAGGACCGGGCGTGAGTCGTGCTTCGGTAGCTCAGATGGTAGAGCACTTGCCCGCGAAAGGCAAAGGTCCCGAGTTCGAGTCTCGGTCGGGCACACAGTTTTAATCTGCCAGGAAGTTTCAGGAAACGAAAAGGAATCTCGTATGGGTGAAGATGGCAGTCCTTGCCAGAAAAAGGTCTCCTGTCATCAAATATCGATGTTAATTTGAGGAAGATATTTTGGAGAATGCACATCTAGAGCGCAGCCTTATACAGAGCTGAATCATTGACTGGGAGTAAAGCATACAAGAGAATCGGAGTATTTGAGATGTGGTTCATTGACAATAGGCTGAGTGTTTGGTGGATTAACAGGATAAGAAAGAGGAGCTTCTCCGTAAAATCACCGAGGAGAAAAATGCGTGGAAAACAGTCACAAGAAGAAGGAGCAGGATGATAAGACCAGTTAAGACGTCAGAAAATAACTTGCATGGCATTCGAGGGAGCTGTAGGGTGAAAACTGCAGAGAAAGACGGAGACTGGAATATATTCAATAATAACTGACGGTCTTGGATACAAGTGCTACTTGTGAATAGTTTGAAGCAGCCCGACATCAATTCCAATCCTTTGGCAATGTACTAGAATTTGTGTCGGGCTGCTTCCAACTTTTCACGACTACGCCGACCTCTCCCCAACCACCCGCTCCAGACCACCAAAAAACTATTAAAATCTCTGATGGCTTGCTTCTGCGGGCACAATTCTCGTTCCTTTTAAATATTCCAGAATAGTATAACAAGCACCTAAACAGGTACTAACAGCAAACAACATTATTGAATACATGATGTCTCACTTACTACGCAATCGTTGTGCCGGGTACCATGAAGGAGCAAATAGCGGCGGGGCAAATCTCGAATAGCCTCATAGGCTGTCAAATTTTTCTCCAGACGCAGCAGAAGGTACATCGGTTTCTAGACGAGTTAGGTGCCCCCTAGAAAAGAAGTCTTAGAAACTCGTTGCACCAGTCGTTCTTGGTGATAGTAACTATTGTTACAATAGTTTCATAGACGTATTTTGCTCTTGAACTGCCCTGAGTTACTCATTTAAACTTACAACATTAGTCAATATGGCCTTGTTGAGCTAATACCGCTAAAGGCTGATAGCAAAGTTGCAACTTTTCCAGCGGCATGCAGGTATACTGTATGTCTTAATGAAACGAATTATTTATAGAAGAACTGAAAATCTGGGCGCACCTGAGCTCAACGGACATCAGTTTGGGTTCCAGAGAATGTTGAAACACGAGAAGACAATCCTGATCCTAAAGCGCTGTATGTAAGGTACCACACACACACACACACACACACACACACACACACAAACACACACAGTCCAAAAAAAAAAAATGTTCAAATGGCTCTAAACACTATGGGACTTAACATCTGAGGTCATCAGTCCCCTAGACTCAGAACTACTTGAACCTAACTAACCCAAAGACATCACACATATCCATGCCTGAGGCAGGATTCGAACCTGTGACCGTAGCAGCAGCGCGGTTTCGGACTGAAGCGCCTAGAACCGCTCGGTCAGAACGGACGGCCACAGTCCAAGACGCCACTCAAATACGTGCTTTCCAGGAGCAGCAACGTACATCCATTCAGGCATCTACGAAACTTCAGGCCGTCTCCCTGTAGACAGCATGCTACCAACCACTACTCTGCTCTCTAGGCGTCTCCACAAATCCGTGCTGTTCCTTGGCTCTACAACACTCCAGCCACCATGGCGATGGCAGCTGCCCCATTAACTATACATAAAGGGTGTTACCAAAATTTGCCATCGACCAACTGTTAATCGTCTCCTCAGGTGAATGCTACCATCCATGGCTCCACTGCTGCTAAGTCAAGTGTTGCACCACAAGGCACTACTGGGTGGCCCACGTTCCTCGCACGTGGGACCACTCACTTCTGTTGTCAAATTCCTGGCCATGCCTCTTCTTCTCAGTGGTATGCACCACAACATTGTAGTACTACTGTTTGCTTACTAGCCAAGTGACCAGCCTCCGTCGTGTGAATAAAACACCATGGTGTGTCTGATGATGCCACAAATTGTTGTCCATTAGTTGCCACACATGGCACCATTGCTTGCTTCATGTTGTGGCTGCTCCGTAGTCAGATAGCAGACTGGTTCGCAGTGCCACTCTTCACTGCTCCTGGACTCATGCTTTGCTCACTCTCTGCCCCGGTAAGAACACGTCAGCAGCCGAATGCGACCTTAATTGTGCCATACGCAGCCAAATCAAGCCGCGTACTAAATACATCTGAGCAGAATGGTTATCTTATCGTTGGAGCTCAACATTCTGTGGAGGGAAGGTGCATACTTCCCCTCAGTGCACATCCAGTAAAACTACATTATCAAGCCACAATGTGACCATAGCCAATGTTCGACATTATCGTGCAACAACCGCTCACAGACACCAGGTAGAGAAAATATGGGGTTACTGGGGGACTCGGGAAATAGCAGTTCTTGCCATAATGCGGAAATGGGGAAATTTATCTGACGTCCAAAAGGGCACGTTAATTGGCTTTCTGGCCAAGTGTTGGACCATTTCCGAATGTCTAAGTTTGCAAATTATTCGCCTGCCGTCGTGGTAAAAATGCATGGGAATGACGCTATCCAAAACCAGCGCTGAGTCAAGTGTGGTGCACCACAAGCTGTAGATGACAGGGATGAACAACAGCTGCAGAGACGCCTACAGGTGCTACTGACTACCCAGATGAACCAAGGAGCCAGCAACAGTGTCCACTCAACAACTGTTCAGCAAACATTGAACTTATTGGCCTCTACAGCAAGCACTAGGTTCACGCATCCATTTGACTGCTGTCTACTAGTGACGTAGGTTGGAACTCACACGCCGATACCGCAACTGGATGCGTACTAACTAGCAACAGGTAATCTTTTCAGATGAATCATGTTTTAGGCACCATCGGACAGATGGTCATGGGCATGTATGGTGTGAAACGCCTGAAAGTACACACTTTGGAAGAGTCGTCGGGAGGGCCAGGCAGGAGGAGGGAGCATTATGATATGCGGTAATGTTTTCGTGGCACTGCCTACGTGATCTCAACTTCCTGGAGGCCGCAGTGAATGAACACAGGCATGCAGCTATCCTTGGGGAGCATTACCAGCCGTACATGCACTATATGTCTCCTCTTTACGGTGTTATCTACCAGCAGAACGTGCTACGTGTCACACAGCTTGCAGTGTACATTCGTCGTTCGAGGAGCACCAGGATTAGTTTTGACGTGCTTCTCTGGCCACCAAATTCCAAGGATTTAAACCCAACGGAGAATCTGTGGGACCACCTCGATCGGACTGTTCTCCGCACGGATCCTCCACCGAGAAACCTGGCGCTGCTGGCCATGGCACTGCAGTCAGCTTTGCTCCACATCCCTGTTGGTACCTTTAAGAACCTCATTGCCTCGCATTTTGCACGTCTCGCAGCGGTCCGCTCTGAAACAATCAGTTGTTGAGGTTTATTACACGTCGGTACATTAACATGACTGGACAGTGTAGATGCAGTTCTTTGTGGATGCAAGAGATGGCACATTTCAGTAATCCAAGAATATCAATGTTTAGCAACGTGTATAGCCAGTTGTTAGTGGTTCTGAAAAGCCATATCCCTTGGTCGAAGGCCCTCCTTGTTCTTTTCCACTCTGATACTTGCCACCTGAGATATGGGACTACTATTTCATTTCCGTGCCACGCTCATTTTCTACTGTGCCCTGCAATAGAAATTTTGTAACACGTTTTTCCTCCAGCCCGCCCAGCCGGCCACGTCAGCGTGATTAAGGACCTCACGTCTCGCCAGTCTTGTTGTTGGCATATACGCGGAGGCATTTGCATACCGAGCCTTCCTGTGGTGGCGCCGCTCAGCAGCTGACAGTCTGGAGGTAAGGTGTTAAAACAGCAATATTCTGAAGCCAGCTGCGCGTTCAATCGGCTGCAGCGATATGCACGACAGGGCCACGCAAGGCGCGCCGCTGGGTCTTCGTTGCCTCCCAGAGTCGGTTTCCAGAGTTAGCCGCTGAGCTGCGACGCTTGGGAAGGTGGCTGGAAAGAAGAATTGTGGCGTCAGTGTGTGCCTCATATATCAATAATCAGGCAATAGTGGGGCCATGCTGCCCCTATATTGTTAGGACACAGTGGTACCTGAATGGAAAACGTAAGACGAGGCCATGATGTGCTTTGATTGTATTGCATTTGTAAATGACATGAAAAAGTATGTCTGTATCACAGAGGTAACCTTTGTAATTACGTCACCAGGTTACGCTTGATTTTAGATTCGCTTGATGTGTCAGTGAAAATGGCCTTGTTCATATATGTTCTTTGACCGGTACATCTACATACACACACACTCAAAAGGCCAACGTAATGTGCGCGGCAGTTGGTAGCCTGTACCACTGCGCCGCGCGGGATTAGCCGATCGGTCTAGGGCGGTGCAGTCATGGACTGTGCGGCTGGTCCCGGCGGAGGTTCGAGTCCTCCCTCGGGCATGGGTGTGTATGGTTGTCCTTAGGATAATTTAGGTTAAGTAGTGTGTAAGCTTAGGGACTGATGACCTCAGCAATTAAGTCCCATAATATTTCACACAATTTGAACATGTACCACTGCCAGTTCTTTCGTTTCTGTTACACTCGCAGATACACCGAGAGAAATACGACTGTTTATATGGCTCCACACGAGCTCTAATTTCTCTTATATTGTCTTCGTAGTCCTAACACGAAATGTACGCTGGCGCCAGTACAATCGTTCTGCAGTCAGCTTCAAACGCATAGTATTCTCGAAAAGAACGTCACCTTCTCTCGATGGATTACCAATTGAGTTCTCGAAGCATCTCCGTAATACCTGTTTGTTGATCGCACCTACTGGTAACAAATCTAGCATACCATCTTCGAATTTCTTCAATGTCTTTCTTTAGTCCGACTAGGTGCGGACCACAAATACTCAAGTAGTTCTCAAGAATGAGCCACCCTAGTGTCCTATATTAAGCATCCTTTACAGATGAACCGCAATTTCTAAAATTCTCTCTATGAACCGAAGTTGACCGTTCGTCTGCTACCGTCCTTAGGTACTCATTCTATTCTAAATCGATTTGCAACGTTACGCTCAGATTTTTAACCGACGTGACTGTGTTGAGCAGCAAACTAACAGTGTTGTACTCGAATACCATGGGACTGTTTCTCCTACTTATCTGCATTAACTTACACTCATGTTCAGAAAAAGTAGAAGACCTTGAAGGACGAGAGCTAGAACATGCATCATCACAGGACATGTACATTAGTATGTTTTGCAGAAATGGTAAGCATTTGAGTCACTTCGATTCAACATTTGTCCTTTTGCCTAATAGGCACAGGGTCTGCCATGGACCATGATAATTTGTTCGATGCGTGACGGCATTGACGTTTACAAGACACAAAGGGCATCCTATGGTATAGCCATCCATGCTCGATTCACCTGGTTCCAAATAAGGTGCGCAGTGCTGTAGTCTTACTTCAAACTTCTCCTCTTTAAAGGTAATGTTATATTCCTTTCACCTTCCAATGTACAAGGTGATTATAAGTAAAGTTAAACTTTCAAAACGCTGTAGAAATAACACCGCTAGTCAGAATGACGCCCAATTGCAACGGAAAATTATCGGAAATGGGGAAAACGTGTGGCAGAATAAAAAAATAGTGCCGAAATTGATCAATAGATGGCGCTGTATGTGTCAGAATACGTAAATTGAAACACCTGTCATGCGCACGACCCATTGAAGTTGGTATAAAGACGCCGGGTACAAGACTTTTCCTCCTTTCGCGTCTGCGACGTTCTCCACGACCGTCTCAGTGCAGGGTCGCGCTCTGCTTGTAAGGCTGAATTTGTGTTGTAAGAATGATGAATGTCCACACATCGCTCTGCAGAAGTTGCGGACACTGAAGGGTTTGAAAAAAGGCGTTGGTCCGATGACTGCCGTGGGTCTGGAGAAAATGATTCGGAAATTCGGAAAGGATTCTTTTGGCGTGCAACCTGGTGCAGGGAGGAAACTAATTGATTCGATGTCAGTGGAAGCAGTGGTCACAGCAATACAGGAGGAGACGAGTGATTGTGTGCAAACGTTTAGTGCACGGAAAATTGACGAACATTGGACATACCCGTGAACACAGTGTGTAAAATCCTACGAAACAACCTTCTTTGCTATGCATTCAAAATTACTCACGTGCACGAGTTGCTTCATGTTGACACGCCAGCAAGAGAGACTTTTGCTTTGGAATTACTTGCTCGCTTGGCAGTGGATAATGATTGGCCGTGGAAAATTTTGTAGACAGACGAAGCCCACTTCCATCTGACAGGATATGTCAATACACAGAATTGACGAATATGGGCAACGGAAAATACACAAGCAAATCAACCAACACAACTTCATCCTGAAAACAACTTTAATCATAGTTGTCTGCAGCAACCGTGAAAATATTTTTTGTAGTAAAGACAGCCCACTGGTTGCAATGGATTTTGTAATCGATTGCTACCAGTGGGCTGTCTTTACTACAAAAAATCATCCTGAAAAGGTCGCTGTGTGGTGTGGGTTTATGGCATCGTTAATCATAGGGCCATATTTCTTCGAGACGCAGGTGCTTTCAGTCCTTTTACCTATACCGTCTCTGGTAAGCGCTATGATGGTCTTTTGCGCAACCACGTCATTCCAGCTCTCCAACAGCGTGGATGGGATCATTTTTGTGCAAGATGACGCGCCTCAGCATATTGCAAATCCAGTTAAGCAACTACTGAAGCACTATTTCGGAAAAGCTAGAATTATCAGCCATCATTTCCCTACAGTCTGGCCGTTCCGATCACCTGATCTTAATCCGCGTGGCTTTTGGCTGTAGGGCTATCTGAAAGATGTTGTGCTCAGTGTTCCGATTGCAAACTTAGCTGCATTGAAGACACTCATTGCGCAAAACACTCTGAACGTAACCCCGGGAACACTTCGATCAGTTGTGCAACATGCTGTTTCTGGATTTCAACTTGTTGCAGAAAACGGTGGACAGCATATTGAACATGTTTTACGCCAGTCACACGGAATTTAATAATGCGTTTTGATTTTGAATGACGCTCTTTATGCGGTTTTTGGCCTCAGAACAATTAAAAACCGACGTTAGTGATGATTTTTATGCGGTTTTTGGCCTCAGCGCAACTAAAAACCGATTTCTCCCATCTGATGTGATATGACCTTGCCGTGGAGGATGGTCTTAGTAACTAACAGCATCACGCCTGTACACCCATGCACACTGAGTAGTAGGCCTACAGTTGGTTTAACGCGAAACATACAGCTTAGGCATTTTTGTATGATTCATTTGTGATTTGCAGTCGACACTACTATATTATGATGCTTGCAGCGCCATCTTTTGCTATATTTTGTAACTATTTATTTTTCTTCTGCCATACGTTTTCCCCCTTCCCCGATAATGCTCCGCTGCAATTTCACGTCATTCTCAACAGTGGTGTTATTTCTACAGCGGTTTGAAAGTTTAACATTAATTATAGTCATCCTGTATACATCATATTCACACTTGCTGTCCTTTACAATAAATTTTCTTCGTCTGCCGGATAGCATCACAAGTCAATACAGCACTACCGAATACGTTCATCACTTGCCACACTTCAACTAAGAATGTATCAGACTGCGTAGAGGCAAAGACTATGCCACGAAACGACCAAAGATTGTTTTTATATAACTTACTCTCTCTCTCTGACGTGCACATCGATAACATACAAAAATCAAAGTGATATGACCGCCTTAAACTACTAGGGTCCAACGCTATCTGTTCAGAAGATACATCTGGTGCTCGAGCAATGAGATTTAATCAAGTAAGAGTTTAACTCTTTTCTTAACAACGTTATTGGATGTACAATCCGGCTGCTGACCAAATATTCAGTTGTAATAAAATCGGCTTGTCAGTTAATCCTTAAAGTCACTCAAACATAACAGCACTTAAAGAAAAGAGGCAGCAGTCGTAGTAACATCTCCAGAACGCGAGAAACAACTACAACAGTCGTATGAATGCCTGCACCGGAAAAAAATGAGATCTGAAGTTCACTCCTAGGAATTAATCACTATTGAATTACTTATAATACGGTTTAGAAGGGATTTGGAATTTTCTGAGGCCAAGATACAATCATCTGTGCTTCGTATTGTTGATGGACATTCTACTCGCACTAAAAATATGGATCCACTTCGGATGGCTAGAGGCGATGGTGTAGTTTCCATTGTTTATCGTACACGCTTCACCCTTGAACATAACGTTTTTCAAGCCGGTAAGCTGTTATTTCAGTGAAGATGTTAAAACATGGCCAAGGAGCGTTTCGGGAAAAGTTGTTACTGTATTCCAAATGTCACTCGCCTTTCAGTCTGTATTTTTAAGTGCTTCCACATTGTCGCTTTAAGAGGCTTTAAAATAACCGCCATACGGCCATCTGATCTGAATGTATTTTCGGACATAGGTTTGTCCCATCAGTGACAGTTGGAAAAGTGTGAAAGTACTACTGAAAAGTCTACTGATGGATAATCTCACAAACTGGCAACTCAGTGATGCTCTCACGAAAAAGATTAACCAAAGCTCGATCATCGACTCCCAGACTAGATAACCATGGATGCCAAATTCTCCGAGCTTATTATGTTTGCAAGAAAGAATCAAGTTTCTACATATCGTCCGAGGCAGTAATACCTGTTCCACTAATCAGTTGAAATACAAAGCGGATTCCAAGGAGAAAAGGAAAAACCATCATGTTAACAGATTCTCCTCATAAGAATGAACTACAGGAGTTAGCAAAGAAACGAAAGAATATGGGACAAGTAACTAAAAAGACAGCTGCATGAATGCTAAAAATCTAACTGTACACAAAAATAATAAAAAATTGGGTATCAAGTGTCTTAAGAATAATAAAAGGAAGAAGACGAAGGAAGACAGTGAATCACAGAAAAATACCACTGTCTCTACTGTGGGGACTTTTGCTCCATTTCTGATGTGGGGCGGATCACATACCTGAAGTGTCACAAGTGGGCACACCACTCCTAACTTAGGATGAAGAAAAAAGTCTGTTTTCTGAATACTGTCGGACAGAGTAGTAATTGTTAGATTCACGGTTATTAAGCTTAAAAATAACTTAACATTCTTCAAAATGACATTAAAATTTTTCTTATTCTTAATAACGATTTGTTTAAAGAGTCCATATTCTTCAGTCTAAATTCTTGATTAAATACCGTAATGTTGATATTCCTAATAATTTCAACGCTTATGCAATAATTTCACAAAATAGAACGCGTATCTTACCCCATTCTGTCCCTCGGATGGGGCAGAACGGGATATTTGCAAGTATTGGTTTGAAAATAGCAAAAAATACAAAACGTACAGTTTAAGTGATTTTCAAGTGAGACAGGTTACGTTATAGTACAAGGAGATTTTTTATGTTATTAAGAAGTTTTGTCTTGTGTTCCCTTATTTAATAATAATCGTTAAATGTTAAATATCCCATTCCACCCCTAATTTCCTTACAGGGGCAAAAAGTCTCGAATCACAGTGTCCTTAAATATTCAGTTTCATTCGGGTCTACGGACCCATCTTCCATTTGCCTGAAGGAATTCTGCAAGCTTTGTCTACGTTCTCCTCGTTGACTGGGATCGGGCGGATTTCCGTTGCGCAGAAGTAGCTGACTTGAGCACTAGGGTTACAGCGTAATATCCTGTTTACGTATTACCTTAGCTTTCTTCACAGAAGACGGGTTTTCAGTTACTCCCTTTGTGTACTTTGCGTCTCTGAACGACGTGCATATCACAAGAAGCGATGTTTGTGACCCAACAAGTTTTGATGCCCTACGGTGATAATTTGTGGGCTCTATTGTGTCTCAATAAAACATTCTGAATTCCACATGTGATGTAGCAAAGTCACTTCAAGCAAAATGTGGGGACGATTACATCACCAAAGGAGGTAGAGTCCGTTTATTGGTTGGCAGTGACAAAGTGCGCTGTCTCTTGTCCTCGGCGTTAATATGATGTTGGAACTGTAACTCCCCTTGCTCCTTTATATGGGCTTCTAGATCAGTCCAGGTGAAGAGGGGATGGTTTCTTTCACAAAGAAACACGCATATGCACCCATTTTTGCATAAATGATTAATTCTTTATACCTGTTGCTCTTTCAGGTGACAGGGTGCTAAAAGAGTTAGAAATTGAATAAATATAAATCCAGCCTCAAATGCGCTCATTTTTGTCAGAAATGAATAATTTTCCTTTATCTGTTACCCTGACTGTTCACAGAACGCTAGATGTGAATAAGAAGAGAAAATGAGGTTAGGAGTTCGGAATACGACAGAAAAGTGTCTCAAAAAACATCTGCTACATTTGAATATATTTGTGCTCATGAAATGAAATGTACAAAATGACGTGGAACTCATTCGCCTACCTTTCTGGGAGTTTCAAATGTAAGGAAATGAAAGTACATTGGATTAAATTTTGATTTCACTCTGCACCAGAATGTTCTGATTTTAGCCGTGAAGAATACAGTAGGAAGGAGTCGTTGCTTCCAAGACTAGTTACGACAATGGTCTTCTGTTGAATGAGAGACATACGTCGACTTAAGTGTGGCTTTAGCTAAAACAATTACAGTAACTCGATACAGCTACTACAACCCATTTATACCACAGCAGAGGCGGGACATGGGGGGGAGGGAACCCCCACCCCTTCCCTTGCGGGGCCCCCGCATTGCCACCCCCGTCGCTCCCGCCAGCCAGCCAGCACTCTGTTCGTTTCTTTCGTCGAGTTGTCGGGTAGTTGTATTTTCCTACGTAAGACGCGCGTCCGCTTCGTCGTATTTTATACGTTTCTGTCTGACACACTCTATTTACACTGAGTGACATTATGAGCATAGAATATCCAGTAAGCAACATCTTGGACGTCGCGATGCCAAAAGCAAAAATTAGATTCAACGCTCAAGGTCTACGACGGCATGAGAGATAATGGTGATAGCCACTTTGCTCGTATTGTTGAAGAGGAGAAGTAGTTATGGAACAGACATGGGGATGAGTGTTCCTCGTCTTACAGACAGACAAAGACACAGGGAAAACTGCGATCATAATGATGATGCTGACATATGGGAAAAGTACTGTTTTTATTCCAACGGGACCATGTTACGACTGACAGAGAACGTTTTGCTAAAGAAAATATTTATCATCTAAAATTCGACATACTTTTGCCCTCACAACTACTGATATATGGCGGTAATGATCTGGAACATAAATTGAATCAGTGCTTAACTGAGGTACCGTTCTTTGAAGAAGAATCACTCTTTGTGACTAAAAAGAGACTAATGGAAGAGATTCTTCGTTACAAGCAAACGAGCATAAACACCCTTAATGATCGTGATTCTGTTATGCAAGCGCTGTCTGTTTGTCCTAGATCTGACTGTCCTACTTTACACACGCTGTACAAAATATTTGCTTGTCTACCTGCATCCACCGCTACAGTAGAAACAAGTTTCTCAACACTGCGGAGTAAAAAGACAAGGCTGAAGTCGACAACGATGGACGATCGACTTAATGGCTTAGCTCTGTTGAACACTCACCCTGACATTGATTGTCCTACTGAAGATGTAATTAACCAATTTGCCAGGAAGAATAGGTGCATAGATTTCATCATTTAAGGAAGAGAACCACAACTGTAACTTTTTTATATCATAAGATGGCATTGCCTTCTATATGTGTATAGTAAGTTTAAATAAAACTTTCTTAAACTTTGCATGTGACTTGATTATTTTTTATTACGGTAAAAGTAAAGGTAGCTAAAAATATCTTTAGCGCCCCCTCTTTGAGGTTTTTCTGTATCCGCCACTGTACTACAGCGTACTAATATACAAAGCAGATGCAAAGAGAATGCCAGTTTATAAGGTGCATGACTCTACTTACACAATAACATCTCCATCTTCTTCTTATAATAACTATGAATTTAATGAACTCTTCTCTCACTTTAAAACAGACAAGGAAAGCATATTATTTTTAATTTATTTCCTTAGCCAACCTTCTAAGGAGCACGATAAACTTCCAGCTAATACGACAGTTTTTCTCATGTCCTTTTTCGTTTGTGCAACATGTGTTTCATCACTTCTCTGTGTCGCCGTTCATCTGACAATCTGACATCAGTTTTCCGTTTATTATTTCGAAAAGTCCCGAACGCTTCGATAGTTTTTCTTTCGACTTCGTACATCTTCTGGTCGTACGTTAAATTCCATCACATATTTGTTAGCATTCATTTAATCGCCTACAGTTGTTTTTGGCTTCGAATCAAAGACGTAGAAGACGTGTTACTTCCATCTGGATGGTTTACTCTTCGTATGTGACTATGAAACTGAAATCGTAAATTGCATATTGTGTGTGTAGCTTTCTCTGTTTTGAAGCAAATTCATTGTTTGGACTTTAAAATTCAAATCCCATTTTCACCGTGTGGACCAATTATATTCTTCAGTTTTTAAAACATTGATCACGAGTGATTTGGTTTCGTCCTCAATTCCTTCCTATTGATTACGAAGCTTTGCATCCCTAAATTAACTGAAAATCTCTTCATGGTAGTCTCTTTTATGTATTATAATATTTATCTGCGATGTGTACTAAAGTATCTTCCAATTCTAATTAACCAGACAATTATGCTTCAGCAATTGTCGCATTAATTGTTTCTTGCCGGCTGATGTGGCAGAGCGGTTCTAGGCACTTCAGTCTGGAGCCGCGCGACCTCTACGGTCGCAGGTTCGAATCCTGCCTGGGGCATGGATGTATGTGATGTCCTTAGGTTACTTAGGTTTAAGTAGTTCTAAGTTCTATGGAACTGATGACCTCAGATGTTAAGTCCCATAGTGCTCAGAGCCATTTGAACCATTTGAAGCTGTTTCTTATTTTAGAAACGGTTCTCCACAGACTTCTCTTGTCATGGGTTCATCCTAGTACGACTCTTCCTAGTGCGTTGCCTGTGGATGTAAGTTTTCGTGCCCGTCAGTGGTACCAGTTTCTTTGTCTGATTTCTCACGAACTCAAATTCACTTCCGTGTCACGAAATACTCAAAATGTAAAATCAAGAAGTTTCATTGGTTGCTTTTTGCCCTCTTAACGTCCATTAAAAATATATAATCTGCTATGAAGACACGAAACTTTTTCTCTGACCATATCACCTATCAAAAAAATTGGTTTCTGACTTATAACACTTTGCGAAAATATAATGGTCACTAAAATTAATTACTCAAAAGGAAAGTGCCTATTGATTGGTCTACAATGAGACACACACATAAAGGAGCCGCCTTGCTGTATCATCCGTTATAGAAGAAGACTAAAAGCGATTTTCAGCAAATTTTATGTCGTAGATGGACTGCACATAATTTTAATATCGACTCCACGTCAAATTGGTCTTCTCCTATAACTAGCTGCGTGTCAGTGTAAAGGCAGAAGGGAGACAAGGCCGCATCACTTCGTACAGGACATGTATAGCAAAATACTTAGGTACTCGAAGTAATCTTCTGTTTGAGGACTGCTTGACGTGTTATGGTGCAGAAGAATCCTTCGGTTAGTCCTAAACGAACGACACATACGGTTTGCATGTCAAGTGAGCTTCGTCCCGTTAATGTCGAGGACAGATATCACATTATCAGGTGTACTCGTAAGTTTGTCCCCCGGTAGAGTCCTCAGGAAGCCTCAGGGCGCGTGCCACACGCAGACAGATACTGACAGAGAGCGCGCCGCGACTCAGCAGGTGTGCAGGAGTGCCGTAGCTTGTCCTGCACCACAGGGGCCTTCCTTTTCGAATGCATTTTCACCACTGCAGGCAGGAATGCAAGAGAAAGCAAGAAATGTTCGGCCTCCCACTAGACAGCCAGTATCCTATTTAGCCTTCACTTCTTCTTAATACAGTCATGAGACAAAACATTACGACACCTGTTCAAAAACATGTAGGTCGATCTTTGGAATGGAATACAGTATCGATTCTGGTTGGTATCAATTCGAAAAGCCCTTATTAGGTTTTAGGAGGTATGTCGCACCAGATATCTATGCGTGGGTCACACACTACTTGCAAATTAGTGGCCTATGGTTACTAGGCACAGAGATGGCGTCCGATAGCATCCTAGTGTTACATAGGGTTCATATCAGGCGAACTTGGTGACGAAGACATTAGCGTGATTTCAGTATCAGGCTCGGTAAACCACTGTAGAATGAATCCATCCTGTTCCACTGGAAGATGTTATCATCCTCGGAGAAGACATCAAACACAGCTCACGAAGACCACAGTTGGCACTGTGTCCTCAATTAGGACCAAATTAGGACCAAGGGGTACCACGGGAACCCAGGTGAATGTGCACCACTGTCTTTCATCCGTGGCGTGTTCCGACCAGCTGTGTTTCGGGCAGGGGTCATCCGGATGACTGTGTGACCAAACACAGTCGACGACCTGGCGTAACAAGAAACGTCATTCACATGACCAGGTGACACGTCCCCAGTTGTCCTCGGTCCACTCTCAATGATACTATAGTAATTGCAATCGTAGTTAGCCGGCCGAAGTGGCCGTGCGGTTAAAGGCGCTGCAGTCTGGAACCGCAAGACCGCTACGGTCGCAGGTTCGAATCCTGCCTCGGGCATGGATGTTTGTGATGTCCTTAGGTTAGTTAGGTTTAACTAGTTCTAAGTTCTAGGGGACTAATGACCTCAGCAGTTGAGTCCCATAGTGCTCAGAGCCATTTGAACCAACCATTTTTTTGCAATCGTAGCTGACAATTGACAATGCCGTTGGCTCAACATGGGGAAACGAATGGGTGATCTGCTGCTGAGTGCCATGTTTAACAACGCCCGCTGAGCAGTGTGCTCTGACATGTTTGCGCCAGCATTGTCTCTGCCGTCAAATGTGCCTTAGATTGTCGCTTATCCTGCTTCACAGAGCGGTCAGTTATCCGTCCTCCTCGTTATGTGAAGAAAAGCTTAAGTATACGATCAGAAAACAAACTGTTAAGCAATAAAATTAACCATTATCTCTGACTTAGGAAAAATGTGAAGCAATCCAAAAGATTGCGAAAATAAATCCGCTAAATTCCGATTACTCGATAAATGACACTACTTTAAAAGCTGCCAATTCTACTAAACACCTAGGAACTACAATTATGAATAACTTAAATGGGGCCTGTCATACAGATACTGCTGTGGGGAAGGCTGCCTTTTACTGACAGAACGCTCAGAAGATGCAACAGGTTTACTAAAGATCGTGCCTACACCACGACTGTCCGACTTCCACTGGAGTATTGCGGACGGTATGGGATTCTCTCCAGAGAGGATTGACGGGAGACATCCAAAAATCCAAAGAACAGCATCTCATATTATATTATCGTGAAATAGGGAAGATAATGTCGTGGATGTGATAAGCGACTTGAGGTGGCAATTATCAAAACGAAGACAGATCTTTACACGAAATTTCAGTCACCAAAGCAATCCGGTTAACTTTGTATCACTTTATACAATTTTTGAAAATCCCGGACACAAACTAAATTACACATCACAAGAGAAATTGTAACATTTTACATTTACAGTTACTGAGCGCTTGGAAAATTTAAAATGTGTACTGTGTCCTGTAGCATGACCAGTCTTAAAAGATAAAGAAAATTTCCTGTATCTAATACTCTCGCTAAACTGATATAGTGTCAGAAGAGAAGCAGGTGTTAATAAGAAGTAAAAACAGTGTCAGTTTAGTACTGCGGGTTTACTTTGTATCGAGTTATCACTGTTCAACGTAAATCAATGTCGTCAGAAGCTCTCGTCACAGCCAACGCAATTAAAGGATCAACAGACAATTTACCTTGTCTTGTCGCTGCAACTCCGTGATCAGCAACATGCTAAAATATTTCAAAAGCAGTAGTGCTATCCATGTAGAGTACAATGCATGGTCATTATAATTACAACAACTACTGCCATTTACATAGAAATTGAATGATCAGTAGGGGTTTGGTCAACTAGCCTTAAACGGTGTAAAAAATTAAACAAATCAATAAAGACGATAATCTACTATCTTTCCAATATATATCATTTAAACACTGACAAACTTTACACAGACTTTTGATTATTCCACAGTGTCTATACTCAATAAACGCGTTTCTGGCCACAACAAAGATACAAATATTACTCTCAATGTAGGCATACAAAATCTGACAAAATCCTTCCAGTGAGCAAGCAACCAACAACTACGTGCAACAAAAAGGCGACTTACAAAAAAAACCTCAATTAATACCAAAGTCTCCTACGGCACTACTAGCAGGCTGCGACCTCCCCTGTCGCGCGCCTTCTCTCCTCCCCAGGCTGCGTCCGGTCATTTCCGACTCCGCACAACTTTTCGCCCGCTACTACTCGTGACAATAATATCTCAGACTCAGAGTTTGTGTATGCATACCACGGCTGAAACGTTGGTCAACTTTGCAAAGAAGTGTTAACGTCCAGCCCCCCCCCCCCCATCGCCCCCCCCCCCGTCTCCGGCACGCATTTTAAGATGGTCTTCCATCTGCTTCGCCTAATGCGGGTTGGTTACTCTTATTCCACCTCAGTAACACTATGTCGGCGATTGCTGCGCAAACACTGTCTCCACTTCTCCACATACGCGTACACCATAATTACTCTACCACGCAAACATTGGGGTTACAGACGTCTGGAATCAGACGTAATAATCCTGGGTTCGGTGTGGGACTGCGGTGGGGTGAGTGTACTGCTGTAGTCTGTTGTGGGGTTGTGTACCACTGAGGACTACGTTGGGGACGAAGCCTCTCCGTCGTTTGTAGGTCCCCGGTTCAATACAAACGTCCAACTTTCGAGGTAATGAAACTGTTACTTTAAGTACAAAATAATGCAAGTATGCGGAGCAGCTGCCATTTGAAACAAAAGTGGTACATGGTACAAAGATTCCCTAACTGGTAAAAAGTTACCCTGATTAACAGCAACTCCTCCCCCCCCCCCCCACCCCAATCAGAAAATATTTTATTGTTGCCAACCTCAATGAGTAGAAATGACTGTCATAATAAAGTAAGAGATTTCAAAGTGCATTCAGGAAGATTTACGTGTCAATTTTTCCCAGACACTGTTAGACAGTCGTATGGTGGAGAAATAGCCTGAATTTACTTCGAAAAACCCTCTGCTAGACACTCAAGCGCGAATTTGAGAGTAGTCATGTAGATGTAGATGCAGATAATTTTCATCAGCAGTGGCAACGTGGAAGTCGTGTGCATTTTTTAAAAATATTATTGAACAATAATTTACGACAGCAGTGGATATGCTTTTTGTGTGCAAAATCTTATATACTTACAGAAATGATACAATTTTTTTTTGTGCGAAGTTTGAACTTTCGTTATCGGTCACAGATCTGTGATTACACTGATACGATAAGCAACTTGTATGCGTGTTTTAGTACTTGAAATAGTTATTTATTATGGCAAATAACTTTATGCTGGCAAGGAAAAGAATGTATTGTCTTTGGACATGTCTCATCTCTGGGTAATTTCCAAGACTGATTACCTATCGAAGTCGCTGGGTCCAATCGAAACATATCGAACGTGCGATGGTAAATCGATCATGCGACTCTGGCGGGAGTTGTGAGTATGTTTACGTTGGTCACTACAGCAACGACAAAAGAAGAGCGTTACAAAAATACCTTTAATTGGAAAGGAGACGACTTACCTTACTCGACGTCGGTGTTGTCGTCATGTGAAAGTCCGTTACGGTGATCTGGATGGACAATTTGGAAGAGTCGAACCATATATTCTTCCTGATACTTGTTCGTTTTCCGCACTGTCCGCAATGAAATTTTAACGGTATTTCAGCAACGAAACTGTTCTTACGGAGTTTTACACACTTCGCACCACCACAGTCTACACAGTCCCTTCTTTCCTTGTCTGGTAGTACTCCATATTTGCCACAAAAAGCGAACAATTTTCTATGCTGCATAAACATGGAATTCGATTCTTCTATGTGAGAGAATCCGCCGAAGAAACGTCAAGAACACCAGACATTCCACTCAGTAACGACATAAATCGTCTGGGTTTCCCTAGCAACTCACAAATAATTCGCGGACGTATGTAATTTACAGCAAGTAATGGAACGACGGAAAACAGATAAAAATGACGATCGCAAATAATTGATCACAACGCCTGCCACCGGGGTCGCATGATCGATTTACCATCGCACGTTCGATATGTTTCGTTTGGACCCAGGGACTTCGATTGGCAGTAATTCTTGGAAATTACCCATCTCTTTTCTTATTCTAGCACCATCTTTGGTCATTTTGTGTAGAATCTAAACGTTGCAGAAGTTCTCTTGTGTTTTATGGAATTATCTGGTTTAAGTACTACACCACAATAAAAATCTTACCAAAACACCTTCTTACTTTCTCCCCAAAATTGTGTATGGCCAGTTCGTTTCTGTTTTATGTTTCTCGTGTTTTGTGTTTTTACATCAGGTACTTTTATTAACGTTTGGTATTATTTATAGATTATTAGTGTAGAACATCGTGCAGTATCTTTGTGCCCCTTAAGACGCTGAAAAATTGGGAGAGTCTCTAAGTGACGTTCTTTCCTTCTACGAGCAGCCAATAAGTTATCTTAAGATTAGATTGCCAGCACATTTTACGTATTTTAGACGTCGAGATATCATTGAACAGATTACAAGATTCGTAGAACAATTTAGATGTGGTAATATTTGAGTGCGGACTTTATGCTACACCAAGAATAGGCCTAAAAACAGTCATTTCGTTGTTTCATTCGGCGAAAAAGGAGTTGATTAAAATGTATGAAAAAATATTATCGTTTAACCTCCCCTCGTCAGTGAGGTCATTAGAAACGAAGGAAAAGCTCAGGTTATGGAAGGATGAGGAAAGATATCAGCTACGCCTTTTCAAAGGAACCATTCCAGTTTTGTCTTGAGCAATATAGTGAGACAATGTAAAACCTAATACTGTGTGGCCAGATGGAGATTTTAGCCGTAGCTCCCTGAATGTGAGTCCAGTGCGCTACCCACTGCACCACTTCCTTCATTTGGTAGGGTATTAATTACGTTCTTCCTGCAGTTGGCAGTAAATCACATTGCCAATTTGTTTTTGAAATGATTTGGTGATGACTTAGGTTAACATTTTCTTTATTTTATGTAAGACTGCAGAATTTAAGCATTAGAGGATTTTCAGGTATCCAAAACGGAAACAGTGTACATCGCATGCGCTAGTATCACTTAGGAATTTAACGTAAAAGCAGGACACGTCCAAAGATGTACTAGCAGAATTATAACGTATTTTACCGAAGAATCGTCAATGATGTGTTATGCCATATACGTCTTTGCTCCCACGTTGAAATTCTGGCTGCATATAATCGTCATAAAATAGTTCGAAATATTTTTGTGTTATTATGTGGACATGTTATTTTCAAGTAGCTGTAGCAAAGCTGTTTCATACAGTATAAAGTCGATGTTCTTAACATAGATTAGCGAAATTCTGAAGAAGTCTGTTATAATATTCCTAGTATATGTATGTTAAAAATATCGACTTTATATGCAAAAAGCTTTGCAACAACTGCTCAAAAGTAACGTGCTTCCACAATAAAGAAAAACTACTTCCTATTTATTTTAGGACAGCTATACGCACTCATAACTACAACATTTGAGCAAAGACATGTATGGCATAATACACCATAAATGAATATTCTGTAAAGCAGGTTATAATCCTTTCGGTATATCTTGGAATATGACTTGTTCTTATGGAAAATTAAATAACGATTCAATGCTATCCTTCTATAATGATTCCATTTGATTTACTTGAAAATGGTTTATGGTCGATATTGTACTATCATTCATCAAAATCATACATCAAATAAAGAAATGTAAGCTCAAGGTATCACTAAATCATTTTAAAAATTCAGCTGTTGCTATCAAAATTATATTATGCCAGTTCGTTGCCTGCTGAGCTCAGTATTTTATCCAACATGCGTTTTCCGGATTTATTAGCCGCGATCGCAGCGCAGACACCTTTATTACTCCAAGATGACCTGTTACGATAGTCTTATGCTGCTAACATCTGATCTCGAGGACCTTACTATAAAAATGCGATGTTGCATCACACGAAGTCAAAGCATAAAGGGCACTGACCATGTATACATGTCTTGTTAAAAATCCACTCGATAAAATACTCAATTGCTAAAATGCACAAAAATGATAACAATCATAAAAAGACACAGTTCAAATCCTCGTATTGTTCATGCAAGCAATTCAGATAAGGAAAAATTAATTTGAGGCTCTGTTGTGGCTGACTATTTATATCACTCAGTCACCGAAATTTGGACGTTCGCTTGTGCTGTTTAACCTGCAAATTCTTTGAATAAAC
Organism: Schistocerca americana; assembly: GCF_021461395.2. Taxonomy (NCBI): domain Eukaryota; kingdom Metazoa; phylum Arthropoda; class Insecta; order Orthoptera; family Acrididae; genus Schistocerca; species Schistocerca americana. Next base: position 590,801,546 of record NC_060119.1, read on the forward strand.
AAAGTACACGTGTGTGTGTTTGTGTGTGTGTGTGTGTGTGTGTGTGTGTGTGTGTGTGTGTGTGTGTGTGTTTGTAATATTTTTGGATAAGTACTTTTGAACACAGATTAAAAATTCAGATCATACGCATTTGAGTACAGTGCATATTGTTGCGCTGGAGCTACATTGCAGCTGACTGTTTCATTTGAATGCCCTCTAAAATGCTATACTGTGATTATTTCGTTTTGACACTGCGCTGTTATTTGCTGGAGAGGAGATCGTGAGTGGGGAGGAGGGGAAGGTGAGAGAAGGATTGTGGAATGTGAGGTGTTGATGATCGTAATGATCGTGATGATAATGATGTACATAATTAACACACGGATTGTCGCGTGTTATATAACAGGATCATGATAGTCGCTATCTTGGCTACTTGAACTTCCAAACAGTGCAAGCAACAGCAGAACCGTGGCAGCAGCACCAACTAACGGCGAACACTTGAAAACTTGAATTGATTATCAAAGTTGCTATAGATAAACTAATGTCCGTACAAGGCACTCTAAGAAGTGATTCCAAGACGTTTCCCCAGCAATATCCTCAGATCTTTTACCTGACAGAACATTTACGGGACCCGCTAGGACGTCATCTCCGTCCCAGTGCCAATATTCAGGATATCGAAGACCAATTACAAGACTGCTGGGTCAGCTTACTCCAGGAGGGGATACAATGGCTTCATGACACCCCTCCAAACAGAATCAGTGCATGCATCCATCCAGATGCTGTGCAAATTCATAATGATAAGTGACTCATCCTGCCAAGTTCCTCTTACATTTGACTCTGTTTTCTAATCACTGAAATGACATTAAAACCTTCTCAGCCCGTAAAGTTTCATTTCGTTTCCGCCTCATAATATGGGCGCTTCTCGTTCTTTTGTCAGACAGTATACTAAAGAAAGTTTTTCTTTATGTATAGTCGTTAACGACGTCGTTATATCTTACGATCTTTAATATATCAAAACTCACTGGTATATAAAACACGTGTCAGAAACTTGAGGGATTCATTCTTGATTCCTAAACATTATAAAAAATCCGTTTGCGTCCGAAAATACTTTGTTAGGAACGTACGAAAGGAATTCCCTATAGTGCCTCCTGGTTGTGTAATTTACGTCATAAGTGCGTTTTTACTCACTTTCTTGTTTACGGTTGGTCATGACATTTGTTTTCGTTTGTCTGATTGTCGTCTGTTGTTTCTGCTGTCTAATAGTACCTTCCATCCCATCACAACGATGTATTCAGTTACTGGAATGATGGATATGCACTACATGTATGGCCTAGCAGACTGGAATGCGTGCGCAGCACGTCAACTTTATGCTGAACTTCACCGTGGGAGGCAGTTAGCGCGTGCAAGAACGTTTGTACGATTCCACCAATGCTTATGCGCGACACGCTCATTCGAGAACGGAGTTGCACGTGATGGGAGACCACGTGTTGTGCCAGCGCCTGGTCTTAAAGAACAGGTCTTCCACCCACTAGTTCGAGGACGACTGGGAGAAGAGAAGCCGTTAATCACGACGGGGTGAAACATACTGCATGAAATTCTTCTGTACCCGATCATCTTAAACGAGTGCAAGAATTAAATGAGGCAGATTTTTGACCAAGTCTAGCTTTCTATCAACGCTTGGTTCTTAGCATATAGCTCGTTCACTAATGCAACTGGCTTTCACGTGATGGAGTCTTGAATAATAATAACAATCACAGACAACAACAGAGGTTTACCCTCAATGTGTCTGACTGGATGATTCATATCACTGGGCCCTCCTTCTTTCCACAGTGTCCTACTTGACATAAGTATTTGCAGTGTTACAGACATGAGTTATCTTATTTAATTGATGCTGTAGCTTTAGACGTCATCCAACGAATGTTGTTTATGCACGACGGTTCTCCACTATACCTTATACGGACAGTTCGTCAGTGTCTCGATAACCACTTACCGAACAAGTAATTGGTCGAGAGGGATAAACTGCATGGCCCGCCCGATTTGGTCAGATTTCGATGCAATGGACACTTTCCTTTGGGTACATTTAAAATCCTAATGTCGATGTTCTGAGCGTGTGTAGCCAATATTGTGCAGGTGGTGACTATAGGGAGGCGTGGTAGATGGATGGTGTGTCAGGAGGTACTCTCCCAGTTCGCCATTTGCCAGTTCCTCAGGGAAGAGGAGGTGGCTGTAACCTGTGTACGCCAGTGGGCGCAGTATAAGAAGAGCGACTTTTAACCATTTATTTCTGCAAATACATCTCTCCTTTAGCGATGCTACGGAGGTCCCCTGCCGCTGCTCTTTCGGGTGCACGGCGAGCGCCTGGCAGCTACGCAGGAAGTGGATGCTGCGTCTCCACCCTACGCACTGGAAGAAGGTGGTGCGTGAGTATGTGGTTTGCACACGCCGGCTTAGAAGGTCCTCGATCCCCTCCTGTAACTGTGGCTCATCTCTGCTCTCTGAACCGCGACGACGGTTGCCGTGTGTTCGAGTGAATTGGGCCGACTCTGACCTGCAGGGCAAGCAGGCCCCGTGGCTCCCCCGAAGTGTCAGGGTCGCTGGTGTCCTGGCCCAAGTCGACACGGAAGAACCCCTGGCCTTCCCATCTACGTTGGAAGCTTTCAGCAGCGCCAAGCTCGTGACTGGTGCTTACAAATAGGAAGACATCTCTCCGGCGGCTGTTGGCGGTGTTGAATACGAGCAGGGTATCTACAACAGCCTTATACCCAGCGGTAACACCGTGTCAGAGAAACGAGAAGGCGCGTCTTGTCCACTCCCTTCGGAACTCAAATGCTGGAGTATCTATAGTGAGAAATATCTACATCTACATCTACATTTATACTCCGCAAGCCACCCAACGGTGTGTGGCGGAGGGCACTTTATGTGCCACTGTCATTACCTTCGTTTCCTGTTCCAGTCGCGTATGGTTCGCGGGAAGAACGACTGCTGGAAATCATCCGTGCGCGCTCGAATCTCTCTAATTTTACATTGGTGATCTCCTCGGGAGGTATAAGTAGGGGGAAGCAATATATTCGATACCTCATCCAGAAACGCCCCCTCTCGAAATCTGGACAGCAAGCTACGCCGCGATGCAGAACGCCTCTCTTGCAGAGTCTGCCACTTGAGTTTGCTAAACATCTCCGTAACGCTATCACGCTTACCAAATAACCCTGTGACGAAACGCGCCGCTCTTTTTTGGATCTTCTCTATCTCCTCTGTCAACCCGACCTGGTACGGATCCCACAATGATGAGCAATACTCAAGTATAGGTCGAACGAGTGTTTTGTAAGCCACCTCCTTTGTTGATGAACTACATTTTCTTAGGACTCTCCCAATGAATCTCAACCTGGCACCCGCCTTACCAACAATTAATTTTATACGATCATTCCACTTCAAATCCGTACGCATACTCCCAGATATTTTACAGAAGTAACTGCTACCACTGTTTGTTCCGCTATCATATAATCATACGATAAAGGATCCTTCTTTCTATGTATTCGCAATACATTACATTTGTCTATGTTGAGGGTCAGTTGCCACTCCCTGCACCAAGTGCCTATCCGCTGCAGATCTTCCTGCATTTCGCTGCAATTTTTGCAATTTTAGAACGCTGCAACTTCTCTGTATACTACAGCATCATCCGCGAAAAGGCGCATGGAACTTCCGACACTATCTACTAGGTCATTTATATATATTGTGAAAAACAATGGTCCCATAACACTCCCCTGTGGCACGCGAGAGGTCACTGTAACGTCTGTAAACGTCTCTACATTGAGAACAACATGCTGTGTTCTGTTTGCTAAAAACTCTTCAATCTAGCCACACAGCTGGTCTGATATTCCGTAGGGTCTCACTTTGTTTATCAAGCCACAGTGCGGAACTGTATCGAACGACTTCCGGAAGTCAAGGAAAATGGCATCTACCTGGGAGTCTGCATCTAATATTTTCTGTGTCTCATGAACACGATCACTGTTTCCAGAATCCATGTTGATTCCTACAGAGTAAATTCTGGGTTTCCAGAAATGACATGGTACGCGAGCAAAATACATGTTCTAAAATTCTACAACACATCGATGTCACAGATATAGGCCTATAGTTTCAATGCCATTATCATCCCAGAGTGTCTGCATATGCTGTTTCGATCCACTTAAGACCAGAACTTCTAGGATTTTCTGTCAAGTCGGTACATAGAATTTTACTTTCGAATTCACTGAACGCTTCACGCACAGCCCTCCTTACGCTAACTTTGACATCGTTTAGCTTCTTTCTGGTGTTCACCCAGCGTTGCTTGTAATGACTGTGTAGGCTTTCCTAATACGAATGTATCAGTGATTCATATCACACCCTATTTGCTTAACACATTTGTTATGCCAACAGACTGATTCATAACAATATTAAAGTAAGGCTTCTTGCGTTAGCGATGCGGCTTCTTACTTCACCTAATAAGGTCACGGGATACTTCTCAGTCGTATTGCTTTCCTAAGCTTCTGCTGATGCTAACTATTCAGTTCGTGCAGAGCCCTGCTAACACGGTGAAACGCTGCCGTTTGGTTCCGTACTTATTGACACTCCCGCAAGGAATACAAAGTGAACGAGGTCTCACAATTATGAAATTCTGCGGCCAGCTGCCTGATTCAGGGTTGGTACGTAACAATGGATTTCAACAAATACGGTATACAAGGAGTTTTCCCCAAGTTACGGCAAAATGTGGAACGCCAGGTCAGGAGATGCATGGAAGCTGCAGGTGGTCATTTTTAGAAAGTTCTGTTAATGTATACATGTTTGGTAAATGTACCATTTTTGTGCCATGAATAATTAATCGTTCCATACGTCACTAACGGAGGATTTTCAGATCCACATTCATCAGAACTTTTTGTAATTTTCTTAAGTCATGAATAAACCCCTAAGTTTTTGACACATTGTTCTACTCGCCCTTTATTTCATTTGATAACATAAGCGCTTCTAAGCTCCATTTAGAGGGTGTAACTCCTAAAACAAGCGACTGCAATGGTGGGTGAGTACCATTTTCATTCAATGAATACTTTCTTATGTTATGTTATATATGTGTCAAGATTTCTCTTCAGACAACCTATTACATCTAAACAGCCATCTTCAGAGATTTATTATCAATTAGTTTCGCACTAAAAGTCACTCAAATGTATTATTAGAAATACTGTATGCTATTAACAATAAAATAATTACGAAAATGTCAGACCTGTTAATAAGTACATTATTTAAAAAATAAAGTTCCTGTTAAAAGTGAATAATGATGTCATAAGAAAAAGATACGGCACTATTATACTGGAATACTTATATCTAGGGTATAACTGATCTACGGAATAGCGATGAATTGTGGGAATAAAGAAAGATAAGCAATGGAAATATAATGAAATTTGGCCAAGTGCGCATAGGGCTCGCGCACTGATGGTTCGCTATAAACTTAATTATGTGTATAGACGGTTCATCCATCCTGGGAATCGAGAAAGATTTTTGCCTGTTTTCGCTATCGATATTGGTAAGACATTGGCCCCTGGGATTGGGTACCAAAATGCTTACACTATTTCCTCGAACTAGCCAGGACATACAGTAAGAAGAGAACTGGGTATATCAGTGTGTATACGCAGAGAGAGACGATTTAATAAAACATTTTATTTGCTTACTAATACATGATTACAACTTATATTTTATATCTGGATGCAGTAATGTTTGGACTCCCTAAAGAGAAACTCTATTTATTGAAATCCTTAGTCACAGAAAGGCACTGAGTGAGGTGGAGGAGTGTGTGTTAGTATTCGTGGGAAACAGGATGGATAGATTTAAGATGATTCGTTGGATCACAATTTTGAAAAGCAATCGTTACAACGATATGCGGTGGAAATCAGTTACAAGAAAGTGACAGTACAGGATCTGTGACAGCCTATGCGGGAACGTGCTTACGTCAGTCGTAATACCGTACTCATCATACAGTTCTCCGTAGTAATGAAAGGTGGTAATGAAGACAGCACTAGAGAATAATGTGTCATGACTACCAGTCTCTTTTTGGGGACCTTTTGTAAGCAAAAGTTAGCTACAGTGTCCTTGTTAGCTGTGTAGTTCGGAAGAATTTGTGTGTCCTTAGGCGCTCTTCAGATAAGTTCTTGTCTTCATATTGTATATTAATGATGTATCACGCAACATTAATAAAAATCTCAGACTTTTTGCAGATAAAGCAGTTATCCGTGATGAAGCACTGCATCAAACAGACCGCATAAAATTTTATATGTTGATAAGATTTCAGAGTAGTGCAAATATTGAGAACTTGTTTTAACTGTTCATAAATATGAAATTTTGGCTTCAAAGAAAGAAAAAAACTGAATGTTGTGTAACTACAATATCGGTGAAACACAGTCAGATGTACTCAACTCCTATAAATATGTGGGTGTAACAATTTGTAGGGACGAATGATGGAATGATTAAATGGGCAATTAAGACAGGTTGCAGACTTCGATTCGTTGGTGGGGTACTTAGAAAATCCAATAAGATTGTTCACACAGTGTGGGCCACCCGAGAACCCTGCTCATGTATGTGGAACCCGTACCAAATTTGGTTAACAGTTCATGCTAAACACACGGAAAGAAGGAAGGACGAGTAGTCGCAGAATCATGTGACTCTCAGCAGAGCGTCTCAAGTACTGAACGAACTAAACTGGCTGACGTTTGAATATAAACGTCAAATTTCCCATAAAACCTAGTTATAATATTTTTAAAAATCAAGGAATATACTACAACCGCCAATCTATCTCTCCCGAAGGCCGTATTAGATTAACTACAGGACTCATACAGGGATCTAAGCAATCATTCCTCCTGCGTGTAACATTTTACTTGTGTAACAGCCAGTTAGTAATCAACATTATTGTGTAAGGACGACATTTCGATGAGAACAGGAGATAGCGGCGGCTCTTAACTGAGCCCACCCTTCGTCAGGTGCTCACTAAGAATTCCACTGGATATGCTGCTTTAGGGGAAGGAACGGAAGGAAGGGATACGGTAGAATATGGCCTTGGCAGTAGGAATGAGAGGGAAGAAAGACTAAGTTCAGAAATAAACTTCAGGTGGTAACAACGAATACTCTGTTGAAAAATCACAACAGGCGGAAGTATACTTGGAAAAGACTCGAAGATACGTGAAATTGAGGCTGGATTACATCATGGTCAAACAGTGATTTGGAAATCACATACTAGATTGTAAGGCGTACCCGGGCGCGTACAGAGGCTCGGATCACAGTTTAGTAATGATGAAAAGTAAATTGAAGCCTAGGAGAATCATCAGGAAGAATCGTTGCGGAAGGAAGATGGACACTGAAGTTATAAGAGATGATGAGATGCGTTTGAAGTTTGCTAAGGATGTGAATACTGCGATATAGGGATAACTCAGATACAATAAAGATGAGTGTGAAGAAAGCTCTGGTATCTGATGAGATGCCTCAGCTGATCGACGAAAGAAGGAAGCACAAAAATGTTCAGGAAAAGACAGTAATGAAAAATATGAATCACTTAGAAGTAAAATAAACAGGAATTGCAGGGCAACCAAAGGGAAATGACTGGAGAAAGAATGTAAAGAAATGCAAAAATAAATGTTCGTTGGGGCTGACTGAGCATACGGAAAGGTCAAAACAACAACCACTGTTAAACGCAGAGGAGAAAGCGGATGAGTGAAAAGAGTACACTGAAGGCCTCATTGTGGGGAAGACTTGCCTTATGGCGTAATAGAAGAAGAAATATGGGTCGATGAGTAAAACGTAGGGGACCCATTATTAGAGTTAGAATTTAAGAGAGCTGTAAAAAACTTAAGATCAAATAAGGCGAGGTGGAAAGATAGCATTCCATTAGAATTTCCGAAGTAATTGAGGGAAGTGGCCGCCAAACGACTATTCGAATTCGTATCTGAAATATATTAGACTGGCGACGTACGATTAGACTTTCGGAAAAAATATCATCTGCACAATGCAGAAGAGAGCCAAGGCAGATAAGTGCGAAAGCTATGACACTAGCTTCTTAACAGCTCATGCATTCAGGGTGCTGACAAGAATAATGTACAGAAGAATGGGAAAGAAAATTGGGAATCTGTTAGACGACGATCTGTTGGACTTTCGGAAAGGTAAAAGCGCCATAGACCTCGTCCTGACGTTGCGCTTGACGATGGAAGCAAGACCGAAGAGAAATCGAGACACGTTCAAAAGATTTGTCTACCAGGTAATGCGTTCGAGAATGTAACATGGGCAAGATGTTCGAAATTCTAAGAAAACATGAATAATACTTAGGGTATGACGGATAATATACAATATGTACAAGAATAGAGAAAGTCGCGCAGGGTAGCCGCGGGGTCTAAGGCGTTTTGTCACGGTCCGCGCGGATTCCCCCGCCGGAGGTTCGAGTCCTCCCTGGACATGGGTGTGTACTGTCTTTAGCGTAAGTCAGTTTAAGTTAGATTAAGTAGTGTTTAAGCTTAGGGACCGATGACCTCAGTCGTTTGGTCCCATAAGACATAAAAAAAGGCAAACAGAGAGCAAACAATATGTTTGGACGGCCGAGAACGAAGAGCTCAGATGAGAAAGGGTGTAAGACAGGGGTGCAGTCATCCGCACCTACTGTTCAATCCATAAATAAAGCAATGACAGAAACAAGAGAATGCGATTGAAATTCAAGTTGAAAGGATAACAGTGAGAAGATACGCTGATGATATTGCTATCCTCAATGAAAGTGAAGAACAACTACAGGATGTGTTGTATTGAATGGACAGTGTAATGAGTATAGAATCTGGATTGGGCGTGAATCGAAGCAAGACAATGATAATGAGATGTAGCAGAAATAAGAATAACAAGAAACTTAACATCAAAATTGATGATCTAGAAGCAGACGACGTTAAGGAAATTTGCTACCTAGACAGGAAATAACCCATGACGGACGAAGCAAAGAGGACATGAAAAGCAGACTAGCACAGTCAAGGAGATGCCTATTGGTATCAAACGTAGGCTTTACTCTGAGGAAGAAACTTCTGATTATGTGCTTTTGGAGCACATCATTGAATGGTATTAAATGTTAGACAGTGGGAAAAAAGGAAATAGAAGAGAATCGAATCGCTTGAGATGTGGTGCTGCAGAAAAATGATGAAAATTCGGCGGACTGTTAAGAAATGAGCAGGTTCTCCACAGAACTGTCGAAGAAAGGAACATATGGAAACAGTGACAAGAAGATAGAATGGGAGGACCTGTGTAAGAAATCAAGGGTTAACCTTATGTTAGTAGAGGGAAGTGTAGAGGTAAAAAGTGTGGGGGAAGACAGCGACTGGAAAACGTCCAGCAAATAACTGAGGACTTAGGGTGCAAGTGCTATTCTGCGATGGAGAGGGCAGGATTGGAATGCGCGGCGGGTCGCATCAAATCTGCCCAATAATCTAATCTGTCAAATGACTGACGACCTATAAGAAGTGGTAGTAGAGTCACAACAAAAATAACATATGTATGCCTCATTGAGAACGCAGGGGTATTAGCCTATATCCTAAAAATGATAGTAAAGCCGGTCTTTGTGGCCGATCGGCTCTAGGCGCATCAGTCTGGAACCGCGCGACCGCTGCGGTCGCAGGTTCAAATCCTGCCTCGGGCAGTGTGTGATGTCCCCAGGTTAGTTAGGTTTAAGTATTTCTAAGTTCTAGGGGACTGATGACCTCAGATGTTAAGTCCCATAGTGCTCAGAGCCATTTGAACCAATTGATAGTAAAACGGATAGACTGGCTATACGAGCGCTCACGGAGAAATACTTTAACCGTTCAACGGTGGACGTACACGTTCACGTTACGTATTTACGTCACTGTGATGGAAGACACCCAGTTGTTAGGCCTTTTGCTTCGGCGCTGGCCAAGAAATTATTTCATCATTCGGGCATGCTTATGAGAAGGGGAACCAGGTACTTGCTAAAAACTTTTCCAATGAGACGGATGAAAATTCATTACCTGAATTAAACCCTCATTCCTTTCCCGCCCATGACGCTATCTCCTTCTTGCATCTTTAAGCCTCGTGTTCTTTACTGCAGCAGTTCTGGACACGGGCTGAAAGACGGCAGCTTGGAACAAGTTTGCCTCCGTAGGAAATGAATAAAACACGGCGTCAAGTTAGAGAGTTCACGTCGGTGGCAGCTGCAGCGGTAGCGGAATGCAGGAACCGCAGTCCGTACATTTCCTTCCTGTCAGTCGGCGAACCTTGTGAATAATGCAGTCTCTCTCTCTCTCTCTTTCCCCCTTTCTGTCTCCGTCTGTCGGTCTGTTCGTGAGTTTCTCCATCCCTGATACCTGGCCTGCAGAGAACAACAGGTAATAAACAGTGTCTTGTGTGTAGATGTGTCTGACACTCCTTGTAATCCTGCATAGCAATGCTACTCTCTCCCTGCTGAAACTTGACTTAGCAACCCCCATGGAATCAGAACCCATATGCTGATCATTGTAAAGGCGGTCATCTGCAAATTCCATCGGCACACTGAGGAAATGTCAGCGATCGTGAGATGGACAGTAACTGTAACATGCGCGAATGATACAAGTGTACTAGTAACGAGTAATCAAGTGGAGGTGTGATCGATGGGCATAAATTTTCGTTTACAGTTTTGTATGCAAAAAAGGGCTCTACAGTCATATAATGCATCTCGACGAGCGTCTCGATGCACGCAACATCGCTGTATTCTCGTAACTACATGAAAAGGCAGCGCTCGTGTAGATAATATGCCGGATACTGGCCATCTTGTTCAAACGGCAGCATTAGACGCAATCTTGCCCGATGTAATTTCTAGTTTATCACACGGGTTGAAACTTCGCGTTTTCGTAAGCGCTAAAAATGAAGTATGGCATTTAAGTCTGTAGAAACGGAATAGTATGAAGGACACATTTCACCTATCCGAAGAGAGTGGCGGATAGACTGTGTTAAATTTGCCAGAAAATATGTGGGTGAACGGAAACGCTAGAAAAACTTCTGATTATTAATTTATATTCAACATCAACACTAGAAAACTACCAAAATATAATTGACTCATCTGAATAATAATCACATAGTTTTAAACATAATGATTCCAAATAATCGGGAAACATATTCTTCACCTAAACTACATGAAATAAAAGTTTCAGTATCCCAAAAATTTACGATGTTCCAGTGCTAGCTTATACTACTGGCCTCGGTAGCTGGACAAAAACAGACTGGAAGAAACTCCGAAATGCCACTGCTATCTAAGTACCTCATCCTAAATCGCATGTTGTAAGACAGACTATAACGTACGAGATAGGTGGCATGAAGGTATTGTAAGTGGGCTGTGTAGCGCTTTGCATTGGATCTCTGACTGCGCTTTCTTTGTAAGAGACTCTGTGGCTTGTTGGACTCGTTGTAGGAAGTTAATCGCCAGTAGTGTTGGGCAGTTGGAAGTTAGTCGCCAGCAGTGATGGAAGTACTGTTGGGCAGTTGGATGTGAACAGCCAGCAGTGATGGATGTTAGATGTGAGAAGCTAGCACTGATGGAGGGTCGAGGTCTGAAGTGTTAGCGTAGGCTAACGATCTGCAAGTATCCGACTTGGAGATTGAAAATTATTCATGATTATATATCTTTGTACTGGATGTCAATGACGTTTTATAGTCGTGTTTGAACTGGATGTCGCATTATTTAGGTAAAAAATAGATTATTTGGTTTGCAACAAAATCTTGCCTTTGCTGACCACATACTTATAAGTAGTTAGTGGCTTTAGTAGTTAGAATCTTTTATTTAGCTGGCAGTATTGACGCTCGCTGTATTGCAGTAGTTCGCATAATGAACTTTTTGTGAGGTAAGTGCTTAATGAAACGTTTGGGTCATTGTCAGGATTGGTTCTTTTTCAGGGCCATTCTTTTGTATTAATTATTTGAAGTTAGGTTGTAATTTTTTTGTGCAGTCAGATTGCGTTGCGCTAGAATATTATGGGTCAGTGTTGACATGAAAAGAAAAAGTAAAGAGAAAGTAGGCTCACTACGTTCAGTTTTACTCAGCTGTCTCAGAATCAAATAAAGTAGAAGTTTCATCTTCTCAGTCATTCAGCACTTTGAGTACAGACACACTCATTTAAATAAAGAAGTTTCAGTACTAGATGCTGAAGAGATGTATTTTTAGCAACTTTAGAGTAAGAGTATTTTCCATCAACACAGGTGAAGGACAGGCTTTTACCCGGTAGAACAACAGCCTGAGTCAGTCCTAGCTTCTAAGAACAAATTAATTGATGCGAAATTAATGACTTAGATTAGGAAAAAACGGTGTGTGTAACGCGCCAGTAGTTCAGCTAGAATCGTGTTGATTTGCAAGTATGAAACAACGTAGGTTTTTGTGTAGTAATAAAGCAAATTTTGATAGTGAAACACAATTGAGTCATTCCGATGAGTACTTGACGTACCAGTGATCTACAGATTTCAGCAAGTCACTTTTATCTTTCACTTCTTTCTGCCTAACACACGCAATTTACAAACCACGTCCTACGAGAAGGTAGACAAATATAGTTGTCTGCCAAATGTAACAACAGCCGTATGGTATAAGAAGTGTGCACAAATCATTTTGGCGCTAACATAAAACACCTGTGTATTTCCAAAGCAACCTATGATGCACTTTTAGGAACTAATGTAGCACCATTAACTTCTTTAACAACTGCAAATGACAGCCAGCCTGAAAATCTGGAGATTATTTTATCGAGTTTTCAGTTATCATTGGGGACATGCTCATAACTAGTTGTTTAAATCATTGTGAGCATGTATTAATACGGTAATAACAAAGAAGAAAATTTCAAATTACTCATAATACTTGTGGAACAGATAAAGTACTGGCTGTGTTCAGCTGTTAGGGACAATTGTAATATTTGGAATGAATGATTTATTAAACCATGGAAAGTCCAAATCAGAATGGCTATCGCTTATTAATAATCAGAAATAGACAATAATTGCAATTAATATTAAGAGAAACAAAGATACAATTATTGTTGGCAATTAGTGTATTACTTGATGGGATACATTAATGAACACACAATATAAATATTTTAATTTTCTTTGCCTTTTTTCCTCATTCACTAATACTATGTGGTTCATCTAGCTGTGTGTGTGTGTGTGTGTGTGTGTGTGTGTGTGTGTGTGTGTGTGTGTGTGTGTGTACTCATACTGCTTGTGAAATATACGAAATAAAATGTAATAGCTGTCAGTCTAAATATACTGAAATGTCTGCTGTAAATTTTAATACCAAGTGTAAACAGCACATCAGAGAATTCGAATTTGAGAGTATCTAACATTATGCGTGGTGTCTGTTAGTTCTAAGTCGTGTCTCCCTACCACTTTCGCGCAACGACGCTCTGAGCGTGTTTTTTAGGGAATTGACTAGTTTGAACCTGGGACCACTTGCTGGTAAGGAGACACCAGACCACACATGAAAGAGGTTAGTGAGACTGGCGATGATATAATCAAATACTTAATGATTTCAGCGTCCGCTCCACTGCACTAACTGTAAAAGAATCTTAATACTAACTAAATTTAGTGGAAGGGGTGCAAGGCTTTCCTATTTTTAGTTAGCTGGTAAAATAACGTCGAAAAGCAGTTAAGTTTACCACTGTAATTTATATTGTACTCACAAAACATTGTGTATAAATTGTACTATTGATAAAAGGAAATATTTTAATACAGGACAATCAAAACCAACTGCGTTCAACAAAAATATTAACGAATATTCCCTGAATAGGTTTCCAAGTTCTATAATGGATCGAAGGATGACCTATGCCATATCACATCTATAATCTAGGTTTAAATTAATTTTCATGAAAGAGAAAACTATCAAAAATGGTCTACAATGACCCTCAATTATCTTTAATTACTTATTTAACTTGTCATAAATTACAGTGGCTGATGTGGCTTCTCAATAATTATATAACAGAAAAATCATCGCGTTTCAGATTTAACTTCAAGTAGCAAATGTGAATACCACGAAGTTTAATTGACGATCGACACTAGTATTACGTAAAAAGGGGATGTAACAGATGAGACTTCTGCAGTTCTGAGTGAAGCCTTATGCGCCCTTATACAGCATTGTGTGTGTTCATTACCTTGTCGGTGGTAAGGCAGCGTCGGGGGTGGCTGGCGGCGCAGCTCCACACACCTCACCGTCTCGGTAGCAACTCTCTCGAACTTATCCTTACTACTGTTTACCAAAGTTGGTTAAGAAAAAGGTATCTGGCTGTGTTTTCAACTGATCAATCAGAGTCTCCTCTTATCTTAGGGCCTTCTAGCCTACACGGCTCTGCTCTCGGGTTCTGTTGTCGTTTCTCCCCTCGGAACTGCGTCTGTTTCACGATGGGAAGGTATGACATGCATTTAGACGTTCTTGTGTTAGTTTGTGGTATTCCATTTGCTCACTCGTTGATCGTATTACTTTGGTTAATTTAATGTCAGTATTTATTCGGGGTTATGTGACATATTGCCGGTCTTGCTATCATGTCAGGGTTTTCATTGAAGGTGTTGGATTTGCCTGACACCTTACAAATACTTTTTATAAATGTTCAGAACACCTAATACAAGAGAACCTCCATTACACTGAAATAAAAACATATATGGCAAATGCCTGCTAAAATAATAGACAAAAAGGGCTGTGTCATTCTCCAGAATGATAATTTCCTACAGAAGGTCATAAATAATAAAAGTACTGTCTTTATTTTTCACCGATTTCATGTAAATCACTACCGAAAATATATATATTGTGACTGAAAATCGTAGCCACGGTATTACTGCGGACCTCCTAATTAATTTGGTCGTTTCTTCTGTACTCTGTTTTCTATCTCTCTACAAACAGAGAAAGAAAATCGACCATCTTGTAGGAATTATTACACAAAAAGCAGTTACACATGACAGTGAATAAAAATAGATATGTCTACACAGTAAACTGTCTGAATGATGTAAAGTAAGGCATGACGATTCAATTCCACCTAGGGAAAAATGAGCGAATAAAATAAGGAGAGAGTAAAATATGCTCATGTTTGAAAGAAAACACACGCGCGCGAAGGCGCACGAGAGAGCGGAAACGGATTTTCACAACATCAGATACAGAAAGAGGGCAGAAGATGGTTGTCTGTCAAATTATAGGCCTTTCTTCTTTAGGTAGGGAATATTTCTGTAACTACAGTTCGAATCGTCAAATGAGAGTTACCTGCCGAGTACTGACATCGACGGTAGCTCTTACAGACTTTTTAAAGTGTGATCTACTATTTCGAGGGGCAAGAATATTTTAAATTTTGTGTGGACCTGGTAAATGCTATACAGGACGAACCATACACAGTACAATAATGATGCGTTGTACATCAGCGCAACACCCGTCTACATCGGGCTAAAAGGTCTGTGCTGGCTGAACGTGGCATTTCCATTGCCCACAGAAGCAACTGTGACAAATTTCTTATCCCGTTGGCCTAGAAATATGTCCTGTACAAAACGTAGTCAATTGCGAGCAAGGTTTCCATTCAGACGATTAATGGAGTCCTTTTATGTCTCGTCTTCGCTGTCTTCACTCTCCCTAGAAGAAGGGACCAGTTGGTAGGACATGTTCTGAGACATCGAGGGATCACAAATTTCGCATTGGAGGGCAGCGTGGAGGGGAGAAATCGTAGAGGGAGACCAAGAGATGAATACACTAAGCAGATTCAGAAGGATGTAGGTTGCAGAAGGTACTGGGAGGTGAAGAAGCTTGCATGGTATGGATTGGAGTAAGCCGGCCGAAGTGGCCGTGCGGTTAAAGGCGCTGCAGTCTGGAACCGCAAGACCGCTACGGTCGCAGGTTCGAATCCTGCCTCGGGCATGGATGTTTGTGATGTCCTTAGGTTAGTTAGGTTTAACTAGTTCTAAGTTCTAGGGGACTAATGACCTCAGCAGTTGAGTCCCATAGTGCTCAGAGCCATTTGAACCATTTTTTGGATTGGAGTGGAGAGCTGCATCAAACCAGTCTCAGGGCTGAAGACCACAACAGCAACAACATTCACTGTCATATGAATTTGTGTTCTCAGTTCTCGCTGCCTGCCAGTCCGAGGATTAGCAGCAATTTTAACAGCGGTTTATCTGGATACAAATCATTTTCTATTTCCAGCTTCCACGAAGCAGCTATTTAACTGATGTAATTATAAGTACATGGAACTAGAAAAATTTCAAGTATCACATATCTCTTAAAAAACTAACGTCTGTTCTTTGAAATTCTGTGCAAATTACTCAGTCCGTGGTATTGGCATCGCAGTTAAGAGGAATGAATTTTCGTTTAGACTCCGGTCACCGACTAATAGCTGGAACATTTTCAGCTGAAATATCGTAAGAGTAAATAATGATGACCGATTGTACAATTGTAAACTTGTGGAGCGAATCCTAATAAGACTTCCACAACCCATCTTCCCAACCCCTTCCCCATTACGCTTTCACTACTTCCCATTGTACAAGAGGCAGTCAAATGAAATTGAGTAACATGGAAGGAAAGTAAGAAAGCCGATTATTATTTTTGGAGCCCTGAAGGAGGGCATTCGTGGTCGTCGATTTGCTCTGGACTAAGAGGTGCACGCCTGAGTACAATCACGTTTCTGCAGTCAACCGTAAATGTTTTTGCATTGAGGCACTGATCGTCTTGTGTAACAGTGGGATAAATGTGTTAACAGTTACAGTGAATATTTTTGAAATAATAAACAGCTTACTTACTTTTTGCATCTGCCTCGTTATCATTTGATTGCCCCCTATGAACCATACCCTGAATGCGCCCCATGTCGCCCTGCAACAAGAGTAATCGCAATATAGAGCAAACAAATAAAGAGCCCAGAAAGTAAAACACAACAGTGAATAGACACTTGCAGCGAAGAGTGATAAACCTAAGTAACCATCAATTGCCGTGACTTCTGACTAGCGCTCAAATGAAGGAAGTCTAAAAGTACTGCTAAGGAACACTACTACGTATCTCAACAAAACAAATCAACTGAATGTAATAACGGTAGGAAAATAATTATAGCAGTCACCTCTGAAGTGTATAAGTATGATCTCAAAGTGCAACGATTATAAGTGCATCTGACACCATTGTTGATGGATTGTCTAACCAACAAGTATAATATTTTAATGATACATCTTGATTCCGTCTTCAGATAAAACTCAGATATAGCGTCTTATCTGCATATGCCGCCTTGCTGGCATTTCACACTTTTGGTGTTCCATAAGTAGCAAATTTCTAACTACTAGTCTCGTCAAATCAAAAAACCTTAAGCTATGATCCCGGCCTTGTGCTGTCATGGAAAACACCCGATGTTCTAATTCCGTCAAAACGTAGTTCCGTCTTCTGTGGCGCAGGAAAATAGTGTGATTGGAAAGTGGATGAGGGCTGCATGGGTGTCAGTCCTTAACAGTATATTATATGTATTTATTAATCTGTTTCCACAAATCTTAGAACATGCACAAGTAGAGTATTCAGTACTCAGTTTAACGTAAACAGAAATTTAATACCTAACACAACAGAACACGCGATAAAATAACTGCTTCTTTGAATTCCACCGAATTTTCAAAAAAACGTGACTAGAAATATTTGATCAGCAATAAAAGTGTAAAAGAAAACACACAATAACCAGTCTTAATCCAGAATACCGAAGGTTAAACTGTATCCAACCAAAAGCAGATGCATTAACTAACACCAAAGAAGTAATTAACAGCAGACCACATTCCTCAGTAGAGTTCACCAGCCCAGTCTACCCTCCGCTGTATAGAAACATTCATGACAACAACGAAATAATCTGATTTGATCCATTACAAAATGGTTGTTTAAATTATTTCGCAATGCGAACCAAACTACGATCTCTGTTTACGTTGCTAAGCACAGATACGTAAATGTACTTAGTATCTCCTCCGGTCACTGTTGTTATTAATACTTTTTTACCAGTTATACTAACGGTATAAGCAGCAGTGGCGGTATTGGTGTTGACGCTGTTAAATCTGTCAGTACTGTTATTCACATCATTAGATACACCAAGATCTTGTTTCAAATCATTTTAAGTTCGTTGCTTTCCTTTTGAAGTAATTATGATATAGAAAGTAACGCATAATAAAAGCCTGGCGTATGGCAGGTCCTGAAGGCCTCAATATGCTTAGGTTGAGTAAATAAACTGATTAATGAAAGTAAATAACTTCGCAGTTCGTTTTGAATATGTAAATGGCCTGAATACTGTCATACGCATAAACAAAAGTTGGGTAAGTAGTTGGAAACTGACTCGTTCCACATCATTTCGACGACAAAAATTGTGGAAACCTTCTAAGCCCATTTAGACACGCATTGTGTTCACATGCATTTCGCTTAGTAGAACGTAGATAAGCAGTCGTCAGCGTCCTGTATCGCCTGAGTGCATATGGACCTATTTACACGCCAAAGTTCTAGAACTTACGATAGCTCAGGTGCAGTTGCTTGTGTGCACTTGTGGGATGGCTTATGCTGTGTGCTGCACTAAGCTTATCCAAGCGTCAGTAGTATGTTGATGAAATATGCTAGCAGCTAGCATAGCGTGCTAGCTCTCTACCGCTACACCACTGTATTTAGGAGCAAGGATGGCCTCTAAAGCGAACGAGAACAGTTACAAATTGGACGTGGAGTACGAAAGGAAAAAAAAGGGCTTGAGCCAGTTTCTTGTTCCATTTAGGTGCTTATTTGTACGGTATTTTCGCAAACGTTCAATTCAAACCACGGCACCGAAGTAATAACTGCGTTTGTCGTTACCTTCCAAACAAACGCAAGCTACCCTCACCAATACAGGAGGCGCCCTTTAAGGTCAGAGGTCAGGCCATCGAATCGATACCTCAGAGGCAATACATCTTTCAAAGGAGGCACCGTGTATTCGGAAGTTCTGCAGTTTCCCAACGCGTTACGACATTTTCGTTTGAATAAACCAGAAAATACTTACATAGAAGAATTTGAAGACTCCGGCTTCTCTTTACTGAATACCAAAATCAGAAATATAAAGCAACGACTTTCTATAGCATAAATCTCCGCCTAACAGAATTATTCAAAAAGCATTCAGTAGAGTTCATTCTTAAATGAAATGACACAGGGGTATTGTAATATGAGAGGTGTGGAAGCGTGTGTATCATAACAGTGACAATTGTGCAAACAGCAGTTTCCTGTCGTATGAAAGACGCCTAAACGGCAGTTGATGGTTGTCGTAAGTAACTGAAACAAAATATTTACCGTCGGTCTGGAAGTCATCGACCGTAACATTAAGATGGCTGACAAAGCGTCGATACGTGAGAATATATCCTTGAGGAACAACGACTCGTGCAGAATTTGTGTTCTCTTAGGT